>NC_083720.1:143158344-143783344 GCF_028564815.1 Eubalaena glacialis | reverse complement strand
AGACCTCAAGCTGCCTAAATGCAAGAGCTGGTTCTCTTATGAACAATACTATTTCCTATCACATAATATAGCACCTTGCTCTCAGTAGAGGTCAATAAATATTTATCAAATCAGAAAAGGAACCTTTATTTGTCTGACCCCAAATCCATGCCATTGGCCCCATGTGCTATGCAATCACCCATGTACACTATGAGCCCTAGACTTAATGGTGAACATCACAAAGAACTAAAAAAAAAAAAAAAAAAGAAAAGTCTAAGATGTTAAAAGCAAACTATGCTGAACAAACAGAAATGGGTGATTTAAATATGCATGTAAAAAAAATAGATCATTTCATTTTGTTTCTTTTTATAGTAGATGCATATGTACCTTGTAGGATCAGATGTTATACCAGAGAACACTGAGTCTGCCTGTGGGATTGAGTCATTTGATCCCTTTCAATATGTCTTATTAAAACTGTATATTCAATTTAATGTAATATCCCAGGAGGGTTGAAATGATCACATAAAGAAAATGGTGAACATTTCCCCAAATCTAACGTTAAAGTAACGGAAATGAAGTTTCCACTCATCTCCTCAGCTTTCCTAGGCAGCACATATATAAATAGAATAGAAAGGTTTATTATCATGATGAATTTACCAATGGCTATTTTGTTCTGAAACAAATTTTTTTCTCAGAGTATTTTATACCCATGATGTTTCTGACATTTGGATGTGATATTAGGCACAGTGTTTGAGGATCTTTCAATAACTGATTCAACAGTTAAGTGAGCATCTTATAGAAGTAAAGTCACAAAGATGAAAAGAAAATAAAATCTCACATTTCTAAGTAGGTCCAAATACCTAGCTTATTTCTTTTACTCCCAAGAAAGTCCCTGAAACACCTTCTGTAAGTCATACAATGCTTCTTTCACACAAACAGGTAACCAGCCTTACTATCTCTACCGCAAATCAAGGGAAGAGTTAAAATGGCAAATTAGAAGTAATGGAGAGGGTCTGATATAAGTAAGCCCAAATTAAAAACTAGAATGGCAGCTTACTACAGACATTAAGACAATTTAAAGAAAGAAAGAAAAGACATGGTTAGCAAAATATCTCAATCTGAAGTCACTGAGTATAAAGACACTAAAGATATCCCCTAATAGAACTTAGTTTTACAGAAGATTGGGGATATTCATCTCAGTAATGATAATCTTGAAGCCTCAATTTAAGTTACAGTATGGTTCTGCATGTACTTTATTTTAGAAAAATGTGATACAGTTTAGAAATATTCCCATGGGAATACTGAGAGGCAGAATGAATCGGTGGTTAATCAAGCAGACTGTCTATCTTACACTATCTGTAGAGTACAAACTCACTGTGCTTCCATTTTCTAGTCTGTGTAATGGGACTAACAGAAGCTACCTCAAGAGACTCTTGTGAGGGATAAATAAGGGCATTAGATAAATGCTTGGCATATAATACACACTCAATAAATATATTATCTCAAGCAGATAAGCTATTTTTCAGCAAGTATTTATCAAATGCTTAATATGTACCAGAGAATTGGGTCAGGAGGTTTAGATTGGAGATAGGAGAAGTAGACGACTTGAGGTTGCCTATTTGCAGTACATCAGCAAGGACTTGATTTAAAGGTATATGAGGAAAAAGAGAAAGCAAAGGTGATTTATAGATGTTGGCCTGATAGTGGTACCATTCGTGAGAAGCAGGGTATTTGGGGAAGAATAGGTTGCAGACTCAAAATCAAGTTTGTTTTTTTGGTTTTGTTTTATGTCAGATTAGGAATGTTAATTAGTCAAAGTGATGATGCCAGATAAGTAAATTAGGGCTCAAAGTAGAGACCAGGTTTGGAGAAATGGTTTTCTAGGGAACAAACAATGAAAAGTTGGGTGTTTAAAAACTATGCCATTTAGATGTCAGGTACACAGAAATTTTCATTGGCCCTTCAGCACATTTTGTACTAGCCTACTGCCATGTGCTCTATTCTCCTCTCTCTTACCTCTTTCTCGTCCCTTTTTTCCTCCTTCTTTGTAACAACAATAAATCCTTTGTTTTTTGCCACCAGAGCAATAAGCCAACTAGTTAGTTTCTATCTCAATGTATTTTTCTAAACCAAGACAGTGCTCTCTTCAAGAGGAATTCTGGTGCCAGTTTGTAATCTTTGCTTCCTCCACAACATGATTCAATAAGCTATGTCTTGCTCCTGTCATTAGAGTATAAACTTCTTGTGAGAAAGCAGATGGGCCTATACTCATGGACCTGATTTTGATTAATAAAGTGCATCCAAAAGTCTAAATGCTGAAATTTCTTTTAAGTGCCCTATTGTTCTCTGTAGGTCATTGGAGTGACTTCTTTTTTTAGTTCCTTAAACTTCTAGGTTACCACTTTGCTGACACAAATCATGATATTGATCATTCTAAAACTCTCTGAGCGTACACTCAAGTAAATATAGCATATTAAATCCAACAAAAATGTATAGATTCATATATAGATGTTCATTACTTATTAAAATAACATGTATTCTCAGAGAAAATTATAGAATGCAAACTTAGGAAATTAGATAAACACATTTCAAAATGCCTTTTAATTCAACTCTGAAAAGAAATGAGCTATCAAGCCATGAGAAGACATCAAGAAACCTGAAATGCATATTACTAAATGAAAGAGGCCAACCTGAAAATACTACATACTGTATGAGTCCAACTCTATGACACTCTGAAAAGGCAAAACTATGGAGACAGTAGTTGCCAGTGGTGGGGAGAGGAGGGGAGAGATGAGTAGGCAGAGCACAGGGGATTTTTAGGGTAGTGAAAATACTCTGTATGACGATATAATAATGGATAAATGTCATTATTAAGTGTGTCCAAACCCATAGAATGTAGAACTCCAAGAGTGAACCCTAAGGTAAGCTGTGGACTTCGGGTGATTATGATGTGTCAGCAAAGGTTCATCCTGGGTAAAAAGCGACACCATTCTGTTAAGTAATGTTGATAATGAGGGAGGCTATGAATGTGTGGAGGCAGAAGGTCTATGAGAAATTTCTGTACCTTCGTCTCAATTTTGTTGCCAACTTAAAACTGCTCTTTAAAAAAGTATTTTAATAAATGCCTTTTAGAGTAAATTATTCATTTAACCACTCTTTACAGTAGAATTGCACTGGGAAATATAATCTCATGGAAAAGAGAAAATAATTCTATTGATATTTTTTAAGCCTTGTTGAAAACTTACGGTTTTGGACACAAATGCAAAAGCAACACTCTGGTGTGTGTGCTATGAACGTATTTTTTAAAGACATCTTTTCTTTTCCATGTCTTTACCTCAGGCTACATATCGAAATCGAATTGTGAGCCAAAGTCTCAGCACAAGGGACAGAAAAGCAATGCATACTCCCACCGAGGACCGTTTTAGATACTCAGCAGCGGACCAGACAAGCCCCTACAAAAGCAAGACCTGTCAGCTCTCCAGTCTATGTTTAAGCAATTTTTTGAAGGACAAGGAACTAGTGGAAGTTATCAAACACTCCAGAGGAACTTACGAAACCCTCACGTCAGAGGTCACCCAGAATTTACGGGCCACTGTAGGGCAGAACTCTCTGAAACCAATAGCTAAGACCGAAGGGCTTTCCACGTTCTCAGAGAAACCAAAGGACCAAGCTGCTGTGGCCCGACAGCATTCAACCTTTACAGGCAGGTTTGGACAACCTCCAAGAGGGCCAATCTCTTTACACATGTACAGCAGAAAGAATGTTTTCCTCCATCACAATTTACACACAACTGAGCTGCAGGCTCTAGGCCAGCAGGATGGGTAATTATATCACCCTATTCCTGTCTCTGGGTAGGACAAGACGGTTAGTGTTTCTCGTGCATAGCTCATGTTTAAATTTTCATGTATTTTTTATTACTTTTTATTTTTAGTTACAAACAAAGAATTTTACTTTTTTTTTTTTAGAATGAGGGTTCAAGCATGTTAATTGAATTAGGTTTAATAGCTTTGGAGACTTTATTATATATATGTATAATAAATGAGACCATCTTGCTGGTTTATATACAGGCCATAATTTATTTATCTTTTATCTTTATCAGTCACTGATATGCATTGAAGTTTCAGAAGGTAATATCAAATAGCACTCTGTTCACTTAATGGTGTTACTGTGAAAATAGATGTGCAGAATAAATAGATAAAGGGATTGTAAGGAATTTTAAATTACATAGTTAATAGAAAGAGAAAAGAGGGATTTTAAAGTCTTGTATTTGGTGGTGTATTTATTTGAAGAATGAAGCTTGCTTGCATATAACCTAGAGATGCGTTTGTCTCTCTATTACATACAATCAAGCTTATCTTGCCATAACGATTAAGGGGGAAAATGGTATTTCTTTTATCCTCTAAGTGTTTAGTTCACACTAGTTCACAAAGGATTTCAGACTGAGTAATTGCTAGCCAAATAGAGAATGACAGCTCTGATCATCGAAAAATTTTGCTTTTAGTTTTTGCTATTGATGTTGAAGTACTATGACATAACACAGTGAGGTGGTAATGTTGCCTGAATTTTGTCAAATGATGCGTAAAGCATGACGTGCTACACTCTTTGAGTCACTGCCATGGTTATATCACCGTATTTTTTAAAAATTTGAGGAATAGAACATTCTAAGAAGGTTATTTTACTTCACTTTCCTTATATTTTTAAATTTTTCACTTCTTTTTTTTAATGTGTGTCCAATTTTGCTTCATATACATTAACCCATACCAATTACTCTACGTGATGAATTGAGGAAGAGAAAGTCAGTTTCTTGGTAGCCCAGTTTACACTATTTTGACTATTCAGTCATCTAGATTTAGAGGAAAAAGTAAAATATATGTAAACTTTGGCAATTTGATCTTAGAAATAAATCTCTAACAGGAATACTTAACTCGTTTGATGGCAAATGTTTCTCTTTAACACACAAGGCCTAATATGTTTTATACATAAGTGCACGTGAGAGAAATAATTCCTTTATGTTTAATGAATAATAGAGCTGTATGCAGCTATAGAAATAAATAATTTTAAAATGACCAGTAGGAATCAGGGCTGCAGTTTTCTTATACAAAGATAAAAGCTAATAACTGAATCCATATTAGGCATACTCCATGCAAATTGAAATTGTCATACCTACTGCATGATCTGTTTCCCTTGTGCTCTCTGACAGAATCCATGAAATGAATAAAGGGAAACTGAGATAGCAGTTTTAGCATGGCATCTGACTAACCTGCTTAAATTAAAGCTATGTGTGAAATGCATCTCCTAAAGCAAAAGTGCATTTGAGCTCTATGCTTTGGGGAAAAGCCATTAGATATCCCCCCACTAGCTTTAACTATTAAACTTTAACCACTTTTCAAACTTTGATTAGAATTGATAAGAGTAAAGAGTTTAGTGGATATGCTGGATTTGTAATTTCGGTTTTCCAAAGGAAAACACATGTGCATCAAGACAAATGTTTGCCAAATGTTTTCTTTTTTTGTGTGTTTGTAATTCTGCCAAAAGAGAATAATGCACACTGCAATTTGCTTGGCTTAATGAGACTGCTCTCTAAAATTCCCACTATACTTTAGAAGTTATAATATTCATGCAGACAGACATTTTGGGCTGGATGGTATTTAAGAAGTGATAGAAAAATTATGATTATTAATTGTGGAATTCAGCTTCATTTGTCCTAAAAGTTGGTGTGTGTTACTAGAGTATTTGAAGTCTGTAAATAAATCAGAATGGTAAAATAATCAAGGATTTTTTCCCAGGATATGGAAGAACTATGTATCACAAATAATGTTTTTGATTTGGACTTTTGGAGCTTATAGTTTTGCTTTTCTGGAAGATAGACTTTTGAATTATACTTTGTAAAAAATAATCTATTTAAGAAAATCTGTCATTTAATAGACATTTTAAGAGATGTTTTAAATGCTAGTATTTTCTTGAAAAATGTTTTTTAAAGCTGAAACATTCAAAAAGAAAACCTGGGTTAAACAGTTCAATTTTAAAAGGAGGGGTATTTTTTGGATATATCATCTTAAAGCTGTTTTGTATCAGTATTTTCAGCATTGTTATAATATTATTTGTAATACTAAGTGTAACTCAGGCCTGGAGAAGGTGTAAGCCCACTATGCTAATATACATCAGTAACTGTAAAACAGGGGTTCTTTGTAAGTTCCTCTTGTGTATATAGAGTACTCATGTGGGCATTCTTTCAGCAAATTGATTTCTTTGTACTAAAATCTCTAGTTTTCTAAGACAGTTCCATGTATAAAAATGATTTATACATTTCTCCAAGGCGGTACATATCCAAAGACATGACACCAGGGGGAAAAAGTGCTTGTTTTTCTGATGGAAGCAGTTGTCTTTTCTTTCCCTTCCTGTTTCTTCTGTGCATGTGTATGTGTAGCTAAGCCTAAGTAACTCTGTAAAATTTCTGCTGCAAATCTTCTTTTCTGAATTTAGAACGTGTTTTAAAGGACACTTAAGAAGAGCTATTCCTTAAGGAAAAGCTGTTTCCACCTGAAATAAACTGTTCTCATTTTTGTAATTATTGGAACATGCAACTGTATTTCTATGAAGTCATTGATTTTTTTTCAAATAATTTTATATGCTAACAGAGTCACAGCAAAATTATTATCTCTCCAAACTATTTTTTTTCTTCTTTGGAGCACCATAGTCTTTGTGCAAATGACACCATGAAACTGTAGCTGCAGTGCTAAAGGTGTGACTCTACCAATATCAATATGCTCAGGGTAAGGACCTAGGGCCACATATCAGTCAAGTTGTTTTTGTTATTTATTGATTGAGATATAAATAAAATAGCCAGCCACTAGTCAACAATGAACATTTGTAGACATGCCCACACTTACTTAAAATGCTTACCAAGATTTTCTTAATCAATCTGGGTTTATGACCTGTGTTTTACATCTTGTATTTCCCAAGATTTCAACCTAGCCTATTGTCATTAATTTTCTGAGTGTTACTGAATTCAAAGTAATTAATTGAATTCAAAGAAAATTTCACATTTTGTTTTGTTTACCTAGTGTGTGTTTAACAGAGATAACACTTCCACTAAAAGTTAATATTTTCTTTTTATTATCATGTATTTAAGGATAAGGTAAATGATCAAGATAAATGATCATATTCCACTAGTCCTCCAAGACCTTTCTTGGTAACTTAGTTGCTGATGGAATAGTAGGAGTTTATTGAATGGTGACATTCATTATCGCCTTTCTCATTATTAAGAAGTAGTAAGTAACCCACTATAGTGGGTAACTTGGAATACTGGCTATAGTCTTATAGTCTAAATTTTGTTCTACTTTTCCACTTTTAGAACTTTATATTCCAAATACCTACAGAAGTAGGAAGTGCTTCAAAACAGCACTTACAACTCCATTAAACCACCTGTAGATCAACGTGGAAAAAGAAAGGAGGATGCCTGTAGAGGTGCTGTCTGTGATTGCCATTCTTATCCCTGAATCACATTCCCCACAGCCGGAGGCTTTTCCCTGGTGATATATCCATTTAAATATAGTACTGATTCATTTATTCTAAGGATTTTGATTGCATTCTGGAACTTGACTCTATTTAGGCTTTATTATCAAATCCTTTTATATATTTTCTTTTTTTACCCCAAGAAATAATTCAATCACACATAATATTTCTTTGGTAATTTATTCCTCCTGGAATTTAAACTTTTTTCTTGTTCTTTTTCCATGTGCTAATTTTGTCATGCCAACACTAGGCTATATCTATACACATGGCAGGGATGATAGAAAATATAAACTAGTTGGGTTCTTACAAAAAGTTGAATTGCACTGTAGTATAAGAGCAAACGGCCAACTATAAACCAACTAAACAAAGAAGCCCTCTTCTCTAACAATATACATGAGCATTGCCAAATTTTTATTTTTCAAATCTCAATCTGTGCCAAGTTCTTTCACCAATAGAACCACAAACATATCCACCAACTATTTATTGACAATAAATTTGATCTTGCTCAGAACCCACTTGCTCAGTACCAAGTAGTGTAGCCCAAAAATATGTTAGAGATCTCATTTTCCAGGTGTGTTATCTATGGAAAAGAATGAAGGCAGTTCACCCTATTTCAGACCTGAAATTTTTCCCATAGAAATTAAGACAATGAAAATTCTTACTGATACAAAGTGGGGTTCATCTACCTAACTAATCTAGAATGTGGGATATCATGGTTCCTTTTAGAGAACTTTCAATCTAGCCCCATTAACTTCACCACTTTAACAAACATACTTTTCCTCTTGAACATAAAATTCAAGAAAAAGAACTTTCTACATCTTACCATCCTTTCCAAACATTACCTCATTGCTTTGGTAAGCTCAGGTTGCTGTTACAAAATACCGTAGAGTGGGTGGCTTAAACAATAGACGAGTATTTTCCACAGCTCTATAAGCTGAAAGCCTAAGATAAAGGTGCCAGCTGATTCAGTTCCTGGTTTAGATAGCTTTGTTCTTCTCACTGTTTTCTCACATGGCAGAGAACAAACAAGCTGTGGTCTTATAAGGTTGCTAATCCCATCATGGGGCCCCTCCCTCATCTAAACCTAATTACTTTCCAAAATCCCCACCTCCATGTTCCATCACATTGGGGTTAGGGCTTCAACATATGTTTTGGGGGAACACAAATGTCCAGTCCATAGCATTCATTTTCATCCCAGTAAGTTTGCTATTGTTTTACTCACTTCATAGATGAGATCAGAAAGGTTAGGTAATTTGCCAGGGACACACAGCATGTATGTTTAACTAAACTGGATTTCATATCCCTTGATCTTTCCATTTATACTATGCTTATCTCCAGAGTTAGGCTTCCTCCCAAGGAGGCAGAGTGATTCAAGCAAATATGTGCTGTCTCAATTTGCTATACTCCTCTTAAAATTCTATTGCTATTGCTAGGAAAGAAAATCTGAGCAATGATCTATTTTAGCAAACCAGAAAGCTACTCATTCCAAAGCTTTTCTTAGAACAATTATTGATGTTTAGATCAATAAATATAGAATCCTGAGAGGAAAGCACTTACTATATTTCAAGGTTACTTCTAGAAAATCTGACACCCTAATTTTCTTTCCTTGAAGGCAATTGGGAAAAATAGAAATAATTGCATGCTGTATTTTTTAACGTAGAGAGCCAATAAAGTGTCTAGCATAAGGAAAACATACAATAAATGAACAATAACCTAGTTATCAGATTATCTTACTATTTCCTTCATTTTCTGAGGATATTGATATAAACATCATTGAATTTGATATGTTTGTGTTGCCTTATATACATTTTTTAAAAAGATAATTACAAAATTAGATATTTGTATCTAGGGACAAAAATTACAGCTGATTTAAAGTCCCTTAAATATTCGGAAGGAACTGAAATTAAATGGGAAATAGAAATTTATTTGCTCTAAATTTTTAAATACATTTTATTTTATAGTTAATCATATATACCTAAATAATGTCTAAATAAGATATCATCCCACCATGAATTGTCTCTTCCAAAGTCTTGTTTTCAGGAATGCAAGAGAACTGGAATATTAACTTACCTAGATCCTATTTTTAAGGGAAAAAGGACTATTCAATATATTCTAATATATTTGGGTCTGAGATTATTAACATTTGTAATAATATTTTCTATTCTCTAAAACTAATGATTTAGTGAGACAGATAATAAACAGCAAATTACTCTAGAAATTACAATTTTTAGTAATATTGAATGCCATAGTATAATTTCTTTCAAGGCTTTTAATTCCCCAAAGAACAGTGATTTTATTTAATGGAAATTTCACCATTTGACTAGTATTCTGAGAAAAGATTGATACACTTAAGCATGACGATTAGAAAAATATGCATAATCCCTCTGCAAAATAAATTTTAAAACAACAAATATGTTGTGTGGTACTTGACTGCTTTTATTATGACATTAATTTGTTCTGAATCTGTCTTAGTGATAGATCGGTTTACACATGTGTTCATACTGAGCATAAAGCAGTGTGATTTATTTCTAGGTTCTTGAAGTTGTGCTCATTGGGAAGAGGCAAATCAGCCACTTACTTCATCAGCCAGTTGACTTCTATTTCCACATCCTTTGCCACCATGCTTTTTTCTTCATTTCTGATATACGGTAATAAAGTACAATATCTCAGAGACCACTGGGGGAATATGATGCTATCAATTTCATTTTAATCCATGTGTGGACTCTCTTATTCTGAACTATATTCTTTATCTTCATTTTTTACAACTGGGGAGAATTCAAAATATATCTTAGAATGTTTTGACTTTATAATTCATGAAACTGTTTATTCTATATGTTTTGTAACAATACAAAAAATACAAAATTATTCTAAATTTTCTCTGTCTCTCTCACTCACACACACACACACACACACACACACACACACACAGTTTTCTAAAATGGCTGAAAGATGGATGATTCAGAATAGCTACTCAAGAATTTGAAGCAGTGCATGAATATGTATCCATTTGGCATCCATAACAGCCAATAGGGAAGAACATACACTTAAAATGCTGGCAATGCCTTAAAAGCATACCTTTAACGTTTTATGTTTAAACTCATCAGATATTCTCTATAGCCTCACAACTTCAGAGTAAATTGTGCTCCACTGGTGTATGCTTTATATAATGTGATTTCAAAAAGCTGAAATAAACCAGTATGATACATTTTATAATTTATTTGTAATATGACCTTATGGTTTAAGATTCAATCCATTTTCCTGACCACAGGAAGAGTTTCTCTTTGATTCTGAACTCTATTTTCTATAAAGAATGTTGAGAAGCACTGTATTTTTTAGTTAAATTAGTGGAGGTACTAAATTTTAGGGGTTATTTTGAAGACTTTATGAGAACGTGTAACCTCCACTTCTAAATTCTGTTGGCAATCATTTACAAACCCTTTGGTTATGATTAAAATCAATCAGCACTTTCTTGTGGATGAATTATACAGACATTTCTCTTTAAAATTTCAATTGTAAAACAGTCATTTAAAAATATTTAAAATGGAATATTGATGTATATAGTGTTTATACATTTTTTTCAAATAGTCTCATTTTAATCTTACTTTAAATGGCTCTTACATATCTCATTCCATTTTATGCTTATTTCTCTAATATAAAAAATGCTTTGACATTTGTAGAGATATTATCAATAGACCAGGCATTACAGCATTAAATGTACAGAAGTGACACAGTAAATATCATGGTATAAGGACAATTTGAAAATCAAATCACATTTCAGAAGATGACCATGAAAGTAGAACCAACCTTTACACAGAAAGTTAATTTAATTATAATTTAGCCAAGTGAGCACTTGATTTAGTCTCATTTGTAGGTCTTCCTCATACCCTTAATTTCACAAGAGGAGAGAGAATTGCTTCACTTAAAAGCATTATTTATAATACACTGGTAATCACAGGACCCAAAAAATAATAATGATGATGCTAGAAGATGCTTTTGTACGTTGTGATTCATTGCTAGTGTTTGGGTTAATTCTGTTTATTTTTCATTTCACAGATTCTTATACATGAAAATGGAAATATTTAAGTAAAGTTAACTTTTAGTTAGAAACCGTGTTGAAGGTATTATTTCTTATGCCAGTTTGGACTCTACATTATTATTTTCTATAAAAGGAGAGCTGGACAGAGGAGGGATATACATGTAAACTCGGTCTTGAAATCTGGTTAACAGTGAAATATAACCACATCCTGGAAATTCACCTATATGGCTGACATTAACGAGTCTAAACTGGATACATTAGGTCAGAGGCTGATACGAGTTTTATCTTTACACACAGAACACATGGCTCAAAAGTATGTCCTGGGGACTTCCCTGGTGGCGCAGTGGTTAAGAATCCGCCTGCCAATACAGGGGACACAGGTTCAATCCCTGGTCTGGGAAGATCCCACATGCCATGGAGCAACTAAAGCCCATGCGCCACAGCTACTGAGCCTGCTCTAGAGCCCGCAAGCCACAACTACTGAGCCCATGCACCACAACTACTGAAGCACGCGTGCCTAGAGCCCATGCTCTGCAACAAGAGAAGCCACTGCAATGAGAAGCCCGCTCACCTCAATGAAGAGTAGCCCCCGCGCGCAGCAATGAACACCCAACGCAGACAAAAATAAATAAAAATAAATAAATTTATTAAAAAGAAAAAGTGTGCCCTGATAGCTTTTAGATCCAAATATCACTTGAGTAAATTTGATAAAACTGTAGCACTATCTCACCAGCCATAATCACTGTTTTGTATTTAAATTCTAAAATAAGAATATTTATTAGTAAAGAAAACATTGCTAATATGCAGAGACTTCTATGTTGCTAAAAACTGAATTTAAAGATTTTAAACAGTGTACTGAAGGACTGTCTTGTGTGTGGAAACTAAAATGAAGAGCCAGTATTTATAACTGCCTAAGAATAGACATTGGCTAATGAGATTATATTATTACATGTTGTTGAAATTAAAGTAATAGTTTAATATCTACCTGATTATAAATAGAAAGTCAGAAAAACAATAAAAAGAATTAGTAGAACACAAGAAGTTGGTGCAGAATATTTGAAGATCAACTTAAACAGCCCAACATCTGATTATTCAGTGAGAGTTACATTAACCTCTACTTTCAGAAATAAGGGTTGAATGTAGAGGTTTCCAGAGGAATCTTTCTTAGTGAAGTCCAGGAATCAATACAGTCATTCACATCAACTCATTCACATGACAGATAAGCCTATTACATGAATCAGGATAATCATGCTATTACATTAAACATAAAATTGGAGTAACTGGAAACATGCAATTAGGTTTTGTCCCAAAGATGATTATATTCATCTTTCAAAGGAGAGTGTACAAATACTTCTTAGAAAGGAATTAATCACATTATTAGGAATAGGTTCAAATATTTATAGTCCTTGAACTGTTCAACTGCAGGAGGTGATAAAACACTTCCCCAATATATCTAATGATAGTATATTATGATGAATAGAAAACACTGCCTCTTATGAGTATTGGTTATGGAGTAGTGATGCTATGCTTAGCTGACAATCAGAGATGGCAGAAAAATGTCACTGCTTAACATTTGAGAAGTATATCATATAGACGATGGGAACAAATACAAATGGCCAAAGTCTTTGCTATTTTGTTTTTGTTATATTGTAAAGAGTCAGGGTGTTCCAATTCTCTCTCTCCAATAATTCCTTAATGAGATAGCAGCCTTATAAATTACCTCCTGTTAAGCTTTCTCTTGACATGTGCATGAAAGCCTTAAATCCTAGATTAGTAATAATAGACCCTCAATTTTCCACTGAAATTTTTAATGTTAAAAGACCTCCTCCATGCTTTGGGGCAGGTAAAATAAAAATTGAATATAAGATTTAAAATTAATAGGGTTGCAGTCACTCAGAAAAATTTATCAACACTTTAGAGAATTTTCCTTTTTTAATTTTTATTAAGGACAACTTTAGTATTCCTGAATGAAGCCGTTCTGTTAATGTACTACAGTACATGCATAACCAGCTACATTCATGCATATGCAACCCACCTATATGTATGGTTCCCTACCATCTGCCAAATTGTGTGCTCTGCAGTTAGGACATAAAGACAAAATTATAATTTGCCTATACTCAGGGGTTTAGATTATGTTTCATTTATTCACAGAGAAATAGTGGTTAGGGGCTCTGTCTAGTGACCTGAGATGGATTCTTATTACTTTTAATAATGCCTAACAATTACTGAGTGTTGTCCTATATATATAGGCAGGCACTATATTAATTGGTTAACATAAAATATAAATAAACATAAATTTAAATATTAAAAAAACAAAATAAAAACATGGATTTTCTTATTTAATCCTCACAACAAGCCTTGGTAAATATTCATATTATTATTCCTATTTTTTACCTTTGAAAACAATAAGGATTATGGATTTGTCCCAAGTCACATAGCCAGTGAGAAGCCTAGATGGCTGCTATAGCAGACAGTGCTGTTCTCTATAAACACAGAAAAGAGCAAAATTATTTCTACCAGAATTATTAAGAAAGGTTTCTAAACAATCTGAGCAGTTGCCTTATATGTGAAACAGAGTTTGAGATAGAAAAATAGAACCATTTTAAGTTATCCTAGTGTTACCATACCTGCATAGCAAAGGGAAAAAGGCCATTGAATACAGACTTTGGAGTGAGAAAGCAGTAACTCTGAACCTTGGCTGCATAGCTTACTTGTTATACAGACTTGGCAAAATTATCTAATTCTGTAAATCTTAAATTTTCTCATATGTGAAAATGTGGCTAATAATTCCTACCACAAAAGGTTACTTTAAAGACTAAATTAGATAATATATATGAGAAAATCTATCACAATAGCTCACATTTATCATTTAAAAACTTTCTAATTAATTTTATCTACTGTAGTTGTCCTACAGAATCTCTGTGAGTTCTTGGGCCATTAGAAAAGCACAGGACTTTGGCAAGTCACACAAAGCAGACTTAAAAGGCACCAGTTTTCTTTATATTTGGAATATCATCACTATGAATAAGTGTGCAAGCTTTTCATGATATTCACAAACCAACTCTTAGAAATAATTCCCAAGATAATTGCTTAAGATGTGGTTCACGGGAGTGCTAGGAGGAAGGGGTGAGCACTACAGTCACTGGACCAATTCACTTATAATTGAACCTCACAGCTTAGTATTGAAAAGGTACAAATTTCTACCAATCTTGCAAATAACAGTAAATTCTAAAAGTATATAATCTAGAAATTTGAAAAAAATCCAAAGCTACCAAGGACTGTTAAGATTATTATAAATCTGCTTCCAAATTAAGGACAATATAGACCCATTTTACTTATTAACAGGAAGAAAAAAGAAAATTTTAGATCCATTTTACTTATGAACATGGAAGAAAAATTCCAAATAAAATATTAGACAATTGAACCAACGTTAAACAAAATATATCAACCATGAAGGGTTCATATCAAGAATGCAAAGATACATTTTCAACATCAGAAAAAAATCAATGTAACCCATCATAAAAAATTAGAGGGGAAAAAAATCACATAATTATGTCAACAATTAGTGTCTAAAAAAGCTCTTGATGATGATTAACCCATCTTTATGATAAAAAACATAGCTGACTAAAATTGAAGGAAACTTCCTTAAATAAAACATAATTGACAGATTATCTGTTTCAGCTCCAAATTATAAAGATCTTGGAAATTACGATTCCAATCCTTACAACAAGGAAAAGCTAAACAAACTGAAAATCAATGATATTTCTTGGACCCAGGTCAAGAGAACTAGGTTGCAAGGCAAACGGCAACCTGAAATATGAAAACGGTCAAATCCAGAAAATCACAGCCAATATCAGTTTACCTGGAGCAGACACCGCTAGAGAGATAAGCCAACACAAATACTTAAATTGTAATTTTAATGAGTTGTTGGAGTTTGAGTGTGGATTAGCATAAGTATAAGAAACTCATAGGAACACAGTCTTGGGAGGACCTCACACTTTCATGAATTTTACATCCAAGAAATCTACCAAGTTCTTACGATAAAGATACAAGAATGATCCCCTCCTGGCTCAGGCTGGGGAGAAGGATCATCATTGTAAAATATGCCCAGAGCATTCTCACTAACAAAGTCTATTCTGCAGGAAAAAATACTGGAAATTTGTACCATCTGAGGGAAGGGTATTTCTCCTACTCTAGTCCCCTCTAGCTTTTCTGTCTTACTTAAGGGGTAGGGAGAAGCTAAGAAATTCTTGTGAAGGTAACAGCCCAGGGACAAAGGACAGATTTCAGCTTTCGCTCTCCTACAACTTACCACTGCACCTACAGGGCCCCAATATAACTGTGAATTACAGCTGAAATCACTACAAAGTATAAACTCTCTGAAGAGAATTACTTACAGAAGCCAAAGTCAACAAATGAGACAAAAACAAGGACACTTGAGGAATTTGAAGCCTCTGGCACATATTGCTACAGAAAATAATAAATACAGGCCAATATTAGCCATAGTAACATAAAACCTCATACTATTTATCTCAATTCTTATTACTCAATACACCGTGTTTGGTGGCTTAGTCAGTTTGGGCTGCTATAACAAAACTCCATAATCTAGGTAGTTTATTGACAACAGAAATTTATTTCTTACAGTTCTGGAGGCTGGATGTCTGAGATCATGAAGCCAGCATAGTCAGGTTCTGGCGAGAATCCTCTTTCTGTTTGCATATGGCTGACTTATTGTATCCTCACATGGTCAAAAGAGTAAGAAAGCTTTCCAGGGGTCTCTTTTATAATGGTGCTAATCCCATTCATGAGGGCTTCTTCACCCTCATAACTTAATTATCTCCCAAAGAACCCTCTCCTTTCCTAATACCATCACATTTGGGATTAAAAATTCAATAAATGAATTGGGGGAGGGGCACAAACATTCAGTCCACAGTATCTGGCTTTCAACAAAAAATCATAAGGCATGCTAAAGGGAAGGAAAAAAGAAAACAGTCTTTTCTTGAAGAGACACAGTAGCACCAGAAAGAGACTCAGATATAATATAGGCTTCAAAATTATCAGAAACGCAATTTAAAGTAACTACAATTAATATCTTAAGGGCACTAATGGGATAAGTAGACAACCTTCAAAAACAGATGGATAATGTAAACAGAGATATGGAAACTCCAATCAAAGATTCAAAGGGAAATGCTAAAGTATCAAAAACATTGGAATGACATCATCAAGATGGTGACATAAGTTGTTACTGACTTTGCTCCCCCTCACCAGAACCACAACTAACAACTATTCATGGACAGGACAACACTGAGAGAATCCTAGAGCTTAGGAGCTCCGCACCACAGAGACCAAGATGGCCTACATTAAAGGGTAAGAGGAAGAGCTACGTGCCAACCACAGTGCCCCTCCCCCAGGCTGGCACAGCACCCTGCCGAGAGGCCTTGCCTGAGCCTATGTTTCCTCCAATATTTACCAAGTGAGAAGAGAGAGCCCAGGGATGACATCCAGCCCCCCAGCCTTCTGGGTCACTTTGTGGGAGCCCCTATTATGGCTTCACCCCATGTGTATTGCAAAGGAATCTGCAGGGATCAATCACTGGGAGTCTGATTGAAATGGAGAAGGAAGGAAGGGCTTCTAATAACCAGCACTTGGATCTTGGTGGACTGAATTCCCACCTGCGGAGCCTAAGCAGTAGTCCCAACCAGTGGCTTTGCTTATCTGCAAACGAGGTCAATGGCACAGTCTGACCCAGGAATTTGGCAGGGTGAAGGTCTTTCTAAACTGGCTCTCCAGGTGAGAAGTTGTGCTGGATCTGGAGCCTCTTCTGCTCACACTCAGGCAGAAGAGCTGAACCATAGCCCCACCTGCTATGGATCATGGCTCCCTACTCCTCCCAATCAGAAAACTTATTGGGGAAAATTCAGCAGTTGCCTGAAGTGGACCCTCTCAGTTCTGCCCAGGCAGGATCCAGAAACATAGACCTACGCATTGACAAGTGTGGCCCTCAGCCCCGTCTGACAGGAAGGGGTGGTGAGAACACCCGGAAACTGCATATCCCAGCAACTCTGGAGCTGAGAGGTGGGCAGGCAGAGCTGATCACCCCCAGAACAAAGCCAGTGGCCCTGTTTGGTCAGGGAACTTGGGGCATGGGTTGGCTTGAGTCAAAACCACAAAGAGCATTAGTGGCCCTGGAGATGCCTTTCCTGCTGTGCATTGGCAAGGAAACTAATTCATAGCCCCACTTATTGCTGAATACAGCCTTCAGCATTCCTGACCAGGGAACCTTATCAGAGCACATGGAAAGCTGTGTAGCCCATGCAACAGCTCTGTTAACAGTGGCACTTGAACAGAAAGCACAGCCCATGGTCTTCCCCATCTGCAGAGCAAGAACAGTGGCCTCACCTTATCAGGAAATTTAATTCAGTCTTTACTGATTAGGGTTCCCAAACAATGAGTCATGCAGACCCTGGGTTCCATCCCACTGCCCCTGGAGAGCAGGCAAGCTAATTCATAGGCCCACCTACTGCTGAGTACAGTAAAGAAATAGAGATCTATGACGTGCCAGACAAAGAATTCAGAATAAATAGACATCAGCGTCATGGCAGCATGAGTTGCTTCTCTTTTCTCTCCCCTTCAATTTACAACTAACCAAATATCCATAACCCAAAGAAGTGCCTCTGTGCAGCACATCAGGACTCCAGAGAGATCCATCCATCTATGCACCCAAAAGTGGGGGGACTGGACTTTGGAGGAGGCTGCAGAGCCAGAGGAGTGGTGGTGAAGGCAGTGGGAATAGCAAAGGTAGTGGTAGCAGCGGAGGCAGTGGGCCAGCGTGACCTTTCTGGCAGAGGAAGTGGAGGATGAAGATGGTGAATAGGAGTCTATCCAGCTACACGTGCTGCAGCTGAAGGGACCCATTGCTCTCCCTGAGGAGAGATCACAGTGACTTGGGGGAAAGGAATGGATAGGGGAAAAGGCTGACAAAGAAAACTGAAGAAACACATTACCTGCTATCTGCCCTGGGATTCTGGCAAGAGGACAGCCCACAGACATCTGAGACCCCCACTTAAGGATCCCTCTACCAAGCTGTCAGCACACCCAAGGTCTGAAGTCTGAAGTGCTAAATACACAACTCCCCACAGTCTGCCACCGACCTCTTTTTCTTTTTCCTCTCCCCAACTTATTTTATGTGCACTCCCAACCTTAGCAGTGAGTCACCTTTGGTAAGAGAAACCAAAAACTTGTGCTATAGCACAACATTCTGGAAAACAAAAGGAAGACTCCTAATCACCAACTTGTTGAATTCTTAGAATCAAAGTAAACAAAGCCTTACCTAAATAGGAAAGGTATTCATTACTTCAAATGTGGTGGCAGAGTCACTTTTAATCAAACACTATGAAAAAGCACAGTAATGGGTATCACAAAAAGAAATGATAATTTTCTAGTAACCAAACCCAAAGAAACAGAATATTGCAATCTAACTGATAAAGAATTCAAAAAAGCTGTGTGTATATACAATGGAATATTACTCAGCCCTAAAAAGAATGAAATAATTTCATTTGCAGCAACATGGATGGACCCAGGGATTGTCATACTGAGTGAAGTAAGTCCGACTGAGAATGACAAGTATCATATCATATCGCTTATATGTGGAATCTAAAAAACTGGTACAAACGAACCTTTACAAAACAGAAATAGAGTCACAGATGTAGAAAACAAACTTATGGTTACCAGGGGGGAAAGGGGGAGGAGGGATAAATTGGGAGGTTAGGATTGACATATACACATTGTTATATATAAAATAGATAACTAATAAGGACCTACTGTATAACACAGGGAACTCTTCTCAATACTCTGTAATGACCTATTTGGGAAAAGAATCTAAAAAAGAGTGGATATATGTATATGTATAACTGATTCACTTTGCTGTACAGCAGAAACTAACACAACATTTTAAATCAACTATACTCCAATAATTTTTTTAAAGCTACTAAAAAATTAGTTTTTGTAAAGAAATTCAATGAACTACAAGAAAACTCAGAAAGGCAATACAATGATCTCAGGAATAAAATTAATGAACAGAAGTACTTTATCAAAGAGATTGAAATTCTAAAAAAGAACCAAACAAATTCTGGAGCTGAAGAACTCAATAAATGAGATGAAGAATGCATCAGAAAACATCGGAAATAGAGCAGGTCAGATGCAAGAGAGGATAAGCAAGCTCAAGGATAGGAAGCAGGTGAAGAGGAGTGAAAACTAAGATTTTTTTAAAAATAAAGAAACTCTATGAGAACCATGACTCATTAGAAGAGTCACATAAAATTAATGGGTATCCCAGAAAAAAAAGGGAGGAAGAAGGGAGCAGAGAGCATATTTAAAGAAATAATAGCTGAGAATATTCCAAACCTGGGAAGGTAACTGGATATACAAGTCCACAAAGCTAATAAAACACCTTATTATTTCAGTGCAAAGAGCCCTTCTCCAGGAAATATTATATTAAAACTATCAAAAGTCAACAATAAATAAATTTAAAGGCAGCCGGGGATAAAAAAGACAGTAACCTACAAAGGACCCCCATTAGGATATCAGATTTCTCAGCTGAAACTCTACAGATCAGGAGAGAGGGGAACAACACATTCAAAGTATTGAAAGATAAAAATTGCCAGCCAAGAATATTCTATCTGGCAAAGTTATCCTTCAGATATGAAGGAAAAATAAAGGCTTTCCCAGAAAAAAAACATTGAGGGAGTTCACCACCAGTAGACCTGCCTTACAAGATATTTTGAAAGGAGCTCTCTAAGATGAAAGAAAATATGAAAGTACAAAAAACTGACTAATATGAGGAATAATAAACAGTCAGAATTAGAAAACTGTAACTCTTCAGAACAGTATATAAAACATTTAATTATAATCTAAAGGATAAAGAAAAGAGCATTAAAATAACTATAGCTACCACAAAAACACAACAAAATCAGAGCATAAAAAGAGATAATTAGTGACATCAAAAATATAAAAGAAGAACAGTAAAAAGATGGCACCTGTAAAGGTGAATGAAGATAAATCACTATCAGGAGAAAAGGCACTACTGTATCTATGAGATGTTCTATGTAAACCTCATGGTAACCACACAGCAAATATCTAGGGCAGAGACACAAAACATAAAGGGGAGATTGAACAAATTGCCATGGAAAAACACCAAGTTATAAAGGTAGACATAAAGCAAAGGAAAAAGAAACAGTAGAGAGACAAAATAACCAGAAGGCAAAAGATAAAATGGCAGTAGAAAATCCTTACATATTAATCTCCCTAAATGTAAATGGATTGAACTCACCAAGGCACAGAGTAGCTGCATGGATTTAAAAAAGCCAAAACAAACAAAACAAAACAAAACAAAACAAAAACAAGACCCAACTATATGCTGCCTATGGGAGACTCATTTCAGCTCTAAAAACACACATAGGCTCAAAGGGAAAGGACAGAACACAGTATTTCCAGCAAATGGAATAGCCATACTTTTATCAGACAAAATAGACTTCAAGCCAAAAAGGGTAACAAGATACAAAGAAAGTCATTATATAATTATAAAGTCAATACATCAAGAAGATATAACAATCTATAAATAAATATATTTCCAACTCCTAAGCAATGAAATATAAAGCAAATACTAACAAACCTTAAGGGAGAAATAGACAACAATATAATAATACTAAGGGGCTTCAATATGCCACTATCAGTAATGGATAGATCATCCAGACAGAAAATAAACAAAGAAATGTTCGAATTGAACCACATGTTAGAACAAGTGCACTTAACGAACATACATAGAACATTCCATCCAAGAGCAGCAGAATACACATTCTTCTCAAGTGCATATAGAACATTCTCCAGGATAGATCATATAATAGGACACAAAACAAATCTTAGCAAATTTAAGAATGTTGAAATTATACTAACTCTCTTCTCTGATGACAGTGTATGAAACTAGAAATCAACAACAAGAGGAACTTGAGAAGATCTACAAATATATGGAAACTAAACAACACACTTCTGAACAACCAAAGGGTCAAAGAAGATATCAAAAGGAAATAAAAAGCTATCCTGGAACAAATGAATAAAAATACAACCTATCAAATATTGTGGGATGTAGCAAAAGCACTTTTGAGGAAACAGTTTATAGCAATAAACACATATATTGAGGGGCTTCCCTGGTGGCGTAGTGGTTGAGAGTCTGCCTGCTAATGCAGGGGACACGGGTTCGAGCCCTGGTCTGGGAAGATCCCACATGCCGCGGAGCAACTAGGCCCGTGAGCCACAATTGCTGAGCCTGCGCATCTGGAGCCTGTGCTCTGCAACAAGAGAGGCCGCGATAGTGAGAGGCCCGTGCACCGCAATGAAGAGTGGCCCCCGCTTGCCACAACTAGAGAAAGCCCTGGTACAGAAATGAAGACCCAACACAGCCCCAAAAAATAAATAAATAAATAATAAAAATAAGTAAATTAAAAAAAAAAGTAAGCACCAAGACAGTGCAAAAAAAAAAAACAAAACACATATACTGAGAAATTAGAAAGATCTCACATTAACAAACTAACTTTATACCTCAAGGAACTAGAAAAAGAATAACAAATTAAGCCTAAAGTTAGCACAAGAAAAGGAGTAATAAAGATCAGAGTGGAAATAAATGAAATAGAGACCAGAAAAACAATTGAACAGATCAATGAAACTAAGAGCTGGTTCTCTGAAAAGATACACAAAACTGTTGAACCTTTATCTAGACTAACTAAGAAAAAAATATAAAACTCAAATAAAATTAGAAATAAAAACAGAAACATTACAACTTATACTGCAGAAATACATAGATTCATAAGAGACTACAATGAACAATTATAAGCCGAAAATTGCATAACCTAGAAGAAATGGATAAATTTCTAGAAATGCACAATCAACCAAAACTGGATCAAGAAGTAATAGAAAATCTGAACAGACCAATAATGAGTAAACAGATGAAATCAGTAATCAAAAAATTCCCAACACAGAAAACTCCAGGACGAGACAGCTTCATTAGAGAATTCTACCAAACATTTAATGAATTAACACCAATACTTCTCAATCTCTTCCAAAATATCAAGGAGGAAGGAATAATTCAAAGCTCATTCTATGATGCCAGCAATGCCTTGACACCTAAACCAGATAAGGATATAACAAAAAAGAAAACTATAGACCAATATTCCTGAGGAATATAGATGCAACAATTATCACCAAAATGTTAGCAAACTGGATTCAAGAACACATCAAAAGAATTATACACCCTGACCAAGTGGGATTTATGCATACAATGGAAAAGTGGTTCAATACATGCAAATCAATAAATGTTATACATCACATCAATAAAATGAAAGATAAAAATCACATGATGATCTCAATAGACACAGAAAAACATTTGACAAAATACAATATCCTCTTATGATAAAACACCCTTAACAGATTGGGTATAAAAGAAACATATCTCAACATAATAAAGGTCACAGTAAACACATAGCTAATAGTACATTCAATGTAGGAAAATTGAAAGTGCTTTTTGAAAGGTCAGGAACAAGGCCAGGATGCCCACTATCACCACATCTAATCAATATATTACTGGAAGTCTTAGGTAGAGCAACTAAGCAAGACAAAGTACAACTGTTGCTATTTGCTGATGATATGATCTTATACGTTGAAAATACCAAAGAGTCAGACAAAAAACTGTTGGAATTAATCAACTATTTCAGTAAAGTACAGGACACAAAATCAACATACAAAAATCAGATGCATTTCTTTATATTAATGATGAAGCATCTGAAGCATCTGAAAAAGAAATAAAGAACACTATACTGTTCACAATAGTATGAAAAAAGTAAACTACTTAGGAATAGATTTAACCAAAGAAGTTTTAAGATCTGTACAGTGAAAACTGTAAGACACTCTTGAAAGAAACCAAAGAAGATACAAACTAATGGACAGACATCCCAGTCCCCTTAGCTGGTTTGAAAACTGGTGGGACTGACAGCAGGGCTGCAAGAAACCTAAATTCTGACCATGAAGAGCATGCTCACACTTCCTTACTCCTGAAACAAGGCAAAGGAAGCCTATTGAAACTGCAGGGGATTCTTGCCAGTTTCCCACAATGCCCTAGCATACTCCCCAAACTGAACTGAGTGCCTGATCCAGCCTATCTGGCTCCATGGCTCAGCCCTACATTATGGTGAGGGGTGCCATTGCTGAGGAGAGTGTACAGTTGTAAGGGACAGAGTCAGCTTAGACACAGCACAGCATCCAAATGCGGTGAGGACTTCCATTACTGGCATTCATGGAGATGGCAGATTGGGTGTGGAATGGGGCTCTGATTGTGCCAGGACTCCCCAAGTGTGCAACGTGGCCCAAATCGAGGGCCTGCTCCAGCCCCTCTTGTTCAAGCACAGCTCCCCGCTAGGGTAAGATGCTAATGATGGGAGGGGAAGAGTGCACACTTAGAGGGAATGGAACCAGCTTGAATCTGACCCTCAGGGCTTCTTTTTCCATCACCTTCGGACCTGCCCCTACCCCTGATAGGATGGTATCAGCCACTGAGCATAAGAGAAGCCCAGGTTCACTTCTGGCTCTGACTTTAGACCCTCATCTCCATCCGCACCTCCCACTAAGGTGATAGTTGCCAGCACACCCAGGGGGAAGATGTGACCCATGCTCACTTCAGATCCAATTCTCCAATCAAAGCCACTAGGCAAAGGTATACTGCATAGGAAAGCACCCATACAGAAATACACCTTCATGACAGGGGACCAGGTTACTGTTTCACCTAAATTTATAGAGACAGAGAAGTTAAACAAAATAAGAAGATAAAGGGATTTGTTTCAAATGAAAGAACAAGAAAAAATCCTGAGAAAAACTAATCAGAGATGAACACTTTACCAGATAAAGAGTTCAAAGCATTAGTAACAAGAATGATAAATGAACTAGGAAAAAGAAAAGATTAACACAGACAGGATTTTAACAAGAAACTAGAAGATATGAAAAAGAACCAGTCAGACCTGAGGAATACAATAACTAAAATGAAAAACACACTAGAAGGAATTAACAGCAGACTAGGTGATACTGAAGACAGTGTAAGTGATCTGGAAGATAGAATAATGGAAATCACCCAATTAGAACAGCAACAATTAAAACAAATTAAAAAATTAAAACACTTTAAGGGATCTTTATGACAACATGAAGCGTATGAACATTCACATTATAGGGGTCTCAGAAGGAGAAGAGAGAGAGAAAGGGGTAGAAAATGTATTTGATGAAATTACAGGTGAAAACTTCCTGAGTCTTAAGAAGGAAACAGATATCCAGGTACAGGAAGCACAGAGAATCCCAAATGAGATGAACCAAAGAGACCCACATCAAGACATAATTAAAATGGCAAAAATTAAAGATAAAGACAGAATTATAAAAGCAGCAATACAAAAACAAAGGGCCATATACAAGGGAACCCCCACAAGGCGATCAGCTTACTTTTCTGCAGAAACTTTGCAGGCCAGAAGGGAGAGGCATGATATATTTAAAGTGATGAAAAGGAAAAACCTACAACCTAGGATATTCTACACAGCAAGATTATCATTCAGACTTGAAGGAGAGATAAAGAACTTAGACAAACAAAAACTAAAAGAGTTCAACCATACTAAGTGACACTATAAGGAGTGTTAAAGTTTATTCTCTAAGTGGAAAAGAAAAGGTTACAACAAGAATTTAAAGGAAAGGAAAAAAATCCAATTAGTGAAGGTAAATATATAGTAAAGGTTGTGGATCAACCATTAAATAATCTAGTACAAATATTAAGAGAAAAAAATATTGCAAAATGGATAAACAGTTGAGGGATAAAATGAAGATGTAAAACATGTGTATTTGTCAAATATACAAAATGTGGGGGAAGGGAGATCTACATAAAAAATGTAGATCTTTTGGAATGTGTTTGAACTTAAATGACCATCAATTTAAAACAAGTATATATATAGTTATAAGTCAACATATATGAACATCATGTAACCACAAATTAAAAACCTACAATAGATCCATCCACATATATCATATATTAACACATATATGTGGAATCTAGAAAAATGGTACAGATGAACCTATTTGCAGGGCAGGAACAGAAAGGCCTATGTAGAGAATGGATGTGTGGACACAGGCGGAAAGAGGAGGGTGGGATGAATTGGGAGATTAGGTTTGACATAAATACACTACCGTGTGTTAAATAGCTAGCTAGTGGGAACCTGCTGTATAGCAGAGGGAGCTCAGCTCAGTGCTCTGTGATGGCCTAGTTGGGTGGGATGCAGGGAGAGGGAGGTCCAAGAGGGAGGGTATGTATGTATGCGTATGGCTGATTCACTTTGCTGTGTGGCAGAAACTAACACAACATTGTAAAGCAATTATACTCCAATTAAAAAAAAAAAACCTACAATAGATATACAAAACTAGAGATAAAGAAACACAAGCACACCATTAAAAGAAACATAAACCACAAAGGAAGTAATAAAAAAAGAAAAAAAGAACAGAGAAGAAATACAAAAACAACCAGAAAACAAGAAACAAAATGGTAGTAAGGACACAACTATCAATAATCACTTTCAATGTCAAAGGACTAATGCTCCAATGAAAAGACATAGGATGACTGATTGGATTGAAAAAACCAGACCCTTCAATATGCTTCCTATAGGAGATTCATTTCAGGACTAAAGACACACAGAGACTGAAAGTAAGGGAATGGAAAAAGATATTTCATGCAGGTGGAAATGACAAGAAAGCAGGGGTAGCAATACTCATATCAGACCAAATAGACTTTAAAACAAAGTCTATAAGAAAAGACAAAGAAGGACATTATACAGTGATAAAGGAATCAATACAAGAAGATGATATTACACTCATAAACATATATGCACCCAATACAAGAGCACATAAATACATAAAGAAAATACAGACATAGAGGGAGAAATTGACAATATAATAATAGTAGGAGACTTTAACATGACACTGACATCAATGGACAGAGCATTCAAACAGAAAATCAGTAAGGAAACAGTGGTTAAAAGACACAATAGACCAGTTGAACTTAATAGATATCTACAGGTCATTACATCCAAAACCAGTAGAATACAAATCCTTTTCACGTGTACATGGAACATTTTCCAGGATAGATCACATGCTAGGCTACAAAACAAATCTCAACAAATTTAAGAGGATAAAAATTATATCAAGACTTTTTTTTTTTTTTCAGATCACAGTAATATGAAACTAGAAATCAACTTCAGGAGAAGATGAGAAAAAAAAACATATGGAGAATAAACAATACCTACTGAAAAAAATGGGTCAATGAAGAAATCAAAGAGGAAATCAGAAAGTACCTCAAGACAAATGAAAATGGAAACACAACACTCCACAACCAATGAGATGCAACAAACACAGTTCTAAGAGGGAAGTTTACAGCAATCAGGCTTTCTTTAAGAAATAAGAAAAATCTCAAATAAACAACCTAACCTACCACTTATAAGAATTAGAAAAAGAAGAACAAACAAAGCCCAAAGTCAGCAGATGGAAGTAGATAATAACAATCAGAGAGGGAATAAATAGAGATTAAAAAAACAATAGAAAAGATTAGTGAAACCAAGTGCTGTTTTTTTGAAAAGATAAACAAAGTTGATAAACCATTAGCCAGATTAAGAAAAAGAGAGGACCCAAATAAACAATATCAGAAATGAAAGAGGAAAAATAACAACCAACATTACAAGAATACAAAAAATATCATAAGAGAATACTGCAGTTATATGCCTACAAATTGAAAAATCTAGAAGAAATTAACAAATGTCTAAAAACATAAAACTTTCCAAGACTGAATTAAGAAGAAACAGACAATTTGAACAAAATGACCACTAGTAGTAAAACTGAATTTGTAATTTAATAAAAGCTCTCAGCACATGAAAGTTCAGGACTGGATGGCTTTGCAGGGGAATTCTACCAAACATATAAAGAAGAACTTACACCTGTCCTTCTCAAACTAGTCTGAAAAAGTGAAGGGGATGGAACACTCCCAATTTCATTCCATGAGGCCAGCATTACCCAGATTTATTGGATTTAAGTTGGATTTATTCCATGGTCACAGGGATGGTTCAACATTAACAAATCAATCAATGTAATACACTACATTAACAAAGGAAAGGATAAAAATCACATGATCATCTCAATAGACATAGAGAAAACATCTGGCAAAATTCAACATTCATTCATGAGAAAAACTCCCATCAAAGTTGGTATAGAGGAAACATAGCTCAACATAATAAAGACCATTATGACAAACCCACAACCAACATCATACTCAATGCTGAAAGCCTGAAAGCCTCTCCTCTAAATTCAGGAACAAGACAAAGATGCTCACTCTCACTACTTCTACTTAACACAGTATTGGATGGTAGAGCCACAGCAATTATACAGGAAAAAGAAATAAAAGACATCAAAATTAAAAGGGAAGAGGTAAAACTGTCACTATTTGCAGATGACATGATATTTAATATAGAAAACTCTCAAGTCTCTACCTCAAAACTGTTAGAACTAATAAATGAATTTAGCAAGGTTGCAGGATACAAGATTAATATACAGAAAACTTGCATTTCTATACACTAATAATGAACTATCAGAAAGAGAAAGTAAAAATAATCCCATTTAAAATCACATCAAAAAGAATAAAACACCTAGGATAAACTTAACAAAGGAAGTGAAGGATCTATACACTGAAAACTACAAAATAGCAATGAAGGAAAGTGAAGATGATAGAAATGAATGGAAATATATCCTATGCCCTTGGATGAGAAGAGTTAATAAAATGTCCACACTACCCAAAGAAATCTACAGATTTAATGCAATCCATTTCAAAATACCCAAGACATTTTTTCACAGAACTAGAGCAAATAATCCTAAAATTCATATATAATCACAAAAGTGCCTGAGTTGCCAAAGCAATCTTGAGAAAAAAGAACAAAGCTGGAGCTATCACCTTCCCAGACTTCAGACTGTATTACATATCTACAGTAATCAAAACAGCATGATACTGACACAAATTCAGACACATAGATCAATGGAAGATAACAGAGAGCCCGAAAATAAACCCACACACTTATGGTCAATTAACGTACAACAAAGGAAGAATATACAATGAAAAAAGACAGTCTCTTCAACAAATGATGCTGGGAAAACTGGACAGCTACATGTAAAACAATGAGATTAGAACATTACCTCACACCGTATATGAAAATAAACTCAAGATGGATTAAAGACCTAAATGTAAGACCTGAAACCATAAAACTCCTAGAAGATAATTTAAGCGAAATACTCCTTGACACAAATTATAGCAATATTTTTTTGGTTCTATCTCCTAAGACAAAAGAAATAAAACCAAAAATAAACAAATAGGAACTAAATGAACTTAAAAGCTTTTGCACAGCAAAGGAAACATTTGACAAAACAAAATAACAACCTACAGAATTGGAAAAAGAATTTGCAAATAATATGACTAATATAAACAGCTGATACAACTCAATATCAAAACCCAAACAACCTAATCAAAAAATGGACAGAAGACCCGAGCAGAAATTATTCCAAAGAAAACATACAGATGGCCAACAAACATAGGAGAAGATGCTCAATATTGCTAATTATTAGAGAAATGGAAATCAAAACCACAGGAGGTATCGCCTCACACCTGTTAGATGGCTATGTTCAAAAAGTCTACAAATAACAAATGTTGGCGAGGATGAGGAGAAAAGGGAAATCTAGTACACTGTTGGTGGGAATGTAAGTTGGTGCAGCCACTATCAAAAACAGTATGAAATTTCCTCAAGAACTAAAAATAAAACTACCATATGGTTCAGCAATTCAACTCCTGGGTATATATCTGGAAAAATTAAAAACGCTACTTTGAAAAGATATATGCACTCCAATGTCCATAGCAGCATTATTTACAACAGCCAGGATATGGAACAACATAAGTGTCCATCAACAGATGAAAGAATAAAGAAAAAATGATGTATATATAAAATGGAATATTACTTAGCCAAAGAAAGAATGAAATTTTGTCATTTACAGCTACATGGATGGAAATTGGGAGTATTATGCTTAGTAAAAATGTCAGACAGAGAAAGACAAATACTGTATGTTATCATTTATATGCGGAATCTAAAAAATTAAACAAACAAATAAATATCACAAAACTGAAGCAGACTGACAGATACAGAAAACAAACTAGTAGCCCGTGCGCCTAGAGCCTGTGCTCCACAAGAGAAACCACCGCAATGAGAAGCCCACGCACCACAAAGAGTAGCCCCCACTCACTGCAACTAGAGAAAGCCCACTGACAGCAATGAAGACTGAATGCAGCCAAAATTTGAAAAAAGTAAAAAAAAAAAAAGATACATGCATCCCTATGTTCATAGCAGCACTATTCACAATAGCCAAGACATGGAAGCATCCTAAATGTCCATCAACAGGTGGATGGATACAGAAGATGTGGTATATATATATACAATGGAATATTACTCAGCCATTAAAAAGAGTGAAATTATGCCATTTGCAGCAACATGGATGGACCTAGAGGTCATCATACTAAGTGAAGTAAGTCACAGAGAGACACGTGCCATATGATATCACAAATATGGAATCTAAAATATGACACAAATGAACTTATCTACAAAACAGAAACAGACTCACAGACATAGAGAACAGACTTGTGTTGCCAAGGAGGAAGGGGGTGGGAGATGGATGAATTGGGAGTCTGTGATTAGCAGGTGCAAATTATGATACACAGAATGGATAAACGACAAGGTCCTACTGTATAGCACAGGGAACAGTATTCAATATCCTGTAACAAACCATAATGGAAAGAATGGAAAAAGGATATATATATGTATAACTGAGTCACTTTGCTGTCCAGCAGAAATTAACACAACATTGTATACCAACTATACTTCAATAAAATAATACTTTTAAAGAAAAAAAAAGAAAACAAACTAGTGATTACCAGTGGGGAGAGGGAATTGGGAGGGGCAAGACAGGGGTAGGAGTTTAAGTGGTACAAGCTATTATGTATAAAATAAATAAGCTGCAAGAATATATTATACAGTACAGGATATATAGCCAATATTTTATAATAACTTTAAATGGAGTATAATCTATAAAAAAGTATTGAATTCCTATAACACAAATGCCCACCAATAAATGAATGGAATAAAAAGATGTAGTACGTACACATAATAAATTAGTCAGCCTAGAGAAAGGAGGCTATTCTTCCATTTGCAATAATATTAATGGAACTTAAGTACATTATGCTAAGCAAGATAAGCCAGAAAGAGCATGACAAGTACTGTATGATATCACTTACATGTGGAATCTAAAAAAACCTAACCTGTAAAAAACTGAGTAAAATGGTGGTTAGCGGGGATGGGGAAGGTGGTAAGATTAATTTGTGGTTAAGGGTACAGGCTTGTAATTAGTAGTTTTTAAGCCTTAGAGCTCTATTGCACAGTATAATAAATATAGAAAATAATATTGTACTATTATTATATAATGTGATAAATATTACTACAATAGCAATCATATCAAAATATATATCAAGGAAACATGCTGTACACTTTAAACTTACACAATGTTACCTGTCAAATTTATTCAATACAAAGAATTTTTTAAAAAGAATTCACAATAATCCTCTTAAAGTAATTTAGTGAACTACAAGAACACACAGACGGACAGCAATGTAGGAAAATAATACATAAACAAAATGAGAAGCTCAAAAAAGAAACAGAAACCTTGAAAAAATACAAACAGAAATTCTATATCTGGAAAATATAATGACTTAACTGACAAGCTCAACAGAGAGCTCCAAAGGCAGACTCGACCATGCAGAAAAAAGAATCAGCAACCTGGACAATATGACAATTGAAATTTTATATAGTCTGAGGAGCAAAAGAGAAGAGTAAAAAAAAAAAAGAAGAAGAAAGCTTACAGGAAATATGGGGCATAATTAAAAGGAATAATATTTGCATTATGGGAATTTTAGAAGAAGAGAAAGAGAAAAGTACAGGAAGGTTATTACTGCAATAATTGTTGAAATCTTCCCACCTGGAATGAGAAACAGACATTGAGGTCCAAGGGGCCCAAAGGACCCCATATAGATTTAACATGAACAGGGCTATACTGAGATGGATTTTAATTAAATTGTCAAATGTCAAAACATAGAAAAGATTTTAAAAGCAGCAAGAGCAAAGAGAGGAGTTATATACAAGTGAATCCCCGTAAGACTATCTGTGCATTTCTCAACAAACTTTACACACCAGAAGAAAATAAAATGGCATATTCAAAATATTGAAAGAAAACTGTCTAATAAAGAATACTATACCTAACAAGGTTGTCCTTCAGAAATGAGGGAAGGATAAAGACTTTCCTGAGCAAAACAAAACTGAGTGAATTCATTACATGAGACCTGCCTTACAAGCAATGATAAAAGGAGTTCTTTGAGTGAAAATAAAAGGACACAAATTAACATTATAAAAACATAAGGAGTGTAAAACTTACTGGTAATGGTAAAAATAGTCAAAATTGTAACAGGGTAATGGTAGTGCATAATTCACATACAACAGTAGTATAAAATCTTAAAAATGTAATAGAAATAACCATAACTACAATAATTTGTTATTAGTTACATAATATAGAAGAATACGTACACTGTAATGTTAACAACCTAAAATGTGAAGGGAAGGGGAAATAAAATTATAAAGCTTAGGGATTCTATTGAAGTTAAGTTGTTATTGGTTTAAAATAGGGTTTTAGAATTTTAAGATATTTTATGTAAGCTTCATGGTAACCAAAAGCGTAAGACTGGTAGTAATTACACAAAAGAACAAAGTCAAAGCATACTGATATCACAAGATATCTAAGCACAAAAAAAGACAGCAGGATAAGTAATAAGAAACAACTGATCTACAAAACAACCAGAAAACAGTTAACAAAATGGAAATAGTAAGTCCTCAGTTATCAATAATTACTTTAAATGTAAGTTGATTAAATTATCCAATTAAAAGGCATAGAATGACTGAAAGGATTTAAAAAAAAAATTCAAGGATACACTGCTTGTGAGATACTAAGTTAAAAACACACATAGACTGAGAGTGAAGGGATGGAAAAAGTTATTTCAAGCAAATGGTAACCAAAAAACGGCAGGGGTAGCTACACTTACATTAAAAATAGACTTTAAATTAAAAGTGGTAAAAAGGGACAAAGAATGTCTTTGTCTAATGATAAAGGGGTCAATACATAAAGAAGATATAGCAATTGTAAATATGTACATGCCCAACATCAGAGCACCTAGAACGTAAAACAAAAACTATACTAAGAGGAGAAAAAAGAGCAATACAGTAATAGTTAGGGACTTTAATGTCCCACAGCCAACAATGTTTAGATCATCCAGACAGAGAATCAATATAGAAACAGTGGAGCTGAACAACATTCTAAACCAAATGGACCTAACAAACATATATAGAATGTTCTATCTGACAACAGCAGAATATACATTTTTCTCAAGTACACATGGAACATTTTCTAGGATAGACCATATGTTAGACCACAAAACAAGTCTTAGCAAATTCAAGAAGTTTGAAATCATCCCAGTATCTTCTCTGACAACAATGGTATGAAACTAGAAACCAATAAGAAAAGGAAAACTGGAAAATTCACAAATACATGGAAATTAAACAATAGTCTCCTGAACAATAAATGGATCAAAGAAGAAATTAAAGGGGAAATAAAAAGTATCTTGAAAGAAACGAAAATGGAAACACAATACACCAAAATGTATGAAATGCAGCAATAGTAGTTCTAAGAGGCAAGTTTATAGCAATAAATGCCTACATTAAGAAGCAAGAAAGATCCGAAATAAACTACCTACCTCTATGCTTTAAGAAACTGGAAAAAGAAAAACAAACTGAGCCCAAAGTTAGAACATAAGGAAGGAAAATGTAAAGATTAGAGCAGAAGTAAATGAAATAGAGAACAGAAAAACAATAGAACAAATTAATCAAACTAAAAGTTGGATCTTTGAAAAGATAAACAAAATTGATAAACCTTTAGCTAGATTAACCTAGGAAAAAAGAGAGAGGTCTCAAATCAACAAAATTGTAAACTAAAAAAAAAAAAGACATTACCATGGATACCACAGAAATACAAAGAATCAAAAGAGGCTACTATAAAAAACTATATGTCAACAAACTGGCCAACATAGAAGAAATGGAAAAAGTCTTAGAAACGTACAAACAACCAAGACTGAGTTAGAAAGAAATAGGAAGTCTGAATTATCCAATTATCATATGGAGATTGAATCAATAACCGAAAATCTCCCAATGAAGAAAAGCACAGGATCAGATGGCTTCACTGGTGAATTTTACCATTCATTTAAAGAATTAACACTAATCCTTCTCAAAGTCTTCCAAAAAATCAATGGAGAGACAACACTTTCAGACTCCTTTTACAAGACCAGCATAACCATTCTACTAAAGCCAGAAAAGAAAACTACAGACCAATATCCCTGATGAATATAGATGCAAAAATTCTCAAAATACTAGCAAACTGAATTCAGAAGCACATTAAAAGTCTTATTCAGCATGATCAAGTAGGATTTTTACCCAGGATGCAAGGATGTTTTGACATATGCAAACTAATCAGTGGGATATATCACATTAATAGAATGAAAGGAAAAAATCATATCTCAGTAGATGCAGAAAAAGTATTTGACAAAATTAAACACCCATTCATGATAAAAACTCTTAACTAGTTAGGTACAGAAGGAATGTATGTCAACATAATAAAGCTCATATATGATAAACCCACAGCTAATATCATTCTCAGTGGTGAAAGTTTGAAAGATTTCTAAGATTGGGAATGATCCAAGGGTGCCCACTCTCACCACTCTTATTCAACATAGAACTGGAAGTGTTTGCCAGTGCACTCAGGCAAGAAAAAGGAAAACAAAAGGCATCAGAATTGGAAAGGAAGAAGTAAAATTTTCTCCATTTGCAGATGACATGATTTTATATGTAGAAAGTACCAAAGTGTCCACCAACAAACTCTCAGATGTAATCAACAAATTCAGTAAAGTTGCAAGACACAAAATTAATGCACAAAATTAGTAGCATTCCTATATGCTAACAATGAATTTTCTTAAAAAGAAACAAAACTATTCCATTTACAATAGCATCAAAAACAACAAAATTCTTAGGAATAACCTTAACCATAGAAGTGAAAGATCTCTACTCTGAAAACTACAAGACACTGAGGAAAGGAACTGAAGAAGACAAAAGTAAGTGGAAAAGTTTCCTATATTCATGGGTTGGAAGAATTAATACTGTTAAATTGTCCATATTACCAAAAGCCATCTATAGATTCAGTTCAGTCCCTATCAAGATTTTCATGGCATTTTTTTTCAGAAGTAGAAATAACAATCCTAAAATTTATATGGAACTATAAAAGACCCCAATAATCCAAAGTAATTCTGAGAAAGAACAACAAAGCTGGAGGCATCACAGTTCCTAATTTCAAGCTATACTATAAAGCTATAGGAGTCTAAACATTATGGTACTGGCATAAAAACAAGCAAATAGATCAACAGAACAGAATTGAGAGTCCACAAATAAGTCTAAGTGTACATGGTCAACGAGTATTTGACAAGGAAGCCAAGAATACTCAATGGAGGAAAGATAGTCTCTTCAATTAATGGTGCTGGGAAAATTGGTAATTCACATGTAAAAGAATAAAACCCGACCTCTCTCTTACCCCACTCACAAAAATTAACTTTAAATTTATTAAAGACTTAAATGTTAGACCCAAAACTAATGAAACTCCTGGAAGAAAACATAGGAAAAAACCTCCTTGACGCGGGTCTTGGCAATGAGTTTTTTGGACCCCTAAAGCACAAGCAACAAAATCAAAAGAAACAACTGAACTGAGACTACATCTGCACAGCAAAAGAACACAATCAACAAATGACAACCTATAGAATGAGAAAAACATTTGTAAACCATATATATGATAAGGGGTTAAAATTTAAAATACATAAAGTACTCATAAAACTCAATAGCAAAAAAGTATCACTGATGAACAGAGATGCAAAAATCCTCAAGAAAATACTAGCAAACTGAACCCAGCAATACATTAAAAGGATCATACACCCTGATCAAGTGGCATTTATTCCAGGGATGCAAGGATTTTTCAATATCCACAAATCAATCCGCGTGATACAATGCATTAACAAACTGAAAAATAAAAACTATATGATCATGTCAATAGATGCAAAAAAAGCTTTTATCATACCCATTTATGATAAAAACTCTCCAGAAAGTGTGCATAGAGGGAACTTACTTCAACATAATAAAGGCCATATATGACAAACGTACAGCTAACATCATTCTCAATGGTGAAAAGCTGAAGGCATTCTCTCTAAGATTAGGAACAAGACAAGGATGTCCACTGTCACCACTTTTATTCAACATAGTTTTGGAAGTCCTAGCCATGGCAATCATAGAAGAAAAAGAAATAAAAAGAATCAGAATTGGAAAAGAAGAAGGAAAAACTGTCACTGTTTGCGGATGACATGACACTATGTATAGAAAATCCCAAAGATGTTACCAGAAAACTACTAGAGCTCATCAATGAAGTTGGTAAAGTTGCAGGATACAAAATTAATACACAGAAATCTATTGCATTTTTACACACTAACAATGAAAGAACAGAAAGAGAAATTAAAGCAACAATCCCATTTATCATTGCATCAAAAAGGATAAAATACCTATGGATAAACTTAGCTAAGGAGGCAAAAGACCTTTACTCTGAAAACTAAGATGCTGATGAAAGAAATTAAAGATGACAAAAACACATGGAAAGATATACCATGTTCTTGGATTGGAAGAATCAACATTGTCAAAATGACTATACTACTCAAGGCAATCTACGGATTCTATGCAATCCCTATCAAATTACCAGTGGCATTTTTTATAGAACTAGAAAAAATAATTTTAAATTTGTACAGAAACACAAAATACCCCAAATAGCCAAAGCAATCCTGAGAAAGGAAAAAAGGAGTTAGAGGAATCAGGCTCCCCAACTTCAGACTATACCACAAAGCTACAGTCATCAAAACAGCATGGTACTGGCACAAAAACAGAAATATAGATCAACAGAATAAAATAGAAAGCCCAGAAATAAACCGACACACCTATGGTCAATTAATCTACAACAAAGGAAGCAAGAATATACAATGGAGCAAAGACAGTCTCTTCAATAAGCAGTGGTGTGAAAACTGGACAGCCACATGTAGAAGAATGAAACTAGAACATTCCCTAACACCATACACAAAAATAAACTCAGAATGGATTAAAGACCTAAATTTAAGGCCAGACACTATAAAACCCTTAGAGGAAAACATAGGTAGAACACCATTTGACATAAATCACAGCAACATCTTCTTTGATTCACCTCCTAGAGTAATGAAAATAAAAACAGAAATAAACAAATGGGACCTAATTAAACATAAAAGCTTCTGCACAGCAAAGAAAATCATAAACAAAATGAAAAGACAACCCACAGAATGGGAGAAAATATTTGCAGATGAAGCAGCTGACAAAGGATTAATCTCCAAAATATACAAACAGCTCATGCAGCTCTATGTCAAAAAAAAAAAACCCCACTCAAAAAATGGGCAGATCTAAATAGACATTTCTCAAAAGAAGACATACAGATGGCCAAAAGGCACATGAAAAGATGCACAAACTGCTAATTATTAGAGAAATGCAAATCAAAACTACAGTGAGGTGTCACCTCACATGAGTCAGAATGGCCATTATCAAAAAGTCTACAAGCAATAAATGCTGGATAGGGTGTGGAGAAAAGGGAACCCTCCTACACTGTTGGTGGGAATGTAAACTGGTACAGCCACTATGGAGAACAGTATGGAGGTTCCTTAAAAAACTAAAAATAGAACTACCAAATGATCCAGCAATTCAACTCCAGGGCATATATCTGGAGAAAGCCATAATTTGAGAAGATACATGCACCCCAATATTCACTGCAGCACTATTTATAGGAGCCACGACATGGAAGCAACCTAGATGTCCATCAAGAGAGGAATGGATAAAGAAAATGTGGTACGTATATACAATGGAATAATACTCAGCCAAAAACACACACAAAAAAAACAACGAAATAATGCCATTTGCAGCAACATGGATAGACCTAGAGATTGTCATACTGAGTGAAGTAAGTCAGACAGAGAAAGACAAATATCATACGATATCTCTTATATGTGGAATCTAATCTAAAAAATAATACAAATGGACTTATTTACAAAACAGAAACAGACTTATAGATATCAAAAACAAACTATGGTTACCAAAGGGGAAATGTGGTGGGGAAGAGATAAATCAGGAGCTTGAGATTAACATACACACAGTACTATATATAAGAGAAATAACCAACAAGGGCCTACTATATGGCACACGGAATTCTACTCAATATTCTGTGATAACCCATATGAGAAAAGAATATGAAAAAGAATGAATGTATGTATGTGTATAGCTGAGTCACTTTGCAATTCCACTTCAGGGAATATATCCAAAGGAAATGAAACACTAACTCAAAAAGATATCTGCACCTCCGTGTTCATAGCAGCATTATTTACACTAGTCAAGACATGGAAACAAACTAAGTGTCCAACAATGAATGAATGGTTAAAGAAGCTGTGGTATATATTATATACTGGAATATTATTCAATCATAAAGAGACAAGGAAATTCTGCCACTTGTGACAACATGGATGGACCTTGAGGACATTCTCCTAAGTGAAATAAGGCAGAGAAAGACAGATACGTATAATCTCACTTGTAAGTAGAACCCTCCCCAAAACAAAAACAAAACAAACAAAAAAACAAACTCAGAAAAAGACATCAGATTTGTGTTCGCAAGGCAGGGTTTAGGGGGTGGAGGAATTGGAGAAAACTGGTCAAAAGGTACAAACTTCAAGTTATAAGATAAGTAAGTATGAGGGATGTAATGCCCAGCATGATGACTATATTTAACATGGCCATACGATATAAAAGTTAAGAGTGTAAATCCTAAGACTTATCATCACAAGGAAAACAATTTTTTTCTTTATTGCTTTCTCTTTGTACTCTTTATATGATATGGTGATGCTCACTAAACTTATTGCAGTAATCATTTCACAATATATGTAAGTCAAACCATCAATGTGCATTGTAAACTTATACACGGGTGTATGTCAATTATATCTTAATAAAACTGGAAAAATAAAAAACATTGTTATAAAAATGAGTAATACCTTTGACAGATTCATCAGAAGCTGGACATAGTTGATAGAGACTCAGTGAGCTTGACAATGTCAACAGAAACTTTGGAAACTGAAATGCAAAGAGGAAGAATAAAATAGATAAAAACAGAACAACACCCAAGAACTGTGGGAAACTTTAAGAAGATGTAACATATATATAATTGGGATACCAGAAAAACAGAGAATGGAGCAGAAGAAATATTTGAAATATTAATGCCTGAGAGTTTTCCAAAATTAATGACAAACACTATACTTCAGATTCAGGAAATTCAGAGAACACTAAGTATAAAACTTATTTAAAAATCTATACCTAGGCATATCATATTCTTAATAGATTTAAAAGATAACTTTTTAAAAAGTACTCATGGTAATGATATATTGGGTGACACATGACATGGCATTTATTGGTGAAATATGTTGGCTTATCAACCTGGATAGAGCAGTTATTATTTTTCAGTTTATTACCCAAATTTTCATTAGCATCATGTAATATGTTATCAATATGTTGACCTATCATATTGAGAGAAAACTTTAATTTCATACTTATATCATCCTAGCATTTTATTCACTATAATTTTATATGCTGACATTATTCATTTCTCACCAACTGTTTGGCATCTCTTTTCCTGGGTAATAAGTTCTGCTAGTAAATAACTTATGTTCTGTGTCTTTTCACTGAATTTGATTTTTTAAAAAAAATAAGAGCTTTACTGTGCTTGTTTTGATATTCTAACAGCACCTTAAGAAATAAACACTTTTATTTGTCAAATGCCTACAACTTGTAGTGAAGTGTTGTTTCAATTTTTCTGGAGACATTGATGTATTTCTAAGTTGCTTCCCACATACAGCGTAGTGAAATAGAACTGTTTGGGTTAGCATTTCAGCCCATACAGTGCCCATTCATAAGTAGCTGTCACTGTAAACACAGCATCACTGGTATGCAGGTTCCTTGTAGCACTAGTGTGGAGAAATGAATCAGATTATAATTCTTCATCATTAATATTTTAGACAAAAACTTCATCAAGATAATAATAAATCAGTATACACATATGTAAAAAAATGTAAATAACCAGTCAAGAAATATCACCAAAACATAAAGTCTTCACAAAATGATTCACTTCGGACCTACCCAATCCAAGTCTTGCAACATTTACAACAATAAAGTAGAAGAGGGCAGGTGACTGGGAGCACATAAAACTTCCATCTTTAGAATGAACATTTCCCTCTGAATCTTTACTTACACTGAGAGAATCTACTTGTCTGTATAAGAGGAGACTGGGAAGGTAATTTATGAGAGAGAAGCTGAGGCCACCAGCCTACACACTCCCCTCTGTGCAATGCAGTGTTACCTCTACATTACATCTGTAATTGTATCTGTATTACCTCAAAATCTGAGAATGAACTGAACCCAGTGATCGTGGTTCTACTGCCCATTGCCATAGAAGAGTGAAAAATCTCTAAAGAAATTGCTAATGGGGATTCTCATTCACTGTCATCATTACAAGGGCTAGCATCACACAATATGTGAAGATTAAAAAACAATATGTATTTTTTTCAGATGGCTATTTCTTGAAGAACCCTTACTGACATCTCCCCAAGCTCTCTGGTTCCACAGAACCTCAGCTGAGTGGCCAGCACTGGAGAGGTAGAGGTAGACTGATGTTCTTTGCTGGGATCTCTTTACATATGTCAAGGGTATTCTTTGCTGTCCTCTTTTCCTGATGGATTTCCTAAGCTCACTCTCCCCTTCCTCTGTCACTGTCAACTCACTGGACAATTTGCTCTTCTGTCCTCCAGTCATAGAAAAAATCTAAAATGATTGCTTCAACAGTTGAGATGAGGAACAGATGCTGGATTTGGTGTCACCCTTAGGAATTCTTGATGATTTGTTAGTCACACTGACAGAATTGTAAATGCTTAAGGACATTCACTGGAAATAGGAGAATCTGTTAGGCAATTATGATGACAGTCTCTAATCAACTGTCATATTAGGATGTGTTTATATTCAATCTGGACGTTATCATGATTAGGCTGAGAGACTTTAAGTACTAGAAATTCACTTATTCATTTAACAGATTTTGATGGAGTGTCTACTTTGTAGCAGGCAGTATTTTAAACCCTGGGATATGTATTATGAATGGTAGTCTACTCTGAAACTTCCTTCTCCCGAAAAGCTTTCATTCCAGAAATGCAGGAAAATACATGTAATATTTTCCTTCATTGAGAAATGCCCTGTCTTAGGCCCAAAATCATGATCTTCATGTTTTCGTTTCTTCCTTATAGCAGGCCACAGGGACTTATCCTACTTTCCTCCTTCTCATTAGCTATCACCCTTTCTATCCCATTCTATTCAATCTAGCTGCAAAAAGGAATGCTTTGTATTTCCAACACCCCTTTGCTTATATTCTGAATTTTAATATTCAATACTATTTTAAGTTTTGGGATTTTGATAGTATCCCACATGGAGGAGGAAGCACTAAAGCTTATTAGTAAGACAATACTATTTTAACAAATAAACTTCAAAATCTCAGTGGTTTATTTCTTGCTCATGCTAAGAAGAAGAAAACAGTACGTCCTAAGAGTGGATGCCTTTCTTCTAAGGGCCAAATTCACACAGTGGCTCTTTTCACATAGTGGCTCTATCATCTACAACACTGAGGCTTCCAGTGCCACTGTGCTTCCCTGCATCAATCTGGCAGAAAGGTAAAGAACACGGAGCATCCCTTGTAGGAGGTTTTCATGGATCAGGTTTATAAGTGAACACATATATTACATCTGTTCATATTCCATCATCTAGAACTTAGTCTATGGCTATGCCTACTTACAAGAGAATCTGGGAAATATAGTTCAGATATATGCCCAGGAAAAAAGAGTAAAACAGGTTATCTAATGAGGTAGTCAGTCTCTGCCATAAAAAATGAGGATTCTAAGATTCTGGAATATTTCTAAGACCACTTATAGTAGTCAATTGATGATTATGGCTTATACATCTCTAGAGTTGTGATTTACTTAAATAAAATCTCCATAAGGTGATTTTGTTTGTCTTCTTATACAATCCAGAACATAAAGGTGCTCAGTGTATGAATGAATAAGTGTATAAACGAAAGAACGAATGAAAAATTGATTATCTTTTGACTCAAGTGAACAACTTGTCATTCTGACATTTGACACTGGTTCAATAGGACCCAATTACACTATTGTTAGTTGTCTATTCTTTCACTTATTCTAAGGAGGGAATGAAATAATTGGGGAAAAAATGAAGTGAAATAATAAATCTTAATTACAACACTCTGGTTTCTCTTCAGATTGAATAAATCTTTTGCCTTTTACTAAAGAGTTCCATGGAGAGGAATAACTCTGAGTCTTATACCAATTTTTTGAGGCCTTGCCCTGGCAAGGCTACTTATTGTTGTCCAAATGAAAGAATTATTGCTTTTTTGCTTCTTACAGCAAAGCTACTTGCTAGTTTTTGCTAGTTACTTAGCATATGTGTGCATATTAAAGCAAATAGGATTTTCTGGGAATCTGTGTACAAATAGGGTGCCCAGGTTCAATCGAACTGGATCCTGCATACATTCCACAACTAAGCGTCTGCATGCCACAACTAAGACAACTAAGAAGTCCACATGCCACAACTAAGATAACTAAGATCCAGCGCAGCCTAAATAAATGAATAAATAAATAAATATTTTAAAAAAGGAAAAATCATCATTAAAAAATCTTAATTACATATCTACTCTCCAGAAGATATTACACCCTGTTCTTTCCTTTAAACCTCTCTATCTAAGTGACTAAGAAACAGGAGGAATTCCAACACAATTATTACACAGCAATCAAACATATACCATATGCCAGGACAATCAAAACATGATCCCCATCAGCTAGGAGAAGCTCCTGTGGTTATCTGTTGCTGTAATGTAAGCCAAGGTTAGCCCAGCATAGCTGTGCCTCATAAAAGACAGTGGATGTAGATCTACCTATCCTTTGCCCTTTGCTGCCACCCCAAAACTGGAGATCCATCTTGGATCCTGATTTTTAATCAGTACATTTTGCAATGTAATTCACAGCTGCATATTCTCAACACTGTCAAATCTCTAGCTGACCATGGACGTAGTCCTTAGCATATCCTCATACAAGAATATATATATATATATTTATAAATATCATCAAGGATTACAACATAAAGTGAAGAGTGCCATAATGGAGATATATATAAAATGTAATGGTTGAGCAGGAAAGAGAATAATGTGCTATTTTAGAGTTGAGGAAGCCTTTCCAGAGGGACTTCCCTTTGAGCTGAGAATTGCCACGTGAGCCAAAAGCAGGAGGCAAATGGATATCAAAGATTTGATGCATGCAAAGGTTTATGGGATGAAAGTGAGCAGTATATGTAGTGAGGGCATGAAGTGAAAACTTGTAGGGGATAAAAAAGAAAGAAGGTTGGGGTGAGATGCTGAAGGGCCTTTCATGTTATCTTAAGGTAATTATATATTTTGTTCAATGCTAGGGATAAAGAAGCATGGTTTGGAAGAGCAAGGCAAATTACAGCTGCTTTGACACAGAGGATATTTTTCCATATCAAAATTTAAAAGCTATTAATTTTTGTAACCAAATGATATATGCAACAGACATCACTGGCTCTTAATCTCATTCTGACTTCTATCCCTAGGGTATGTTGAAAATTCAGTGAGGCTTAGGCATGGGATGAGGAAGGAGGTATAGTTTCAGAATAAGGATGATGAAAGTATGAAGCTCAGGGATGGCATAGGATTACTGCACATTATTTTTTTATGAAGAAAGAGGTATAAGAAAACAAAACATCTTGAACTCTAATGGTGTTGGTTATTTTGGGGGCCATGTCAAGTGTTCCTGAGTAAAAACGTCAAGTGTCCTGTGTTAAAATAGCTTTAACTAACCATTCCGTGCCTTCCAGGAAATACGGAAAATTGTTTTTTTAAAGAAAAGGTTTTCTTAACCAAAGTAAGAAATGTAATAGGTTACCTATAATAGAGGGATATTTTAAAGATAAACTAAGACCAATATGTTGAAATCATTGGGATCCAGAACCTAGATAACATGTATTTGACAAATGAATAACTGAGACACAAAATAATTTTCTAATAGTTAAGACTGCCTTGGGAAACAGTGGGTCCCAAGAATAAAGTTATTCAAACATAAGCTTAGATGCTATAGAAAAGAATTCTAGTAGCATATGAGTTGTTAATCATTTATGGCTTCTCCTGAACCCTAAATTCAACAATCATTATAAGCATTGCCTGAACTCAAATTGGTAGCAAGCTTTTCGTATTGAAATATGAAACAAGATTCCATATTGAGTAAGGCATAGCCCTTTGTAGAACACAGATTTTGTGATAATGCCAAGATACACATTGAAGAAACTCTACTACTCAAAGTTCATTTAATATTTGTTCAAAAATATTTATTGGGTATCTGCTATGTTCAAGGCATTGTTTATTAGTACTGCTGATATTTTTTTGAACTAAAATCCATAAAATTCCAAATAGAAAGTATATTTTATTAAAAGACAAATAATGAACAAACAAACAAATACATATAAAAATGGCAGGTTACAATGAGTTTGATATTTAAAACAAAAAGCATAGAGAGAGGTGCAGAGTGATGAAAGATAATGAGGGCTTTTAATAGAGTGAAAGAATCCTTGAGAAAGAAGATAACTGAGTAAAGATCTGTATGAAGCAATGGAGCAAACAAAGAGATGATAGGAAGGAAAGTCTTTCCAGGCAGAAGGAACAGAAGATAAATAGGCCCTGAAGAAATGAACAACTTTATGTGGTTGAAGAGCAGTATTAATACCAGTAGGGGAGGAGCAGAGTAATTTAGGAGAGAGTTATGGGAGAAAAATTTAAAGAGGGTGTGGGGCAAGATGATCTAGGGCTTCAAGGAGTATGGCAAGTAGTTCGGATTTTAATCTAATGGTGTAGGGAGGAAGTCTTTGGGAGGTTTAAACAGGGAAATAATATAATCTTATGTGTATATTTTTAAAATACTGTAGGTATTTTAAAATACTTATGGTATTTCAGGAATAGACTGTAGGGGAATAAGAGTACAAGTAAGGAAACAGAAGACTTCAGTACTCTATACAAAATGAGGATGGCTTAAACTAGGGTGGTAGCAGTGTTTGGTAATTGATTTATATTTTGAATGTAGCTTTTTCAGGAATTTTTTGTCTGGATACGATATGGAGCTGTAGGAAAGAGAGGAATCAAGAACAAATCCTGGATTTGTGGGCTATAAAACCTGGGTAAAGGTGGCAATATTTTCTAAATGGGAAGACCACATGAAGAAAGTTTTTTGTGTGATTATTTATTTGGCAAGTGCAACAAGATAATTAAGACTTATCTTTTATTTCTGTTAATTTGGAGAAGCTTATTAGGCATCCAACTGGTAATGTTGAGAAGGTAGTTGGTTCTGTTACTCTGGATGCCAGGACAGAGTCAGAGCTGTAATTATTAATTTTGGAGATCTTACCATGTGGATTCCATTTAAACTATGAGACTTAATGTGATTATCCAGAGTGGCAGTTTGGGAAAAGAGCAGAAAATCAAAGACTGAATGCTGTGAGAGAAAACACTAACAATGAAGTCAACGAGTTAAGAGAAAGAGGAGAAAGCCAACTGAGAAAATGAGAGACTACTTACTATGTATGTCAAATCATACAGAGATATCAAGAAATATGATTAATTTTTCTGGCTAGACTGATCCTAACACACTGGTCAGAAGACTTCCATGCACAATTCAGCATGTTCATACTGTTTAACATTACAAAGGACTCTGTCTTCAAAACCAAATGATTAATTCCAACAAGTACTGTTCCTAGTTAGAACAACTGAAAGCAGATGAAAAGCATCCACAATTAGTCAACAGAAAATGAATAATCTTCCATCAGGATAATGCAAGACCCCATGTTTCATTGATGACCAGGCAAAAACTGTTACAGTTTGGCTGGGAAATTCTGATTCAACCACCGTATTCACCAGACACTGCACCTTCAGATTTCCATTTATCTTGGTCTTTACAAAATTCTCTTAATGGAAAAAATTTCAATTCCCTGGAAGACTGTAAAAGACACCTGGAACAGTTCTTTGCTCAGAAAGATAAAATGTTTGGGGAAGATGGAATTATGAAGTTGCCTGGAAAATGGCAGAATGTAGTGGAACAAACAGGTGAATATGCTGTTCAATAAAGTTCTTGGTGAAAATGAAAAATGTGTCTTTTATTTTTATTTAAAAAACCAAAGGCATTTTTTGTCCCACTGAATACTACAGAATAAAACTTGGGCCATATTATTAGGGGTCTTGAATTTCAGGATTTGGGGGGACATGTTCATTTTATATGAAATCTGAGCTTCAGAGAAATTTTTCTGGAAGTAAAGTAACAGTGAATTAGAAAAAGAAGACATTAGAGACCCAGTAGCAGGCTATTTGATTATTCAACATTTAAAAAACTGAAAAATTGATTTGTATTTGAAGAGCAGGCATGATATACAGAGGAAAATATACAGCAAGGAGGTAAGAATGTATGACCATGGTTCAGTAGGGTGTTTGGAAATAGAGCAATATATTGGAGACTCCCAGGCTATGAGATAGTGGTTGAAATATTGAAGAGAGTAAAAAGTAAGAGAGGAAAAGGAAAGAATGTATCAAACTTGATATTGTCTATATTTAGAGGAGGAAGAGTGGTTATTCAAAAGTTGAGAAGGATGGAAGCAAGGATCATGACAGGGAGATCAGGTAGTAATGTTAAAGAAATAACAAATCCTCACATTTGATTGTTTGGGGGTCAAATGAAGGTGTGTTTGTAGCCTATAAGAGGATGACCTGGGACTTTCCTGGTGGTGCAGTGGTTAAGAATCCACCTGCCAATGCAGGGGACACAGGTTTGAGCCCTGGTCCGGGAAGATCCCACATGCCATAGAGTAACTAAGCCCATACACCACAACTACTGAGCCTGCACTCTAGAGCCCATGAACGACAACTACTGAGCCCGTGTGCAACAACTACTGAAGCCCACGTGCCTAGAGCCCATGCTCTGCAATAAGAGAAGCCACTGCAATGAGAAGCCTGTGTACTGTAATGAAGAGTAGCCCCCGCTCGCCACAACTAGAGAAAGCCGTGTGCAGCAACAAAGACCCAATGCAGTCAAAAATAAATAAATTAATTAATTTAAAAAAATAATGTATCCTTTGAGAAACTTAAAAAAAAAAAAAAAAAAGGATGACCTTGCAACTTACTGTCCAAATTGGGACACTACTGAAAGGAGATACCAACAATAATCATGATAATTGATCTACAACCACTATAAAAGTAAGATTGTCTCTGGAATGCTGAATATACAGTCACTCTGGATAAGAGGCGTGAGTTGGGGAACAATTACAAGCTATATAGCTGCCAACGGGAGAGTAAACACTTGGTGAAGTCAGAGAATAGAGAATAAAATCAAGAGCACAAGCAGAGAGAAGCTTCAAGAGGGCAGAGGAATAAGACATGGAGATCACCTTCCTCCCCACAAATACATCAAAAATACATCTACATGTGGAACAGTTCCTACAGAGCACCTACTGAACGCTGGCAGAAGACCTCAGACTTCCCAAAAGGCAAGAAACTCCCCACGTACCTGGGTAGGGCCAAAGAAAAAAGAAAAAACAGAAACAAAAGAATAGGGACAGGACCTGAACCTCTGGGAGGGAGCTGTGAAGGAGGAAGTTTCCACACACTAGGAAGCCCCTTCGCGGGCGGAGACTGGGGGTCGGTGGGGGGGAAGCTTCAGAGACACAGAGGAGAGCGCAGCAACAGGGGTGCAGAGGGCAAAGCAGAGAGATTCCCGCACTGAAGATCAGTGCCAACCAGCACTCACCAGCCTGAGATGCTTGTCTGCTAACCCACTGGGGCGGGTAGGGGCTGGGAGCTGAGGCTTGGGCTTCGGAGGTCAGACCCCAGGGAGAGGACTGGGGTTGCCTGCATGAACATAGCCTGAACGGGGCTAGTGCACCACAGCTAGCCAGGAGGGAGTCTGGGAAAGTCTGGACCTGCCGAAGAGGCAAGAGACCGTTGTCTCGGGGTGCACAAGGAGAGGGGATTCATTCCCTGTGTGCCCACAGAAGGGAGAGCACCGCCTAAGCAAGCTCCAGAGACGGGCACAAGCCACAGCTAACAGCTCGGACCCCAGAGATGGGCATGAAATGCTAATGCTGCTGCCACTTCCACCAAAATTCCTGTGTGCAAGCACAGGTTACTACCCACACTGCACCCCCCAGAGCCTGTGCAGCCCGCCACTGCCATGGTCCTGAGATCCAGGGACAACTTCCCCAGGAGAACACACAGCGTGCTGCAGGCTGTTGCAATGTCACGCTGGTCTCTGCCAACACAGGCTTGCCCCGCATTCCAATTATGACCACCGTACCCCTCCCTCTCCCCGGCCTGAGAGAGCAACAGAGTCATAATCAGCTGCTGCTTTAACCCCCTCCTGGGTGGGCAGGGAACAGATGCCTGAGGGGGGCCTAGACGCAGTGGCAGGGCCAAAACCAAAACTAAACCCCAGGAGCTGTGCAAACAAAGAAGGGAAAGGGAAATTTCTCTGTGCAGCCTCAGGAGCAGCAGATGAAATCCCCACAATCAACTTGATAAACCCTGCATCTCTGGAATACCTGAATAGACAACGAATGTTTCCAAAATTGAGGCGGTGGACTTTGGGAGCAACTGTAGACTTGGGCTTTGCTTTCTGTGTCTGATTTCTTTTTGGTTTTATGTTTATCTTACCTTACTTTTTAGTGCTTGTTATCATTGGTGGATTTGTTTATTGGTGTGATTGCTCTCTTCCATTTTTGTTACTTTTTATTATTTTTTCTCTTTCTTCTCTTTTTCTGAGTGTGTATGTGTATGTTTCTTTGTGTGATTTTGTCTATTTAGTTTTGCTTTTACCATTTGGTTGGGGGTTCTATCTGTTCATTTTTTTGTTTTTTTTGTTTTTTGTTTATTTCTTCCTTTTCTTCCAAGCCACGTGGCCGGCAGGATCTTGGGGCTTCAGCCAGATGTCGGGCCTGAGCCTCCGAGGTGGGAGAGCTGAGACCAGGACACTGGACCACCAGAGACCTCCCGGCCCCACGTAATGTCAATAAGCGGGAGCTCTCCCGAGATCTCCATCTCAACACTAAGACCCAGCTCCACCCAATGGCCAACAAGCTGCAGTGCTGGACACCCCATGCCAAACAACTAGCAAGACAGGAACACAACCCCACCCATTAGTAGAGAGGCTGCCTAAAGTCATACTAAGTTCACAGACACCCCAAAACACACCACCAGACACAGCCCTACCCACCAGAAAGACAAGATCCAGCCCCACTCACCAGAGCATTGGCACCAGTCTCATTGACCAGGAAGCCTACACAAGCCACTGAACCAACCTCACCCACCAGGGGCAGACACTAAAAATAACGGGAACTACGACCTGTAGCCTGTGAAAAGGAGACCTCAAACACAGTAAGTTAAACAAAATGAGAAGACAGAGAAATGTGCAGCAGATGAAGGAGCAAGTAAAAAACCACCAGACCAAACAAATGAAGAGAAAACAGGCAGTCTATGTGAAAAAGAATTCAGAGTAATGATAGTAAAGATGATCCAGAATCTCAGATATAGAGGGGAGAATATACAAGAAACATTTAACAAGGACCAAGAAGAACTAAAGAGCAAAGAAACAATGATGAACAACACAATTAATGAAATTTAAAATACTCTAGAAGGACTCAGTAGCAGAATAACTGAGGCGGAAGAATGGATAAGTGACCTGGAAGATAAAATAGTGGAAATAACTGATGCAGAGCAGAATAAAGGAAAAAGAATAAAAGAACTGAGGACAGTCTCAGAGACACCTGGAACAATATTAAACGCACCAACATTCAAATTATAGAGGACCAAGAAGAAGAAGAGAAAAAGAAAGGGTCTGAGAAAATATCTGAAGAGATTATACTCGAAAACCTCCCTAATATGGGAAAGGAAATAGTCAATCAAGTCCAGGAAGCGCAGAAAGTCCCATACAAGATAAATCCAAGAAGAAACATGCCAAGACACATATTAATCAAACTATCAAAGATTAAATACAAAGAAAAAGTATTAAATGCAGCAAGGGAAAAGCAACAAATAACATGCAAGGGAATCCCCATAAGGTTTAAAGCTGCTTTTACAGCAGAAACTCTGCAAGCCAGAAGGAAGTGGCAGGACATATTTAGAGTGATGAAAGGAAAAAACCTTCAACCAAGATTACTGTACCCAGCAAGGATCTCATTCAGATTTGATGGAGAAACTAAAACCTTTACAGACAACCAAAAGTTAAGAGAATTCAGCACCAGCAAACCAGCTTTACAACAAATGCTAAAGGAACTTCTCTAGGCAGGAAACACAAGAGAAGGAAAACACCTACAAAAATAAACCCAAAACAATTAAGAAAATGGTAATAGGAACATACATATCAATAAGTACCTTAAATGTAAATGGATTAAATGCTCCAACCAAAGACATAGACTGGTTGAATGGATACAAAAACAAGACCTGTATATATGCTGTCTACAGGAGACCCACTTCAGACCTAGGGACACATACAGACTGAACGTGAGGGGATGGAAAAAGATATTCCATGCAAATGGAAATCAAAAGTAAGCTGGAGTAGCAATTCTCATATCAGACAAAATAGACTTTAAAATAAAAGCTATTACAAGAGACAAAGAAAGACACTACATAATGATCAAGGGATCAATGCAGGAAGAAGATACAACAATTGTAAATATTTATACACCCAATAGAGGAGCTCCTCAATACATAAGGAAAATGCTAACAGCCATAAAAGGGGAAATTGACAGTAACACAATAATAGTGGGGGTTTTAACACCCCACTTTCAACAATGGACAGATCATCCAAAATGAAAATAAATAAACACAAGCTTTAAATGACACTTTAGACCAGATGAAATTAATTGATATTTATAGGACATTCCATCCAAAAACAACAGAATAAACTTTCTTCTCAAGTGCTCATGGAACATTTTCCAGGATAGATCATATCTTGGGTCACAAATCAAGCCTTGGTAAATTTAAGAAAATTGAAATCATATCAAGTATCTTTTCTGACAATGCTATGAGACTAGATATCAATTACAGGAAAAAATCGGTAAAAAATAGAAACACATGGAGGCTAAACAACACACTACTAAATAAACAAGAGATCACTGAAGAAATGAAAGAGGAAATCAAAAAATACCTAGAAACAAATGACAATGAAAACACAATGTCTCAAAACATATGGGATGCAGCAAAATCTGTTCTAAGAGGGAAGTTTATAGCAATACAGTACTACATCAAGAAACAAGAAAAATCTCAAATAAACAATGTAACCTTATACCTAAAGCAAATAGAGAAAGAAGAACACACACAAAGAAACACTCCAAAATTAGCAGAAGGAATGAAATCATAAAGATCAGATCAGAAATAAATGAAAAAGAAATGAAGGAAACAATAGCAAAGATCAATAAAACTAAAAGCTGGTTCTTTGAGAGGGTAAACAAAATTGATTACCCATTAGCCAGACTCATCAAGAAAAAAAAGGGAGAAGACTCAAATCAACAGAATTAGAAATGAAAAAGAAGTAACAACTAACCCTGCAGAAATACAAAGGATCATGAGAGACTACTACAAGCAACTATATGCCAATAAAATGGACAACCTGGAAGAAATGGACAAATTCTTAGAAAAGTACACTCTTCCAAACTGAACCAGGAAGAAATAGATAATATGAACAGACCAATTACAAGCACTGAAATTGAAACTGTGATTAAAAATCTTCCAACAAACAAATCCCAGGACCAGATGGCTTCACAGGCGAATTCTATCAAACATTTAGAGAAGAGCAAACACCTATTCTTTTCAAACTCTTCCAAAATATAGCAGAGGGAGGAACACTCCCAAACTCATTCTATGAGGCCACCATCACCCTGATACCAAAACCAGGCAAAGATGTCACAAAATAAGAAAACTACAGGTCAATATCACTGATGAACATAGATGCAAAGCCCTCAACAAAACACTAGCAAACAGAATCCAACAGCACATTAAAAGGATCATACACCATGGTCAAGTGGGGTTTATTCCAGGAATGCAAGGAATAAATATATGCATATCAATCAATGTGATACACCATATTAACAAATCAAAGGAGAAAAACCATATGATAATTTCAATAGATGTAGAAAAAGCTTTCAACAAAATTCAACACCATTTATGATAAAAACTCTCAAGAAAGTGGGCAGAGAGGGAACTTACTTCAACATAATAAAGGCCATATATGACAAACCCACAGCCAACATCATTCTCAAAAGTGAAAAACAAACCATTTCCACTAAGATCAGGAACAAGACAAGGTTGCCCACTCTCACCACTATTATTCAACATAGTTTTGGAAGTGTTAGCCATAGCAATCAGAAAAGAAAAAGAAAAAGAAATAAAAGGAATACAAATTGGAAAAGAAGTAAAACTATCACTGTTTGCAGATGACATGATACTATACATAGAAAATCCTAAAGATGTTACCAGAAAACCACTAGAGCTAATCAATGAATTTGGTAAAATAGCAGGATACAAAATTAATGTACAGAAATCTCTTGCATTCCTATACACTAATGATGAAAAATCTGAAAGTTAAATGAAGAAAACACTCCCATTTACCATTGCAACAAAAAGAATAAAATACCTAGGAATAAACCTACTGAAGGAGACAAAAGACCTGTATGCAGAAAATTATAAGACACTGATGAAAGAAATTAAAGATGATACAAATAGATGGAGAGATATACCATGTTCTTGGATTGGAAGAATCAACATTGTGAAAATGACTCTACTACCCAAAGCAATCTACAGATTCAATGCAATCCCTATCAAACTACCACTGGCATTTTTCACAGAACTAGAACAAAAAATTTCACAATTTGTATGGAAACACAAAAGACCCCAAATAGCCAAAGCAATCTTGAGAAACAAAAATGGAGCTGGAGGAATCAGGCTCCCTGACTTCAGATTATACTACAAAGCTACAGTAATCAAGACAGTATGGTACTAGCACAAAACCAGAAATATAGATCAATGGAACAGGATAGAAAACCCAGAGATAAACCCATGCAAATATGGTCACCTGATCTTTGATAAAGGAGGCAAGAATATACAATGGAGAAAAGACAGCCTCTTCAATAAGTGGTGCTGGGAAAACTGGACAGCTACATGTAAAAGAATGAAATTAGAACACTTCCTGACACCATACACAAAAATAAACTCAAAATGGATTAAAGACCTAAGTGTGAGGCCAGACACTATCAAACTCTTAGAGGAAAACACAGGCAGAACATTCTATCCCCTAAAGTCTAGCAAGATCCTTTTTGACCCACCTCCTAGAGAAATGGAAATAAAAACAAAAATAAACAAATGGGACCTAATGAAACTTAAATGCTTTTGCACAACAAAGGAAACCATAAACAAGATGAAAAGACAACCCTCAGAATGGGAGAAAATACTTGCAAATGAAGCAACTGACAAAGGATTCATCTCCAAAATATACAAGCAGCTCATGCAGCTCAATATTAAAAAAACAATCAACCCAATCCAAAAATGAGCAGAAGACCTAAACAGACATTTCTCCAGAGAAGATATACATATTGCCAACAAACACATGAAAGGATGTTCAACATCACTAATCATTAGAGAAATGCAAATCAAAACCACAATGAGGTATCACCTTACACTGGTCAGAATGGCCATCATCAAAAAATCTACAAACAATAAATGCTGGAGAGGGTGTGGAGAAAAGGGAACCCTCTTGCACTGTTGGTGGGAATGTAAATGGATACAGCCACTATGGAGAACAGTATGGAGGTTCCTTAAAAATCTAAAAATAGAACAATCATATGACCCAGCAATCCCACTCCTGGGCATATACCCCGAGAAAAACCATAATTGAAAATGAGTCATGTACCACAATATTCATTGCAGCACTGTTTACAGTAGCCAGGACATGGAAGTAACCTAAGTGTCCACTGACAGATGAAGGGATAAAGAAGATGTGGCACATATATACAATGGAATATTACATAAAAAGAAACGAAATTGAGTTATTTGTAGTGGGGTGGATGGACCTAGAGTCTGTCATATGGAGTGAAGTAAATCAGAAAGTGAAAAACAAATACTGTATGCTAACACACATATATGGAATAAAAAAAAAAAAAAAGGTTCTTATGAACCTGGGGCAGGATAGGAATAAAGACGCAGATGTAGAAAATGGACTTGAGGACACATGGAGGGGGAAGCGTAAGCTGGGACGAAGTAAGAGAGTGGCATGTACATATATACACTACCAAAGGTAAAACAGATAGCTAGTGGGAAACAGCTGCATAGCACAGGGAGATCAGCTCGGTGCTTTGTGACCACCTAGAGGAGTGGGATAGGGAGGGTGTGAGGGAGGCGCAAAAGGGAGGGACTATGGGGATATGTGTATACATATAGCTGATTCACTTTGTTGTATAGCAGAAATTAACACAACATTGTAAAGCAATTATACTCCAATAGAGATGTTAAAAAAAAATAAAGTAAAATACTACTTTTCATTGACATTGCACCTAGTCACTCCAGAGCTCTGATGGAGATGTGCAATGAGATTTATGTTGTGTTCATGCTTGCTAATGTAACATTCTTTCTGCAGCCCATGGAGCAAGGACTAATTTTAACTTTCAAGTCTTATTATTTAAGAAATACATTGCATAAGGCTATCACTGCCATAGAGAGATTCTTCTGAGGGATATGGGCAAAGGAAATTGAAAATTGTTTGGAAAGGATTTACCATTCTAGATGTCATTAAGAATATTTATGATTCATGGAAAGAGGTCAAAATATCAACATTAACAGGTGTTTGGAAGAAATTGATTCCAACCCTCATGGATGACTTTGAGAGGTTCAAGACTTCAATGGAGGAACTACTGGCAGCTATGGTGGAAATAGCAAGAGAACTAAGACATGAAGCCTGCAGATGTGACTGAATTACTGCAATCTCACGATAAAACTTTACAGATGAGGAGTTGCTTCTTACAGATGAGCAAAGAAAGTGGTTTTTTGAGATGGAATCCACTCCTGGTGAAGATGCTGTGAAGACTGTTGAAGGGAGAGCAAAGATTTAGAATATTACATCAACTTAGTTGATAAAGCAGTGGCAGGATTTGAAAGGACTGACAACAATTCTGAAAGAAGTTCTGCAGGTAAAATCGTATCAAACTGCACTGCAATGCTACAGATAAATCATTCATGAAAGGAAGAGTCAATTGATGCTGCAAACTTCATTGTCATCTTATTTTAAGAAATTGCCACAGACACCTGCTACCTTCAGCAACCACCACCTGATTAGTCAGCAGCCATCACCGTGGAGGCAAGATCCTCTACCAGCAAAAGGATTATGACTCACTGAAGGCTCAGATGATGATTAACCTTTTTTTAGCAACGAAGTATACTTTTATTTATTAAGGTATACATACTGTATTTCTAGCCATAATGCTATTTCACACTTAATAGACTGTAGTATATTGTAAAAATAACTTTTTTCATGCACTAGGAAACCAAAAAATTAGTGTGACTAACTTTATTGCAACATTCACTTTATTGTAGTGGTCTGGAACTGAACCCACAGTATCTCCTAGGTATGCCTGTATATATATTATAAACATAACATTATGAGGCTTCAAAAAAAAAAAACAAGAATACAAGCAGAGTAGTTCATTTTGATAAGAAAGGGGGAGCAAGTGCTCTTCCTAAACACCAATAGAGTAGGAACACAATGGCCCAGAGGCATTAATAAATGGAAAAGAAGGACTTCCTTGTAGGAAGCCTCAATCATTTCAGTAAAGTAGGCCAGGAGATCAACTAATAAAACAGAAAGGTGGAGTTGGAGATTTGAAGATGGCTGAAAACTTTTCAAAGGACCACTCCTGGAAATGGTGCAGGAAGTCATTATACATTTTAAATGCAAGTGCCACCAAGTATGATCAAGGTCCCACTCAGATTTTTGACTCTCCAGAAAGATAAATAATTCTCATAATAATGGCTACAATCTATTGATTATTTACTCTGTGCTCTACTCTAAGTGCTTTACCTGAGCAACTGCATTTTAATCTCAAAACAACCCTATGAAATAAATGGTATCATTATTTCCATTTTACAAATGAGGACACTGTGGTACAGAGTGTTTAATAGTAATCATCAAAGGCTACACAGCTAGGATGTAAGGAGTCATGATTCAAATTTAGCTAATCTGGCTTCAGAGCCCAAGGTTTTGACCACTGAGAGCTCTGACTCTGTGTTTTGAGTTCATAAACAGATTTCAGAGTGGTATTTATTCTTAGAAGCAAGTAAAAAGGTTTCACAAGATTATACACATATCTGAGGAAAGCCAAATGGAAAGCACTGTCCAGGGAAGTGTCTCTCACTGGCTACATCTATTGAGGCTTCCACCACGATCTGAAATGATGCCGTCATTTGATACCAAATGGGATGTAGTCAGTCTGTCACAGGAAGGTTTATACTACATTGGCCTATAGTTCTACAGATGAAAAGATGATTTTAGTCTGTAGGGTATCATTTACTAGCAGGGTATTTTCAGCACTTCAAAGAATATCAATCAGGAATCCCTGAAAGCTGAAATGTGTTTTCCTGAAGTGAGCAAGCTGGTACAATAATTCTTAAATCCTTTGTTGTCGGGGAGGAAATTTCTATGGGTTTCATCATAAAAAATATTTTATACTACAGCTAGCAAAAAGCCCTATCAATCTAAGATCTAACATTAGTATTTTATGGTTTGGTTGCTAGATAATAAACGCACACTGAAAAACGCAGTATGGGGGAAAAAATGCCTCAATAAAGAGAATTCCCCTAAGGTTTGGGATAACGATCTCAACTAATATTTTACATTAAAAAAAATCAAATACAGGAGTTCCTAAGAAAATTACAAAGTTCATCACAGCTTTCCAGAAAATGTAATCTTTAGCATCTTTACCTTTCTTTATTCTAGCACCTTGCACAGTGTTTGACCTATAATAATTTGTCAATAAATAATTATCAAATAAATAATGTCTGTTTCTATTTTGTAAATTCTAAACTGTATATGGACTACTAAATGAACACGGTTTTTGTTATGATATTTTTTTAAAGATTTTTCTTCTTTTCCCATTAAAATTGTATATACACCTGATAAGATTATATGTATTTAATCGACATTTGCATCTGAAAGTAGTGGATTTTTGTATGCAGGTAATGTTATTCAGTCATCAATTGATCAGGCTGACTTTGATACATAATAATTACTTTCTAGACAAATAACACCTTAAGGCCAGATTTTACATTTTAAAAAATCTCTGTAATTTATAGAATTCAAGAGACCATTAGCAAACGTGGTATAGAGAACAGGGGTCACAAAATCAAATATCTACAGGTGCCTGGAGGAAACATGAGTGAAGGGATGGGTGTGGAATGGGATAGGAATGGAGTTTCAATGTCTAATTGTAGGAGAGTCTGTCTAAAGAGAGTGGCTATTACTCATGCCAAAGACCTTTGCCATGAGTGATTATTTTAAGAGGGATTCTAGAAGAGTTAATTTTAATGTGCAATCTCCTGATTTTTTAAAAAATGTTTCAACACATTCAATAAAATTTAAAACAGTATACAAGAAAAAAACACCCTTGGGGAACTGAGAGACAGGTACAAGAAAAAAGCACCCTTGGGGAACTGAGAGACAGGGCTGACAGTTACTTCTATGTATGAGTTCACAGCCCCTCTAAATTGAGGTCACAGTCTTGGCAGGTGAAGGCGTTGAAACTTACTCTTAAGTTTGTTATGACTTCTTTGTATTTGTTGAATCAACTCCTGTTTTTATAAAATGTTTTAATAAATTTCCTCATTTGCTTCTTATTGTAATTAAACTACACCCTGAAAGTCTCTAAAGAGCATTCATAAAGATTGAAGCAGAGTTAAAGAATGAACGCTATAGTCTTTCTTCTTAAAAAGAAAAACATGATTAATGCAATCCCACTATGGGCATATACAAATATGTGGGCAAATGCAAATATTGAAGAATCCTTGCATCCCTGGGAAAATCCCACTTGATCATGGTGTATGATCCTTTTAATGTGTTGTTGGATTCTGTTTGCTAGCATTTTGTTCAGGATTTTTGCATCTGTGTTCATCAGTGATATTGGTCTATAATTTTCTTTTTTGTGATACCTTTTTTTGGTTTTGGTATCAGGGTGATGGTGTCATCGAATGAATTTGGGAGTGTTTCTCCCTCTGCAATTTTTTTAAAAGAGTTTGAGAAGGATCAGTGTTAGCTCTTCTCTAAATGTTTGACAGAATTTGCCTGTGAAGGCATCTGGTCCTGGACTTTTGTTCGTTGGAAGATTTTTAATTACGGTTTCAATTTCATTACTTGTCATAGGTCTGTTTATATTTTCTAATTCCTCCTGGTTCAGTCTTGGACAATTGTACCTTTCCAAGAATTTGTCTATTTCTTCATGGTTGTCCATTTTATTGGCATATAGTTGTTTGTAGTAGTCCCTTATAATCCTTTGTATTTCTGCAGTGTCAGTTGTGATTTCTCCTTTTTCATTTCTAATTTTATTGATTTGCGTCCTCTCCCTGTTTTTCTTGATGAGTTTAGCTAAGGGTTTATCAATTTTGTTAATCTTCTCAAAGAACCAGCTTTTAGTTTTATTGATATTCATTTCTATTTCATTTATTTCTTCTCTGATCTTTATGATTTCTTTCCTTCTACTGACTTTGGGTTTTCTTTGCTCTTCTTTCTCTAGTTGTTTTAAGTGTAGGGTTAGATTGTTTGAGATTTTTCTTGTTTCTTGAGGTGAGATTGAATTGCTATAAACTTCCCTCTTAGAACTGCTTTTGCTGTGTCCCATAGGTTTTGGCTCATTGTGTTTTCATTGTTATTTGTTTCTATGTATTTTTTAAATTTCTTTTTTGATTTCTTCAGTGATCTCTTGGTTATTTAATAGTGCACTGTTTAGTCTCCATGTATTTGTGTTTTTTACAGTTTTTTTCCTATAATTTATTTCCAATCTCATAATGCTGTGGTCAGAAAAGATGCTTCATGCAATTTCAACTTTCTTAAATTTTCTGAGCCTTGATTTGTGACCCAAGACATGATCTATCTTGGAGAATGTTCTGTGTGCACTTGAGAAGAAAGTGTATTTTGCCACTTTTGGGTGGAATGTTCTATAAATATCAATTAAATCTATCTGGTCTATTGTGTCATTTAAAGCTTGTGTTTCCTTATTTACTTTCTGTTTGGATGATCTGTCCATTGGTGTAAGTGGGGTGTTAAAGTCCCCCACTATTACTGTGGTACTGTTGATTTCTCCTTTCATGGTTGTTAGCATTTGCCTTATGTATTGCAGTGCTATGTTGGGTGCATAAACATTTATAATTGTTATATTTTCTTCTTGGAATGATCCTTTGATCATTATGTAGTGTCCCTCCTTATCTCTTGTAACAGTCTTTATTTTAAAGTCGATTTTATCTGATACTAGTACTGCTACTCCAGCTTTCTTTTGATTTCCATTTGCATGGAGTATCTTTTTCCATCCCTTCACTTTCATTCTGTGTGTGTCCCTAGGTCTGAAGTGGGTCTCTTATAGACAGCATATATATGGGTCTTGTTTTTGTATCCATTCAGTCAGTCTGTATCTTTTGGTTGGGGCATTTAATCCATTTACATGCAAGCTTATTATCAATATATATCTTCCTATTACCATTTTCTTAATTGTTTTGTTTTTGTTTTTGTGGGTCGTTTTCTTTTCTTTGTTTCCCACTTAGACAAGTTTCTTTAGCATTTGTTGTAAAGCTGGTTTGGTGGTGCTGAATTCTCTTAGCTTTCGCTTGTCTGAAAGGCTTTTGATTGCTCTGTCGAATCTGAATGAGATCCTTGCTGGGTAGAGTAATCTTGGTTGTATGTTTTTCTCTTTCATCACTTTAAGTATATCCTGCCACTCCCTTCTGGCCTGCAGAGTTTCCACTGAAAAATCAGCTGATAACCTTATGGGGATTCCTTTGTATGTTATTTTTTGTTTTTCCCTGCTTTTAATATATTTTCTTTGAATTTAATTTTTGTTAGTTTGACTGATATGTGTCTTGGTGTGTTTTTCCTAGGGTTTATCCGGTATGGGACTCTCTGTGCTTCCTGGACGTGGGTGACTATTTCCTTTCCGATGTTAGGGAAGTTTTCGACTATAACCTCTTCAAATATTTCTCAGACCCTTTCTTTTTCTCTTCTTCTTCTGGGACCCCTATAATTTGAATGGTGGTGCGTTTAGCATTGTCTCAGAGGTCTCTGAGATTGTCTTCAATTCTTTTCATTCTTTTTTCTTTATTCTGTTCCTTGGCAGTTTTTTACACCATTTTGTCTTCCAGCTCGCTTATTCATTCTTCTGCCTCAGTTATTCTATTATTGATTCCTTCTAGTGTATTTTTCATTTCAGTTATTGTGTTGTTCATCTCTATTTGTTCTTTAGTTCTTTTAGATCTTTGTTAAACATTTCTTGTTTTTTCTCAATCTGTGCCTCCATTCTATTTCTGAGATTCTGGATCCTTTACTATCATTATTCTGAATTCTTTTTCAGGTAGATTGCTTATTTCCTCTTCATTTATTTGGTCTTGTAGGTTTTTACCTTGCTCCTTCATCTGTGACATACTTTTTTGCCATCTCTTTTTTTTTTTTTTTTAATGAGTGGGATTGTGTTTCTGTTTTATTGGTTGTTTGGCCTGAGGCTTCCAACTCTGGAGTTTGTAGGCTATTGGGTAGAGCTGGGTCTTGGTGCTGAGATGAGGAGCTCAGTGAGACCTCACTCTGATGAATATTCCTTGGGGTCTGAGGTTCTCTGTTAGTCCAGTGGCTCAGACTCAGAGCTCCCACTGCAGGAGCTTTGGCCCGACCCCTGGCTTGTGAACCAAGATCCCCCAAGCTGTGTAGGGTGGCAAAAAAAAAAAAAAAAAGGAAGAAACAAAAATAACAAAGTAAAAAGTAAAATTAGACTAGGAAACTAACAGATATGTTAGAAAGAATACAAAAATAAAAATATAGATGAATCAACAACTGGAAGGTACATCAGTACCATAATAGTAAAAAAAGAGGAGGAGGGAAAAGGAAAAACAAAAGGGGGGGAAAGGTCTTGGCTGTGGAGGGTGGGGCCTAAGCAAGGGCGAGGTTTGGGTGGTGGGCAGGGCCAATGCTTAGGACCCACAGGGCTGGAAAAGGCCCTGGGGGCTGTGGGGGGGGTGGGCTTAGGCTCAAGGAACAGAAGGGGCCCAGGTGTGCCCCCTACCCCTTGTCTCAGACGGCAGGGGACCTCACCTGGGAGCCCAGCAGGCTTCCTGGACTTGAGTGGGCAGGGCAAATGCCTTCCTCTCCTCTCCTGCTCCTCCTGGAGACCCCTTCCGCCTGCCTCTCCTGATCTCGCTGGCCTCCCTCCCATGCCTCCAGGACCCACGCGGACTGGAGGGGGCTTTGGTGGGCAGGGGATCAGCCTGGGAGCTCAGCAGGCTCCCCGTGCCTGAGTGGGCCAGGCGATCATCCTCTGCTCCTCTCCCGCTCTTTCCAGAGAGTCCCTCCTGCCTGCCTCTCCTGATCTCCTGGCCTCAGGGGCGCCGATCCTGTCTAGCCTCCAATTCTCCTCTCCCCTCAGTCCCCCTACATCCTACTAGTTCACTTTAGGGTTCCTCCCATCTCTTTGGGTATCAGAGTACCCCACCAGCTGCTGGCAGGCACCCTAGTTGTGGGGAGATGCTAACTCCATGTATTCCCACACCGCCATCTTGACTCAGCCTCTCAGTTTGTATTTATTTTGATTTAGCTTGGTAGTATTGATCTGGGGATATATAATAGAGGAAAGGGAACATAAAACAAAAATTTGAAGATCAGAGAGATTGAATTTTGACATTTAGGAGAGTATAAGTTGTTCCAGGTTGAACAAATGGCTTATATGCTTGAATATATAAATTGAACATATAAATTGAACACGTTTTTTAAAAATATTAAAGAAAATCTAGTCCTCAACAGTGAAACACTTCATTAACCTGTTTACTGAATACCAACAAAATGGAAGTCATGTCTGTATAAGTCATAAGTTAAATATTAGAATTGTAATAGCTCCTCTTATTAGGAAGCCAATGATTCTCCCAGTACTTCCATAGCCCCCAAATGGGCTTAATAATTCACAATGTCATACCTTAAAAATTAGTAGTATCATGCTTATGTCTTTTTTCTCTAGTACCAATCATTCAAAGTATGTCACCATACTATTTTTATTGTTACTTTCATTCATTTTAACACTTTGCTGATTTGTATGTAGCACTTTAAGCAAAAACCCTAATAATAATATCTTCAAGAAATCTCATATAGACATTTTTCAAAAGAAACATTTTTAGAAGTATATGATATATGGTCATATTCAAAAGCAACACGATATTTTAACATGCAATACACTTGAAAAAGACTATTATATTTGTCACAAACTCTTGAACCAAATTAACTGGTTCAAATCTTGGCTTTATCACCTGTTAGCTTAGGCAGAAACAGCCTCTCTGTGTCTCAGTTCACTTTCTGTAAAGTAGAGATAGTAACAGTTTTAAATGAGAAAATATTTGTAAGGTGTTTGGGCCAGGCTATGTTGGCAGAAACAATTGAAATTTTAAAACAAATCCAAACTCTAACTACTAATACACACAGAGTCCTGAATTGGAGAACAACATTACAATGGTATTTAAATAAAATGAAATTAAATAGTAATATTTCAATACTGATATGCTAGTTTTAAATTAAAACTTTATCTGTAATAGGTAAAATAACAATGTACAGAAACTCTTAGAAAAATGAGAGGGGTTATAGGAATTTAAATTAGTCAGGAAAGTACTGAGTAGTGATCAGCTTTAAAATTCAGAATTGGATTTTTCCTTTGATATATGAGGTCTGTGTTGGCCTGTTCCCATCAACTACGATTGAGTTTGGGAAGGGCACTGAGAGAGTCAAAGAAATTAAGTGCTAAATGTTTTTACAGCTGTATAATAATAATAGTATCAGTAACGTATATAGGTGAAATTACATTATAATTTATGTTTTACTTCGGTAATGTAAAATGTAAGGCTGATAGCTAGGTTTTCTATGTCACGCAATGGTGTTAACCTCCATGTGCTCAGACACTCTACATTAAACAAAGAAAATAACGTCTGAAAGCTTCCAAATGCCAATGAGACACAAAATGATCTGTGCACAGGTTTGAAACCCAGTGTGTTTTAACAAACAAGCCAACTCTACTTATACACATCTGATTATACTTTGGGGGAGAAAAATATGCATATATGTATTTACAAGTAATGTAATTTGATGGTTATTTTCCTATTTCAGAGATATGGAATTTTTCCTTAAGCTAATTAAGAAAGATTGACAGGCTCTGTTCAGACTTTGAAATGATCAGTTTTCCTTTGAATTCAGTTATTGGTAGAAAAAAAATGGTTTTAATAAACTCCGTATGACTCTTAATTGTAAGGGATGCTCTGCAGGTACGTTTCCATTCCGAGGGTAGGATTCCTCTAGAGCACAGAGGGCAGATGTGTCTTTACAGAACAAAACCCCATAGATTAGTTTAGTTTTCTCTTCTAATGCTTACTGAAGTCTGCTGCCTAGGACTTGGGAGCAAGTAGGGTCCTATGTAGGTTTGCTTGGTATTCATGTGCATTATATGAAGCAGTCATCTATTTCACAGCTGCATAAAACAGTACATGGATTTCATGATGCAGAAAAGCAGTAGTTTATTCCTCATTTTCCATCATGTAAATTTTTACTGAATAGATTTGCATGAAGAGTCACCCTCTCTTTAAAATACAAATGAAAAATGCCATCATTATACACTTTTCTCTTTCTAAGCCTTTCTGTGTCAGAAGCAAACATTTAAAGGAGAAAAGATGGAAGAACATCCTTTAGGGTAAAATTGCCAGGCAGCACTACAGCTAATTTTACATGCTGCAATAGTAAGGTTTATAGCAGGAATAGAGGAAACAGGTACAGTTTGAAAATAGACCCATTGTATTCATTAGAAAATGGAGAGAAAAATATTCCTTTCCCCTATAAACTAAGAATTGTGTATAAAATGGTTGGAGCATCCTCAACCTATAAAGAAAATTTATATGTTCAAATCAAAGTAAAACTTTGTGAAAGAATCATAAAATACTTTCCTCAGAAGCAATAAATAGAAAAAAATCTGCAATAGACCAAAAACTGAAAGAAAAACTAATTGTCATATATATTAACTGAAATACTCTTTTTCCTTTTTTTAATTAATTTTTTAAGTTGGAGTATAGTTGGTTTACAATGTTGTGTTAGTTTCTGCTGTATCTTTTTCCTTTTATTATCAACTCTACTACTTTATATTAATTCATTTCCATCATTAGACTCATTAATATTAGTGAAAAATGAATCTGATTTTGAGAAATATGTTAGAATTTCACACTTCTATTTCCTAGCAGGATGAAATTACAGAATACCTGTAATCAAAAAAAGACTTATTTTTTAATCTGGCTTGGCTACAGGTGTTTGGAATATAATATTCAAAGATACATATCACACATAAGTTTGAATTTTACATACTAACATAGTATGTCATCAGTGCCAAATGATCTGACAAAAATATGTGGTTATAGGATATACAAGATAGTGTTTTGAGATTATTTTAATGTTTTCAAAGATAACCTCTTAAAGAACTTGTATTAAACTTTGAAGAATAGATACAGAGCAAATAAAAAAGGTGCATTTAAAAAAGAAAGCATGCTAAGACTTAAGTTTCTCAACCATTTGGGACTGGACAATTATGTATTATGGGTGGCTGTCCTGTGTGTTATAAGACGATTAGCTGCATTTCTGTACTCTACCTCCGAGATGCTGGTAGCACATTCCATTCTTTGCAGTGACAACCAAAACTATCTCCAGATATTGCTAAATGTCCCTGGAGAAGAGGAGAATCATCCCTTGTTGAGAACCCCTGAATAATGGGGATACAAAGTTACATAATGGGATAAAGGATAAGGAAACCAATATTGAAGCACCAAGGTTAGGACAGATTTATGGAGGGCCTACATTATAAGGCTAAGGAGTTTGCAAATCTTATAAACAATGGGAAACTCTGAAAGTTTCTAAGTAATAAACTAACATAATGTACGTTAAACTTTAAGAATATAAAATTTATACTTGTGTGCATAATGGCATATTGTAGGGATAATAGAACATTAGGAGATCAGTGAGCAGGTTAGACAGGTTATCTTAATATGGAATAACAAGAACAGGAACTAAGATGACAACAATGAAAAGAAGTAGGGGACTGGGAAGCATTGCAATAAAACATAGCAAGGAACAAATGATATAGCCTATGTCCTACTCAGCTTGTAGAACTGGAGGACCCTCAACACTAAAAGTCAAAATAGTATATTATAGAAAAGCCTGGAATTCTATGCTAGATATGAGTTTGTACCACCTAGGCCTGTATAAGTTTGCTCAGTCTGCTATAACAAAATACCACAGGCTGGGTGGCTTAGTAGCAGGAATTTATTTTCTTACAGTTCTGGAGACTAGAAGTCCACAATCAAGTTTCAGGCCCATTTAATTTCTGGAGAAGGCTCTTTTCCTGGCTTGCAGAGGGCTATGTTCTCACTATTCCTCACATGGCCTTTATTCAGTACATGTGCAGGGGGAGAGTAAGCTCTCTGGTGTCTCTCTTATAAGAACAGTAATCCTATTGGATCAGGACCTCACCCTTATGACCTCATTTAACCTTAATTACTTCCTCAGAGGCCCAATCTCCAAATAAAACCAAACTGGGGTTTAGGGCTTCAACATATGAATTTTGAGAGGACACAAACATTAAGTTAATAAGAGTTTCTGTTATTGGATCAAGGGCTTAAAATCCTCCATGTACTCATATAACAAGGAAATCAAGATCTCTAGAGGAAATATAAAAAGTATAAAAGCATAAACTTCACACCACATAAAGTGAACTCAAAATGAATCAAAGACAAATGTAAGAGCTAAAACTATGAAACATTTAGAAGAGAATGTAGTCATGAAATTTCATCATATTGGAATAGGCAACTTTTTCTTTTATATGACACCAAAAGCACAAGCAAGCAAAGAAAAAGTACATAAATTAGACTTCATCAAAATTTTAAAAGTTTGTGTTTCAAGAAACAGTATAAGAAATTGAAAAGACAACCCACAGTGTGGGAGAATATATAAAGAACTCTTAAAACTCAAATATAAAAAGTCAACTAAGTCAAGAGAGAAGATCAAGATGGCAGAGTAGGAGGACACTGAGCTCACTTCCCCCACCTCAAAAACACGTCTAAGTATGGAGCAATTCTCACTGAAAACAGACTGGAGACGGGAAGAAAGAATCTTATAAAACCAAGGCTATAAAAAAAGATCCACATGCAGTCAAGTAGGAAGGGAAGAGAAGCAATTAGGTCAGTACCTTTTACCCTGGGAGGGAACACAGGAAGAGGAAAGGGGTCACACAGGCTCAGAGATGCTCCCCAGGGAGTGAGTGGTTCAAACCACATATTGGGCACCTCAGCCCTGTGGTGGGACCCTGGGAAGGTGAGTCCTCTTAGCTGGTTTGAAAACCAGTGAGCCTAAAAGGAGGGCTCTAAGAAACCTAGGCTCCACTCATGAAGAGCATGCATATGCTTGCTTACTCCCAGTAACAAGACGGGGAAAGCTGACTGAAACTGCCTGGGACTCTGGCTGGCTTCCCATGACCTCCTCACCACGTGCCCCAGGCCACACTGAGCGCCCACGCTGGCCCCTCTTGTGCTGGTGCAGCTTAGCACTAGAGTAAAGGCTGCCAATGCCAAGGAAGGTGTGTAGTTATGCGGGATAAAGTCAGTTTGACCTGCCACTGCATCTGAATGGGGGCAAGGGCAGGCATTACTAGCACTCACAAAGGTGGTAGATTGGGAGCATTCTGGAACTCTGAATGGTGTGCTGGGACCATCCCAGTGCAAACCCTGGCTCACAATAGGAACATGCTCTGACCTCTTTTGCTCCAGCACTGCTCCCTCGTATGGCAAACGTGCTGATTCTGGGAGCCAGGTAAGCACACACTTAGAGGAAATAGAATCAGATTCGACCTGACGTTCAGGGCTTCTTCTGCTCCTGCACTTTGGGATCCCACCTCACCACTGATAGGGTGGTGTCAGCCATTGAGCATAGGGGAAGCCCAGGCTCACACCTGGCTTTGGCTCTAGCCACTCCATCTCCTGCCCTACCTCTCACCAAGGTGACAGCTGTCAGCACACACTGAGGGAAGATGTGACCCACAGTCACTTCAGATCCAACTCTCCCACAAAAGCCACTGGGCACACGTACCTGCATAGGGAAGCACCCATGCACGGATATACCTTCAAGACGGGGGAATGTTAATTGTTTCACCTAAATCCATAGAGACAGAGAAAGTTTATTAAATGAGAAGACAGAGAAATCTGTTTCAAAGAAAACAACAAGAAAAAAACCCCTGAAAAGACAACTAATGAGACAGAGATAAACAATTAACCAGATAGTGTTCAAAGCGTTAGTAATAAGAATGCTAAGTGAACTAGGGAAAAGAATAGATGAACACAGTGAGAATTTTTAACAAGGAACTAGAAAATATAAAAAAAGAACCACTCAGACCTGAAGAATACAATAAATAAAATGAAAAACACACTAAAAGGAATTAACAGCAGACTAGGTGATACAGAAGATGCATAAGTGATCTGGAAGGTAAAATAATGGAAATCATCCAATCAGAACAGCAAAAAGAAAAACAAATTTGAAAAATGAGAACAGCTTAAGAACCTCTGGAACAACATCAAGAACACTAATATTCACATAATAAGGGTCTCAGAAAAAGGAGAGAGAGAGATAAAAGCTTTGAAAAGATATTTGATGGAGTTATAGCTGAAAAATTCCTGAACTTGAAGAAAGAAACAGATATCCAGGTACAGGAAGCACAGAGTCCCAAACAAGATGAACACGAAGAGACCCAAACCAAAATATATCATAGTTAAAATAGTAAAAATGAAAGATAAAAAGAGAATTCTAAAAGCACAAGACAAGAAAAGAGTCACATACAAGGGAGCCCTATTAAAACTATCAGCTTATTTTTCTGCAGAAACTTTGCAGGCCAAAAGGGAGTGACGTGATATATTTAAAGTGCTGAAAGGGAAAAACCTATAACCAAGGATACTCTATCCAGCAAGATTATCATTCAGAATTGAAGGAGAGATAAAGAACTTCTCACACAAGTAAAAAATTAAAGAGTTCATCAATACAAAACTGACCCTACAAGAAGTTTTAAAATGTTGTCTCTAAGTGGAAAAGAAAAGGCTACAGTAAGAAGAGTTTATAGGAAAGGAAAAATCGCACTAGTAAATGCAAACACATAGTAAAGACTGTGGATCAACCACTTAAATAAGCTATACAAAGATTTAATCTATACAAAGATTAAAAGACAAAAACTGTAAAATCAACTATAACTACAACAAAGAGCTGAGGGATAGACATGAAGATGTAAAAAATGATGTCAAAAACACAAAACGTGGGACTTCCCTGGTGGCACAGTGGTTAAGAATCTGCCTGCCAAAGAAGGGGAGACGGGTTTGATCCCTGGTCTGGGAAGATCCCACATGCTGCGGAGTAACTAAGCCCACACACCACAATTACTGAAGCCTGCATGCCCCAGAGCCTGCGCACCATAACTACTGAGCCCACGTGCCACAACTACCGAAGTCCGCACATTCTAGGGCCTGTGTGCGGCAACTACAGAGCCCGCGTGCTGCAACTACTAAAGCCCATGTGCTCTAGGGCCCGCATGCCACGACTACTGAGGCCTGTGCACTCTAGGACACGTGTTCTGCAACTACTGAGCCCGTGTGCCACAACTACTGAAGCCTGCATGCTCTAGGGCCCAGGTGCCGCAATTACTGAGCCTGCATGCTACAACTATTGAAGCCCGCATGCCTAGATCCTGTGCTCTGCAACAAGAGAAGTGACCACAATGAGAAGCCCATGGGCCACAAAAAAGAGTAGCCCCTGCTTGACACAACTAGACAAAGCCCATGTGTAGAAACAAATACCCAATGCAGCCAAAAATAAATAAATAAATAAATAAATAAATAAATGGAGGGATCTTCAGATGGTGGAGGAGTAAGATGTGAAGATCACCTTCCTCCCCACAAATACATAAAAAATACAACTACATGTGGAACAACTCCTACAGAACACCTACTGAATGCTGGCAGAAGACCTGACTTCCAAAAAGGCAAGAAAATTCCCACATACCTGGGTAGGGAAAAAGAAAAAAGAAAAAACAGAGACAATAGAATAGGGATGGCACCCGCACCTTGGGGAGGGAGCTGTGAAGGAGGAAAAGTTTCCACACACTAGGAAGCCCCTTCACTGGTGGAGATGGGGGGTGGGGGGGAAGCTTCGGAGCCACGGAGGAGAGCACAGCAACAGGGGTGCAGAGGGCAAAGCAGAGAGATTCCCGCACAGAGGATCAGTGCCGACCAGCACTCACCAGCCCAAGAGGCTTGTCTGCTCACTCGCTGAGCAGGTGGGGGCTGGGAGCTGAGGCTCGGGCTTCGGAGGTCAGATCCCAGGGAGAGGACTGGGGCTGTCTGTGTGAAGACACCCTGAAGGGGGCCAGTGCACCACAGTTAGCGGGGAGGGAGTCCGGGAAAAAGTCTGGACCTGCCGAAGAGGCAAGTGACCATTGTTTTGGGGTGAGCGAGGAGAGGGGATTCCTTCCACGTGTGCCCACAGAAGGCAGAGCACTGCCTAAGTGAGCTCCAGAGATGGGCATGAGCTGCAGCTATCAGCTAGGACCCCAGAGACAGGCATGAAGCGTTAACACTGCTGCCGCTGCCACCAAGAATCCTGTGTGCAAGCACATGTCATTACCCACAGTCCCCCTGGGAGCCTGTGCAGCCTGCCACTGCCAGGGTCCCAAGATCCAGGGACAACTTCCCTAGGAGAACACGGCGCACCTCAGGCTGTTGCAATGTCATGCCCGCCTCTGCTGCCACAGGCTTGCCCCACATTCCAATTATGACCACCGTACCCTTCCCTCTCCCCTGGCCTGATAGAGCAATAGAGTCATAATCAGCCACTGCTTTAACCCCCTCCTGTCTGGGCAGGAGCAGACGCCTGGGGGTGACCTACATGCAGAGGTGGGGTCGAAACCAAAGCTAAACACCAGGAGCTGTGCGAACAAAGGAGAGAAAGGGAAATTTCTCCCAGCAGCCTCAGGAGCAGTGGATTAAATCTCCACAATCAACTTGATGTACCCTGCATCTGTGGAATACCTGAATAGACAATGAGTGTTCCCAAAATTGAGGCATTGGACTTTGGGAGCAACTGTAGACTTGCGGTTTGCTGTCTGTGACTGATTTGTTTCTGATTTTTATGTTTATCTTAGTTTAGTTTTTAGTGCTTGTTATCATTGGTGGATTTGTTTATTGGATTGTTACTCTCTTTTTTAAATTATTTTTTAAATTATTTTATTTTATTTTATTTTATTTTTTATTCCTTTTCTTCAGAGCCATGTGGCTAACATGGTCTTGGTGCTCTGGTCGGGTGTCAGACCTGAGCCTCTGAGGTAGGAGAGCCGAGTCCAAGACATTGGACCACAAGAGACCTCCTGGCTCCACGTAATATCAATCAGCGAGATCTCTTCCAGAGACCTCCATCTCAAAACTAAGACCCAGCTCCACCCAATGGCCAGCAAGCTCCAGTGCTGGATGCCCCATGCCAAACAACTAGCAAGACAGGAACACAACCCCACCCATTAGTAGAGAGGCTGCCTAAAGTCATACTAAGTTCACAGACACCCCAAAACACACCACCAGACACAGCCCTACCCACCAGAAAGACAAGATCCAGCCCCACCCACCAGAGCACAGGCACCAATCCCCTCCACCAGGAAGCCTACACAACCCACTGAACCAACCTCATCCACCAGGGGCAGATACTAAAAATAACAGGAACTACAAACCTATAGCCTGTGAAAAGGAGACCCCCAAATACAGTAAGTTAAACAAAATGAGAAGACAGAGAAATATGCAGCAGGTGAAGGAGCAAGGTAAAAACCCACCAGACCAAACAAATGAAGAGGAAATAGGCAGTCTACCTGAAAAAGAATTCAGAATAATGATAGTAAAGATGATCCAAAATCTCAGATATAGAGGGGAGAAAATATAAGATATGTTTAACAAGGACCTAGAAGAACTAAAGAGCAAACAAACAATGATGAACAACAAAATAAATGAAATTAAATATTCTCTAAAAGGAATCAATAGCAGAATAACTGAGGCAGAAGAACGGATAAGTTACCTGGAAGATAAAATAGTGGAAATAACTCCAACAGAACAGAATAAAGGAAAAAGAGTTAAAAGAATTGAGGACAGTCTCAGAGACCTCTGGGACAATGTTAAATGCACAAACATGTGAATTATAGGGGTCCCAGAAAAAGAAGAGAAAGAGAAAGGGACTGAGAAAATATTTGAAAAGATCATAGTCGAAAACTTCCCCAACATGCGAAAGGAAATAGTCAATCAAGTCCAGGAAGCACAGAGAGTCCCATACAGGATAAATCCAAGAAGAAACACGCCAAGACACATACTAATCAAACTATCAAAGATTAAATACAAAGAAAAAATATTAAAAGCAGCAAGGGAAAAGCTACAAATAACAGGCACGGGAATCCCCATAAGGTTAAAAGCTGATTTTTCAGCAGAAACTCTACAAGCCAGAAGGGAGTGGCAGGGCATATTTAAAGTGATGAAATGGAAAAAACTTCAACCAAGATTACTCTACCCAGCAACGAATTCATTCAGATTCAACAGAGAAATTAAAACCTTTACAGACAAACAAAAGCTAAGAGAATTCAGCACCACCAAACCAGCTTTATAACAAGTACTAAATGAACTTCTCTAGGCAGGAAACACAAGAGAAGGAAAAGACCTACAATAACAAACCCAAAACAATTAAGAAAATGGTAATAGGAACATACATATCAATAATTAGCTTAAATGTAAATGGATTAATTGCTCCAGCCAAAAGACATAGACTGGCTGAATGGATACAAAAAGAAGACCCATATATATGCTGTCTACAAGAGACCCACTTCAGACCTAGTGACAAATACAGACTGAAAGTGAGGGGATGGAAAAAGATATTCCATGCAAATGGCAACCAAAAGGAAGCTGGAGTATCAATTCTCATATTAGACAAAATAGACTTTAAAATAAAGGCTATTTCAACAGACAAAGAAGGACACTAAATAATGATCAAGGGATCAATCCAAGAAAGAGATATAACAACTGTAAATATTTACGCACCCAACATAGAAGCTCCTCAATACATAAAGCAAATGCTAATAGCCATAAAAGGGGAAATCAACAGTAACACAATAATAGTAGGGGACTTTAACACCACACTTTCACCAATGAACAGATAATCAAAAATAAAAATAAGGAAACACAAGCTTTAAATGACACTTTAGACAAGATGGACTTAACTGATATTTATAGGATATTCCATCCAAACAACAGAATACACTTTGTTCTCAAGTGCTCATGGAACAGTCTCCAGTATAGATCGTATCTTGGGTCACAAATCAAGTCTCGGTAAATTTAAGAAAATTGAAATCATATCAAATATCTTTTCCAACTACAACGCTATGAGACTAGGAATCGATTACAGGAAAAAATTGGTAAAAAATACAAACACATGGAGGATAAACAGTACGCTACTAAATAACCACGAGACCACTGAGGAAATCAAAAAATGCCTAGAAGGAAATGACAATGAAAACACAATGACCCAAAACCTATGGGATGCAGCAAAAGCACTTCTAAAAGGGAAGTTTATAGCAATACAATACTACCTCAAGAAACAAGAAAAATCTCAAATAAACAACCTTACACCTAAAGCAATTAGAGAAAGAAGAAGAAAAAAACCCCAAAGTTAGCAGAAGGAAAGAAATCATAAATATCAGATCAGAAATAAATGAAAAAGAAATGAAGGAAACAACAGTAAAGATCAATAAAACTAAAAGCTAGTTCTTTGAGAAGACAAACAAAATTGAAAACCCATTAGCCAGACTCATCAAGAAAAAAAGGGAGAAGACTCAAATCAATAGAATTAGAGACGAAAAAGAAGAAGTAACAACTAACCCTGCTGAAATAAAAGGATCATGAGAGACTACTACAAGCAACTATATGCCAATAAAATGGACAACCTGGAAGAAATGGACAACTTCTTAGAAAAGTACACCCTTCCAAGACTGAACCAGGAAGAAATAGAAAATATGAACAGACCAATCACAAGCACTGATATTGAAACTGTGATTAAAATTCTTCCAACAAACAAAAGCCCAGGACTAGATGACTTCACAGGCAAATTCTATCAAACATTTAGAGAAGAGCTAACATCTATTGTTCTCAACCTCTTCCAAAATATAGCAGAGGGAGGAACACTCCCAAGCTCATTCTATGAGGCCACCATCACCCTGATACCAAAACCAGACAAAGATGTCACAAAAAAAGGAAACTACAGGCCAATATCACTGATGAACATAGATGCAAAAATCCTCAACAAAATACTGGCAAACAGAATCCAACAGCACATTAAAAGGATCATACACCATGATCAAGTGGGGTTTATTCCAGGAATGCAAGGACTAAATATATGCCAATCAATCAATGTGATACACCATATTCACAAACCGAAGGATAAAAACCATATGATAATCTCAATAGATGTACAAAAAGCTTTTGATAAAATTCAACACCCATTTATGATAAAAACTCTCAAGAAAGTGGGCACAGAGGGAACTTACTTCAACATAATAAAGGCCATATATGACAAACCCACAGCCAACATCATTCTCAAAAGTGAAAAACTGAAACCATTTCCTCTAAGATCAGGAACAAGACAAGGTTGCCCACTCTCACCACTATCATTTAACATAGTTTTGGAAGTCCTAGCCATGGCAATCAGAGAAGAAAAAGAAATGAAAGGAATGCAAACTGGAAAAGAAGAAGTAAAACTATCACTGTTTGCAGATGACATGATACTATACATAGAAAATCCTAAAGATGTTACCAGAAAACTACTAGAGCTAATCAATGAATTTGGTAAAATAGCAGTACACAAAATTAATGCACAGAAATCTCTTTATTCCTATACACTAATGATGAAAAATCTGAAAGAGAAATTAAGGAGACACCCCCATTTACCATTGCAACAAAAAGAATAAAATACCTAGGAATAAACCTATCTAAGGAGACAAAAGAGCTGTATGCAGAAAACTATAAGACACTGATGAAAGAAATTATACAAACAGATGGAGAAATATACCATATTCTTGAATTGGAATAAACAACTTAGTGAAAATGACTATACTATCGAAAGCAATGTATAGATTCAATGCAATCCCTATCAAACTACGAGTAGCATTTTTCACAGGACTAGAAAAAAATTTTTTTAAATTTGTATGGAAACACAAAAGACACCGAATAGCCAAAGCAATCTTAAGAAAACAGAGCTGGAGGAATCAGACTCCTTGGCTTCGGACTACACTACAAAGCTACAGTAATCAAGACACTATGGTACTGGCACAAATAGAGAAATATAGATCAATGGAACAGGATAGAAATCCCAGAGATAAACCCACAGAAATATGGTCACCTCATCTTTGATAAAGGAGGCAAGAATATACAATGGATAAAAGAAAGCCTCTTCAATAAGTGGTGGTGGGAAAACTGGAGAGCTACATGTAAAAGAATGGAATTAGAACACTCCTTAATACCATACACAAAAATAAATGCAAAATGGATTAAAGAATTAAATGTAAGGCCAGACACTATATACTCTTAGAGGAAAACATAGGCAGAACACTCTATGACATAAATCACAGAAAGGTCCTTTTTGACCCATCTCCTAGAGAAATAGAAATAAACACAAAAATAAACAAATGGGACCTAATGAAAATTAAAAGCTTTTCAACAACAAAGGAAACCATAAACAAGACGAAAAGACAACCCTCTGAATGGAAGAAAATATTAGCAAACAAAGCAACTGACAAAGGATTCATCTCCAAAATATACAAACAGTGCATGAAGCTCAGTATCAAAAAAAGAAACAACCCAATCCAAAAATGGGCAGAAGACCTAAACAGACATTTCTCCAAAGAAGATATACACATTGCCAACAAACACATGAAGGAATGCTCAACATCACTAATCATTAGAGAAATGCAAATCAAAACCACAATGAGGTATCACCTCACACTGGTCAGAATGGCCATCATCAAAAAATCTACAAACAATACATGCTGGAGACGGTGTGGAGAAAAGTGAACCCTCTTGCACTGTTGGTACAAATGTAAATTGATACAGCCACTATGGAGAACAGTATGGAGGTTCCTTAAAAACTAAAAATAGAACTACCATATGATCCAGCAATCCCACTACTGGGCATATACCCTGAGAAAACCACAATTCAAAAAGAGACATGTACCACAATATTCATTGCAGCACTAATTACAATAGCCAGGATACGGAAGGAACCTATGTGTCCATCGACAGATGAATGGATAAAGAAGATGTGGCACATATACATACAATGGAATATTACTCAGCCATAGAAAGTAATGAAATTGAGCTATTTGTAGTGAGGTGGATGGACCTAGAGTCTGTCATACAGAGTGAAGTAAGTCAGAAAGAGAAAAACAAATACTGTTTGCTAACACATATGGATAGAATCTAAAAAAAAAAAAAAGGTTCTGATGAACGTAGGGGCAGGACAGGAATAAAGACACAGATGTCGAGAATGGACTTGAGGGCACGGGGAAGGGGAAGGGCAGCTGGGATGAAGTGAGAGAGAAGCACTGACATGTATACACTACCAAATGTAAAACAGATAGCTAGTGGGAAGAAGCTGCATAGCACAGGGAGATCAGCTTGGTGCTTTGTGACCACTTAGTGGGGTGGGACAGGGAGCGTGGGATGGAGACGCAAGAGGGAGGAGATATGGGGCTATATGTATATGTATAGCTGACCCACTTTGTTATACAGCAGAAACTAACACAACATTGTAAAGCAATTATACTCCAATAAAGATGTTAAGAAAAAAAAAAGGTTGTTTAAAAAAAATGAAAGAGGAAATTTGGACACAGACACACAGGAAGAACGCTATAAGGAGGCATAATGAAGGCAGAGATCAGGGTGATGCAGTGGAAGCAAAGGAATGCAAAACACTGCCAGCAGACCACCAGAGGCTGGGGGAGAATCATGGAACAGTCTTCCTCAAAGCCCTCAAATGAACCAACCCAGGTGACACTTTGATCTGGGACTTCTAGCTTCCAGAATTGGGAGACAATAAATTTCTGTTGTTTAAGCCAAAATAAATTAAATAAATAAATAATTTAAAAAATAATCATGAATCATATATTATTTAAAAAACACAAAACGTGGGGGAGAGGAGTAAAAAATGTAGATCTTTTAAAATGTGTTTGATCTCAAATGACTATCAGTTTAAAACAAGCAGATATATTTATAGGTCAACATATAGGAAAACCATAAAGCAAAAACCTACAATAGATACACAAAAACGAAAGAGAAAGGAACACAAGCATACCACTAAAAAATAATCATCAAAGCACAAGGGAAGAAACTAAAAGAAAATGAAAAGAGGAGAAGGACTATAAAAGCAACCAGAAAACAAGTAACAAAATGGCAATAAGTACGTACCTATGAATAATCACTTTAAATGTCAGTGGACTAAATGTTCCAATCAAAAGACATAGTGTGGCTGATTGGGTAAAATACAAGACCCATCTATGGGCTGCTTAAAAGAGACTCACTACAGAGCTAAACGCATTTGCAGACTGAAAGTGGGGGTATGGAAAAAGATATGTCATGCAAATGAAAACAACAAGAAAACAGGGTAGCAATATTCATATCAGACACAGTAAACTTTAAAACAAAGTCTAAAACAAAAGACAAAGAAGGACATTATATAAGAATAAAGGGATTGATACAAGAAGAGGATATAATGCTCACTAACATATATGCATCTAATACAGGAGGACCTAAATATATAAAGCAAATATTCACAGACATAAAGGGAGAAATTGACAAAAGTACAGTAATAATAGGGGGTTTTAACTCCCCACTTACATCAATGGACAGATCCTCCTGACAGAAAATCAATAAGGGAGAATGGTCTTAAATGACATATTAGGCCAGATGAACTTAATAGATATCTACAGGACATTCCATCCAAAATTAGCAGAATACATTCTTTTCAAGTGCATATGGAATATTCTCCAGGATAGAGCACATGCTAGACTGAAAAACTAGTTTCAACAAATTTAACAAGATCAAGCATCTTTCCTGACCATAAAATTTATGAGACTAGAAATCAGTTACAGGAAGAAAAATAGGAAAAACACAAACATGTTGAGACTATACAATATGCTAATGAAAAACAATAGATTAGTGAATAAATCAAAGAGGAAATCAGAAAATTTCTCAAGACAAATGAAAATAAAAACACAACTTTTCAAAACCTACAGGATGTGGCAAAAACAGTTATAACAGGAAAGTTTATAGCGATATTGGCCTACCTGAAAAAACAAGAAACATCTCAAACAACCTAACTAAATTTTCTAATTTAAATAATTAGAAAAAGAAGAACAAACAGAGCCCAAAGTCAGAAGAAGGATGCAAATAATAAATATCAGAGAGGAATTATATAAAACAGAGATTAAAAAACAATAGAAAATATTAATGAAACCAAGAGCTGATTTTTTGCAAACATAAATAAAATTGATAAGATAGCTAGGCTCATCAGGAAAAAAAGAAAGAGCACTCAAGTAAACAAAATAAGAAATGAAAGAAATTACAACTGATACCAAAAATTCAAAAGAGAATACTATAAACATTTTTATGCCAACAAATTGGACAACCTAGAAGAAATGTATAAATTCCTACAAACATACAATCTTCCAAGATTGAATTGGGAAGAAACAGATCATCTGAATAGACCAATTTGTAAAAATGTGTAGAAACTGAATTTGTAATTAAAAAGCTCCCATCAAACAAAAGTCCAGGATCAAACAACTTTACAGGGGAATTCTACTAAACATATAAAGAAGAGCTAATATCTATCCTTCTCAGACTATTCCAAAAAAAATTGAAGAGGATGGAACACTCCTTAATTCATTCTACGAGGCCTTCATTTCCCTGATACCAAACCCAGACAAAGTCACTACCAAAAATATTTTAGAGCAATACCTCTGATTGATATAGATTTTAAAATTCTTAATAAAATATTAACAAACCAAATACAACAATATATAAAAAGCATCATACACCATACCAAATGGGATTTATTCCAGTGGTGCAAGGATGGTTCATTATCCACAAATCAATGTGATAAAGCACAGTAACAAAACAAGGGGAAAAATCATGTTATCATCTCAGTTGACACAAGAAAAGCATTTGAAAAAATTCAAAATTCATTCATGATAAAAAAAAATCTCATCAAAGTTGGTATAGAGGAAACATCTCAACATTATAAAGCCATTTGTGACAAACTCACAGCTAACATTATACTCAATGGTGAACACATCAAAGATTTTCATCTAAAATCAGGAACAAGACAAGGATGCCCACTCTTGCCATTTCTATTTAACACAGTATTGCAACTCATAGCAATAGCAATTAGACAAGGAAAAGAAATAAGAGGCATTCAAATTGGAAAGGAAAAAGTAAAACTGTCACTATTTGTAGATATCATGATACTATATATAGAAAACTCTAAAGTCCACCAAAAAACTATTAGAACTAATAAATGAACTCAGTAAAGTTTCAGGATACAAGATTAATATACACAAATCAGTTGTTTTTCTATACACTAGTAATGAACTACCAGAAAGAGAAAGTAAAAACACAATTCCATTTAAAATCATGTCAAAAAAAAAACAAAAAAACCTAGGAGTAAATTTAACCAAGGAGGTGAAAGACCTATACTACGAAAACTATAAAACACTGATGAAAGAAATTGAAGATGATATAAAAAAATGGAAAGATAACCCATGTTCATGGATTAGAACAATTAATATGGTTAAAATGTCCATACTACCCAAAACATCTACAGATGTAATGCAATCTCTATCAAAATATCCATGACATTTTTCAAAGAACTAGAACAAATAACCCTAAAATTTATATGGAACCACAAATGACCCTGAATTGCCAAAGCAGTCTTGTGAAAAAAGAACAAAGCTGGAGCTATCACTCTCCCAAACTTCAGATTGTACTGCAAAGCTACAGTAATCAGAACAGCATGGTGCTGACACAAAAACAGATACATAGATCAAAGGAACAGAATAGAGAGCCCCAAAATAAAGCCATGCACTATGATCAGTTAAACTACGACAAAGGAGGCAAAAATATACAATGGAGAAAAGACAGTCTCTTCAATAATTGGTGCTAAGAAATCCAGACAGCTACATGTAAAACCATGAGATTATATATCATACCATATGCAAAAATAAATTCAAAATGGATTAAAGTCTTAAATCTAAGACCTGAATCCATAAAACTCCTATAAGAGAACATAGGCAGAACACTCTTTGACATAAATCATAGCAATATTATTTTGGATCTGTCTCCTAAGGCAAAAGAAACAAAAGACAAAATAAACAAATGGTATCTAATTAAACCTTCAAAGCTTTTGCACAGCAAAGGAAACCATCAAAAAAAATGAAAAGACAACCTCCCTTATGGGAAAAAATTTGCAAATGATATGACCAATAAGGGATTAATGTCCAAAATATAAAAACAACTTATATAACTCAATGTCAAAAGAAAAAACAAACAAACAACAACCTGATTAAAAAATGGGCAGAAGACCTGAATAGAAATTTTTCCACAGAAGACATATAGATGGCCAATAGGTACATAAAAAGATGCTCAACGTCACTCAACATCAGAGAAATGCAAATCAAAGCCACAATGAGATATCACCTCACACCCGTCAGAATGGCTATCATCAAAAACTCTACAAATAACAAATTTTGGCAAGGATGGTGGAGAAAAGGGAACCCTCGTACACTGTTGATGTGAATGTAAATTGGTGCATCCACACTGGAAAACAGTATGCAGGTTCCTCAAAAACCTGAAAATAGAAATACATATGATCCAGCAATCCCACTCCTGGGTATATATCTGAATCAAATGACAAAAACTAATTTGAAAAGATACATGCATCCAACATATCCATAGCAGCATTACTTCCAATAGCCAAGATATGGAAGCAACCTAACTGTCCATCAACAGACGAATGGATAAAGAAGTGGTACATATATATGGCCATAAAAAAAGAATGAAATTGTTCCATTTGCAACAACACAGGTGGACTGGAGGGTATTAGGCTTGGTGAAACATGTCAGACTGAGAAAGACAAATGCGTGTGTTATCACTTGTATGTGGAATCTCAAAAACGAAACGAATGAATATCACAAAATAGAAACAGACTGACAGATACAGAGAACAAACTACTGGTTACCAGAGGGGCGAAGGAATGGGGGACAGGCAAAATGGGGATAGTTGTAAGAGGTACAAACTACTATGGATAAAATAAACAAGCTGCAAGGATATACTGTACAGCACAGGGAATATAGCCAAGATTTTATAATAACATTAAATGAAATATAATCTATAAAAATATTGAATCACTCTATGGCACACCTGAAACTAATATAATATTGTAAATAAACTATACTTCAATAAAAATGAAATGAAATGACATTTGATGAAAAATAAAAACAAAAGCACTAGAATAAAGTAACTGAAAAAAAACAACTAACCCAATTTTTTTAAATGAGCAAATATTTAAAATAGATTTTTCTCTAATGAAGGGATTCAAATGGTTAATAAGCATATGAATGTATGCTCATCATCATTAGTCATTGGTGAAATGCAAATCAAAACCCCAGTGAAATTTAAGAAAATTGAAATGGTATCAAGTATCTGTTCTGACCACAACGCTATAAGACTAGATATCAATTACAGGAAAAAATCTGTAAAAAATACAAACACATGGAGGCTAAACAATACACTACTTAATAACCACTGAAGAGATCACTGAAGAGATCAAAGAGGAAATCAAAAAATACCTAGAAACAAATGACAATGAAAACACGATGACCCAAATCCTATGGGATGCAGCAAAAGCAGTTCTAAGAGGGAAGTTTATAGCAATACAATTCTACCTAAGAAACAAGAAACATCTCAAATAAACAACCTAACCTTACACCTAAAGCAATTAGAAAAAGGAGAACAAAAAAACCCCAAAGTTAGCAGAAGGAAAGAAATCACAAAGATCAGATCAGAAATAAATGAAAAAGAAATGAAGGAAAAGATAGCAAAGACCAATAAAACTAAAAGCTGGTTCTTTGAGAAGATAAACAAAATTGATAAACCATTAGCCAGACTCATCAAGAAAAAAAAGGAGAAGACTCAAATCAATAGAATTAGAAATGAAAAAGGAGAAGTAACAACTGACACTGCAGAAATACAAAGGATCATGAGACTACTCAAGCAACTATATGCCAATAAAATAGACAACCTGGAAGAAATGGACAAATTCCTAGAAATGCACAACCTTCCGAGACTGAACCAGGAAGAAATAGGAAATATGAACAGACCAATCACAAGCACTGAAATTGAAACTGTGATTAAAAATCTTCCAACAAACAAAAGCCCAGGACCAGATGGCTTCACAGGCGGATTCTATCAAACATTTAGAGAAGAGCTAACACCCATCCTTCTCAAAATCTTCCAAAATATAGCACAGGGAGGAACACTCCCAAACTCATTCTACGAGGCCACCATCACCCTGATACCAAAACCAGACAGAGATGTCACAAAGAAAGAAAACTACAGGCCAATATCACTGAGGAACATAGATGCAAAACTCCTCAACAAAATACTAGCAAACAGAATCCAACAGCACATTAAAAGGATCATACACCACGATCAAGTGGGGTTTATCCCAGGAATGCAAGGATTCTTCAAAATATGCAAATCAATCAATGTGATGCACCGTAAAACAAATTGAAGGAGAAAAACCATATGATCATCTCAATAGATGCAGAGAAAGCTTTCGACAAAATTCAACACCGATTTATGATAAAAACCCTCCAGAAAGTAGGCATAGAGGGAACTTATCTCAACATAATGAAGGCCATATATGACAAACCCACAGACAACATCACCCTCAACTGTGAAAAACTGGAACCATTTCCACTAAGATCAGGAACAAGACAAGGTTGCCCACTCTCACCACTATTATTCAACATACTTTTGGAAGTTTTAGCCACAGCAGTCAGAGAAGAAAAATAAATAAAAGGAATCCAATTTGGAAAAGAAGAAGTAAAGCTGTCACTGTTTGCAGATGACATGATTCTACACATAGAGAATCCTAAAGATGTTACCAGAAAACCACTAGAGCTAATCAATGAATTTGGTAAAGTAGCAGGATACAAAAGTAATGCACAGAAATCTCTGGCATTCCTATACACTAATGATGAAAAATCTGAAAGTGAAATGAAGAAAACACTCCCATTTACCATTGCAACAAAAAGAATAAAATATCTAGGAATAAACCTACCTAAGGAGACAAAAGACCTGTATGCAGAAAATTATAAGACACTGATGAAAGAAATTAAAGATGATACAAATAGATGGAGAGATATACCATGTTCTTGGATTGGAACAATCAACACTGTGAAAATGACTATACTACCCAAAGCAATCTACAGATTCAAAGCAATCCCTATCAAACTACCAATGGCATTTTTCACAGAACAAAAAATTTCACAATTTGTATGGAAACACAAAAGACCCCAAATAGCCAAAGCAATCTTGAGAAACAAAAACGGAGCTGGAGGAATCAGGCTCCCTGACTTCAGATTATACTACAAAGCTACAGTAATCAAGACAGTATGGTACTGGCACAAAACCAGAAACATAGATCAATGGAACAGGATAGAAAGCCCAGAGATAAACCCACGCACATATGGTCACCTTCTCTTTGATAAAGGAGGCAAGAATATACAATGGAGAAAAGACAGCCTCTTCAATAAGTGGTGCTGGGAAAACTGGACAGCTACATGTAAAAGAAAGAAATTAGAACACTCCTTAACACCATACACAAAAATAAACTCAAAATGGATTAAAGACCTAAATGTAAGACCAGACACTATCAAACTCGCAGAGGAAAACATAGGCAGAACACTCTATGACATAAATCACAGCAAGATCCTTTTTGACCCACCTCCTAGAGAAATGGAAATAAAAACAAATGGGACCTAATGAAACTTAAAAGCTTTTGCAAAGCAAAGGAAACCATAAACAAGACCAAAACACAACCCTCAGAATGGGAGAAAATATTTGCAAATGAAGCAACTGACAAAGGATTATTCTCCAAAAGTTACAAGCAGCTCATGCAGCTCAATATCAAAAAAGCAAACAACCCAATCCAAACATGGGCAGAAGACCTAAACAGACATTTCTCCAAAGAAGATATACAGATTGCCAACAAACACATGAAAGGATGCTCACATCACTAATCATTAGAGAAATGCAAATCAAAACTACAATGAGATATCATCTCACACCGGTCAGAATGGCCATCTTTAAAAAATCTACAAACAATAAATGGTGGAGAGGGTGTGGAGAAAAGGGAACCCTCTTGCACCATTGGTGGGAATGTAAATTGATACAGCCACTATGGAGAACAGTACAGAGGTTCCTTAAAAAACTAAAAATAGAACTACCATACGACCCAGCAATCCCACTACTGGGCATATACCCTGAGAAAACCATAATTCAAAAAGAGTCATGCACCACAATGTTCATTGCAGCTCTATTTACAATAGCCAGGACATAGAAGCAACCTAAGTGTCCATTGACAGATGAATGGATAAAGAAGATGTGGCACATATATACACAATGGAATATTACTCAGCCATAGAAAGAAACGGAATTCAGTTATTTGTAGCGAGGTGGATGGACCTAGAGTCCGTCATACAGAGTGAAGTAAGTCAGAAAGAGAAAAATAAATACTGTATGCTAACACATATATATGGAATCTAAAAAAAAAATGGTCATGAAGAACTTAGGGGCAAGACGGGAAAAAAGACGCAGATCTACTAGAGAATGGACTTGAGGACACGGGGAGGGGGAAGGGTAAGCTGGGACAAAGAGAGTGCCATGGATATATATACACTACCAAATGTAAAACTGATAGCTAGTGGGAAGCAGCTGCATATCACAGGGAGGTCAGCTCGGTGCTTTGTGACCATCTAGAGGGGTGGGATAGGGAGGGTGTGAGGGAGACGCAAGAGGGAGGAGATATGGGGATATATGTATACGTATAACTGATTCACTTTGTTATACAGCAGAAACTAACACACCATTGTAAAGCAATTATACTCCAATAAATATGTGAAAAAAACAAACAAACAACCCAGTGAAATATTAGTTTAACACTCACTGAGATGGCTATAATCAACACGGCAGATGATGAGTGTTGATGAGGAGGTGGAGAAACTGAAACCCTCAGATAGTTTGGCTGTTCCTTATACAATTAAATGTAGAGAGGTACCAAATGGCTTAGGATTTTTACTCTTAGTTATATACTCAACCAATGTTCATAGCAGCATTACTCATAACCTCCATAATAATAGACCCTTATGTCCATCAACTGACAAATGGCTAAACAAATGTGGTATATCTATACAATGGGGTATTATTCACACATAAAAAGGAATGAAGTACTGATACATGCTATATCATTGATGATCCTTAAAAATATTATGCTAACTGAAAGAAGTCAGACACAAAAGAGCACATATTGTAGGGCTTCATTTATATGAATTGTTCAGAATACAGAAATTAATAGTGACAGAAAGTAGATTAGTGGCTGCCAGGTGTTGGGGATTTGGGGGAATGGGGAATGACTGCTAATGGGTAGAATGTTATGAAAATGTTCTGGAATTAGATTGTATTGGTGGTTGTACAATTTTGTTAGTATACTGAAAACATTGAATCAAATACTTTAGAAGGATTAATTTTATGGTATGTGAATTATATATCAGTAAAGATTATATGAGAAAATGATGAAGGCAAAATAAGGACATCTTAAGAAAAAACAAAAACAAGAAAAAAGCATAATGGAAAAATCTTAATAGAAAAGAAATTGAGTCACTATGCGATGCTTTATGCTATTTGCTTTTTGCCTTTTTTAATCAATGTGGAAGAAATTCCTGGTTCTTCCAAATATTTTCCACTCCCCCATATACAATGATGAATTATATATTAGAAATGTGCAATGCTAATAAACCTTTTGAAATAAAAACCAGATTTATAATTCACCGTGGATTTTAAAGCCTAAAATAGACTTCATTTGTAGGGATAATTAAATTAATGTACAGTCTTTAGTTACAATGTATCATTACTTGTTACTATAAAACTGTTCATAAATTTACTACATTATACTTTCTGAGATGGGCCACTGAGAATGAATTTATGTTTTCAGTATGAGGAAGAAATCTAAAATCCCTGCATTTAATTCCAGGTTTCTGCTCACAATTTGCCTCAAATTTTCCAGTAATCCCTGCCAATTTATTCAATAAGCAAAACTTGAATTTTACTGTTTGGCTTCTTATTGCACTTAGAAGGAAACAAATATCAATTATGTTCCGTAAAGCCTCTGCACCCTGACCTCTTTTTGTACCTGTTTTATGCTCACCTCTCTTGTACCACTCTCCTCTTTGCTGGCTTTTCTTTAGCCACATAGTTCTTCAGTTTTGCCTACAAGAGATCCATGATTCTAACTTCTTCATTAAGGTTATGGCATTAGGCTAGTTGGCTTAATCCAACACAACAACCTATGAGCCCGTTACCCGTGTATGTAACAGTTTGTCCTTCAAGAACAGTGAAGCCATTATCCTAATTACCTAATACAGGGATACATTCGTCATCTTGGCTCCCTGCCTCTCTTTCTCTCTCGCAAGCTTATTCAGTCAGATTCCAAATCGATGTGCTCCAAGTGTTTGGAGGTTTGAAGACAGTGAAAGTCACATAGAACTGTCTCTGTAGAGAATTTGGTAAGATGTCAGTGAAAGATAAATATGAGAAGCTGTTGGTACTTTGGAGGAGTATATGTTCAGATCCAGAAAATGCATATAGTTTTACAGTTCTTAATTAAAACAGAGGTAAAATACCTAACTCAAAAGGCTGTTGTGAGAAGGAAATGAGATCATATAATAAATAATAACAAAACAACATTGAACTGCAGATGCTGAACAGCTAGAAGGACTCCCACTGACTGCTGAAGCAAGTACACTAGTCTAGAGTAATTTTCATTTGTGAGTAACTTTACAAATGTTATTTGTAATGTGTAGATGTTCAGAGTCACTCAGTGTAAACCACACATGCTGAAAACACACTCACATAAAAGGTTCTGCTAAATATGTACTGCCATAAAACCTTCGAAGAGGTATGAATGAGACCATTTTCTGGTAGTAGAATACTTAAAATGGTATGAAGTGTGGTTAATAATTACTCCATAAAGGGGAAAACTATTCCCAAGGCTACATCTATTCCAGAGTCCACTCGGTGCCCCAGATGCATCAGCAGCTGTATCAGCTGCCAGGAGGCATTTCCTCACAATTTCCACTCCTTCCTCTACACTCTGGTTTATCAGTAATATAAGTGTTAAATATGAAGAAAAGGTATTATGCAGTTAAATTAAATATATAAAATTCTTATTTTGGTTCTGACAGATGAAATTCATATATTTAATAGATCTTGTGCAGATTTGGGGTCCCTGAGGTACAGTTGACTTTTTTTTTTAAGTAGGACAGATGAATCAACAACCAAATGTAAGGTTTTGCCAAATGGAAACAATTTTTTTCATCATACTGTGCTTATAGTTCTTTAAATGCTAAGAAAACAGCCTGCTAGTTGTCATTGTATGATCCTACATTTATGAGAAATCAAAGGTTACTCTTCATACGAAAATCAACAAAAATTCCAATATAAAAATAATTTTTAAATGACTACAGCTCTATTATTCTATTCTAAAGACAAGCTCAGCAATGCCATTTGCTGTTCCTTTTTCATACCAAAAACGTGGAGAGATATGCCCTTTGAGGCAAGTACTGTTTTGATTTTATAAATCTGTGTTACTTCAACCCGTCTTTTATAATTTTGTGCTTTTTCAAAGAACTAGAGAGGAATATTGTGTTGTCTAGCAGTGCAGACATAAGTATGCAGTATAAATATGTGGTAAATTTACATTTCTGGATCCAAGCAAAGTTTTGCAGAGGTGCTCTTTTCTGGCCTTATCTGCAAACAGTACTCAGGTCCTGAGAAGTGCTTCTTTGTTCTTTGTAATTCCTTATAGAACAAGACTAGCAGTTTATACATTTTCTCTAAATTTATAATATCTTTCCCTAAAGTGCACATTTAATAAATGCCTTGAATCTATACATATTTTGGAATAGTCAGCAGATGTAATTGTAACTTAGATTACTCTTAATTTGTCCTGCCCTCTTCATCCATCCATCCAACATTTACTGAGTACCTACTCAGTGCCAGGCACTGTTCCATGTGCTTGGAGTGTATCAGAGAAGAAAGAAAGACCTCTGCTCTTGGGGAGCTTACCTTCTAGATAATGGGAGATAGTAAAAAAAATATATATATATAATGAGAAAATTATAAAATATGTTAGAAGATGATAAATTCTGTGGAAAAAAATAGTAAAAGTAGAGCAGGACAAGTGGATTTACAGCTTTTGGAATAGAGTGGATGGAACAAATGTGGTATTAAATACTGTAGTAAAGGTAGGCTTCATTGAGAAGGGAGAAGGTAAGATTTGAGCAAAGACTTGAAGTAAGTGTGGGAGCTGGCCAAACAGCTATCAGCGACAAGAGCATTCTAGGCACAGAGGAGCACAGGAGCACATTCTTGTACATAGGAGTTTGCTTGGTGGGCTTCAGGAAGTTCCTGGAGACCAGTGTGGCCGCAGTGTTGAGAGCAAGCAAAAGAGAAGGAGGAAAGGAAGTCAGAGCAGTAATGCAAGCCCAGTGACCTAAAGATTTAGAGGGTATTTTAAGGACTTTAGAGTCTACTATGAGGAAATGGCCAGCCATTGTAGTTTTTAGCAGAAGACTAATATGAATTTACAGTCCCTCTTGTAAATAATAACAATATCTGCAAATGCTCAGGTCCCTTATATAAAATGGTATAGTGTTTGCATGTAACCTACACATAGCCTCCCATATATTTTATATTATTATCTCGATTGCTTATAATGTCTAATGCTATGTACATACTATGTAAATAGTTGTTGGTATGCAAATTCAAGTTTTGCTATTTGGAACATTCTGGAATTTTTTTTCCAAATATTTTCAATGTGTAGTTGAATTTGGGGATGGGAACCTGTGACTAGGAGGGCAGAATGTACTTAGATTTTAAATGGATTATGCCCTATTCAGTTAGGGCTGCTAGAACAAAATACCATCGACTGGTGGTTTAAACAACAAACATTTATGCCTTACAGTTCTGGAGGCTGGGAAATCCAAAATCAAGGTGTCAAGAGATTCAGTATCTGATGAGAGCCTGCTTCTTGGCATGTAAATATCTACCTCCTTGCTGTATCCTCACATGGCAGAAAGAGGAAGCTCTGGTGTCTCTTCCTCTTCTTAAAAGGATACCAGTTCCATCATGTGGGCTCTACCCTTGTGATTTTACCTGAACCTAATAATCTCCCAAAGGCCCACCTCTAAATACCATAAAATTGGAGATTAGGGCTTCGACATGTGAGTTGGGGAGTAGAGGCACAAACATTCAGTCCATGGCAGATTCTTTTTTTTCTCTGTTAACACTAGATTGTAGAGGTGGCAAGGATAGACCTATGAAGACAAATAAGAAGGTTATTCTTTTTTTTTTTTTTTTAAGGTATGAGATTATGTCGTTTCCACCAAGGTACTGGAAGTAGAAGGTGTGTGGACTGCTCAAATTCTGAATGTATTTCAGTGATGAAACCAATAGCATTTCTTGGCAGTTCCTGATAGGTGAGCTATGATTCCAAAAGGCATAGATTTGAGAAACTGGAAGGATAGGGTTATAATTTAGGAGATGGGAGAGCCTGCAAGAGAAAGAGATTTGGGGGAGGGATTTGGAAGATATAAAGCTGTGGTTTGCTTTTGAAATTGAGGTTCCATTAAATATCTAAGTGGCAATGTCAAGTAGGCAACTGGATATGTGAGTCTGAAGATCGCACGAGAGGTCAGAACTATGGGTATAAATTTAGGAATTAATACATAAGGTGGTATATAAAGATAAAAAGATATAAGACTAAATGAGATCAACAAGTGGATGAATGTAATTTTCCCCTTTACGGAGTAATTATTAACTACACATTCCATTGTCATGGAATGATCTCTGGGAAAGACTTGGAAAGACTGGGAAAGATCTTTGGAAAGACTTGATAAAAGCTAGTTACTAAAAGAATGCAGAGAAATTAGGTATGCACAAGACAATGCAAAAGATTAGAGGGAACTTCACAAAATTGCAAGAAGATTCTAAATTCAATTTACTTTGGAAGTTTCTGGACATTTCTCTACCATTTTAAAGAAAAGAAAGTGGAAATCATAGTTGATATTTTATGAGTATGGTTAAAAACAATGGACCACAAAAGCCAAAACAGAACTCTACTGAGTGGACCCATTCCCAAAAAGAGGCCTTGAACCTATATAATGATTGATAAATGATTAAACATATAGACTGGATACTATAAAATTCTTAGAGGAAAACATAGGCAGAACACTCTTTGACATAAATCGATCTGTCTCCTAGAGTAGTGGAAAGATAAACAAAAATAAACAAATGGGACCTAATAAAAATCAAAAGCTTTTGCACAGCACAGGAAACCATAAACAAAACGAAAAGACAACCTACAGAATGAGAGATATTTGTGAACGAAGCGACCGACAAGGGATTAATTTCCAAAATATACAAACAACTCATGCAACTCATGCAACTCAATATAAAAAAAAACCAAACCAAACCCAATCAAAAAAAGGGCAGAAGATCTAAATAGACATTTCTCCAAAGAAGACATACAGATGGCCAAAAGGCACATGAAAAAATGTTCAACATTGCTAATTATTAGAGAAAAGCAAGTCAAAACTACAATGAGATTTCACCTCACACCAGTCAGAATGGCCATCATCAAAAAGTCTATAAACAATAAATACTGGAAAGGGTGTGGAGAAAAGGGAACCCTCCTACACTGTTGGTGGGAATGTCAATAGGTACAACCACTATGGAGAATGGTATGGAGGTTCCTTATAAAACTAAAGATAGAGGTACCATATGATCCAGCAATCCCACACCTGGCCATATATCCAGAGAAAACCATGGTTTGAAAGGATACATGCACCTCAATGTTCACTGCAGCACTGTTTACAATAGCCAAGACAGGGAAGCAACTTAAATGTCCATTGACCAATGAATGGGTAAAGATGTGTTACATATATACAATAGAATATTACTCAGCCATTAAAAAGAATGAAATAATGCCATTTGCAGCAACATTGATGGACCCAAAGATTATCATACTAAGTAAAGTAAGTCAGACAGAGAAAGACAAATATCACATGAAATTGCTTATATGTGGAATCCAAAATAAATGATACAAATGAACTTATTTACAAAACAGAAACAGACTCAGACTTAGAGACAGACTCAGACTTAGAGAATGAACTTAGGTTACCAGTGGGGAAGGATGGGGAGGAGGAATAGATGGGAGTTTGGGATTGACATATACATGCTACTGTATTTAAAATAGATAAACAACAAGGATCTACTGTATAGCACAGGGAACTCTACTCAATATTCTGTGACAACCTAAATGGGAAAAGAATTTGAAAAAGAATAGATACATGTATATGTATAACTGAATCACTTTGCTATACAGCTGAAACTAACAAAACTTTGTTAATCAACTATACCGCAATAAAAAATAAAAATTATAAAGAGGATGTGAAAAAAAAGAATAAAAGCTACCTTTCAATTCCCTGTCTTTGTTTTAAAATGGTAAAATCTTTGTCATGGTAGAGATATCTTGTGTGAATAAAAAATCTATATGCAGTAAAATAGAGATGATATTTACGTACTCATGTGTGTTCATAAAATTAATTCACTCATGTATAAAAGATAATTCTCAGAATAACAATTAACTGGACATATTCAAAGTCCTAACAATATAAAAGCAAAAAAAACATAGTGGAGTTTTTCTTTAAGGGCTTGACAACAGAGTAAGATAGACCGCATGTCTCATAAGGTAATATACAAATCTCTAGAATTTATGTTAACATGTAGAAGTTTTAATAAACTTTTAATTTTAGAATATTTTTATATTCTAAAAAATTTGAGAAGGTACTACAGAGAGTTCCCATATACCTAAAAAACTATTATTAATTTGTTACATTAGTATGGTACAGTTGTCACAATTAATGGAGCAATATTGATGCATTATTATTAAACAAAATCCATACATAAATCAGATCTTCTCAGTTTTTCCCTAATTTTTTTCTGCTCCTGGATCCCATCCAGGATACCACATTATATTTAGTCATTTATGTCTCCTTAGGTTGTGAAAGTTCTTTAGACTCTCCTTGTTTTTGATGACTTTGTTTTGAGGAGTACTGGTCAGGTATTTTTTGGAATGCCTCTCAATTGGAATATTTCTGATACTTTGTTTCTCATGACTAGACTGAGGTTATCAGGTTTTGTGAAGAGGACCGGCGGAGTTAAGGATCATTCTCAGCAGATCAAATCAAGGACATTTACTATCAACATGACTTTTCATTGTTGATGTTAACCTGCATCATTTTTAGGTAATGTTTGTCTGGTTTCTCCACTGTAAAATTACTCCTTTTCCCCCATTACATTCTGTACTCTTTGGAAGTTACTATGTGCATCCCAGCTTAAAATGTGTAGTTATTCTCCACTCCCTCCAGAATGGAATATCTACATAAATTACTTGGAACTCTTCTGCACAAGAGATTTCTCTCTTCTGCTTGTATTTAGTCATTTATACATGTCAATATATTTTATATATTGAGTTATAATCCAATACTACTTTATTTTGTTTCTCAAATTGTTCCAGCTTTGGACATTGGTGCTCTTTCAGTTGGCTCTTGTGTACCTTTGACATACCACTATCACTGTGACTTAATTCCTCTTCCTTTCTTTTATCTGTACTTATTTCTGGCATGCTCTAGACTTATCTTGTATACTTCTTCCCTGAATTCTAAACTTATTGGGCTGGCCAAAAAGTTATTTGGCCAATCCAATATTTCTCCAAAGAGCCCTGCTTCCTTTTATTGAAGAATAGTATTAGAAACTAAGATCTCGGCTCTAGGCATACTCATTTTTCCTGGGGTGTCGTGACATCTAGGCCCTCTCAGCTGATAAAACAAGGAAATATATATGCACGTTGTAACCTGGATATAGACACATATCTATAAATATCTCCATATGTATCCATCTGTATCTATATTAAGGTAAACTAAGTTCATACTGATGTCTTCATCTCTAACCCATTATCACATGGGTCATTCTCCCCTTGCTTATCTGTAACCCCACACTCCAACAGTGGTTTCAGAATTGTTAACCTACACCATCATGAAAAATTACTTTATCAATTAGAGTACAGTGCATATGTACAGTTTCCTTTGCCTGTAGTCTTATAGTCTCTATTCGTCTCCAAAGTCAGTAAATTTCCCACATCATCCTTTTCAGTGGGGTTCTTGCATAGATTTCTATTCCAGTTAGATTATTTTTTACAGTCTATATTTCAGTTTGAGATTTGTCAATCTCCTAAATGAGTTAAAATTTTCATACATTAAAATTCATTCACTGCTCTGAAGTCCTATGGGTCTTGACAAATGCAGTGTCATGTATCTACCATTATAGTACATACATAATAGCTTTATTGCCCTATAACTTTCCCTGTTCTCATTTATTAGTCCCTCCCCCCCCAAAAAAAAAACTCCTGATAACCTTTGATCTGTTTATAATTTTGCCTTTACCAATATCTCATATAATCTTACAGTATATACTTATTTCATAGTGTTTTATTTTACTTTCCAATATGTATTTAAGGTACAGCCACATAGTTGTGTGGATTTTACACATAAATTTTTACATAAATAGCATAAAAAGTGTTTTATCCAACTTTTTTTTACCAGTTAAAAATCTGTATTAGAGACAATTCCTTACATGTCAGTACAAACAGACCACTTCAATCCTCAAACTATGATATAGTATGCTGGAGAATGGATAATCTATTTTATTTAAACATCCCACTATTGAAAGACATTAGCTATTTCTAATTTTTGGCTATTACAAATAGGTCTTCACTGAATTGTTGAATAGTTTGAATTTGCATATTTGTTCAATTATTTTATAGATATCATGAGGCATTGATTTCTTGATTGAGGGTATTGCATGTTGTTAATTTATTTGAATTTTTATTTTGAAAGAATTTTAGATTTACAGAGGGCTTGCAATGATAATACAGAGCTCCTGTATAACTCTTCTCCTAGCTTTCTTAATGTTAAGAGCTAATATTTGATACATAGTACATTTGCCTTCCAAGGAAGTTGCAAGAATTTATACTACTTCCAATAAAATATAAGGAAAACTTTTCTCCATATTTTTAATAGTATTGTCACTCAAATTTTGTCAACCTGATATGGACATTATTACTTAAATAGCATTTTCTGATTTTAGTGAAGATGACTATCTTTTCATATGATTGTTGTCAATTTTTATGATGTTTGTTTTGATGATTCTTCTGTTTATTTTCTTTGAGCATTTTGTCATATATTCCTCATTAGGTTCTCTCAACCTCACATGCCTCCAACATGTTCAAATGTCAATCAATTCAGCCACAAACAAACCTGTTCTTGATTTTCTTCTCTTCTCCCTAAATCATTTTGTATTTCTCTCAAGCTTCCTGCCCTGAGATTGCATCTTACAATAAAGCATCATCACTTAACCAGACCTCAGGCTCTGTTTTCTAGCGGAGTTTAGGTTAAGACACCATTTTCCTCTTGGGCAGTGTTTTTCTTTACCAACTTGCAAAATATCATCATGTATTATGGTAATTAATTCATTTCTGTTATGTATGTGCTAATTATTATTGCAGTGTGTACTTGTCTATGAAGTTTATTTTATAGTACCCCTTATTGTATAAAAGAATTTTTTACATATTTTGTTCTGTCATTTTCTTTCACTTTATGATTTCTGGAGATTCCTATGTTGCTTGGGAAGGCTTTCTCCATCCCAAGACTATTTTAAAATTCCTACTAAAGTATAATATTTTAAAGTTTTTCTCCTTAATTTATTTGAAATGTATTTTTATAATGATGGAAGGCAGAAAATGATTTAGACTTCAAAGGTGAGCTTCTAATTTACTTTATTCCCAATCCTTTTTGCTGAGCACTGTAAAGTCTCTAGAACACATCTGAGGAAAATTGTGAAAGAAGCTACACTCAAATTATCAAAAAAGAAAAATTTTTCCTTTAGTTCCAACATGACAGACCTAAGAGCATAACTCAGACATAGGTAAGACCAAAAACCCTTCTGTTGGTCAATTCCCCTTGAACTTCCATTTCAGGGAATTTATTTTTCCTCTTTAACTCCTAATAATAATAAGCAATATCTCACTGAATTAATTTACACAGCATCATCAGCATACTTTGTTTTCATCCATTTCAATTCAGGACTATTATAACTCACTTACCACTTTTGTGCCAACTAGGAAAAAAAAGCTGTCCCCTCTGGATGAATGCAGCTCTGTAGGTAGGCAGCTTGGCAAGCTCTCAGCATCTTTGCACACATTAGAAGGCTCCACCTCAGGACCAAGGCAGCCCCACCTCAGACAAAGAGCACTCATTGGAGAGCCGAGCTCAGTTGGATTTCTGCTCATTCCAGCTCCCTCAGCCTGATGCACTAGGAGAGTGAGCCTGCTCAAACCTATGCTGGGCTCTGCTTAAGGCAAAGCTGTCCATGCCCTCTCCCCCCAGTATGTATGGCAGGATGGATTCACTCTTTGAAGGAAATTAGAAGATGATTTAAACATAGAAAAACAAGGGAGGCGGGGAAATGTATATCATAAAAGTTCTGAGATCTTTCTTCTAAGACCTGCAACTCCCTGGAGTACTCCACATAAGGCAGGGGGCTTCCCTGAGGTAGACTCACCTCCTTGTTATTTTGTGCTGAAGATCAAATACAGCAACCCTACCCCCTGTTTCAATTCATGGAAGCATTCTTATTCCCTGTGGTCCCTTTTTATTATCCACAGTAGAGTAGTACAGAACATTCCATTTCTGTTAAATTTATTAATTCTTTTTTAATATTCAAAACATCTTTTAAATTATTGCATTCACTTTTTAAGGACAAAACTGATTGTCTCACCATATGTTAAAGTATCATTTCCATGCACTTATATAATTTATTATTTTTCTCACTTTATATTCCATTTCTAATTCCATTCTTATCTTCTCCCATCCAGTCACCATAATTTTATTACAAGATATGTACTGCCCAAATATGTTGCTATTTTTATGCTATAGATTTTGCTTTTCTTACTTTTATACTCAACATGATGTTTTTGAGCTCATTAATGTGAGTATATGTAAATGTAGTTCATTACTTTTAATTGATCCAGATACAAATATATAATTTACATATAGTACTTTTACTTATCCATTCTTCTGGTATTGGATTTCCTGTGTTTCTACCCTGTGGACTTTGCTAATTCCCTGTGATTTTTATCTCCTTATAGTACTTCCTCTCCTGGGATGGCCTTTCTTAGCATGGTTAGATTTCTTACTCTAGAGATATCACTTTCTAAATGGAGAAATCACATCTATACAGATATCCCTTGGGTGGTGTATGCACAAGAAAGAGACAGCACACACAATCCATGATACACCTTTTCCAAAGATCTGTTTTTTAATGCACTTTAAAAATTTTCATAACTGGACACTGATGAATCTTTGCTTGATATTTGATTCCCTAATACTTCACCCTAGTTTTGACCATTTCTAGTGCTCTAAATAATACCATCAGAATAACCCTTATGCCATTGAATCAGTTCCATTTTGTCATGTATCTTTTTTAAGACACTGGTTACCCTTTTGTTTTGTGTACGTTGCCCTTCCTGGTGTTCCATAGCTGCATTTCAGCAGCTTGCCACAGCAAATCATTAGTAATAAATTTTTGTGCCTTTGCTAATGACAATCATCCAGTCTGAAAAAATATCCATCATATTTTCTTTAGTTTATTGTGCTTAAGATCAGGCAGTGGGAGTCATTTCTGGCTGCTAATCCATATCCACTTACTCTGGGCATCTACCTTTGAATGCAGGTACATGTATTACCTCAGCAGCTGGCACAACAGCTCTACTCTGTGCTCCCCCAAATTTGACAATTCTGTGATGAAAATGAAATCACAGACCCAGGTCATTGAAAAGAATGTGGTCTAATATAACATGCATTTTAAAATTTAAAAAAACCCTGCATTTCTAACTTTAGAATCTACAAGGAAATAGTCTCCATTTAAAGGGAGATAAAGATGTAGAATCCTACCTCTTCAGTTTCTCACTTAAGCATCAGAATAAGAGAACAGAAGATAAGGCATATACAGAAACAACAAGTAATTTAGCTCTTTACCAGTTTCCATGGCAACCTTACTGTATAAAACTAAGAAAATGAATTTTAAAAATTCAGGATTTGCCTTGGCCTTGGTCATTGACACTTTCAGCATTACTTTCTTCAACACCATATGTAAAGCAACCAAATTTACATACGAGGCAAAATTTTGACACTACATATAAAGACTTTTATAAACATTAATGCAGGACAGTCAGTGTACAGTAAATGGGGCAAAAAATTCCTTTAAAAAGTCAAATTATAAACACTTGCCTATGAAATGACTGACATAAACTAATCTGTAAATGCCAGTTTAAGAGGGATTTACACAGGCTGGCTCTGTCCCATCTGCTCCTGAGATAAAATGACTTTCACACTATTCCCCTGGAATTTCACTGCTGACCCTGAGTCACTGAAGATGAATGACTCATCCAGGTTGTCCCAACAAAGTCAATAGCAGCCTTAAAAGCCTTCAGAATGGATCCTCTGGGACCCTAATCCTTGACAATAAAGATGCACTTTGAATTGAGCAGTCCTTATGGTTCTGAAAGAGGGAAGGTTATGCTGTGACACTTGGCACTTGATTCTCAGACTTCAGAGTTCTAATGTTTACAGACAAATATATCTGATTCCTCTGTCACAGCAATGCCTGATGTTCTATGGCACAATGCTGTCTGGGGTTAGTTTCTTCACATGATGTTTTCCTGCTATGTGTATCTTTTTTTAGCAGGAGAAGGAAGGATTTATTACTTGCAGCAAGTAAGGAGAACACTGGGGATCTTTCCCAAAGCAGTGTCTCCCCGGCCATATGTATTTTAACAGATGATATTCTTAAATGGTTTCTGGCATCTTAATCCAGACTCCTGATAACATTTGAAATTTTTTAAATAGGCATGTTCTTTATAGAATCATATGATTTGACTTTTGTTTTACTCTTTTCCTTCATTATAGATTTGCTTTCATCTTTCCATTTGAATTTATTCTTAATATTTATTTGATCATTCTAAATAAAACTTTGTTGACCACATTTATTTCCAGGCTTAAGGAAGGAATTTTGTATATGATAGGTCCCTGTCACTAACACATTTATGTGCAGGGTTCCAGAGCAAAATACAATTTACACCAGGAATGTCAAGAAAGTCTTCTAGGAATTGTTATTACTGAGTAAAAATTGTTCTGGGGAGGGAGGAATTATCTACTTAAAGAAGTGAAGGAAACATTTTTGGCAGAAGGAATCTCAGGTGTGAGACAATGGAAGTATGAAAGAGATTGGCAGATGCAAGGAGCTGGAAAAAATATTAAATATGCCATAAGTGTGAGAACAGAGGGAAACGAAGCTGAAAAATGTGATAGGTAATGAAAAGTATGGGACGCTGTCATGAAATCTTACGCAAATATTTTGGTTGTCTTTGCATATAACAAACTTTGTATTGGGAATATGTAATAGAGAGTAGGGAAGCACAACGTAAGAGACATGGAGGCCATTGGAGTCAATGTTAAAAATTTATATAAGAATTGTTCAAAATTTATATAAGAATTGATAAGGACCTCAGTACATCTAGTAGAAGTACGGAAGAGAAGAGAACAGGGTATCACTAAGGTGTATTAAGTAGATTGTTTCTGTAGGATATTTGTAACTTTATTTTGAAATAATTTTAGACTTCCAGCAGTTGCAAAGATACTACATAGAATTCCTGAACACCTTTCCAACCAACTTACTCCCAATGTCAACCTTTTATGTAACATCTTAAATCACTGATTAATTAAAATAAAGAACTTAAAATTGGAACATCATTCTTAACTAAACCATGGACTTTATTAGAATTTCTTCAGTTTTTCCACTAATATCCTCTTTTTTCCCCCCAGGATTCAATCAAGGATACAAGTAAATAGAAGAAGTATCTCCTTAGTCACTTTGTTTCTGACAATTCCTCAGTCTTTGTTTTGGATGACATTGTCATTTTTGAAGAGTATTGATCATATATTTTAAAGAATGTTGGGAGGGAGGGAGGGAGACGCAAGAGGGAAGAAATATGGGGACATATGTATATGTATAACTGATTCACTTTGTTATAAAGCAGAAACTAACACACCATTGTAAAGCAATTATACTCCAATAAAGATGTTTAAAAGAAAAAAAAAATGGTCATGACGAACCTAGGGGAAAGACGGGAATAAAGACGCAGACCTACTAGAGAATGGACTTGAGGACATGGGGAGGGGGAAGGGAAAGCTGGGGCAAAGTGAGAGAGTGGCATGGACATATATACACTACCAAATGTAAAATAGATAGCTAGTGGGAAGCAGCCGCATAGCACAGGGAGATCAGCTCGGTGCTTTGTGACCACCTAGAGGGGTGGGATAGGGAGGGTGGGAGGGAGGGAGATGCAAGAGGGAAGAGACATGGGGATATATGTATAACTGATTCACTCTGTTATAAAGCAGAAAGTAACACACCATTGTAAAGCAATTATACTCCAATAAAGATGTTAAAAAAAAAAAAAAGAATATTGCTCAATATGGGTTTGTCTGATGTCTTCTCATGAAGAAACTGATATTGTGGGTTTGGGGAGAGCATATTGCAGAGGTGAAATATCTCTTTTCACGCCTTCATATCATGGGATACACAATGTCAATATGTCTTATTATTGATGATGCTAATCTTAATCACTTGGCTCAGCTGGTGGCTGCAACATTTCTCTATTGGAAAGTTATGTGTTTTCTTTTCAAATTTTATTCATTAGAAATAGAATAGAATAAGAAATGTATTTCTGTTGTGTGAAGTCATTGAGTCTTTGTAGTTTTTTTTTACATCAGCTAACATTACTTGAGCTAATAGAATAGAATCATATGAGTCAAAGGTCCAGCCCTTATTCAAGAGGAAGAAAATTAAGCTTCACTTTGTAGAACTTGTGAACATTTTTTAAAACCACCAGAGTACAACTAGAGGGTTGATAATTCTTACAAAGCCTCAAATTACCTAATAATTCTATTACTAGAATTACTATTTAATTCATCGCCTGTAGTAATTATTGTCATGCTCTAAAAGTCATTTTCTATTTCCCTTATTCCTTCCACATTTATTAGTTGGAATTATTTTGTAAAAAAAGAGTCCCATCTTCATTTATATATTATTTAATTGTTATTTAAACCAGAAATGACTCAGACATATTTATTTTATTGTTATAATCATTCACCTGTTTGTTACTGATTTGTTTCACAAATTGTTCCAGTTTGGCTATTGAAGCTCTCAGGTCAGCTTCTATATCATTTTGACAAGTATTCATTCTTTAAGCACTATCTTATTTTTGTCACCAAAAGGTGTTCCAGGCTCATTTTTTATTTATTTTATGCTCCTATTTTAGAATCAGCCAAGGAGCTCTGGCTCCTTTTATTTCAAAAGGGTATTTAGAAACAAAGATCTGAGTGCTAGGTGTGTTTGTTGGTATTGTGGTGTTCCTTCAAGGCCCCCTTAGTGGACAGAGCTAAGAAATGTCTGTGTGTATGCTAATACATAGATACAAACATATATATGTATGTATCTATCTGGCTATTGGTATATGTATAGGTAGTGATATGTGTGTGTGTGTATATATTATTTTTATTTTGATAGCTCAGACTCCAATTTGGTAGCTGATTCTAGCATCTTCCCTGTATTTGTAACTTTTTCTCTGAAAGTGAGAAACCTGTCTTCATTATCTATATTTACTTATAGAGTTGACCCTTGAACAACACAAAGTTTAGGGGCACTGACTACCCCCACACACGCACAGTCGAAAATTTGAGTATAACTGTACAGTTGGCCCTCCGTATCTGCAGTTCCACATCTGCAGATTCAACCAACCTCGGATCCTGTAGCATTGTATGTATTTGGTGAAAAAAATCTGTGTTTAATGGACCTGTGTAGTTCAAACCCATGTTGTTCAAGGGCCAACTGTATGTTAAAACCTAGTTATATATGTAAGTAGTTTCATAATTGCTAATGTCTACCTCTGTGAGAAAAATTTACCAATGAGAATAGGGTACAAAAATTTATAGGGTTTTGACTGTATGTGAGGAAGGAATCAAAAGAAAAATCTTAGGTTCCTGATTTGAATGGTTGGGTACGTGGTGAGGTCATTAACTGAATGGATAATTCATTAGAGGAAAAAAATGACATAAGATGCAATAAATTTTAGATATATTTAGTTCAAAATGGCTTCAGTTCATCTAAACAGATAAGTTCCAAAAGGCATTTGGAAGTATAGGCCCAAGGTCCACATAACAATCTCAACTGGAAATAAATATCTGTGAGTTCTAGTTGTGTCTAAGATATCCAGATACAGTATATAAAGTCAGAAGATAGAAGGATTAATAAGAGAACCCTATGGAAACAAACAAGCATTCTCTGTGAAGAAAATTCACCAACTCTAGTATGGAGAAAATAATTGTATCTCCTGAAACACATAGTAAAGATTTATGCATAATCCATGCAAAAACTGTATTTCAGAAGCACCCGATACATATATTCCAATATATACACTTAAGAAGCTACGCTTGGATTCACTGTCCATGAATATGGATTTATGTATAAACTGCTTATGTTTTCTAATATATTTAAATATTTAAAGGTTATATTAATTTGTAGTGCTGCTATAACAAATTACCACAAACTTAGTAAGTTTGTGTTGTTTAAAAGCCACTATTTTACAGCTCTGGAGGTCAAAAGTCTGAAATGGGCTGGCAGAGATACATTATTTCTGGAAGTTCCCAGGAATATTCCATTCACTTCCCTTTTCCAATAGCTAGAATCTGCCCCTATTTCTTGACTTGTGGTCCTGCATCACTCCAGTCTTTGCTTCCACTGTCACATCTCTTTCTAATTATGGCTCTCACGCCCCCCTCTTATAAGAATCCTTGTGATTACATCAGACCCATTTGTATAACCAGAATAATCTCCCATTTTAAGGCCCTTAACTTATTCACATTTGCAGAATCCCTTTGGCTATGTAAGATTACATATTCAAAGGTTTCTGGGATGAGAACACGGACGGTTTTGGGTTGGTGGGGGCATTATGATGTCTACCACAGGGGCATTGGAATTTGTAATACACATTAGCTCAAGTAATGTTAGCTGCTGTAAAAAAAACTACAAAGACTCAATGACTTCACACAACAGAAATACATTTCTTATTCCTATGCAGTATAGAACAGATGTTTATGATTGGTGGGCAATTCTTTGGCAAGCAATGATTCAGTGATGCAGTTTCCTTCTACATCATGGCTCCATCCTCTTCAAAAGGACATTTCCAAGTTCAACAGAAAAGAACTACAAGGTAGGGAACACCAACACCCTGGGAAAGCTTTAGTGGGCCAGGCAGTGACATGGTTCCTATCACTTCTGCCCACGTTCCAAAGGCTAGAACTCAGTCGCATGCCTCTACGTAACAGTAAGGCTAGGGGATTTAGACTAGCTATGTATCCAGCAGCAAGAACCACTGAGTGTCATGAACAGAATCTGGTCTACCAGTCAATAGGTTTATAGGTAAAAGAACATTTCAGCATCTTTTAAATGAATTCTAGTCTAATCATCTAGTAAAAACATCAACAGAAAATAAAGCAGACTAGCTCTAAATTACAGTTATGAGATGAAGCAGTTGACTTAAGGATAAAGTAAATCGCTCTAAAATCACCATAGGATATATGGTATTTTTCTATTTATTGCTAATCCCAACTGGTATAATCCTACCCAGCAATTCAAACAGACCCTGATAAAGAAAATAGTTACTTCTATTTTTGGGGGAAAAAAGCAGGTTTTATAGAATCTGAGTTTACAGAAATACTATTTTCAGAAACACTCTATTACCATGTACATGTAGGAGGACAATTCATGTGCTTGTTTAATACTGAGAACCAGTTCCTCATTTAATACAACTACACTCTTAGTGAGGAGATAATGAGAATTATTCTTTGTCTCAGGAGGAATCATTTGTTTCCATTTACAGTCACCAAATGGGCTAACATTCATTTATAATCTAAGCTAGGAAATTTTTCTGTCACTCTGAAAATATGATGATTAGGTTTCTTAACTCATATGCTACTAATTTAAGACTATTTTTCTGTAATTTCTGTACCAGAAATAGATCAAGGAGACATCCTAAGACTCACGGAACAATGGTCATCCTGCCCCTAATATGTTTATGGGCCCTTTGTAAATCATTTCTAGGAAAGAAAGCACTTGACTTCCTTTGACAGTGGTGTCTCCATTGTTCAGTACCATGGGACCAATCTAAATAACTATCATGACATATTGTTTTTGCTGTCAGTTTTGTATATATATTTTTGGAATCTTCAAGATGTACAGAGCTTTAAATGTAAAAGAAGCACATTTTTTAATCAGGCAGAATTAGGATACTGGAGTCATATATTACAAAATGTATGTAACAAATGTCTATGACCCTATTCTTTCCCTTGCTAATACAGCAACATCTGACAGTTTATTAAAAAGGAAACCAAGAAATCAACCCCAGTAGCATGGAGTGGATTAATTTGATATTTAAATGCATTATGGAATGATACTAATCCAATTATATGGAACAAAGTTGAAAAGAGAAAAATGACTGCTAGGATTTTCACAATGTGCGGAAGATAAGAAAAACTCTTTAAAGAGTATTTCTCTTCGCAATGAATAATCAGTCAAAAGAAAGGAAAAACTTAACCTGAAATGATCATATGAAAGCATGAGGTTTCTACTTTCCTCTGGTTTTGTAAAACAATCTTGAATTGTTGTGAAAATTATGACAATTTAGTACTGTTTCTTATTTTAAGCATTGTTCTATGATTTTCCTTCTCTTAAATTTGCTTCCTCTCACTTATTCATATGCATAATTCTCCTCACATAACATTTGTTGTTTTCATTATACATGCTGCTGTAATAGTAAATATTTTCTTTCCCAATGTGTCACTACATGTCGTTTTAAAATCACTATAGTCACACACAAAAAAGGACATTTATTGGGAATTTTCTTTTATTCTAAATTTATAAAATGTTCCCTGATATGTATCAAATTTATATTATAATAAAAAGAAAATGAGGCCAAAAAGGCAATTCTGCCATTGGGTTTAGAGTCTTTAATCAGCAGTGATAAGCATCCTAGCAGCACTTAGGGCCTTGCATTTCACTATGAAGTAAGGAATGTAGAGGAAGCATCACTTTCAAATTGGTGAATTAGAAATCATTTAGAAAGCATGCAATAATTCAAATGGGAGTAATAATAGACAGATTTTTCACCAACAAAGTAGCAGCCCTCAGAATTTAGCAGTCCACATTGTGTGGAAATGAGAAAATCAACTTAGATTTCTACATATAGTCAAAAAGTATTTTCTAATCTTTTGTACTACTCTTCAATTGCACTGTTAGGGACAGATCAAGACAAAATTCTGATGCGAGTGTCAAGTAACTGATAATAAATGGAAAGAGTTGTTTTGGGATATAAGGACTCTATATTATATAACCTGCATCTTCTAATTTAATGTGTGGTAATCCCCAATAACAATAAGTAATACTCATGAAATTCTATACAAGAATGTTTGGCTGATATGCCTGTTCTGGCATTAGACCATGACTGCTGCTTGTTAGGTTTATACACATAGTTCAGCAATCCGTCCTTAATGTATGGAGTGAACCCACCTGGATGGAAAAAATGGCCCTGCCACTTAGTGTGACCTTCGGCACATTGTTTTAACCTCTTTAGTCTCTTTAATAATCCATATAAAAATCCCTACTACAATCATGTAGTAGTTATTCAGGAAACATACATTATTATTATGCTTATACTACTGTGTTGGATACTACTATCCTTGCTCATTTGCTATCAAAATTGGCTGAGGAGGTAAGCAGCATGAAGCGCTCACATATAAAACTTGGTTGACAACCATATTCCATACTAGGCCCACTGTGTAAATAGCAGCCCTACTTTCTCATGATGGTCGGGATCAATTATATTTCCTAAGATAGTCATTTCTTTCCTTGCCTGCTGGCCCCTGGACACAAGAATCCCAAAGTAAGCAAACAGTAGAAGTACCTTATAGTGTAATCACACTGGCTGTAACCCTGGGCAGAATTACACCCACTGTGAGAATCAGGCCTCTAACCCCACAGAGATCATAACTGAGGGAATGGGAAGTGCAAATTCCAAGTCAGTAATGAGGAGTGATAGCAAGTGAACTCCTTGTACTTCTCCCCCTTGGTTCCTAGATTTACGTACTCTCCTTACTGGGGGAATGCTGCCATACAAAAGACTTAAAGTGAATAATGCATCATGGGGGATGGTACACCATCCTTGTAAAGTATTACTACTGAGCGGGCACTACAGATGTGCTTTCAGCAAGGTGTTCCTCTACTATATTAGATCATAATCGTGGTGCCTACTCTTGTACCTCCCTTGCTGTAAACTGGTCTGACATGATGTTAAATGAGATTCCACGCCAGTGGATCAAACAATCAGTAAGTTCTCAAATGCTGGTGATGGCCAAGGCCCTGAAGGCATAAAGAAAGCCCATACCCAGAATAGGTATCTATTCTCTTAGAATGAATCACTGGTCCTTCCAAGGAAGAAGGAGTCAATATTGTTTACTTGCCACCAAGTGGCTGGTTTATTTCCTTCAGAAATGGTGCCGCACTGGAGACTCAGTCATCATCTCCCTCTGTTATGGACAGCTTGAACATTCAGTATCGGCGGTAGGTAGATCAGCTTCTGTCCATGCACAGCCTCCCTCACTGCCACAGCGACTATCACGTCGACACTTGGATGTCTGATGACAAAAACTGGCTGAGGGCAACTGGTAGACTTCTTGTGGAATGTCTCTTTAATGGGGGATGCTATCTGTTGGTCCTTATCATGTAATTATAAGATCTTCCTACCTTGTACACACTACTAAATATACATCCACATCTTTCTATTCCAGATTTTGATCTTTTAGTATTTCTCCTTCCAGGCCTCTGACCGCCAGCACAGTGATTTTTCCATTGCCCATGTGTCTGTATGTATTGTAACTTCAGGCCATTTCTCTTACTGCATGAAATGAATGACCAAATGCAGTGCATGAAGTTCTGCTCATGTTCTTTTCTCATTATTTCAAGGCCACTCCTGAGTTGAGTTATCTGTCATCATTTTCAGCTTCAATATATAAACAGAGCCAACTTATAGGTCTATAGCATAGGTAGTAGCTAAGAGACAAGCTTTGGTGCAACAGTTGTGAGGACTTAGCAATTGGGGCTACCTACCCATGCATACTGCTTTTATTCTTTCGGCTCTTCCATGCTCAATATTGGATATAGAGCTTTCATTTTACAATAGGCTCTTTCTGGACCCACCCAACCTTATGACTAGGTAGATTTGAGAAAGCACATTTCGTGATGGACAATTGTAGTAGCATGGTCACTTAGCCCAGAAATACACCAGGATGGCATGACATGTTTTTATAAAACCCCAGGGTCTGCAGTGCTTCTCCCCACCAGAGCTTGTCAAAAATCTCACAAAGCATCTTTTCCCACCACTGATAGCCTGTATCTGCCTCAGTACTCTCTTTCGACTCTGAGTTCCACTCAATGCTGGCAGGTTTTTGCATCATGCAGTATATGATTTGGAGCAATTTTTCCAGTTGTAGAATATGCTGCCTCAAAATCCCAAAGAGGCCCTCACGGTATTGTCCTTCCTTCTTCATGGTGGGAAGTGCAAGATGAAAAATCTGTTTTTTACTTCAGATGGAATATCCTGACAGGCTACCATCTGGACTCCTAAATATTTTACAGATGTGGTAAGCCCCAGAAACTTCATAAACTTTAACTCCCAGTGTTAGGAGCACATATATGTTTCCAAGACCTCCACTGTGTTAGTCATCTATGTGTAAGGAACGCATCCCTGCTCATCTGGACTAACATGAAGCTATGATATATGATGTGCTGCAGAACATCAAGAAGTTCAAATCTATTTGTACTATATTATGTTTCAGGATGGGGGAACTGAGATAGTCCTAGGAAAAAACTATGAATATATCTGTAGTGAATTCCATGTGAATTTGTACTATTTCTGATCCTTTTTTTTTTCTGTAAGGAGTGGAAAATAATGCATTCATCAAATCAGTGGCAACATACCATGTACCAAAGGTTGTGTTAATCTGCTGCCATTGCAGGTGTGATTAAGGCTAGTTGTTAGTAATTAAGGCTAGAGTTAGCTGAGTTTGAGGTAGTCTACTCTCTGTATATCCATCACTTTTGTGCAAGGTCAGACTGATGAATTTAATGGGAAAATGATGGGGAACCAGCACCCATGCATCCATTAAATATTTAAAATTGGCACTATCTTCCAAACTTTTCAGCATGTGATATTCCTTTTGTTTTAGTATCTCCTCTGAGGGAGGGACAGTTTTAGAGGCACCTCCTTTGTTTTTCTCGTTATGATTCTTTTTTTTTTTTCTATTATGATTATTCTTAACCCACAGGCCAAGAACCTAATGTAGAGTTTTACTGAATACCATTCATATCTATTCCAATTATACAGTCAGGGACCAGGGCAAAAAACCATCATCCAGATACACAGACCCAGATACATTTAATTATCTGGCCCCCATATGGTCCCAAACCAAAGAGGGCCTCATGAGAAGGCTTTGAGTTTCTGGGAGTCAATGTCAACCTGAACTCTGTTTCCAGCAATCCTCAGAATACCTTTTGCCAGCATACAGTTACCAAAGCAAATGACCATAGGTTTCTTTGGGAAAGGAATGGCATAGTCACCACCATTATACTAACCATGGTGTTGCAGGTCCTTTCTCCTCAGGGCGCAGCCTATCTAACAGGCAGTGGGTTCTAAACTGTCTCGTGTCTACAAACTGCAAAGGATGTTGTGACGTTTTTACTGAAGCAACTACTATTAACTTCTTGATTTCTTATCCTTGGTTTCTTTTGAGGGTATAAATTGAACAGTACCCTTTTTGACCATTCATGTATCTTTGCTGTTGTTTTGACTAATATTCTAGTAAGTTGCTGATGCACTGCATCTTCTTGACTTCTGCATGGAGAAGTGTGTATGTACGTGTGTGTGTGTATATATATATATCTGGCACACACACACTCAATTTTCCTTTCTACAGGGACTCTATTGGAAGCTTCATGGCCAAGGTGTTGACAAAATTTCTCTCTTTCATCTTAAGGAAACTGTGGATAAAATTATTTACTTCTCACCAATCTAGTCTCAAGGTTAGCACTGACCTTATACTATTATTTTTCTTAGTCCATTATGACAGTCAATTCTCACTACATTCTACAATCAGTCTTCTATGATCTATGGATATATTGGTGTGTTGCCTATATATCCTAGACACAATGTTTCTCATGTTTTCTTTATCTTGGAGGGAAAGAAACTTCTAGGCATTTAAGCTATAATTGTGTAGAGATAGCTCCACTTTGTATTATATCGAAATTCCTTTGTAGATGATATTTTCACAGAACTTTTAAATCACCATTTAGTTAACCTTATAGTGTGTTTTATAAGTTGATTACACCTAAATGCTTACAAGGATGTCAAGTAAATTAATGTCCCCCGTAAAATTCCATGATCTAGAAATGGACCACATTCCTCAACTATGTTCAGCTACAACTGTTAGCTATAAGTCCTCTGCAAATGCTTCTTATGATTAAGTATACTACCCACCTATATATGTATACACACACATATACACTTACATATATTCGTACACAATATTTTACATATTTTATATATATTGTTTCTATTAGAAAGTTTAATTCTGTCTTAAAATATTTAAAACACTAGAAGCTTGATCTGGATCCTAGTATGACAATTAAATTAGTCCTATTAGTAAGCACAATATATTTGATCCTAAAAAGACATTTACAAGTTATTTTAACCTGAGTATTTAATATTGCAAGATTCTGAGAAAGTAAATACAAAACCATGTAACCAAAACAGACTTTTTGTTTGATCTAATTCTTCATGGGTGTTCAAGGGGAAAATAAATAAAAGCATTTTACTACTTAAAATGGAATAACTTAAATTAGAAACTCCTCAAATACGTTTCAACACAGCTGGTAATGCAGTTACCAATATTGTTCCACTAATTTTCACAGACTCTTCACTTATTCACAAGGCCTTTAATAAAAGCGAGTGAAATTAAATCGGTAGTAGCAATCTTTTCTAAACCCCACATATTATTGTTGCATACTTCCTTTAAGAACTTGATTAATTACCTTCCTTCCTTTAAACTTCAAGTTATTCCTCTGTACTGGTTTCTTCACTTCATCTTTGCACGTTATTAAGCTCTTTCTACCTCTTTGAACACCACCAAATTCTGCTTTTTTTCCCCACAGCAAATCTTCTAGAAATAGTTACATGCAGCTTTCATTTCCTTCCATTTATTCACTGCTCAACCCCTTTAAATGTGGTTTTCATGCCAGTACTGAAACGTAGTGGGTCCTCAAATCATTAGAACTCACAAAGTGCCTTCCCAAAAAACAGGCCCCAACAAGCTATTCGTTTCCATTTTTTCACCTTTTTCACATAATGGTAACATTAATATTTATTCTCCCAGAGTTTAGTTTTAACTATTAGATGCACCATTGATTTATCCTTCTAATCCTTGTTCCATCCCCATTATCAGTAGCATGATTCTTCCTTATCATAATTTCAAAAATCCTTTGTATTAGTTTCCTATTGCTGTTGTAACAAGTTACAAAACACTGCAGGCATTTCTTACCTTGCTGTTTGGAGGTCAGAAGTATGAAACGGTTCTCACTGGATTAAAAACAAGTGTTGGCAGGACCATGAACCTTTTTGGACACTCTCAGGGAGACTCGGTGTCTGTGTCCTTTCCAGCTTCTAGAGCTGCCCAAATTACTTGGGCCAGACACAGCGTTCCATCTTCAAACCTGACAGTGGCCAGTAGAACCTCCTCACACCGTCAAACTCGGACTCTAACGCTCCTGCTTCCTCTCCCACATTTAAAGGAAGCTGTGATTATATTGGGCCCACCTGTATAATTCAGAATACTCTATTTTAAGTTGATTAGCAATCTTAGTTCCATCTGCTACTTTAGTTCCCTTTACCATGTAAGGTAACATATTCATAGATTCTGGGGTTTAGGATTTGGGGGGTTCCTATTTTTCTACCTACCACATCCTGCAACAAACATTGACATACGTACATTTTTCTGCAATAGGGCAAGTACAGTATTTATGTGATTTATATTTACAGAAGTAGAATTGCCAGGTTAAAGTATATAAGCATTTTTTTGTTAATAACTATTGCCAAAACACTCTTCAATATGTCCTGATGTATATTCCAATTAATAGCGTCCGTGAACAACTGTTCTCTAAACATTTGCTGTAGTGGATTACCTTTACTGGTTATACATTCCATGGTAGGCGGAGGGGGAGTCTACAACCAATAACTGACAAAGTGCTCAAGATAGGACTAACTCTGCTGCAATTAGTGTTCTCAGCTGCTCATAGAGTTGAGCTGAAGTAGCCTGCAGCTGACTGCATCCTCTCCTAGCTTTCTTCTGAAGCCCTACCCTGTTTCCTTCATTCCTCATCTTCTGAGTGTACTCTCTCAAGAAATCACTAGCACAGAAATCCCAGAATCTCAAGTTCTGCTTTCAAAGAAGCCAGCCATTGACATTTACCAATACTGGTAATTATCAAGTTTTTAATTGCTGCAAATACGATTGGTGCAATTCTCATTTATGGTTGAGACTCTTTAAATGTCACTGGTCATCCGTGTTTCTCCTTCAGCAAATTGCTTAACTCCTTTGATAAATTGATTTATTCAGATTTTTCTTATTAATTAGTATAAGATGTTTATGTTAAATATATATTTGTTAGTAATAATAGTTTCAAAAATCCCCACTTCCCCACTTATATTTTCATTTCATTTATGAACTTTTTTGTGATTTTTTTGGTTGTTTTTGACAAAAGTAATTAAAAGTAAAAATAAGATTGCATTGTATTATTGTAGGGAAAAAATCACATTGTCTTAGTGTTATGTATTTTGGTAATTTGTTTATTGGTTCTAATAGGTTTTTTTTTTCTGGATTTCTAAGAATGCACAACATAATGTCATGCGTGAATAAAGATAATTTTACTTTTACCTTTTCAATCTGAAAGCTTTTCTTGCCTAAATGGCCTGGCTAGAACTTCCTGTACGATGATGAGTATAAGTGGCTAGAGTGGACATTCTTAACTTGTTCCTGATCTTAGAGTGAAAGCACTCAGTGTGTCTACATTAAATATGATATTAGTTATAGGTTGTTTATGCCCTTTATCAGGTTGAGAAAGTTCCCTTTTATTCATTGTTTTGTTTTGTTTTTATCATGAAAGGATATTGGATTCTGTCAAATACTTTTTAATGTATCTATTTAGATGATCATATGATTTTGTCTCTTATTGTATAGATATGGTGTATTATATGAATTTATTTTGAATGTTAATCCAACTTTCTATTCCTGGGAATATATTCCACTTGGTCATGGTATAGTATATTTTTTGTATGTTGCTGGGTTTGGTTTGCTAGTATTTTGTTGATGATTTTTGCATCTATATTTATAAGATATATTGATGAGAAGTTTTATTTTCTTGTGATGTCTTTGTCTGGTTCTGGTATCAAGGTAATACTCTCCTCATGGAATTAGTTAGCAAGGGTTCGCTCCAATTTATTATGAAAGACTTTGTGAAGAATTGGTATGAATCATTTTTTAAATGTTTGGTAGTATACACCAGAAAACTTTCTGAGTGTTAGTTTGTGGAACATGTTTTTTAAATTACTAATTTAATCTCTTTACTTATTATTGGTCTATTACGATTTTCTATTTCTTCCTGAGTCAATTTTGGTAGTTGGTATCTTTCCAAGAATTTGTTTTTCAACGTTTTTACTATGATGTGTCTGTGTGTAAATATCTTTGTCTTTATACTACTTGGAGTTTGTTGAAGTTTTGGATGTGCATATTAATGTTTTTCATCAAATCTGTGAACTTTTCAGCCATTATTTCTTCAGAGAAATTTCTGCTTCTTTTTCTGTCCTCCTTTTGGCATTCACCTTACATGTGTTCTGATTTGCTGTTTTTCTCTTCTGCAAGTTCATATCTGCTCTTGAGCCCCTCTTGTGAATTTTTCACTGAGTTATTGTACTTTCAACTTGCGTTTTCATTTGATTATTGTTAAAACTGTATATCTCTTTACTGATATTCTCTTTGATACTTGATTGTTATCACACCTTCATTTACTTCTTTAAGCATAAGGTCTTTTAATTCTTCAAAACTATCTATAATTCCTCCTTTGAAGACTGTTTTTATAAGCTGGTATCTGAGCCCTCTCACAGGCTGTTTCTGTTGTATGCTTTTGTGCCTCTGTATTGGTCACGTCTGCCTGGTTTTTTTTCATGTCTATTGTTTTCATATTCAAACTGGACATTTTTGATAATATATTGCAGCAATTCTGGATACTAAATCCTCATACCCCTCTGGGGCTTATTGCTTTTTTATTTATGTTTAGTGACTTGGTTGGATAATCTTAGTGAAGTCTATTTCATCCACAGTGTGAACCCTGCCTCTTTCAGGTAGACACTATAGCCTTTGACTGGGAGCTGGGGAAAAGGAGCCCCATTTTCTTCACCACACGTACCCAGAGTAGAGCATCGATCAGGCTAAGCTGATAGGGGTGTAGAGGAAGACAGTGGATTGTGGCTAATTATCAAAGACTATTGATGATCTTACTGAGATTTAATAGACTTTCTTGAATAAATATTACTTCATTTACTGTATCTTCTTAGGTTAATTTCTAGAGGCATTAAATGCATGTTTGTTTTTTAAAATAATTTTCACCAGTTATCATTGCTTCTCTGGTAAGCACGTTCACAAAATTTTTTATACATTATTCCAGAAATGAATCTGTCCACAATTAGTCTTTCCTACTTTGCTTCCCTAATCTCAACTTTATACCCCTCAGTATGCCTTGAAATTATATATTATTTTACAATTAATCAGGAAAATCATATATTCTTCATGCATCACTTATCCCTACCAACTTGCCTTAAAATGATATTAATAAGATTTACTTTGACCAATTATAAGTTGAAGTTTAATCATCTTGAAATGAGTGTTTTGTAATTATCCTGTTAAACACTATTACTGTGCTTTTCAGATTTTCATAGTTTTAAACAGTCCTCTTTTCCTGAACCAGTACTTCTCATCCAAAAGTAATGTTGCCCCTTTGGACACATTATCGATAACTGGAGACATTACTGATTGTCATGAGTGGGTGAGGGAAAGACTGTGCTTCTGGCATCCAGTGGAATAGAGGCAGAGGTGCTCCTAAACATACTACAATGTACAAGACAGCATCCTACAACAAAGAATTATGTGGGCAAATGCTAATACTACCAAGTGTGAGCAACCCTGCCCTAGTTCATTTGTGTGCTCTCTGAAGAATATTATTTCAGCCACATCACACTTTTATAGCATGTATCTCATGCTCCCCATAACCCTTATTAAATAGACTATGTCTAACTTTTAATTCAATAGAATTAACGAAAAATTCATATCAGTTCTCTTCTAGAAGCAAAAAGATACAAAACAAGTTAAAATAACATATAGAAAATTTAATGTAAATATTTTCTCATGTCTTTCTTTGGAAAAAATGAAAAAATTAAATCTTTATATATATATATATGAAATGAAACAAAAACTCAAAACCTTAAGACATTGCTAATGAAAAGATAAATTATTCATACCGAAATAACAGCAAGAATCTTTCCTTTTAAGCAACATGAAAAGTATTTACCTCAAATATACAATAAGCAAAAAAAAAAAAAAAAAGAAGAAGGGGATGGAAAAGAAAACAGAATCAATGAAAACAAAAATCAAATGAAAGGCAGATTAGAGTACTTAGAGTACCATCAAAAACAGTATCCCAGGTTCATCCCAAGATAAAGATAAATAGGACTCCAAAGGGAATAGAACATCATTAGACTAACAAAAGAGTCTCTATCAGAAACTACACATAATACTTCTGGTTACTCCTTTTTGGTGCTCAGCCAGATACAGTTGCAAACAATAATAAAAGTATTCTGGAAACTGGAAAAATATTGTTTATGCCAGTAAGCAAGCAAGCCCACATGAAATGGAGGCATTTATAAAACTCTTAATTTGTTTTCAGGAAAATCTGTTCTTCGGCATCATTTGTTACTCATATTGGACTACGGGGAGAATCACTGTTAAATGACTTGGGAGTTTCTGTAAGATATACGAAATTCTCCCTGGGAAACTTTGAAAGTTAAGCTCATTTTAAAGTTGGAAGTGATTAAATAATTTATTGGGGCAAAATGTCATTTTACTGTCTTGGTTTTACAATCATTAGTGTGTGTACACACACATGCATGCATAACACATGCACACACACAATCACTTCCTAATATAGATATCAAATAGTTATGATTTGATATGAAATAATGGTTTAAATAATAAAATATTTAAATCCCTTACATTAATAGGCACTACAGCATAATAAGGCAAAGGTTGAAACTATTATTGAATTAAAATATCCTTTAACTTATGAAAGAACAGCGATCCTTTTTTTTCCTGTTGATTACTTAACTAAAACTTCAACAAATCTCCCCCCTTTTTACTTAGTTTTCTAGAATCAAATGACACACTACCCTATAGTCACTCTTCTTTAAAACTTGCACAAAGGTGAAATGTTGATCTTACACCCTGGTTTCAAGGAGAGAAATGATGCAAACACACACAGGTCAAAACTGTTGAAATTGATTCCACTCCTCTGTAACAAGTGATTTAATAATCTTCATGCCTTGCTGCCTGGGATCTTTGAGAACACTGTGTTTTTCCACCTGAAGTTTATTTAATATTGGCAAGTAAGAAGTTCAAAGCAAGAAAAATGCTTTTATAATTTCACACCATTGACAGGACCAAAAATTATTGTTGTGCATATTAATGAGATATACAAATGTAAACTAAACCATCTTACCTTATTGCAGAATCACTCTTTTCCTGGATTTAGAAAATCATTGAAGAGATTGTGTTATATCATCATAAGTTATTGATTCCTTGCTACATGACTAGATATTAGGAACTGAGAGAAACAGTAAGAAAAAGCGAAGCTTTGTCATTGACCATATATAAACGCTAAGTGATTCTGCCTCATTTACGTAAGTTAGTTTTTGCTATTGCTTTTTTCATAGTAAATTAGCCTATTCTTCTGCCTGCCTCTCTGAAATTGATGACTCAATTTATCTTCAGAAATCAGCAGTGTGAGAGAACTTTTGGTTCTCTTGCATTGTGGTTATCCCTTTTAGCTTATCATGTAGAAGTTAAGTAGGATTCTGAAATAAATTCATGTTGCATAAAAAGTTCCAATTAATTAAATTGTGAGATTGTGTTTGATGTCACTGTTCTCCAAAACTCTGAGGCTTATTTTGACATGAGAAATAAAGGTTGTTGGCAGAATGGAGGGTCAGGAGTCCAGAGAATTGGGTTCTAGTTTCAGCTTTGCCTCTAGACAGTGATGAAATAAAATTCATATTCTAAGGCAAGACAGGAAACATTTAAACAAGTTTTTTCTCTGCCCATTTGGGCCTCTGCTCTCTCCTCTAGTGTGAATTGTGCATGTGTATTATGCATTGGCCAGACCTCCCCACTGGCAGAAGTACCACCTCAACAATAAAGATCAATTTTTCTTCTTTTGGTACCAGGCATGTAACTCCTTAGAAGATAGAATTCCTTTCTCAACCCTGTAAGGGGTCACAATGACCCACCTCTCACCTTGTACATGCAGACATCTTCGGTGAACTTTACGTATAATACCAAAATATCATTTCCCTTAAAGATAGTGATTGGTACAAAACAGACTAGGTCAGATGACCTGGGGATATAAGGGACTGCACCTAGTGGAAGTTCTTAGCTTAAATACTTACTTATGACCTTACTAATGTCACTAGCTATATTACTTTGCCTATTTTACAAGACTATTATTTCTTGCATTACCAAAGTTGTGACAGACTCTGGTAAAAATAATGATGATTACGTGACTTGGAACGATTGACCAAAGATATACCTGGAAATGCCTCCCAATCCTTGGTCATAGTTAAGACTGAGAGGAAGGGAACTGTAAAATAAAGAATGTGGCCCACCATCCAGTTCTACAAGAATCAAGTCATTAGCCACTGCAGTTGCTGACCTACAGTACAACCTGAAAGGAATTCAGGGCGAAGATCAGGATGATGTATTTTGTGCTATGGAAAAACTGGTAGAACTGGCCCTCAGATAGGGAAATATTTTCAGGAGAAAATTTCATGAACCAAGTTTCTTGCATCTTTCCATACTTAGAAAAGCACTAAAACCATTAACTTAGATGTCTGTTTTCCACAAATAGCAGTAACCTTCTACCAAGACGTGTGCTTGATCACACATACCCCTTTGCCAAAATCACAAATACCCCTTTATCTCTTTAGAACAGTCCTCAGAGCTTTCTGAAAGGCTGTTTCCCAGGTTAAAATCCTCAAGTCAGCTGGAATAAAATTTTCCATTTTTTTCTTAGATTGACTATTACTTTTTCATCAACACCAGTCATGGGGTCTCAGACAAGTTGCCCCATTTGTGACACACAGTTCCTTTACTCACATGGAAAGAATTATAAACTTGAACTTTAATGTGCCTTTGAATCACCTGGGGAATCTTGTTAAAATTAAGATCTTTATTAAATAAGTCTGAGGTGAGTCTCTAGATTTTGCATTTCTAACAACTTTCCAGGTGATGCCAAGGCTGCTGGTTTGACAATCAAGTTTTGTGGAGTAAGGAACTAGATTTTGAAATTTCTATCCAACATTTTAATTTACTTACAGTTTTAAGATGCTTTGAGGATGTCTTTAATAAACTTGGTAGATAAAACAATCAGTTTAACAAATCTGTTCAATTTTTTTTCACAGTTTTAGCAACCTGAATAGAAACAGTGGCAATCTGAATAAAAACAGTTACTAAAACTCTTGCTCTTTCATATTTTGGGGAATTTATGACTTTTGAAAGAATTTATCATATCTATTGTATTTAGCAGTTGAAGATTTTGTCACTGAGGTGTTCTCTGAAGCAAATATCAGATGCATTGGCCCCATTATACCTCATGAACTCATTCTGAAAATCAAAGACACATTAATATGAAGCTACTGGTTTGCCAGAAAGACATGTTGGCTCTCTTCATATGAATTTCTAATTCTTGTTTATTGATGCACCATTTGAAATCACAGGACAGCACAGTTTAGTGACAGCTTTTATCTCTGAGCTGACAATGTGTGTGAGAATTACTTGGCATGCAAGTTCAGAGATGACCTTGTTCTACTGTAAACAAATTGTTGATCTGTAAAGCTGTGATGATTTTACAAAATGATCTATAATCTATCATGTATTCTTTTGTGTGTTGTTTCAGGGGCACAATGATTAGAAACAAAATATTCTTTCAAGACCATTATGAGGATTTGCTTATAGTCTCATCTTCTTGATGATGTTACACTATGGGTAAAGCGACTCATTTCTCTATAGAACAGAAAGACTATCCAAACATAAGATTCTAGATGCTAGGTAATTTAATTTCATGTAAGATTATCTAAAAGAAATTATAGTCCTGATGGATTTGGAGTTCTAAAAATATTCCCCACACTTCCATTACCTCCAATCTTTCTAAAAACACCACTAAAATTTCAGGAAAATGTCAGTAAAGGATACGTGTGTGTGTGTATACATATATCCTTTCTCATAAAGGACATTTTAAAGGATGTTCTTACCCTTTATTTTTTTTTTCAACAAAGGATATATATAATGGAGGGCAAGATTCCAAGATGGCACTGAAGATTCCTACCTGCCAGTGTACATGCTTCATGAAATCCCCAACCCTAAAATGCTGTGAATGTGATGGCATATAACTCCTGTAATTGTTACATTATATGTCAAGAGATTTTGCAGATGAATTTAAGATCCATGATTACTTAACTCTGAGTTCATTAAAAGGGAGATAACCTTGGGTGGGTCTGACCTAATCAGGTGAACCCGAAAAGAGGTCAGAAAGATTTGAAGTAAAAGAGATACTCCTGCTGGCATTGACAAGGCCAATAATCATGTTGTGAGCTGCCTATGGTAAGTTCATGTGGCAAGGACTTTAGGATGGCTTCTAGGAGTTAAAAGCATTTCCTCATTGACATTCAAAAAGAACACTGGGTCTTCAGTCCTATATATGCAAGGCACTGAATTTTGTCAACAACCAGTGATCGTGAAAGAGGATCCCAAGCCTCATCATACTGCAGCCCCAGCCAACATCTTGATTTAGCCTTATGAAATTCTCAGCAGAAGACTCAGCTAAACCATCTCCAGATTCCTGCCCCACAGAAACCATGAAATAATAAATATGTATTACTTTAAGATGTTAAATTTGTAATTTGTTTTGAAGTAAGATACCCAATCATGACAAACAAAAGAGATGGGAGAGGAAATAATAGTGGATGAGAGATGTCAACAAGTTTTTGGAAGACTAAAATAATCCAAATGATTGTAACTAAGGACAAAAGAAAATGAATTCTGTGTACCAACAGAAGTAGGTAATGATTGAAAAATCAAGAGCTTATTTACTCCACAGAGTACTGGAAAGAAAGGCAGAGGATGTGGAGGTTATAGGTACCTACTGTCCCCCTCACCATCCCTACAAAAGACCAAAGCTTTATTTTTTGGGGAAATTTAACCAGAGCATCCCTATACTTGGAATACTGGGCACAGTAGAGGATGAGATGAGCTTCAAGACTGAAAAGTGGGATGGTAGAAGCACCTTCTCCCTGCCACAAAGGCATACCTCAAAGCCAGGAAACTGGAGGTCTGTTTTCTACAGAAACTGTCAGTCCCCAAAAAAGGACCTTGACAGACAAGCATTTGGGGGTCTTCCAAAGAAAAGGCTATTTTCCTATTTCTCTGTCAATGTAGCCATCTGTTAATAATTCCTACCCATGTCCTCAGAGCTTCTGACAATCTTTTCAGTGTTTTACTCTTAATTATTCATGTGAGGCCAAGAATAGTCTGATATTGAAGAAACCTCAAGGGAAATAGAACCCCAAAACAAACAAGAAAAATAATAACAGAACTTAATAGTGACACTAGATATAAAAGACTGCAATGCCTTCAATATTATGAAAAAAAAAAAGATTGTTTTTTAGGGGAATTCCCTGGTGGTCCAAAGGTTAGGGCTCTGTGCTTCAACTGCAGGGGGCACTGGTTCTATCCGTGGTCAGGGAACTAAGATCCTGCATGCAGCTTAGTGCGGCCAAAAAAAAAAATATTTTTAAACTAGAATTCTATATACATTTCAAACTTAAATTAATTATAAGGGCAGAATAAGGACATTTTCTGACATTCATGTTTTCAAATTATACCTTCAAAACACCCTTTTCTAACTTCCTAAAGAATAAAGGTACAACATACGGAAGAAAATAGAAATTTGCAGTAGGAATATAATAGAGCTGTCAAAGATTTAGGGAAAAATTGTGATATATGCATTGAAAATTAGAGATATAAAAATACAGAAAAATTGTAAAAGAAATGAAACATAATCAAAGTTAATTACTTGGCTTAACAATACTCAGTATTTACATAGTCAAACAGTATGAATACTATGATGGTGAATTTTATGTGTCAACTTGATTGGGCTAAGAGATGTCTGGATAGCTAGTAAAACATTATTTCTCAGTGTGTCTTTGAGTGTGTTTCCAGAAGAGGTTAGCATTTGAATCGGTAGCCTGAATAAAGAAGGTAGCCCTCACCAAAGTGCGTGGGTATCCTCCAATCTGCTGAAGGCCTGAATAGAACAAAAACGTGGAGGAAGAGTTAATCTGCTGTCTGCTTGATCTGGGACATCTGTCCTCTCCTGTCCTCAGACAGCGGAATTACTGATTATTTGGGCTTTCAGACTTGGACTGGGACATACACCATTGACTCCCTGGTTCTCAGGCCTTCAGATTCGGAATGCATCATACCACTGGCTTTCCTGGGTCTCTAGCTTGCAGACAAATAAACCTATATACATATCTCCTATTATTGCTCTTTCTTTGGAGAACCCTAATACAAATACTCATGCTATTGATTCAACTGAAATTATGACAAGACTGCATTGACTGGGGGATAGAAAGTGGAAGGTGAGGTGCATAAGTGTGCTAAATCCTGAACTAGCATAATAGAAAACAAATAGGTATCTAAAACTAATAAAATATAATCATATTATCTATGCTTATAGATTTATCACATGAAGTCGTTTAAAAAGCAAGGAAGGAAGAAAATAATAGTTTCTGGGAAGTAAGCCTAGGGATACAGAGGGGATAGAGAAAAGAATTGCTTCACTCTACACTAAACCTTATAGTACTAGCTCATGTTTTTTAAATGTGAAGTTATTTAATACTATAAATTAAAGAACCTACTGCATAGCACAGGGAACTCTACTCAATATTCTGTGATAACCTATATGAGAAAAGAATACAAAAAAGAATGAATATGTGTATATGTATAACTGAATCACTTTGATGTACACCTGAAACTAACACAACATTGTAAATCAACTCTACTCCAATAAAATTAAAATAAAAAAAGAAATTCACACAAAAAATTAAAACTGTAGGAAAATTAGATTATGTACCCCTCACCACGTGTGGTACAATATTATTATCCCATGCTTTTGATGAAAAACTAAGGATTTATCTTACTCACAAAGCTCATAAAGGTTTGTAAAGTTGGGGCACAGGTTTAACCTAATTGGTATGATTCCAAAGACAATCCTTGATTTCCTATATTCCCACCATAATAAGGGACCATAAACAATAATATCTATTGTTACTAACATTGTTAGTTTGAGACAAAGAACCTCTGTATTAACTTCCTAGGGCTGCCATAACAAGTTATCACAGGTTAGATATTTTAAAATAACAGAAATTGATTTTCTCAGTTCTAGAGGCCAGAAAACCAAAATTAAGGTGTTGGCAGAGTTGTTTCCTTCCAGAAGCTCTGAGGAAGAATCCATTCCATGCCTCTCTCCTAGCTTCTGGTGGCTGCCAGCAAGCCTTGGCATTACTTGGCTTATAAACACATCACTCTAATCTCTGTCTCAGTCTTCACATTACCTTTCACTCTATACGTCTTTCTATTGTCTTCTGTCCTACCTTATATAAGGACGTAGGCCCTATTTGATTAATTCAGTATGATTTCGTCTCGAGATCATTAATGCAATGATGTCTGAAAGATACTTTTCTCAAGAAGGTTACATTCACAGATTCCCAGTGGACATATCTTTTGGGTGGCCACCATTCAACCCACTAGACTGGTTAAATCTTACTCTTACACTCTTGTCTTTATAGAGCCGTCCATCTTGATGAGCACCGCCACTGAGCTAACTGAGTTTCCTGCACGTGTATTTGTTATTTAAGAGTGGCAATTAGTTTATTTTCCCCCAAAATATAAGAGCCAGCACTATTATCGAGAACAGGTAAACTTGAAGTCAATATAGTGTTATTTCAGAGAACCAGAAGGTCATGTGATTTCATTGTCAAAGGGACAGTCTCTTTGTATTGGTGGGTCACTGATTTACAATAAATAAATGGGCTATTTATAATATCCTGCTGCCTTCTCAGGACCTAGAAATCCAGAGGGTTCTTTATTTTATGAGTGGGCAATGTATCTGAATATGTGCATTTGGAAGAAATAGAACAGTAAAATTAGTTTGCTTTAAAAAAAGAGGCATTCAGCAAGAGGCTCAGGGAAAATAAAGGGTGGAAAAGCAGCACTGGGTCCTGCATGTACAACGGCAGGTGGAGAATGCCATATTTGTGGGAGTAAGAGAGATGCTCAGGGTGGAGTCGTGTCAAGAGAAAATTAATTTCATGCCACGAAGGAAGTAATGTTAGGCCCCCATACCCTTCCCTTTTGAAATCTCTAGTTCAATCTATATTAGTCACTATTGCTGTGTAGGGTGAGTTATTTCAAAGAGATACTATGAAGGGCTGAGTTCTGGTTCAAAGTTGGCTTGGAAGAAAAACAGAGGCTGCCCATAGGTCACAGATGACATTTATTATTACAGTTTATATTTCCTATAGATGGGTAGATGGATGCAATCAGTTGTTTTACATTTAAGACCTGGTTCTGCCAGAAATTGGAGAGGGATGCTAAAGGCACTACTCATGTTCTTAACAGGACAAAATAGAGAGAGGAAAGAATAACAAAGAATGAATCACCTCATGGCATAACTGGATATTTAATGCAGGTCCTTTGTTAAAAACATAAAACCAATGTAGTGTAGGTTGCATCATTCACTGTGTATAGCCAAATTCCTTTCAACCACCAAGATCAGTGTATAATTAATGATTACCTAGCAGACATAATAAGGGTAACTTTTAGCTCTTGAAATTGCAGTGTTGTGTGTGTGTAATTCTTCATGGAGTACTAAAACTATATCTTTTAATTAAAATAAAATAGAGAGAATTTCTGTGGGAGAGATCAAAACGTAGATTATGATAATGATTCCCTATATTTCTCCTTGGCACTCACTACACTGTGATTTGGCTATCTAAAGTATTTTTCCCTGTCATATTGTGAATTCCCTGAGAAAAGTGACCCTTCTGTCTTGTCCAACACTCAAAAATGTCACTCCAAAATTTTTTATAAACTATTTGACAATTAAACTCTATTTTCATTGTTGTCAAATACCTTATTCTGTAGAATATATTTTGGGAAAAATAAGTCCAATCTATTTTGATTGTCTTTTATCACATAAGACGTTAGAGGTAGAGTGTGGTTTAAAATGAATTTGGTGCCTCTATTTTTAGTCTCTTTATACCCTCCAGTGACTCTCTTTTCTTTAGAGAAGAAATGTGATGTTCTGCCTAAACTAAGATGGAAAGGGTTTGTTAAATTTATTCCCAGAGGGCTTCCCTGGTGGCGCAGTGGTTGAGAATCTGCCTGCCAATACAGGGGACATGGGTTCGAGCCGTAGTCTGGGAAGATCCCACATGCCACGGAGCAACTAGGCCCGTGAGCCACAATTACTGAGCCTGCGCGTCTGGAGCCTGTGCTCCGCAACAAGAGAGGCCGCGATAGTGAGAGGCCCGCGCACCGCGATGAAGAGTGGCCCCTGCTCACCGCAACTAGAGAAAGCCCTCGCACAGAAACGAAGACCCGACACAGCCATAAATAAATAAATAAATAAATAAATAAATAAAAGTTGCATGTAAAGTAGATGTTCGTCCATTAAAAAAAAAAAAAAAAATTTATTCCCAGAAAGGAATGCATGATTGTCAATTCCTCACCAATGTCTTCTTCAAGGGGTATTAGATATTTAATAAAAAGCAAAATGTTACATAGTTTTAATTCTACAATGTCAGATACAAGGTAGTATCTTGATGAGGCAAGGAAATCACATTCCTCTGCTTATTATTGCAGTTAATTTCCTTTTGATTTTTTTCTCTTTCATCATAGGCTTAAGTATTGCTAAGAGGCAGGGGAAATGGGGGGATAAGCCTACTTTGTGTTGTCTTAGCAAATAATGAATAATCAATAGAGAGGTCATGTGTATCTTTCATTTGTCAACAAGTTATTGAAGGTAACTTATATATGATCTTATGAGAACACCCATAGTTCTTTTTAAGGGGGTATATGGATTTCTATTCAAGTATAATTCTTTAAAAAACACAGAATTCAGATTTTCTTAAAAGAGTCGTTTTAATAAGAACAAATTTAAAGATTAATATTGGAACATTCTGTGAAAAAATAGTAAGGATTCCTCATTTTCACTTTTCATATAAACTCTCTAAGCTATTGCCCTAAGTTTGCGTGATACTTTTTCTACTACATTTTTTCTTTAAAACATATATAGACATTGGAATGGCTCAAAGTCTTAAGGAATGTCCAGTATCGGGTGCTTTGTTGCTTCTAAACTGCTGGCTTGAGTTCCCCAGTGACACAATCGTTATTGCTGTGTGTGGGGGGGGGTGTGGGGGTGTGTGTGTGTGTTTGAGAAACAGGGGGGGAAGAGGTATGTGGTGAATGATATCATTAAAAATCCTATGATAATAGCAAAATATTAAGAAAAGTTTTTAATAACAAAATTTTCAATTTTAATGAAATAGATGAATTTTTTGAAAAGCATACCTTACAAACTGATGCAGGAAGAAATAGAAAATATAATTACACGTACTCATTAAAGTAACTAAATCTGTTATTAAAAGTTTCTTACAAAAAAATTCTAGACTCAAATGGTTTCTCTGGTGAATTTTATCAAATATAAAGTATGAAATAATACTTACAAAACTTTCAGAAAATAGAAAGAAAACATTTTCTAACTTGTTTTATGAGGACAGAATGATCCTGCTATGACCTGACAATGATATTACAAGAAAAAAATTAGACCAATATCACTGTGGAACATAGACAAAATTTATTTGCAAAATATCAGAATATCAAATCCAGCAATATATAAAAATGATAATGTAAAAATTATGACCAAGTGGAAATGTAAGTTTTTTTGTTTTGGGGTGTTGGGGTGAGAAACCGGATCATGTCAGTATGATGCAGACAAACTTATGCAGATAACTTCAATTTAATTCATGTTTTTAAAAAGTATGATTCTATTCACACGAAGTTCAAGAGAAAGTCAAAGTAATGGTATTAAAAATCAGAACAATGATAGCCTTAGAAAAGGGGGAACTGCCTGTAAGGTACACAATGGGCCTTTCTGGTATGGTGGAAATATCCCATATCTTAATTATTTAGTGGTTTCAAGAGTGTATTCACTTATTTAGTCAAATTGTACACTTGGGATGTGCTCTTTTCAACATATAAATTTCACCTCAACTTAAAAAAATAAAATAAATGATTAAACAAATAATTACAAAAAAATCTCTGCATTTTAGATCACTCATTTTTCAAAAGCTGTTTTCATGCATTGTAAAAAAAATGCAATAAAGTTAATTGACAAAGTTCTTTGTAAGTTAGAACTTATTAAAAGTTGTTTACCATTTTACCTTACTGCTATGTTTTATAAAGGTAATCACATTTTGTGAAGACTTTCAGCCTGTTCAAATATTTGCATTCTGATACATTTGTCACATAATTTCAGACTTCTCTCTATCTATAATCATCAATATTATGAAAACTTCTTTTCATGTTCTTCAAGTATATAACTACTTTTGGAGATAAACTTCAAGAGTTTTATCTCCTGATCTTAGCACATACATTTGTAAAAATTCCACAAATCTGCAATTCTTTCTTAGATAAAAATTAGTATTTCTTTTAAAGTGGTATTTTCAAAATTCATTATTATACTGCCTGTTTAAAAATAGATAGAAATTTTTGAAGGTGGATTTTCAGTAATAATATCCCTGAATTATTAGGAGAGATTGAATTTTACGTATTTTTGGTATAAACTTGTAACAAAATTTATGAGAACCAAAATAGAATTGAATGGCCTATTTTGAAGTAAATAATTAGAAAAATTTATCCTTCACAAGCAGCTCTGGCTATGAACAGTATCTCAAAAAACTATTTTCTTTCTCTTCTTTTCCACTAAATATTGTTACCTGCATAAGTTAATTCTACTTAAGTTACTTAAGGACATAGTAAAATGCAAAACTGAGAAGTTTCTGTATCAGATAAAGGATAAACCACGTTTTTACTTCTCATAAGTAATTTATAGTAAAATATAATGCAATTCAATGAAACACATAATGCTTTTAAGAACGTCTACTGCAAACATGTTTTTTCCACTTGATTTTTGTTTTACTTATTTATTTCATATTAAAATTTGTTGGGTTGGCAATACCATGAAATATTTGTCCTAAGAGTTAAATTTGTGTTCTTGCAATATCTTCTGTTGGCAGCAAGTAAATGCTTATTCAAATACATCTTCCAAACAGAAGCTTGAATATATTTTCTTGAGTTGTACATTTCTACATGCTTTTTAAAAGCATATATTATCGAAATACTTCTTATAAACAGATTGTGATTGATCTATATTTCACATTGTATAAATTTGATCGTTTATAACCAGATGTATAATTTTGTCCTCATTATATTCTACAAAAGCATTGCGGAAAGCATTGAGGAAATTTGAGTAAGAAAGTGTAATAATATAGTGAAGACTTCTTGATGAGAAGATGGGTCTTGTTTGTTTGGTTTAAAGATTATTAATGCATATCAATAATGGAGGAAATGACATTACTACCCAATATTGAAAAAATAAAAGATGTCTTACTTCTGAGAAATTGTTTTACTGTCATTGATGGTTACCTTCTATTAAAAATTTTTAATAGAGGAAAAGAAATTATACTATCTGTCATGAGACTAATTGCAAAAATGAAACTAATTCTGCACCCTTCTCTGAATCCACCTTCTTAGACATTATTACATTTCTGCTCTGTACATCATGAAGTAGAGTCTATTTTCCTGCCCCTTGAATCTTATTTGTCTTTGTGACTTGCTTTGGCCAGTAATGTGGAGGAAATAGCACTGTGCCAGTTGCAGTAATTGCCTCAAAAGACTTTGGAACCTTACTTCTGCCATGAACACAAGCTTGTGTCAGTCTATAGGAGGATAAGAGAACACTTGGAGCAGAGCCCAGTCATTTCCACCAAGGCCAGTCTAAACCACTGAAAACCCTAGCAGAGCCACTAGTTCATAATAATGTGTGAATAAACCCAAGTAAAATCAACCAAGCCTGACCATATTAGCAGAATTTCCCAGCCTACCTGTACCTCCTACACAAAATAAATGTTACTGTTATTTTAAGTCATTGATTTTCCATTTGTTAGTCATGCAACAAAGCTAAATGATACAGCATCATTTAATTAAAGACACTAAAATGATAATTGCCCTATTTTCATCCAAAAGTGCTCTATACGTCTCTGTCTTGAAGTGATATAGAAGATTTCACATTACTTTTCAAATTTAGATCTATTTTCCATCTGCAACTGAGTTTCTTTCGGTTGTTTTGGGGTTTTATCTTTGTATAGTCTAAAGGAAGAATCAATTTCTTAATGTAAATATAATAAGTTGTTCTAGCACTGTATGTTTTAGAGTCCATTATTTTCCCCACTCATATGTAATTCCTATATTACCCCAATCCCTTATCATAAACCAAGTTATCACACATGTATGAGTATTTGGAGGGATGCAGTATTGTCTTCCATTGGTCTATTTATTTATCTGTTCCTACACCTATACCCCACTAACCTTAAAGGCAATAGGCCTGTATAGATATTGATATCTGGTAGGAGTATTTCCCCACAATTAGTTCTTTTTCTTTAGAACTATCTTGGTTGTACTTAGTCTTTTGCTCTTCTAACCAAGCAAATCATACTGTTAAATTTTGTGATGGACCATGTTGAAACTTTAATTAGAAAATATGTTATAAATTAACTTTGTTAGAATGACATTTCTATGGGATTGAATATTTCTATCCAGGAAACTTCCATTTCCATTTATTTAAATCTTCTTTTATATGTTTAAATAACATGTAAAAATTCAGTTCTAAAAAGTAATGCACATATTTAATTGGAATTATTCTCAGATTCTATATATTTTTACTGCTGAATGACAAGGTATATTCATACTACATTTTATATTACATTCTAAGTGATTATTTTTGTTGTAAAGGATCACAATTGAAATTTTAAAATTTACAATCAGCAAAATTACTAGACTTATTTTTATTTTAATAATTCTTCTGTAGATACTGTTTAATTATTTATTTAGATAATATGCAATCCAAATTAACAACTATGTTTCTTCTTTTTTGTTCCATATATATGGAACAATATATATTGTTCCATTTGGGTAGAGATAAATTAGGAGTTTGGAATTAACATATACACACCACTGTATGTATAATAAATAACCAACAAGAGCCCACTGTATAGCACAGGGAACTATACTCAATATAGTATAAGTATCCAACAAAATTTATTATTATTTATGATTAAAAACTCTTTACAAACTAGGGATGGAAGAAAACTCCAAATGTGATAAAGACTATCTACATAAAAGCCTGAAGAAGAAATTATACTTAATACTGAAAAGGCAAGAATGTTTTCTAATAGTATGCTTATCCAGCATACTCCCCAAAGTCATAGCTAGTGCTGTAAGAAACAAAATAAATATATATTGACACAGCAATCAGCCAAGAAAAAGAAATAAAAGACATCCACATTGGAAAGGGGGAAGTCAAACTGTGACTGTTTGCCAGTGACATGATAACATACATAGGAAATTCTAAAGATGCCACCAAAAAATTACTAGAACTCATCAATAAATTTGGTAAACTTGCAGGGTGCAAAATTAGTACAAAGATATCTGTTGCATATCTATACACTAACAACAAACTATCAGAGAAATTAAGCAAACCATCCCATTTATCATCACCTCAAAAAAAATAAAATACCTAGGAATAAATCTAACTAAGGAGGTAAAACCTATACTCAGAGAACTATAAGATACTGATGAAAGAAACTGAAGACAATACAAATAGCTGAAAAGGTATGCCATGCTCATGGATTGGAAGAAGAATTAATGTTGTTAAAATGGCTATACTACCCAAGGCAATCTACAGATTCACTGCAATCCCTATCAAAATACCAATGGCATTTTTCACTGAACTAGAACACGTAATTCTAAAATGTAATTACAGAAATTATGGAAACACGAAAGACCCTGAAGAGTCAAAATAATCTTGAGAAAGAGGAACAAAACTGGAGTTATCATGTGCCCTGATTTCAAACTATACTTCAGACCTATAGTAATCAAAACAGTATGGTACTGGCAAAAAACAAACACATAGATCAATGGAACAGAATAGAGAGCCCAGAAATGAACCTACACTTAAATGGGCAATTAAAATATGACAACAGTGGCAAGAATATACAATGGGGAAAAGATGGCCTCTTCAATATATGGTGTTGGGAAAACTGGACAGCTACATGCAAAAGAATCAAACTGGACTAATCTTTCACACCATGCACAAAAATAAATTCTAAATGGAAAAGATTTAAATATAATACCTAAAACCATAAAACTTCTAAAAGAAAACATGGGCAGGAAGCTCTTTGAAATTGTTCTTAGTAATAATTTTTTGAATATATCTCTGCAGGCAAGGGAAAGAAAAGCAAAAATAAACAAATGGGACTACTTCCAACTAAAAAGCAAATACACAGTGAAGGGAACTATCAACAAAATGAAAAGAAAGAAGATAATTGCAAATGATATATTTGATAAGAGTTTAGTATCAAAAGTAGACAAAGAACTCATACAACTCAGCATCAAAAAAAAAAAAAAAGATTAAAAAATGCACAGAGGATCTAAATAAGCACTTTTCCAAAGAAAAGTGGCCCATGAAAATATGTTCAACATCTCTAATCAGCAGGTAAATGCAAATCAAAACCACAGTGAGATACCACCTTACACATTTCACGATGGCTATTATCAAAAAGACCACAAGTAACAAGTGTTGACAAGGATGTGGAGAAAAAGGAACTCTTGTGCACTGTTGATACAAATGTAAATTGGTGCAGCCACTATGGAAAACAGCATAAAGATTCCTCAAAAAACTAAAAACAGAACTACCATACAATCCAGCAATTATACTCCTGGGTATTTTTCCAAAGAAAACATAAGCACTAATTCAAAGAGATATATGCAACTCTATGTTCATTGCAGCATTATTTACTATAGCTAAGATATGGAAGCAACCTAAGTGCTTGTCAACAGATGAATGGATAAAGATGATGTGGTATATATGGACTATTACTATTGGACTATTGGACTAATGGACTATTACTCAGCCATAAAAAATAATGAAATCTTGCCATTTGTAACAACATGAATGGACCTCGAGGGTATTATGCTGAGTGAAATAAGTCATACAAATACTGTGTGATTTCACTTATATGTGGAATCTAAGACAAAATAAATGAACAAACATAACAAAACCAAAACAGAGTTATAGAGAACAGGTCATTGCTAGATGGGAGGGAGTGTGGGGAGAAAAGAAATAGCTGAGGGAGATAAAGAGGTGCAAACTTTGAGTTACAAAATAAATGAGTCGTGAATATGAAATATACAATGTGGGGAATATAGTCAATAACAATGCAATATCTTTATATATGGTGACATATCATAACTAGACTTACCGTGTAATCATTTTGAAATGTATAGAAATATCGAATCCCTATGTTGTGTAACAGGAACTAACACAATGCGGAAGGTCAATTATACGTCAAAACAAGCAAACAAACAAAATAGAAATTGCTATTTCTATTTCTATAAAAAATGTCATTGGGATTTTGATAAGGACTGTATAGAATTTATAGATCACTTTGTTTAGTATGGACATTTTAACACTATTAAGTCTTCTTATGCATAAACATGGGATGTCTTTTTATTTATGTATATCTTCTCTAAATTCTTTCATCACTGTTTTGTAGTTTTCAATATACTAGTTCTTCACCTCCTCAGTTAAGTTTATTCCTAGTATTTTGGTGCTATTGTAAGTAGGATTTTTTTCTAATCTCCTTTTCAGATAGTTTGTTTGTTAGTGTATAGAAACACAACTGATTTTTGTACATTTATTTTGTATCCTGCAACTTTACTAAATTTGTTTAACAGTTTGGTTTTTTTTTTTTTTATGGAGTCTTTAGGGTTTTCTATATGTAGGTCATGTCATCTGCAAACAGGGACGATTTTACTTCTTCCTTTCTGATTTGGATGCCTTTTGTTTCATTTTCTTGTCTAATTGTTCTAGGACCTCCAGCATTTTGTTGCATAAAAGTGGCAAGAGTGGGCACCTTTGCCTTTCTCCTGATTTTAACCAGTCTTTTTCACCATTGATTATGATATTAACTGTGGACTTTTCACATATAGCCTTTATTATGTTGAGATATTTTTCTTCTATTTCTAATTTGTTGAGGGCTTTTTTAAAACTGTTAAAACTATTAAAATTTGTTAAATGCTTTTTTTTCTGTGTCTATTGAAATAATCATGTGCTTTGTATCCTTTATTTATTAATGTAGTGTATTACATTAGTTGATTTTCATATGTTGAACCACCCTTGCATCCCAGGAATAAATTATACTTAATCATGATGTATGATCTTTTCAGTGTACTGTTGAATTTGATTTGCTAGTAATTTGTTGAGGATTTTTGCACCTATGTTTATCAGGGATATTGGCCTGTGCTTTGGTATCAAGGTAATGCTTACCTCATAAAATGAATTTGCAAGTGTTACTTCTTTTTTAAATTGCTTGGAAGAGATTGAGAAGCACTGACATTAATTCTTCTTTAAATATTTGGTAGAATTCACCAGTAAAACTATCTGGTCCCGGGCTTTGGTTTCTTGGTAGGTTTTCGATTACTGAATTAATCTCCATACCACTTACAGGTCTGTTAAGACTTCCTATTTCTTCATTTTCTTCATGATTCAGTCTTGAATCATGTGTTGTATGTTGCTGGGTTATAATTTCCTGTAGGTTATCCAGTTTGGTAATGTCAAAATTTTCATAGTAGTCTCATAATACTTTTTATTTCTCTGGCATCATTTGTAATGTCTGCTCTTTATTTCTAACTTTATTCATTTGAGTCTTTTCTCCTTTTTCTTAGTCTAGCTAAGGGCTTGCAACTTTGCTTTTTTCCAAGAAAACAACCCTTAGTTTCATTGATTTTTGCTGTTGTTTTTCTATTTTGTTTAATAGCATAATATGTTATTGTATTGAAAATGCTATTTTATTTCTATTTAGATTGTCTGCTCTAATCTTTGTTATTTCCTTCTGCTAACTTTGGGCTTAATCTTCTTATTTCTCTATTTCTTTAATGTATAAAGTTATGTTGTTTACTTGAGATCTTCCTTTTTTTTTAATGGAAGGGTTTAACACAATAAACCCTCAGTACTACTTTTGTAGCATTACATAAGATTTGGTATTTGGTGTTTATATTTTCCTTTGTTTTAAAACATCTTCTAATTTCTTTTTAATTTATTATTTTTTCCTGGTTGTTCCATAGTGTGTTGTTTAATTTCCACATTTCTGTGAATTTTACAGTTTTCCTTCTGCTATTGATTATCTAATTTTATTTAATTGTGGCCAGAAAAAATATTTGGTATACTTTTAGTCTTCTTAAATTTATTAAGACTTGGTTGGTGACCTAACACGTGATCATGTGAGAAAGTTCCATGCATGTGTGAGAGGAATATGTATCCTGCTGCTGTTAGTTAGGTAGAATGGTACGTGTTTGTCTGTTAGGTCCATTTCATCTATAGTATTGACAGTATTGTTCAAGTCCTTCCCTTGTTGATCTTCTGTCTGGATGTTCCTGTCATTATTTAAAGTGACATGTTGAAATCTCTTACTATTATTGTGCTGCTATCTGTTTCTTTCTTTAATTCTGTTAATTTTTGCTTTTTATATTTAGGTACTCTGATGTTGGGTGCATATATATAATTGTAATATTTTCCTAGTAAATTGATCCTTTTTACATACAATGTCCTTCTTTGTCTCTGTGATACTTTTTGATATACAGTCTATATTGTCTGATTTAAGTATGGCCACCTTTGCTCTCTTTTGGTTACAATTTGCATGGAATATCTTTTTTAATTCCTTTACATTCAGTCTACATGTGACCTTAATTCTGAAGTGAGTTTCTTATAGACATTATATAGATGGGTCTAAGTTTTAAAAATCCATTCAGCTATTCTATGTGTTTTGATTGGTGAGTTCAAACCATGTACATTTAAAGTTATTATTGAAAGGTTATGATTTACTATTGCCAATTTGTTAATTGCTTTCTGTTAGTCTCATAGTTCTTTTGTCTGTCTTTCCTTCTCTTACTGTTTTCATTTGTGTTTAAAAAATTTTATTGTATTGATATGCTTTGATTCCTTTTTTTTTTTTTGAGTAACTTCTATAGATGTGTGTGTGTGTGGCTACCTTAGTGCTTACATAAAATATAGATATAACTCTATTTTAAGCTGGTAACAACTTGAGTTCAATCACATACAAAATTTTACACTTTAACTTCTCCCCACCACACTTTATGGTATGCTTGTCACAATTTACATCTATACATTTTGCATATCTTTTCATATATTTTAATTGTTATTTTTAATACTTTTCTCTATTTTTTACTAGAAATAAAAGTTACTCACCACTATTACAATAATACAACATTCTGTGTTTGTCTATATATATTAATTTTACCAATGAGTTTCATACTTTTCTTATGCTATTTTATTGCTGTTCAGTGTCCTTTCATTTCAGATTGAGGTACTCCCTTTAGTGTTTTTTGCAAGGCAGGTCAAGTGGTGATGAAAACCCTCAGTTTTCATTTGCTGAAAAAAGCATTTTTCTGTCCCTTATTTCTGAAGGATAGCTTAACAGGTTAAATATTATTTGTTGGTAGTTTTTTTTTTTTTTCCTGCACTTTGAATAAACCATCCCACTTCCACATGGCTTGCAATATTTCTGCTGAAAAAATCTGCCAATTGTCTGGGTGTTCCTTTGCATGTAATAAGTCACTTTTGTCTTGCTGCTTTCATAACTCTCTTTGTCTTTAACTTTTGACAGTTTGATTATAATGTGTTTCCATATGTATTTCTTTGAATTCATCCTATCTGATGGCCTTAGGATGATACTCATTTCCTTTTCAAGATTTGGGAAGTTTTCAGTTATTATTTCTTTGAATAAGCATTCTCCTTCTTGGACACCCATAATGTGTATATTTGTACACTTGATAATATCCCATAAGTCCCTTAAGCTTTCTTCATTCTTTTTTCTTTGGGGGTGATTTGTTCTGTATAAGATGACAATGTTATGCAGCTGTAGAAAATTGCAAAGAATATTTTCAGTGATGAAAACCCTGAAGAAAGTACACCTCAGAAGGAAAATGGGCCTAGATATTTCTGAACTTCTTGTGATTTTAGACTCCTGTTTTTTCCCCTTAACCCTGAGATTTACGTAACATGGGTTTTAAGACACACAGACTTTTCTTTGGTTATTCTCCTGTAAAAGGTTCCATTAACAATGGTATTAGCCCAAACAGTGGGCATTTTCTAAATATTATTGGGGGGCTTGATTCATCAAAGGCACAGACTTATACTTAAATTTTCTTCAGTAATTTTCTAGTGACAAACCAAGATCTAAATTAGTCACAGAAAGAGAAATATTGTTTGTTGTTATTTTTCTTATGCTATATCCCCAAGTTTTTCAGACTCATTTGAGTAAAAGCTTGAGTGAGTAAGAGATAGAGCTGAGTGAGGTATCTGAGCTATGAAATATAACACTTCAAGATGTCATTTTTATTCAGGAAATAGGGAATATTTAAGTCATATAAATTCTTATTCCGAAATATTTACACCTGACTTCACAGTATGCACATTTTCCTATGTAGACGAGTCTTCTTTCCATTTCTTCAGTTAAGTTAAAGCTACATGTTCCTCTTTCCCTACATGTTTTTGCTTATTAGTAGATTTCTTGAGCTGTTTTTATGTTATTTCTTTCCTGTATGGAATTTTTAAAACTTGGAACATCAAGTACTAAAGATGTATGTTTTCATCTGACAGTTACACCAGAGGTTGACTGTCTAGTTGAGAAGATTGAATCTATAGCTTATATTTGTTTTTAAAATTAAATTGATCCTGGATAAAAGTTAATTTTTTTAGGAGTTAGTCCTTGACCACTAGTTTGATACCATCTCCATTTTAGGTAACCTCTTTCACCAGCAGGCCTGTTATTCTCCTAACTAACTGTATAAGTTAAGATGACTAAATATATAAGGGCTTAAAATGGAATAAATAGATCTTCTATATAAAAAAAAGGAAAAGGAAAGAAAAGACCTCTAAATTGGAAATGTAGAGGTATAACTATCTCTATTCACAGATGACACAATCCTACACATGGAAAATCCCAAAGAATCCACCAAAAAGCTACTAAAGCTAATAAACAAATTCTGAAAATTTCCAGGGTTCAAGGTAACACAAAAAAATCAGTTGTTCTATAAACCAGGAATGAACAATTCAAAAAGCAAATTAAGAAAACAATCCCATTTACAATAGCATCCAAAAGAGTAAAATTTTTAGAAATAAATTTAGCCAAGGAGGTGAAAGACTTGTACACTGAAAACTATAAAACATTGCTAAAAGATATTTAAAAGAACTTAATAAATAAGAAGAAATCCTCTGTCCATGAATTGGAAGACTTCTATTGTTAAGATGTCAGGACTACCCAAAGCAATTTACAGATTCAATACAATCTCTATCAAAAATCCAACAAGGTTTTTTCAAAACCTGATGGAAAAGCTGATCCTCACATTTAAGTGGAATTGCATTGTATCTCCAATAGCCAAAACAACATTGAAAAAGAAGAGCAAAGGTGGAGGACTCACATTTCCTGATTTCAAAACTTACTACAAAACTACAGTATTCAAAACACTGTGGTACTGTCATAGGGACAGACATATAGACCAACAAAATAGCATTGAGAGTCCAAAAATAACCTCATATGTCTTTGGCCAATTGACTTTTGACAAGGATGCCATTCAATAGGAAAAGAATTTTCTCTTCAAGGAATATTGCTGGGACAACTGAATGTCCACATACAAAAGAATGAAGTCAGACTCCTACTTCACACAATACACAAAGAGTAGCTCAAAATGGATCAATGACAAACATAAGAGCTAAAACTAGAAAACTCGAAGAAGAAAACATAGGAGTAAACCGTCGTGATCTTGGATTTAGCAATGAATTCTTAGATATAACACAAAATGAACAAGCAGCAAAAGAAAAAACAGATGAATTAGACTTCATAAAAATTAAAAGCCTTTGTGAATCAAAGGGCATTATTAATAAAATGAAAATACAACTTACAGCATGGGAGAAAATATTGGCATATCATGTATCTGAAAAGGGTCTAGTATCCAAAATATATAAAAAACACAACTCAATAACAAAAAGCAAATGACCCAATAAAAAATGAGCAAAGGTGGCCTTGAATAGACATTTCTCAAAAAAAGATATACAAATGGCCAAAAGCACATCAAAGGATTCTCAACATCATTGGTCATTAAGGAAATGCAAATGAATGTGGTAATGAGATACCACATCACACCGATTAAGGTAGCTGTTTTTTTCAAAAGTGAAAATAGCAAGTGTTGGTGAGGATGAGAAACTGGATCTTTCATAAATTGCTGGTAGGAATATAAAATGGTTTAGTAACTATGTGAAACAAATTGGTGGTTCCTCAAGAAGTTAAACATAAAATTACAATATGAACCCCCCCATTCCATTCCTATGCAGATACCCCCGAATAATTGAAAACAGGTATTCAAACAAGTATGTGTAAATGAGTGTTCATAGAAGCATTATTTACAACAGTCAAAAGGTAGAAGCAATTCACGTGTTCATTAGCTGATGAACAGATAAATAAAATATACATACAATAGAATATTAATCAGAAATAAAGTTCTGAGATATGCTACAACAGGGATGTATCTTGAAAACACTATGTTAAGTGATATAAATGAGATGCACAAAAACATGTTGTATGTATTCACTTGTATGAAACATGTAGAATGGATAAATTCATAGACACAAAAAGCAAGTTAGATGCTACCAGGGGCTTGGAGAAGGGGGATAATGGTGAGTTTTGTCTTAAGGTATACTGGGTTTCTATATGGGGACATAAAAAGTTTTAGAAATAAATAGTGGTGATGATTGCATTGTGAAGGTAATTAATGCCACTGAAGTGTAGACTTGAAAATGGTAAATATGGCCAATTTTATATTAAATGAATGAATAAATAAATAAATAAAACAGACAAAAGTTGTCCAAATGTATGTTTACTGTAGATAAATAAAGGTAATAAAGCTCTATTTGTAAGTATAACTTGTTGAGAAGGCCATGGAATTCTGATAACCTTTACTGGGAAAAACTAATCAAACTTTGGAAATCTGCGGATATGGGAAAAATATAAAGACTTATCTATGTAAATAATGTCCTATCATTGCTTTCTAAAGAAGACTTAAGATTCATGAGCATGCTTGTATTAAGTAATCTTGTGTGGTTTTAGTAAAAACTATACAAAGAAGCTCATCATAAACTTCCCAATCTTATTATCTCAGATTATTTTTCATATAAGATTCTTAGCACTAATATTAAAGAGATAATTTAAGGCTTTGAAATTCCATTTCTATGACTTTGTTCCTACTATGCCCAAACTGGAACGCTGTCATCAACTTTATTGTGAATTTTAAAACAGGTTTTGAGCAAAAAAATTAAGAAATCATTTTTGGGTAGTCATAGAAACTTTCTAACTTTCTGAACTTGTCTTGATCTGAAGATAAGAACATGAAAATGTAAATTTTCTTTCTTTAAGCTCTCTAACACAGTTGCAAGAAAGTGCCAACCACAGAGTTAGCATATACCTTATGCCAACCTTGGCAGCCACGTGGTCCATCACAACCTTAACTTCAATAGGCATTTCATACTGGGTAACACACCTGGTAATGTAAATAACTGGTTCATTAGTCTATGGTATGATGTCACAGAATTGTGTACCATCTACTAAAGGTAAGTTGATTTTCCCTAGTGTCAAACAAGTCAGATTAAATCAGAAAGGCAATCACAGAGTTCTCCTCTCTTTGAAGTTAAATGATTACAAATACTTCTCACACCTCTGTATGGTTCAAGTTATGCAGAAAGGTTTAATAGGTGCATACAAGACCATTGCAGCAGGGGAAGGGGGTGTGGGCATGCAACTAGAAGAGTAAGCTCTAGGCTGAACACAGTGAATCAAAGCCCAGGAAAATCCTCTCTGCCACTGCCATATCTGGGAAAGCTACCATTGCCACTTCAAGAACTACTTATAGCAAAATGATATTTCTATCTCCATTGCAACTAGAGCTGTGATATAGAAAAATGGTGCCATTGCTGTAGTAAGCTGCAGATTCAGGAAGGTTTTAGCTTCAAAACTATTCCATCACTACTGTGATCAAATCTGGTAAAATAAATGTCTTACACCCTTCCTTTCTTCTCACATATCTCAGTTCCAAATTGGTAAAACTATTGCAGAACCCAAACTTTAAGAAGATTGGAAAGGATATTGAACAAGTTAATCATATTATCCACCACACAAGAAAAGCACAAGTTTTGCATTTGTTTTCCCTTTCTTTAACAAAATATAAAACTCACTGATTTTGATAAAAGAAATTCTACTGAGTCAAAGATCAAGACAGGATTTCCATGCTCGATCAGTCTGAACTTGAAACTGAAGGTCAACACAAGTTACGGATAATACACATATTGAAGGACAAATTTAACATTTAGGAATGCAAAATTTCTTTCTTTGGTGAGTAGCAAATAAGAGGTCTTCTTTTGTTTCTTTGTTTTGTTTTGTTTTTAAACACTAACCATTTGAACATATTAAATCTTATCTCAGAATTCAACTTAATTTAGAAATTTGAACACTATTCTATAATTAGATTTCTAAGCCCTGATTATCTTTGGAGCACTGTCTATAGTTTAGTTGTACCCTCTGTAAATCTCTACTGCTGCTCAGGGAAAAGATTCATGAAAGTCTAAATTCAAGTGCATTATCCTTATTTCTTATTAATCTGCCTTCCTACACATAACTGTAAAAAAGTTCTGATCTGCACAATGCATTAACTCCACAATTTTATCACCATTACTTCACTGGCACGCAGTCTAAATCAGTCATAGTCATTTTGATTATTATTAGTTTACGATGAAACAGAGATAATTTAAACAGTTATAATATATTCTTACACAGATAATAAGAAACATTGAAACTCAATGGCATCAGGAAAAAATGTCTTAAACTTCATTAATAGATGCAGTTATATCATTACTTCTGTTGATGTATTTTAAATGTGTTTTGAAGGAATAATGTTCTGATGTATCTTTGGTGTGTGTGAGTGTGCATGCAGGCATGCGTGCATGTATGTGTGTTTTACAGTAAAAACCGTTTCATATTTCAAGGATAACTATCTAAGGACCAGTTCTGTACATTCTCAAAATACCACAGGCCTTTTGCCCTCCTATTTTTCTCTCTATATAAGGTTTAGAAAACTTTATGAATTAGTGTCATTACTAAATTGTGCATCATCACAAATTGAATGTTTAGTATTAGTGCTTTAGCCATTGACCCATATATAATGCTGTATTTGCATTTTCAAGAAATAGAATTACAATTTTAGTTTACTAGTTTAAAGTTTCAAGCAGGAATGATAAAACTATGTAAAAGACAAAATACAATAGCTTTTTATGGTGTTCCTGCATTGAAATTTCAATTGCAATATAGACTGTATTTATTTTAAAATACTTTCCTGAAAGATGGCTCAGAGGACTATCCTGATAATATTATAATGCATACATATTTCTTTCTCTGAACTTTATCTATTAAAAATTCATTTTAAATCCAGAGAAAGTGAAAGAAGAGGAGGATGAGGATCAAGAGAAACAAAGTTGAAAAAATGTATTACTAAATCAAAGAATTATCAGGCAAAGTCACATTAACATTGGAAAAAGAAAATGACAATGATATTTTAAAGGATACTGCAAATGCAGACAATGTACCTGTGAAACTATTTATGATTCTTTGATTTCTACAAATCTTTAAGAAGAATAAATAAGAAGAGTAAATAAGAACATTGTCTTTTTCATCAAACTGAATATTTTTTGTGTTTAAACTGTCCCATTTACTTACCCAGTCTTCATCTATGACAAATTCTAAGTGTAGTATTTGTCATAGAATCTTTAACCATACTTTTAAAAGTAAAATTATTTTGGCATATAATAAAGGAACAAAATATAGCAGATTAAAGAGAAAATTTCACAGTATTATAATTAGCATAAGATATATAGAATTTGAACATAATGGAAAATCAGTATAGAAACAAAGAAATTCAGCCTTTGGTTGGATGCTATTGAATTGGAAACCCGTAAAAGTCTTATACACAAATGTTCTTCCTTAGTTGGTAAGCACATCTATAATAAATAATATTTATACAGGAGAAGAGTTGGAGACATAGGGAAGGAAAAGTAAAATTAGATAGATCATTGTTCCATGGACTTAGAATGGGATTTTTAGGGTTTTTGTTTGTTTGTTTGTTTGTTTTGGTTGGTTGGTTTTTGCTTTTTTTTTAAGCATGACTCTGCTTCATCATGAAGTGCTCGCCATTAGATATCCTGCTTACAGTCTGAAACTAGCAGGTAATCATAAAACATAACACACTACTTTCTATCTACATGGAGATACAATTTTGTGGATTTCATTTATCCAACTGTGAATCTCAAAGTAAACACAAGGGAAAAATAGTAAACAAATAAATAAAATAAAATAACAAAGTACTAACACTAAAGAAAACCAGCAAAATACAAGGGGAAAGAGAAAGAGAAGAAGAAAGTAATAGAGAGGAACCACAAAATTAGCTAGAAAACAATTTTTTAAATGGCAATAAGTACATGCTTACCAATAATTATTTTAAATGTAAATGGAATAAATTCACCAATCAAAAGATATAGAGTGGCTAAATAGATAAAAAATGAAATAAAACAAAACAAAATCCATCTGTATGCTGCCTGCAAGAGATTCACTTCTGATGTAAGAACACACAAAGACTGAAAGTGAAGGATGGAAAAATATATTCCATGCAAATGTAAATGAAGAGAAAGCTGTAGTAAGTATATTTATATCAGATAAAATAGACTTTAAAAATAAGACTGAAATAAAAGACAAAAAAAAAGCATTACATAGTGATAAAGGGGTCAATCCAGCAAGAAGATATAACAATTGTAAATATATATACACACAACACAGTAACACCTAAATACATAAAGCAAATATTAACAAATATAAAGGAAGAAATTGAAAGCAATGCAATAATAGTTGGAGACTTTAACACTCAGTTACATCAGTGGATAGATCATCCCAACAGAAAACCAGTAAGTTTCATCAGACTTACACTACATGTTACATCAGATAAATTTAACACATATATACAAAACATTTCATCCAAAAGCAGCAGAATACACATCCTTATCAAGTGAACATGGAACACTCTCCAGGATAGATCACATGTTAGGTTACAAAGCAAGTCTCAATAAATTCAAGAAGATTGAAATCACATCAAACATCTTCTCCAACCACAGTGACATGAAACTAGAAATCAATCACAAGAAATAAATGGGAAAAGCACAAAAATATGGGGATTAAACAGCATGTTACTATCATCAAAGAAAGCAAAGGAGAAATTTAAAAATACTGAGAGACAAATGAGAACAGAAGTACAACATACCAAAATTTATAGAATGCAACAAAAGTAGTTCTGAGAAGGAAGTTCATAGCAATAGAGGCCTACATCAAGACACAAGGAAAGTCCAAAACAAACAATCTAACTTTACACTTAAAGGAACTAGAAAAAGAAGAACAAAAGAAGCCCAAAATTAGTAGAAGGAAGGAAACAATAAAAATTAGAATGGAAATAAATAAAATTAATACTAAAAGACTTTATTAATGAAAAATGAAAATTGTATTATTGAAAATTAATGAATCTAAAAGCAGGTTCTTTGAAAAGATAAAAAAGTTGAAAAGCCATTAGTTAGTCTATTCCATAAAAAGAGAGAGAGAGAGCTCAAATAAATAACATCAGAAATGAAGGAGAAGAAATTACTACTGATACCATAGAAATACAAAGCATCATCATAAGAGAATACTACAAACAATTATATACCAACACGACTGGACAACCTAGGAAAAATGGATAACTATCTAGAAACATGCAATCTGTCAAGACTGAATCATGAAGAAATAGAAAATCTGAATATAGGCATACCTCATGTTAATGTACTTTGCTTTACTGTGATTCACAGTAATTGCTTTTTTTTTTTTTTTTACAAATTGAAGGTTTGTGGAAACTCTGCTTCAAGCAAATCTAACAGCACAATTTTTCCAACAGCATATGCTCACTTCATGTCTCTGTGTCACATCTTGGTAATTCTCACAATATTTTAAACTTTTTCCTTATTATTAGATTTATTTTGATGATCTGTGATCAATGATCTTTCATGTTACTATTGTAATGGTTTTGGGGAAACCACAAACCACGCCCACATTAGAGAGTGAAATTAATCAATAAATGTTATGTGTGTTCTGACTACTCTACCAATGAGCCACTACTTCATCTCTGTCTCTCAAACCTCCCTATTCCATGAGACAAAACAGTATTGAAATTAGGCCAATTAATAACCCTACAGTACTCTCTAAGTGTACAAATGAAAGGAAGAGTCACATGTCTCTCACTTTCAATCAAAAGCTAGAAATGGTTAAGCTTACTGAGAAAGGCATGTAAAAAGCTGAGACAGGTCAAAACATAGGCCTCTTGCAACAAACAGCCAAATTGTGAATGCAAAGGAAAAGTTCATGATGAAAATTAAAGTGCTACTCCAGTGAACACATGAATGATAAGAAAGTGAAACAGCCTTATTGCTGATATGGAAAAAGTTTTAGTGGTCTGGATAGAAGATCAAACCAGCCACAACATTCCCTTAAGCCATAGCCTAATTCAGAGCAAGGTCCTATGGCTCTTCAATTCTATGAAGACAGAGAGGTGAGGAAGTGCAGAAGAAAAGTTTGAAGCTAGCAGAGGTTGGTTCATGAGATTTAAGGAAAGAAGCTGTCTCCATAACATAAAAGTATGAGATGAAACAGCAAGTGCTGGTGTAGTAGCTGCAGCAAGTTATTCAGAAGAGCTTGCTAAAATAATTAATGAGGGTGGCTACACTAAACAATCGATTTTCAATGCAGATGAAACAGCCTTCTATTGGAAGAAGGTGCCATCTAGGACTTTCATAGCTAGGGAAGAGAAGTCAATGCCTGGCTTCAAATCTTCACAGGACAGGCTGACTCTCTTGTTAGGGGCTAATGCAGCTGGTGACTTTCAGTTGAAGCCAATGCTCATTTACCATTCAGAAAATCCTAGGGTCCTTAAGAATTATGCTAAATCGACCTTGCCTATGTGCTATTCATGGAACAACACAACCTGAATAAGAGCATATTTGTCTACAACATAGTTTACTGAATATTTTAAGCCCACTGATGAGGCCTACTACTCGGAAAAATAGATTTCTTTCAAAATATTGACAATGCACCTGGTCACCCAAGAGTTCTGATGGAGATATACAATGAGATTGATGTTGTTTTCATGCCTGCTAACACAACGTCTATTCTGCAGCCCATGGATCAAGGGGTAATTTTGACTCTCAAGTCTTATTATTTAAGAAATACATTTTGTAAGTCTGAAGCTGCCATAGACAGTGATTACTCTGATGGATTAGGGCAAAGTCAATTTGAAAACTTCTGGAAAGGATACACCATTCTAGGTGCAATGAAGGACATTTGTGATTTATGGAAAGAGGTCGAAATATCAACATTCACAGGAGTTTGGAAGAATTTGATTTCAACTCTCATGGATGAATTTGAGGAGTCAAGACTTTAGTGGAGGAAGTAACTTCAGATGTAGTAAAAATAACAAGAGAACAAGAATTTAAATTGAAGCCTGAAGATGTGACTGAATTGCTGTAATCTTATGTTAAAAATTCAATGAATGAGGAGTTGCTTCTTATGGATGAGCAAAGAAAGTGTTTCTTGAGATGGAATCTACTCCTGATAAAGATGCTGTGAAGGTTGTTGAAATGCCAACAAAGGATTTAGAACATTACATGTACTTAGTTGATAAAGCAGTGGCAGGGTTTGAGAGAATTGACTCCAATTTTCAAAGAAGTTTTACTGTGGGTAAAGTGCTATCAAACATCATTGCATGCTACAGAGAAATTGCTCATGAAAGGAAGAGTCAATAACTTCAGCAAACTTCACTGTTGTCATAACACTCACCAACCACCACCCTGATCAGTCATCAGCCATCAACATCAAGGCAAGATACTGCACCAGCAAAAAGATTATGACTCACTGAAGGCTCAGATGATGGTTAGCATTTTTCAGCAATAAAGTATTCTTAAATTAACGTGTGCTCATTGTTTTTTTTAGACATAATCCTACTGCACACTTAATAGACTACAGTATAGTGTAAACATACTTTTATATGCACTGACAAACCAAAAAATTAGTGTGACTCACTTTATTTTGATATTCACTATTGCAGTGGTCTGGAACCAACCCTGCAATGTCTCTGAGGTATGCCTGCAGATCTATCACTAATAAGGAGATTGAAACAGTAATCAAAAATCTCCAAAAAGTATATATTATATATATGTATTTATATATATATATCTGAGTTACTTTGCTGCATTCCTGAAACTAATACAACATTGTAAATGAACTTTGCTTCAATAAAAAAATTTACAAAAAAAGAAAAAAAGAAATCTCCCAACAAGGAAAAGCCCAGAATAAGATGGCTCCACTGGTGCATTCTACAAAACAGTCAAAGAAGAATTAATACTTATCCTTCCCAAACTCTTCAAAAAATTTAAGAGGTGGGAAACTCTCCAAACACATTTTATGAAGGTAGTATTACCCTGGTAACAAAACTAGGCAAGGACATCACAAAAAAGAAAATTACAGGCCAATATCCTTGATGAACATCGATGCAAAAATCCTCAACCAAATCTTAGCAAATCAAATCCAATAATTGACTAAAAGGATCATACACCATAATCAAGTGGCATTTACTCTAGGGATGTTAGGATGGCTCAACAACTACAAATCAATAAACACGATACATCACACTAACACTATGAAGGATAAAATCATATGATCATCTCAACAGATGCAGGAAAAATATTTGATAATATTCAACAACAATTTATGATAAACCCTCTCAACAAAGTGGATGTTGAGAGAATGGACTTCAACATAATAAAGGCTATATATGACAAACCCACAGCTAACATCATACTCAATGGTAAAAAGTTGAAAACTTTTCCTCTAAAATCAGGAACAAGACAACAATGTCCACTCTCACCACTTTTATTCAATATAGTAGTGAAAGTCCTACCCACAACAGTTAGGCAAGAAAAAGAAATAAAAACATCCAAATTAGGAAAGGAAGAATTAAAACTGTTACTATTTGGAGATGGCAGGATACTATATATAGAAAACCCTAAAGATGCTACCAAAGAACTTTTAGAACTAATAAATGAATTCAATAAAGTTACAGGATACAAAATCAATATCTATACACTAATAAAAACTATCAGAACGAGAAATTAAGAAAACAATCCGACTTACAACTGCATCAAAAAGAATAAAATACCTGGGAATAAATTTAACTAAGGAGGTCAAAGACCTGTACTCTGAAAATATAAGACACTGATGAAAGAAACTGAGGAAGACACAAATAAATGGAAAAATATACTATGTTCAAGAATTGGAAGAATTAAGGTAGTTAAAAATGTCCATTATACCCAAATCAATCTACAGATTCAGTGCAGTCCCCATCAAAATGGTAATGGCATATTTCACAGAACTAGAAAAAATAATTCTAAAATTTGTAGGTAACCATAAATGTCCTTTAATAACCAAAACAACCTTGAGAAAGAAGAACAAAGCTGGAAGTAACATGCTCCCTGATTTCAAACTATACTATCAAGCCATAGTAATTACAACAGTATGGTACTGGCACAAAAACTGACACGTAAATCAATGAAACAGAATTGAGAGCCCAGAAATAAATCCACATATATATGGACAATTAATTTATGACAAATGAACCAAGAATGTACAATAGAGAAAAAACAGTCTCTTCAATAAAATGGTGTTGGGAGAAATGAGCAGCCACATGGAAAAGAATGAAACTAGACCACTATCTTACACCTTATATAAAAATTAACTAAAAATGAACTGAAGACTTAAATGTAAGACCTGAAATTATAAAATTCATAGAAGAAAACATAGGTGGTAACTTCATTGATATTGGTCTTAGTGTTTTTGTGGATCTGACTTCAAAGGCAAGGGAAACAAAATAAAAAATAACTGTGTGGGACTACATCTAATTAAAAAGCTTCTACATAGTGAAGGAAACCACCATAAAAATGAAAAGGCAACCTACTAAATGGGAAATGATACTTGCAAATCATATACCTGATAAGCGGTTAATATCCAAAATATATAAAGAATTCATCCAACAAAACACCAAACAGGCAGATTAAAAAATGGCCTGAGAATCTGAGTAGACATTTTTCCAAAGAAGACATACAGATGGCCAACAGGCACATGAAAAATGTTCAACATTACTAATTACCAGGGAGATGCAACTCAAAACCCTAATGAGATTTCACCTAACACCTGTTAGAATGGCTATTATCAAAAAGACAAGAAAAAACAAATGTTAGGGAGGATGTGGAGAAAAGAGAATCTTCATACATTATTGGTGGGAATGTAAATTAGTGCAGCTACTATGGAAAAACAGTATGGAGATTCCTCAAAAAATTAAAAATAGAATTACCATATGACCTAGGCTTTTCACTTCTGGGTATTTATCTGAAGAACACAAAACCACTAATTCAAAAAGATATATGCACCCCTATGTTCATTGCAGCATTATTTACAGCAACTAAGATGTAGAAACAACTAAAGTATTCACTGAAGGATGAATGGATAAAGAAGAAGTGATACAAATATATAGAATAGAATACTACTTTGCTAGAAAAAAGAATGAAATCCTGCCATTTGTGACAACATGGATGAAACTTGAGGATTTTATGCTAAGTAAAATAAGTCAGAAGGAGAAAGAAAAATACTGTATGATTTTACTCATATGTGAAATCTAGAAACAAAATGAAAGAAAAAGCAAACAAACAAAAGAAAAATAAACTACTCATAGGTACAGAGAACAGATTAGTGATTATCAAAGGAGAAGGTGGTTGGAGGTTGGGCAAAATAGATAAAGGGGGTCAACTCTATGGTGATGGATGGTAAACAGACTTGTGACGGTGATCACTCTGTAGTATATATAGGTATTGAAGTACAATGCTCTATAAATGAAAGTTATATAATAAAAAAATTTTAAAAGTTTAAAGAATTCAATGGGCATGGTTATGCTTGCATGTAATACCTGGAACTGCTACCCCTGCCTTGCAACCAGGAGGGAACACAACACTGACAGACTGAAATTGGCAGACTGGAAGAGGAAAAGCCTCTGATTCTTTGCTGATATTATTAAGCCACAAATTAACCTAAAATATTTCCCCTAGATATTTTGTTATATAATATTACATGCATCTTGACATTTAGTTCAATTTGGATTGTCTATTTGGTTATTTGTAGCCCAAAGAATTCCAGCTGATACAATAAATATCTTTTATATATACCTCCCAAAAAAAGAACAATTCAGAATATCTCTGTATTAGTTGTCTTTTGCTGTTTGACAGTTCAGTCACTTAACCCTCATTTATTATTTCAAAGTCCTGTAGGACAGAGGTCAGGGTAGACTCAAATGGTCCTGTCTCACAATGTTGAAATCAAGGTCTTGGCAGAAATGGGCTCTTCTCTGGAGGCTGTGGGGAAGAATCCTCTTTCAGGCTCATCTAAGTTGTTAGCTGAATTCAGTTCCATGACTTGGAGGATCCTTTTTTTCCTTCCTTGCTCTCAGCCAGGGATTGCTCCTGGCTTCTAGAGACAACTCTCCTGTCATTGCACAGGATGCCCTCCATCTTCAAGCCAACAACAGTATGTCAACGTTAGGCTTCCAATTTCTCTGACTTCCCCTTTTCCTACTAGCTTGAGAAAACTCTCTGCTTTCAAAGGGCTCATGTAATTATATGATTAGGCCCACCTGATAATACAAGGCCCTCTCTTTATTTTAAAGCAAATTGATCGGTCGTCTTAATTATATCTGCAAAGTCCTTTTTGCCATGGTAGGTAACATACTCACAGCCATAAAATATCATCAAATTCATAGTCCCAAGTTGCTAGGGCAGGTAATCTTGGGTGGAGGGGGCATTTTTAGAGTTCTGTCTGTCACATTCATTTAGAAAAAAACCCAACTTTTAGATTTCTGCCAATAAAAATATGTAATTTCTAGAAATTTTCCTTTTAAATTTAAAAAGACTTTCCTTTTGATTCAGTTGTCAGTTTTGAAAAATTAATTTTCAGATCATTTGTTCTGTGAAGAGAATAACTTCAAAAGAATATTCGAGTAAATAAATAGTTGATGGGTTTGAAGCAGAGAAGCTTCACAGAGATAACAGTAGAAAAGCAGTGATGTGCAAACTGTTGGGCCAAGAAAGTGAGTTCACCATTCCCACATAAATCCAGGAATACCTTCAAAACACAGTCTGTGCTCTGCTTCTGTGATCAGAGAAATCAAGGGGCCCACAACAGTGTCAGATTATCCCACAGAGGTTTGTTGCGCAGGATGTTTCCTGACTGATTGCATCCTTGGGAGTGTATCTGATTATGTTTCTAGCAATTCAGTTGTAAACAAATACTTGGTGCTATTATCTTTAATAAGCCTCTAAGAGAAATGATAGCTGAATAGTTTGGGGATTTCTTTTATTGGGCCAAGTCTTCCCAGGCATTTCAGACATTGATGAAGGCAGTATCTTCTTTCTGATATTTAGTTGTTTCATTAACCAGGGAAAAATATATTTAACAATACCTCAGAGCTAATATGGTTGAAAAAACGGTGGTGAAAAGTGTCATAATGGAGGAATCGTTTCTATGGATGCAAACTGTTAAGGTGAGGAAGGATGTCTATAAACTAATGTGAAGTGCATCTTTTAAACCAATATATTAAATGGCATTCTGAACAGCAGGCTAGTCATATCTTAATACTACGTAAATCATAATTTCAAGAAAGCCAACATAAAAAGCCAACATTAGAGTTAGACTGATTCAAATTTTCAGTCTAGCTCAACTTCATACCACATTTTTATAGCTATAACTTTCCTATTATCCAGGTTGAATTCTCCTTGTGATAAAAAATGTATAGTAAGTCCTCAGTCATATGCAACTGAAGGGGTCCAAAGGTAAGTTTTGCTAAGACAATGCTTGTTGCATGCAGCAGGATTTTCATGGGTCTTTCTCATGGCAGCTCCACTGTACTCTTACTGTTCTAAAGAAACATTTTCAGAAACAATGGAGATGGTGTCTGTGTGTCTTTGATCCAAAACATCTCTGAAGCAGACTTAGAAGGCAGCATTACTTCCAAGGAAAACTACAGATTTTTCAGGGGCCAGAAGGGCAAAGAATATGAGGCCTTGAGGTGCTCAGATTTGTCTCTGCCTGATTCATCTCTAGCAGGCAGAGAAAGGGACATGCACCTGACTGAATTCACACAGCTTTACAGTGCAAGGCACTTAAGAGACATACAGTTAATATTAGGTATTGATTGAGAGTCAGTTCATCTTTCAACTAAAATAACTAGGGTAAGGTGTAATAGTCACACTCCCACATCCAATAAATATGGAAATCATAAGGGAAGAACTTACTAAGACATCATTAGGAGTAAAACTATTTGTGAGGAATGAGAGTTATAAAACATTTACTTGAAGTTGCTATTTCAAAAAATTCAAAATCATATGTCTGACAAGAATGTCAAATAATAAATATGAATGTAAAATTTTTATCACTGTGATTTGTGGAATAAGAAAAAGTGAAAATTGCTTTGTACTGGTATATAAATTCATTATTTTTGTGATGTTTATGATGTTTAAAAATTACAAAGTTGTCTTAAGTAGTTGAATGAGCAAAGGGTTTTCAGATTTGGGATTTCTCTGTCTTAAATGTGTTGGCCTGCATAATTTCCTATCTATTAATGGTGACATAGGCACTTTTTAAAATCTGGCAACATTTGTCTGAGAAGGGTCATCCAATAACATGGTTGAAAGTACCAGTAAAGCACACACTTTTTTATCCTGCTGTGTCTGCTGCTTTAGAGATGTTGAAAGCATGTGAGATTTCTGGCCTGCTAGGAAGCATGAATGACCCTAAGACTTTTTAAAGGGATTATGAATGGTGGACCGTGGTAATGCCTTTCACTGGTTTCCATTTGTTGGATTCCCTGTTATCCACAGTGTTTTTAAGCCACTCAAATGTCATATCAGTTACAGTGGCTAAAAACCTTTTAAGGGAACTATCTGACTTCCAGACTACAGGGAAATGGTTCCATCTCTAACCCTTTTTTAAAGTTAAGGTTATGTTTTGTTTTTGACTAGCCAGCCCGGTAGGCATTTAAGTTTTTTGATTTATACAATATTTAAAATAAAATATTTTTATTATTTGAAATAATTTTCAGATATTGAAAGCTACTTTCCATATAGAAAAACAGAGTCTGGTGTGATAGTGCAAATTGGGAACAATATGGATGAGATGTGAAAACCTCTATTCTTGCTAAACTATCCACAGTAGCAATGGAACAGACTAACAGGTCAAATAGAGCTGCTGAAGAGGAACTGCTCAAATTATTCGATTTGGGTAATAATTCATAATGAATCTTTAGGCTATATATTTGTTAATATATTTATTCAAAAATATGCAAGGCCATGTGGTAGGCATTTCAGCTTCCTTTATTCAGGGAGAATAAAAGAATTTATATATTCTAGTTGACAATGGGAAAATAGACAAAGATAATAAAGAAAATGAATAAAGAAAGCAATGGGGTGGGTGTTCCATAACAGAGAATAACAGGTTTGGGTGAATATTGGTTCAAAAAGATGTTACTGGAAAGAGAATTCATTTAGCAAGAGAGAGTCATTCAAGGAAAACTCTTTGTGAGGACATAGTATGTTAAGTTGAAAGCTGAAGTGTGAGAAAAGTCAGTCATAGGAAGAGTAGAGAAAAGCTTTTTTAAAGCTCTTTAAAAGAGAACAGTGCACATGTAAAGAGTTTAAGGCATGAAAAAAGTGTTGCTTTTGAGAAAATGGAAGACTAGTGACCTGAAACTGAAGAAGTGAGTCCAGAGTACAAATATAATGCAGCCTATCCACCAGCTTATAGATACCAGCCCCAGGACCACTGCAGCACTTTAACCTGTAATGGCAGGACCCAGCCCACCCACCAGCAGGCTGGCAACAGACCTGGGATCCCTGGGCCCTGACCCCACCCACCAGCAGGCCAAGACCAGCTCTGAGAAACCATGGACCCATCAGCCAGCTGCCCTGACCTACCAGTTGGCCTATACAAGCTTTAGGACATCCCAGACCCTGTAGCCAGCTGTGTCAGGAACAGGTCCTGCCCACTAGCAGGCCAACACCAGCTCAAAGAATCCTAGGGCTCTATAGCCAGTGATTCCAGGATTCAGCCCCACCCAACTGTGAGACAGCACCAGTTGTGGGACCTCTAGGCCCTGCAGCCATAGACACTACCTGGCTCTGCATATCATTGGGTCAGTACTAGCCCCTGAGCCCTGGCCTCACCAACCAGTGGGCAGGTATCAGCCCAGGGACCACTGCAGCCCCACAGCCTGCTTTGTCAAGATTCAGCCAACAAAACAGGAGGCTGGCACCAGACCAGGGATGCCCCAACCCCAGCCTTGCCCATCAGCAGGCCAACCAGCTCTGCAACACCATGGGACCCTGAGTCAGTGGCCCCAGGATCCAGCCCTACCCAGCAGAGGGTGACACCAGCTTCAGGACTCCTTGGACCCTGCAGTCAGAGAATCTGGAACTCAGCCCAGTGAGCTGGCACTAATGTCAGGACACCCTGGGCCCAGGCTCTGCCCACCAGTAGGCACCAGCTCTGAGGCACCTTGGATCCCTAAGCCAGCCACCCTGGGATCCAGCCCCCCTCACCAGTGGGCCAGCATCAGCTTTGAGACACCCAGGAACCCCCAGCCAGCCATGTCAAGAACAAGCCCCACTCACCAGCAGGCCAACATTAGATGCAGAAACCATGGCCACACAACAGCCCACCCCAGGTCCTGGCTCTGCCCACCAATGGGCCAATCTAGGCCCAGGACACCCTGGGATTCTGCAGCCAGATGTCTGTGACCTGACCCCACCAAAAATGTCTGGCAGACTCCATAAGGCAGGACCTGGCAACCAAGTTGATTAGGGGCCAACCACACCTACCAGACTGCCCACAATAGTCAGCCCATCACAACAGAAGGACCCATGTAGCCCACATAGGGGGCACACCTAGAGTATATAGCTCTGGCAAACAGAGGGGAGTGTGCTGCTGGAATCATAGGATGCTCACACAAAAGGCCACTTCTCCAAGGTTGGAAAACATAACCAACCTGCCAGATACATAGGAATAAAAACAGCAAATTAGGCAAAATTTGGCATCAAAGAAACATGTTTCAAATGGAAGAATATGTTAAAACCCCAAAAGAAGAACTATTGGAAGTGGAGATAGGTAAGCTACCCAAGAAAGTGTTCAGATAATGATTGTAAATATGTTTAAAGACTCAGGAGAAGAATGGAAGAACACAGTGAGAAGTTGAACAAAGAGTCAGAAGATATAAAGAACCAAACAGAGCTGAAGAATATAATAACTAAAATTAAAAATACACTAGAAGGAAACAGTAATAGATTAAGAGATGCAGAAGAACAGATCAGTGAGCTTGAAAACAGAATAATGGAAATCACTGAAGCTAAACAGAAAAAAGAAAAAAGAATAAAAAGAAATAAGGATAGTTTAAGAGACCTCTCAGACAACATTAAGCATACTAACATTTCCTTATAGGGATTCCAGAAAGAGAAGAAAGAGATAAAAGGCTGAGAACATATTTGACAACATAATAGCTGAAAACTTCCCTAACCTGTTATAGGAAACAAATACCCAGGTCCAGGAAACATAGAGAGTCCTAACAAGATCAACCCAAAGAGAACCACACCAAGACAGATTATAATTAAAATGGCAGAAATTAAAGATAAAGAGGGTATATTAAAAGCAGTGAAGGGAAAGCAACAATTATTTGTACATACAAGGGAACTCCCATAATGCTATCAGCTGGTTTTTTAGCAGAAACTCTACAGTCCAGGAAGGGTGGCATGATATATTTAAAGTGATGAAAGGGAAAAAACCTACAACCAAGAATACTCTACCCAGAAAGGCTTTCATTCAGATTTGATGGGGAGATCAAAAGTTTTACAGACAAGCAAAGCTAAAAGAGTTCAGCACCACCAAGCCAGCTTTACAAGAAATGTTAAAATGACTACTCTAAGCAAAAAAAAAAAAAAAAAAGGTCAAAACTAGAAACATGAAAATTATTAAAGGAAAAAGATCATTGCTAAAACCAAATATACAGGAAACGCAGTAAATCCACATGTAGAAAGCTAGTAGGAAGGTTAAAGACGAAAGTAGCAAAGTCATCTATATCCACAATACATAGTTAAGTAATACACATAACAAAAAGATGTAAAATATGGTAAGATGGCGGAAGAGTAAGACGCGGAGATCACCTTTCTTCGCACAGGTACATTAGAAATACATCTACACGTGGAACTGCTCCTACAGAACACCCACTGAATGCTGGCAGAAGACGTCAGACCTCCCAAAAGGCAAGAAACTCCCCACGTACCTGGGTAGGGCAAAAGAAAAAAGAAATAACAGAGACAAAAGAATAGGGACGGGCCCTGCGCCAGTGTGAGGGAGCCGTGAAGGAGGAAAGGTTTCCACACACTAGGAGCCCCTTCGCGGGCGGAGACTGTGGGTGGCAAAGGGGGGAAGCTTCGGAGCCACGGAGGACAGCGCAGCAACAGGGGTGCGGAGGGCAAAGCGGAGAGATTCCCGCACGGAGAATCGGTGCCGACCGGCACTCACCAGCCTGAGAGGCTTGTCCGCTCACCCGCTGGGGCGGGCGGGGGCTGGGAGCTGAGGCTCGGGCTTCGGTCGGATCGCAGGGAGAGGACTGGGGTTGGCGGCGTGAACACAGCCTGAAGGGGTTAGCGCACCACAGCTAGCCGGGAGGGAGTCCGGGAAAAAGTCTGCAGCTACCGAAGAGGCAAGAGACTTTTTCTTACCTCTCTGTTTCCTGGTGCGCGAGGAGAGGGGATTCAGACCACCGCCTAAACGAGCTCCAGAGATGGGCGCGAGCCGTGGCTATCAGCGCGGACCCCAGAGACGGGCATGAGACGCTAAGGCTGCTGCTGCCGCCACCAAGAAGCCTGTGTGCGAGCACAGGTCACTCTCCACACCGCCCCTCCCGGGAGCCTGTGTAGCCCGCCACGGCCAGGGTCCCGTGATCCAGGGACAACTTCCCCGGGAGAACGCACAGCGCACCTCGGGTTGCTGCAACCTCACGCCAGCCTCTGCCGCCGCAGGCTCGCCCCGCCTCCTCCGTACCCCTCCCTCCCCCCGGCCTGAGTGAGCCAGAGCCCCCGAAGCAGCTGCTCCTTTAACCCCGTCCTGTCTGAGCGAAGAACAGACGCCCTCAGGCGACCGACACGCAGAGGCGGGGCCACATCCAAAGCTGAACCCCGGGAGCTGTACGAACAAAGAAGAGAAAGGGAAATTTCTCCCAGCAGCCTCAGAAGCAGCGGATTAAAGCTCCACAAACAACTTGATGTGCCTGCATCTGTTGAATACCTGAATAGACAACGAATCATCCCAAATTCAGGATGTGGACTTTGGGAACAGGATATATTAATTTTTCCCCTTTTCCTTTTTTTGTGAGTGTATATGTGTATGCGTCTGGGTGAGATTTTGTCTGTATAGCTTTGCTTTCACCATTAGTCCTAGGAATTGGTCCGTCCTTTTTTTTTTTTTTTCTTTACTTAAAAAAATTTTTTTTCTTAATAAATGTTTTCTTAATAATTTTTACCTTATTTTCTATTTTTAAAAATTAAAAAAAATTTTTTTCTTAATAAGTTTTTTCATATTTTTTATTTTAAAAAATTTTTTTCTTAAAAATTTTTTTAATAATTTTTTTCTTATTTTTTATTATAAAAAATTAATAAATCTATTTTTAAAAATTAAAAGAAAATTTTTTTCTTAATAAATTTATTCTTAATTTTTTTCTTATTTTTTATTATAATAGCTTTATTTTATTTTATTTTATTTTATTTTATTTTATTTTATTTTATTTTATTTTATCCTCTTTCTTTCTTTCTTTCTATTTTTTCTCCCTTTTATTCTGAGCCGTGTGGATGAAAGGCTCTTGGTGCTCCAGCCAGGCATCAGGGCTGTGCCTCTGAGGTGGGAGAGCCAACTTCAGGACACTAGTCCACAAGAGACCGCCCATTCCACGTAATACCAAACGGCGAAAATCTCTCAGAGATCTCCATCTGAACATCAAGACCCAGCTTCACTCAACAACCAGCAAGCTACAGTGCTGGACACCCTATGCCAAACAACTAGCAAGACATGAACACAGCCCCATCCATTAGCAGAGAGGCTGCCTAAAATCATAATAAGGCCACAGACACCCCAAAACACACCACCAGACATGGATGTGCGCACCAGAAAGACAAGATCCAGCCTCATCCACCAGAACACAGGCACTAGTCCCCTCCACCAGGAAGCCTACACAACCCACTGAACCAACCTTAGCCACTGGGGACAGATACCAAAAACAACGGGAACTACGAACCTGCAGCCTGTGAAAAGGAAACCCAAACACAGTAAGATAAGCAAAATGAGAAGACAAAAAAACACACAGCAGATGAAGGAGCAGGGTCAAAACACACCAGACCTAACAAATGAAGAGGAAATAGGTAGTCTACCTGAAAAAGAATTCAGAATAATGATAGTAAAGATGATCCAAAATCTTGGAAATAGAATAGACAAAATGCAAGAAACATTTAACAAGGATGTAGAAGAGCTAAAGAGGAACCAAGCAATGATGAAAAAGACAATAAATGAAATTAAAAATACTCTAGATGGGATCAATAGCAGAGTAACTGAGTCAGAAGAACGGATAAGTGACCTGGAAGATAAAATAGTGGAAATAACTACTGCAGAGCAGAATAAAGAAAAAAGAATGAAAAGAACTGAGGACAGTCTCAGAGACCTCTGGGACAACATTAAACACACCAACATTCGAATTATAGGGGTCCCAGAAGAAGAAGAGAAAAAGAAAGGGACTGAGAAAATATTTGAAGAGATTATACTCGAAAACTTCCCTAATATGGGAAAGGAAATAGTTAATCAAGTCCTGGAAGCACAGAGAGTCCCACACAGGATAAATCCAAGGAGAAACACACCAAGACACATATTAATCAAACTATCAAAAATTAAATATAAAGAAAACATATTAAAAGCAGCAAGGGAAAAACAACAAATAACACACAAGGGAATCCCCATAAGGTTAACAGCTGATCTTTCAGCAGAAACTCTGCAAGCCAGAAGGGAGTGGCAGGATATACTTAAAGTGATGAAGGAGAAAAACCTACAACCAAGGTTACTCTACCCAGCAAGGATCTCATTCAGATTTGATGGAGAAATTAAAACCTTTACAGACAAGCAAAAGCTGAGGGAGTTCAGCACCACCAAACCAGCTTTACAACAAATGCTAAAGGAACTTCTCTAGGCAAGAAACACAAGAGAAGGAAAACACCTACAATAACAAACCCAAAACATTTAAGAAAATGGGAATAGGAACATACATATCGATAATTACCTTAAATGTAAATGGATTAAATGCTCCCACCAAAAGACACAGACTGGCTGAATGGATACAAAAACAAGACCCATATATATGCGGTCCACAAGAGACCCACTTCAGACCTAGAGACACATACAGACTGAAAGTGAGGGGATGGAAAAAGTTATTCCATGCAAATGGAAATCAAAAGAAAGCTGGAGTAGCAATTCTCATATCAGACAAAATAGACTTTAAAATAAAGACTATTACAAGAGACAAAGAAGGACACTATATAATGATCAAGGGATCGATCCAAGAGGAAGGTATAACAATTGTAAATATTTATGCACCCAACATAGGAGCACCTCAATACATAAGGCAAATACTAACAGCCATAAAAGGGGAAATCGACAGTAACACAATCATAGCAGGGGACTTTAACACCCCATTTTCACCAATGGACAGATCATCCAAAATGAAAATAAATAAGGAAACACAAGTTTTAAATGATACATTAAACAACATGGACTTAATTGATATTTATAGGACATTCCACCCAAAAACAACAGAATACACATTTTTCTCCAGTGCTCATGGAACATTCTCCAGGATAGATCATATCTTGGGTCACAAATCAAGCCTTGGTAAATTTAAGAAAATTGAAATCGTATCAAGTATCTTTTCCGACCACAACGCTATGAGACTAGATATCAATTACAGGAAAAGATCTGTAAAAAATACAAACACATGGAGGCTACACAATACACTACTTAATAACGAAGTGATCACTGAAGAAATCAAAGGGGAAATCAAAAAATACCTAGAAACAAATGACAATGGAGACACGACGACCCAAAACCTATGGGATGCAGCAAAAGCAGTTCTAAGAGGGAAGTTTATAGCAATACAAGCCTACCTCAAGAAACAGGAAACATCTCGAATAAACAACCTAACCTTGCACCTAAAGCAATTAGAGAAAGAAGAACAAAAAAACCCCAAAGCTAGCAGAAGGAAAGAAATCATAAAGATCAGATCAGAAATAAATGAAAAAGAAATGAAGGAAACAATAGCAAAGATCAATAAAACTAAAAGCTGGTTCTTTGAGAAGATAAACAAAATTGATAAACCATTAGCCAGACTCATCAAGAGAAAAAGGGAGAAGACTCAAATCAATAGAATTAGAAATGAAAAAGGAGAAGTAACCACTGACACTGCAGAAATACAAAGGATCATGAGAGATTACTACAAGCAACTCTATGCCAATAAAATGGACACCCTGGAAGAAATGGACAGATTCTAAGAAATGTACAACCTGCCGAGACTGAACCAGGAAGAAATAGAAAATATGAACAGACCAATCACAAGCACTGAAATTGAAACTGTGATTAATAATCTTCCAACAAACAAAAGCCCAGGACCAGATGGCTTCACAGGCGAATTCTATCAAACATTTAGAGAAGAGCTAACACCTGTCCTTCTCAAACTCTTCCAAAATATTGCAGAGGGAGGAACACTCCCCAACTCATTCTACGAGGCCACCATCACCCTGATACCAAAACCAGACAAAGATGTCACAAAGAAAGAAAACTACAGGCCAATATCACTGATGAACATAGATGCAAAAATCCTCAGCAAAATACTAGCATACAGGATCCAACAGCACATTAAAAGGATCGTACACCACAATCAAGTGGGGTTTATTCCAGGAATGCAAGGATTCTTCAATATACACAAATCAATCAAGTGATACATCATATTAACAAACTGAAGGAGAAAAACCATATGATCATCTCAATAGATGCAGAGAAAGCTTTTGACAAAATTCAACACCCATTTATGATAAAAGCCCTGCAGAAAGTAGGCATAGAGGGAACTTTCCTAAACATAATAAAGGCCATATATGACAAACCCAACATTGTCCTCAATGGTGAAAAACTGAAACCATTTCCACTAAGATCAGGAACAAGACAAGGTTGCCCACTCTCACCACTATTATTCAACATAGTTTTGGAAGTTTTAGCCACAGCAATCAGAGAAGAAAAAGAAATAAAAGGAATCCAAATCGGAAAAGAAGAAGTAAAGCTGTCACTGTTTGCAGATGACATGATACCTCACATAGAGAATCCTAAAGATGCTACCAGAAAACTACTAGAGCTAATCAATGAATTTGGTAAAGTAGCAGGATACAAAATTAATGCACAGAAATCTCTTGCATTCCTATATACTAATGATGAAAAATCTGAAAGTGAAATGAAGAAAACACTCTCGTTTACCATTGCAACAAAAAGAATAAAATACCTAGGAATAAACCTACCTAAGGAGACAAAAGACCTGTATGCAGAAAATTATAGGACACTGATGAAAGAAATTAAAGATGATACAAATAGATGGAGAGATATACCATGTTCTTGGATTAGAAGAATCAACATTGTGAAAATGACTCTACTACCCAAAGCAATCTACAGATTCAATGCAATCCCTATCAAACTACCACTGGCATTTTTCACAGAACTAGAACAAAAAATTTCACAATTTGTATGGAAAGACAAAAGACCCCGAATAGCCAAAGCAATTTTGAGAACGAAAAATGGAGCTGGAGTAATCAGGCTCCCTGACTTCAGACTATATTACAAAGCTACAGTAATCAAGACAGTTTGGTACTGGCACAAAAACAGAAATATAGATCAATGGAACAGGATAGAAAGTGCAGAGATAAACCCACACACATATGGTCACCTTATCTTTGATAAAGGAGGCAAGCATATACAGTAGAGAAAAGACAGCCTCTTCAATAAGTGGTGCTGGGAAAATTGGACAGGTACATGTAAAAGTATGAAATTAGAACACTCCCTGACACCGTACACAAAAATAAACTCAAAATGGATTAAAGACCTAAATGTAAGGCCAGACACTATCAAACTCTTAGAGGAAAACATAGGCAGAACACTCTATGACATAAATCACAGCAAGATCCTTTTTGACCCACCTCCTAGAGAAATGGAAATAAAAACACAAATAAACAAATGGGACCTAATGAAACTTAAAAGCTTTTGCACAGCAAAGGAAACCATAAACAAGACCAAAACACAACCCTCAGAATGGGAGAAAATATTTGCAAATGAAGCAACTGACAAAGGATTAATCTCCAAGATTTACAAGCAGCTCATGCAGCTCAATAACAAAAAAACAAACAACCCAATCCAAAAATGGGCAGAAGACCTAAATAGACATTTCTCCAAAGAAGATATACAGATTGCCAACAGACACATGAAAGAATGCTCAACATCATTAATCATTAGAGAAATGTAAATCAAAACTACAATGAGATATCATCTCACACCGGTCAGAATGGCCATCATCAAAAAATCTAGAAACAATAAATGCTGGAGAGGGTGTGGAGAAAAGGGAACACTCTTGCACTGTTGGTGGGAATGTAAATTGATACAGCCACTATGGAGAACAGTATGGAGGTTCCTTAAAAAACTAAAAATAGAACTACCATACGACCCAGCAATCCCACTACTGGGCATATACCCTGAGAAAACCATAATTCAGAAAGAGTCATGTACCAAAATGTTCATTGCAGCTCTATTTACAATAGCCAGGACATGGAAGCAACCTAAGTGTCCATCATCGGATGAATGGATAAAGAAGATGTGGCACATATATACAATGGAATATTACTCAGCCATAAAAAGAAATGAAATGGAGGTATTTGTAGTGAGGTGGATGAAGTTAGAGTCTGTCATACAGAGTGAAGTAAGTTAGAAAGAGAAAAACAAGTGCAGTATGCTAACACATATATATGGAATCTAAGGGAAAAAAAAAAGGTCATGAAGAACCTAGTGGCAAGACGGGAATAAAGACACAGACCTACTAGAGAATGGACTTGAGGATATGGGGAGGGGGAGGGGTGAGATGTGACAGGGTGAGAGAGTGGCATGGACATATATACACTACCAAATGTAAAATAGATAGCTAGTGGGAAGCAGCCGCATAGCACAGGGAGATCAGCTCGGTGCTTTGTGACCACCTAGAGGGGTGGGATAGGGAGGGTGGGAGGGAGGGAGACGCAAGAGGGAAGAGACATGGGAACATATGTATATGTATAACTGATTCACTTTGTTATAAAGCAGAAACTAACACACAATTGTAAAGCAAGTATACTCCAATAAAGATGTTAAAAAAAAAAAAAGATGTAAAATATGATGTCAAAAATAGTAATTGTGGGGGAGGGGAGTAAAAAGGAAGGTAGTTAAAATGCATTTAAAATTAAGAGACCACTAACTTAAAAGAATCACATGTATATATAGATTGCTATACATAAGCTACACGGTAACCATGAACCAAAAATCTATAATAGATACACACACAAAAACGAGAAAGGAATTCAAACATAACACTAAAGATAGCCATCAAATCATAAGGGAAGAGAACAAAAGACGGAACAAAAAAGAACTGCAAAAAAAATTAATAAAATTGTTATAAGTAGATACTTATCAATAATTACTTAAATGTAAATGGACTAAATGCTCAAGTCAAAAAACATGAAATTGCTGAGTGGACAAAAAACAAGACCCATATTTATGCTGTCTACAGGAGATTCACTTCAGACACACACGGACTGAAAGTGAAGGGATGAAAAAGGTATTCCATGCAAATGGAAACTAAAAGAAAGTCAAGGCAACAATACTTATATCCAGACAAAATAGACTTTAAAACAAAGAAACAAGGAAGGACATTGCATAATGATCAAGGGATAAATCTAAGAAGAATATATAACAATAGTAAATATATGTGCACCCAACATGGGGTCACCTAGTATATGAAGGAAATATTAACAGACATAAAGGGAGAAACTGACAGTAACACAATAATAGTAGGGGATGATACCACTTCACTTAGTAAGGAAATAGTGGCCTTAAATGACCTATTAGAAATTTAGTAAGGAAATTTAGTAAGGAAATAGTGGCCTTAAATGACCTATTAGAAAAATGCACATAATAGATATACATAGAACATTCCACCCTAAAACAGTATACATTCTTTTCATGTGCACATGGAACATTCACCAGGATAGGTCGCATGCTAGGCCACAAAACAAGTCTCAGTAAATTTAAGAAAATTGAAATCATATCCAGCGTTCATTCTGACCACAATACTATGAGACTAGAAATCAACTGCAAGAAAAAATACTGCAAAAAACACAATCACTTGGAGGGTAACAGTATGCTACTAAACAAACCATGGATCACTGAAGAAATCAAAGAAGAAATTTAAAAAATATCTGGAGACAAATGAAAATGAAAACAATGATTCAAAATCTACAGAACACAGCAGAAGTAGTACTAAGAGGGAAGTTTATAGCCATATAAGCCTAACTCAGGAAACAAAGAAAGTCTCAAATGAACAGCCTTACCTTATACCTAAAGGAACTAGAAATAGAAGAACAAACAAATCCCATAGTTAGTAGAAGGAAAGAAATCATAAAGATCAGAGCAGAAATAAATTAAGTAGAGACTAAAAAAAATACAAAAGATCAGTGAAATGAAGAGCTGGTTCTTTGAAAAGATAAACAAAATTGATAAAGCTTTAGCCAGATTCATCAAGAAAAAAAGAGGGCCCAAATCAGTAAAATCAGAAATGAAAAAGGAGAAGTTAAAGGCAAATGAAACAAAAGCAAAAATAAACAATGGGACCTAATTAAACTAAAAGTTTTGCACAGCAAAGGAACCCATCAACAAAACAAAAAGGCAACCTATGGAATGGGAAAAAATATTTGCAAATGATATGACCAATAACAGGTTAATAGTCAACATATATAAATAGCTCATACAACACAATACCAAAAAAACAAACAACCTGAATAAAAATGGATAGAAGAGCTGAACAGACATTTTTCCAAAGAAAACATGTAGATGACCAACAGGCACATGAAAATATGCACAAAATCGCTAAACATCAGAGAAATGTAAATCAAAACCACAATGAGATATAACTTCACACTTGTCACAATTTGAATGGCTATCATCAAATTGACCACAATTAACAAATGTTGGCAAGGATATGGAGTAAAGGGAACCCTTGTAAACTATTCGTGGGAATGCAAATTAGTGCAGCTACTATGGAAAACCGTATGGGGGGGGGTCTCTGGAAAACTAAAAATAGAACTATCATATGATCCAGCAATTCCACTCCTGGGTATATATCCAAGTGAAAAAAACAGTAATTAAAAAAAAAAATGCAGCCTAATGTTCATAGCAGCATTATTTACAGTACTCAAAATATGAAGCAAACTAAGTGCCCATCAACAGATGAATGGATTAAAAAAGATGTATTATATATGTACAATGGAATATTACTGAGCCATAAAAAGAATGAAATTTTGCCATTTGCCACAATATCAACCAACCTAGAGGGTATTACGCTTAATTAAATAAGCCAGATAGAAAAAGACAAATATTGAAGGTTATCACTTACATGTGGAATCTAAAACATAATACAAATAAATATAACAAAATAGAAACAGACTCACAGGTGTAGAGAACAAACTAATTACCAGTGGGAAGAGGGAAGGGAGGAGGACTAGATAGGGATAGCAGATTAAGAGGTACAAACTACTATTTATAAAATAAATAAGCTACAAGGATATATTGTACGGACACAGGAATATAACCAATATTTTATAATAATTTTAAATAGAGTATAATCTATAAACATTTTGAATCAGTATATTGTACACCTGAAACTACTATAATATTGTAAATCAAGTAAACTTCAGTAAAAATATATTAAAATAAATAAACAAATATACTGTAGTACCTTGAAGGTCACTGTAAGTAGTTTCGATATTAATCTAAATTCATTGGGAAGCCATTGACAACTTTCACCTTTGTGTTTCATTTGAAATAAGTCTGTTTCCTGAATGAAGACTAAATTGGATTCAAGAAAAATAGTAAGAAAGGGGACAAGAGACTGTTGCATAGACCAGGGGAGGAATGTTGATGACATGCAGTTGAATTGATGAGGTGGAAACTGATAAAAGTGGATGGATTGGTCATATAATTTTGAGGTTGAATCAACAGAATTTGCTGGTTAATTGGATGTGGAGGATGAGGTGAAATCAGGACTCAAGAACGGCTCAGATTCTAAGCTCAAGCAATTACATGTATAATGAAGCATTCATTAAGATTGGGAAAAATGCTATCAAGTTCTATAATAATTGAGGTTGACACACTGAAGTTACCTGACAATTTAAAATCCTAAAGATTCTCATGAGGAAAATATTTTCTTTTTTGTAAGCTTTTCATTACTTAGACTGTCACAGGTAGTCTAATATGCATTATCTGATACATAAATTATTGTTCATTTTCTAGTCTATTATGAACTACTCTCTTTTGAAACATGAGAAGTCTGGTATAAAATAAATGTGTGATATTTGAGTGAGACAAGACAAATTCATACCTGCCTCACACCTATTTCTCAGTTACTCTACTTTTTCCAGAAATATGAGCAAAACTTTCTTGATATTTATTGCACTGTGATTGGTATAAAATTATTGGAGCAGCTCATAAAACTTGAAAATATTAAAAAAAGAGTTAAAATCAACAGAAATAGATTACACTGACAAAATATTTAAAGTAAAAGCCTAAGGAAGACACTGGTAATTGCTGTCAAAATTTAATTTGATGATTTATTTTGCATTTCTTTCTCTGTAGTAGCCAGCCTCCAAGAGAGCCCCAAGGATCTTGACCTCCTGGTGTTCACATCCTTGCATAGTCAGGCCCCTCCCACATTGTATCAGTGCTGGGCTCTAGGACCAACAGAATATGCCAGGAATGATGGCATGTCACTTCTGAGGGGAGATCACTAAAGACAATGTGTCTTTTTTTTCTCTCTTGGATCAGTAGCTCTCGGAAAGCTAGCTTTCATGCCCTAAGAAGTCCACATGATGAGGAACTGAGGCTTCAGGAGAACAGCTAATGAGGGACTACGGCATCTTACTAATAGCCATATGAGTGAGTTAGGAACGAGATCCTCCAGCCCTCATCAAACCTTCAGATGACTGCAACTCTGGCCAACATCTGGATTAAAACCCCATGAGAAACTCTGAGCCCCAATTACTAACTAAGCTGTTTGCAAATTCTCAGCTTACAGAGGCTGTGAGATAATAAATACGAGATAATAAACTCTGAAAGTTTTGGAGGTAATTTGTTACACAGCAATAGAAAACCAATGCTCTATTCCTTATAAGAAACAGAGGAAATAAATGAATCTTCCAAATCTGTGAGGGTTTTTATAGCCTGGACTAACTTAGAGAAAATACTGATATGGTTTTGAGATTCAAATTTATTGAAATGATGTTAAATATGTCCTTTTGTTTCTTTTGAGACTTCCAGTTAATGCCTGATTTTGTTGTGGTGTATATTAAGGGGGAGATAAGGGAGCCACGAAGTCAGGCTCATAGATGAAAATTCACCTTTGAGGAGGGACTGATGGAGAAGTCGTCTGGGAAGGATATATTAATACTTCAGATATAATGTCTGTAACTGCAATTATGAAAAGATAAAAGAAAAGGACAGCGTGCTTGTATTCAAGAGACATAGTCTTATTAAGAAAATTGAGGCAGGTTTGGAAAGTGTTCTGCTAACAAAAGATTTGTGAGATGTTTTGTGAAGAAAAAGAGGTGAGTGAGCAATTTGGAAAACATAAGGCATAATCTCATTAAAAAAAATCACAATGAAGATTTGCACAGTAAATACACCTATTTACCTTACTTTTACCCTCAGTTGTTAGTCCACTTGGACTGCTATAATAAAATACCACAGACTTGGGGGCTTAAAAAACAGAAATTTATTTTCTCAGACTTCTGGAGGCTGAAAGTCCAAGATGAAGGTATTGGCAGGTTTGGTTTCTGCTGAAGCCTCTCTCCTTGGCTTGTACATGACTGCCTTCTCACTGTGTCCTCACATGACCTAGTCTCTGTGCTCTCACATTCTCCAGTGTCTCTTTCTGTATGTCTTAATCTCCTCTTTTTATAAGGAAACCAGGTGTATTGGATTAAAACCTACCCCTAACACCTCATTTAACCTTAATTACCACTGTAAAGGCACTACCTCTAATGCAGTCACATTATGAGCTACTAGGGGTTAGGGCTTCAACATATGAATTCTAGGGGGACACAATTTACTCCATAATAGCCACCTTTCCCCAAATGATTTGACCAGGATAACCTGCACTCAGATTCAAAGGCATCCCTGATGTCTAGGAATTCATCAAATTAGTTCTCAAAGTACCTTAAGTAACCTCTTTACACTAAAATATTCTCTAATAAACCAGTCACTTAAACATTAATGTCTCCTCCAACAATCTGCCAGACTCAATAGGAAAATACATCCCAGCCCATCATGAGCAACATTTCACTCCTTGTGGCAGTGTGGCACAATCAAGAAACCAGAAATCACTCTGCTCATTTAAAACAGGTGGAATTTAATCCAGAGAAACAGTTCCAATATTGTTTAAAGGACAAGAGCAAAGGCAAAATGAGGGGTCGTGAAAGCAGCAAAAGAAGGAAAGGTAATGTTGGGAAGCTGCCACCACTCCTGTTCCGGAACCCACAAGCTCGTGACTGCTGTTGTATTTTGGAGATTTTGTAATATTTGGTTTTGGGTCCATCCCCAAAACTGCAGCAGTGGCCAGGCTACTAGTATCAACAAGTACGCTGCCTCTGCTGAGACTTCAGGAAGCCAAACTTACCTCATCCCTCCTGTTGCCACAAGGCGACCTCTAGCAGCTCTCAGACTTACGGAAGCAGAAGACAGACGTTTCTCTCTTCTTCCTGCCTTGTGATTTCCTATAACTGTTTCCTCTTGGCGGTGCCTAGAGGAAGCCCCTAACAAGGCAGGCTGGGAAATAAAATTGGAGACTCCCAGCCCCAGCAGTTTGAGATTGAGAGACAGGTAAATAGCTAACATAGTAGTGGCACAGTCTATGGTCGATTGTACTGTATGGTTAAAAAAAGCAAATGCAGTACAATCACTGCAAACAAAATGAAAATGTTGCAAATGATGCAATGCCTGATTGAAGTCAAAAGAGTAAGAAGCCCTTAAGAACACTGAATTAGCTTTCAGATATTTTTGCAAAAATTGTCCTTTTCAAAGGTTTTTATGAGTCAAATATGAAGTTCAGGATTTGGTGTCATACTACTTGGTGTTATTAGTAGAACGGTGCAAAAAATTTTAATGTTATTTATTTCTAAAATTAGTACATTATAATACTAACACAGTTTTTAAGATAATGCTCTTAACTAATTTCCATTGTTTTTCATTTTATTTTGTAAGATACTGGTGCAAATCAAAATATTAAAATTATTTACCATGCAATTAAATTCCATTTCTAAGTGGATTCACTTAAATCAGACTTTTCCTGCTACCAGTTTTATTCAGCAAATGGAAACTTCTGTCATGCTATCAACATGCTGCAAAACCACTTTTCTACAAGTATATTTTGGGGAACATTGATGAAAGGATAAAAGTCAGATTTGCCACAATTACTGCTTTTATATAAACTGGGGAAATTTGGTTTGCTTTATGACTGATGTGAATTTTCAGGATACTTTTTCAGGGATACGCGATTAGGAACAGTAGTTTTGCAAGCCTAAAATATAAACTAAAGAACTGATGTGTTCCTTTTCTAGCTGACCATCTATGTGCCATGGGCTTTGGTTCAATATTAGTATGTTTTTTGCTTATGAGTTCCTGCAGTTCTGTTCTCCCATGATATAGAGTAAGGTTAGCTTAGAGTATATTTTTGCAGCAATAAAATAATTTTGTGGAAGATCTGTTCTTACCTTGTGTGTTTCACTGATATCCACATGACTTATTTTATTTTTCTATACTGCTAAAGGAGGCAGGCAGATGGTTAAATAAATGCTTCAAGCATGTTAAAATTAAACCTGACATTTCTGATTACCTTGGCAGATACTGCCACTGATTTGCCACAATGAAATTTTGGGATAAATGACTTCAAACTTTTCATTTTTATATAAAATGTAGTTCTAAGAATAAAAAATATTATTATTATACAGAAGACTATATTTATATGATGACATAGCTGATAGCTATATATGCTTATTAACTTTTTAAGACTATACTGTTTAAAATTATGAAACTTTTATCAGTTATAATTCAGGGTCTTAAGACAAATTAGTACTTTCATAAACAGTAATGTTATCAAGCTTATGAAATATTTAGTAAAAATTTGCTCATCTCTACAGTGTCTGCTTTGGAAGTCAGGTATTTTATCTCTGCCTCACAACTTCACTATCTTCCTGGGAGGAAGAAGGTGACAGCCTCATTTTTAGACTAACTGAAATAATACCGTGGCCATTCTGAACTTTGGTGAGACAGAGAAATAGTCAGACATAGGACTAGAATTTAAGTTACACATTATGTGTAAAAAGATAAACTGACTTGGTTGGCTGTCACGCATGGGATCGACAATAGAGTTGCAGTTAATTGGGCCAGTGTGTAAAAGGAAGATTTCTCTACTTGGTTACCAACTAGTGAGTGCCTTTATAATCCCCTAAATATTCTTGGAATTGTGAGACAAGATGGTAGCACTGACACATTATAAAACTTGACAATCTGCTTCAAACTTATGAGAGGTAAAAATATATTTTAACTATTAAAATAAATGATGTGTAAAAACAAGATGAAATTTTTCATAAATATATATTAAAAGGATAGCCAAGCTTCTAAGTTGGCACTGAAGTCACAGGGTCCTATAAAGGCTGGTATAAGAGACAGGTTCCTAGGGCCAGTGTTTTAGTGACTGAGTCCTGGGATCAAATATGTGCCTACCATCAATGTCAGAGAAATGATGCTGAGCTCAACGTTTGAGGGGAAGAGTGGGGATATGCATCTGAATCATAAACAGGAGAGAAAATATTTCCACCCATTCTCCTAGAATTCAGCAGAAACTTTATGGTTGCTTATATCCAGAAAAAAAAATCAAAGATACAAATTTAATGTTGGAAACAGCCAGCCTTTGACCTATAGCTGTCAATACAAGACTTAATTTGAAGACCTGAACTCCGAAGACCTTGGGATGAAGTAATTTATAAAACCCACTTAAGAGAGAATGAAAAACTCCTCACACAGTTTGCATCTCAAACTAAAATTACAAAATTCATTAAGGAATCCTATACCACCAAACGTAAACCCAAGATTCCCAAACAAGCAACAAGACATTCAAGAAAATAGAATATAATATCTGAAATAGATGTTAAATTAAGTGTGATTAAAATTCTCAACTTATAGGTGGAAATAACATCTATTAGAGGTTTTTAATTAATAAGTAGGTAAGCTTAAAAAAAAGATCATCTGGCAACAATGAAAATGTAGTAACTGGAAAGATGGAATAAATGATGGTCTTGAGAAACTGAAGAGAGGATATTGACTTAAGAGGTTAAAAGTATCAAACCTGTCTGCAGGCAGCTTGGAGAAATGAAGTTAAGGAAAATATAGGAAAGAAGTTACAGACAGGGAAGATAATCCATGAGCTTCCAAACCAATGACTGTAACAATTTTCCAAAGGATATAATAGAGAGAATGGAGAAGAAAAAAATGATGAAAAAAGAATATGACTGAAAATTCTCTGGAACAAAAGAACATGATTCTCAAAACTAAAAAAAAAAAAAAAATTCACAGAGTGCTGAGTATGATTAAAAAATAACTTAGGAGGCTAACAACAAAATGGTAGTATTATAGTCACTGAATTTGAAGTACTTCCTATAGTAACAGATAGAACACATAGGCATAATAAAACCGAGAGACAAACTCTGCAACAAAACTAAATAAGATATAACAAATACCATCATAAGAGTGAGTAGTGCCAAAGCACCTACATCAGCATCGTGCAGAAAGAAATGAAGTCAGAGGGACTTAACGATATCTCTGAAAACTAGACTCCCTGTTATGGGTTGAATTGTATGCCCCCAACAAGATATGTTGAGGCTCAAATAAGTATTTAGAATATGACCTTATTTGGAAATAAGGTCTTTACAGAGGCAGTCAAGTTAAAATGAGATCATTTAGGTGGACTCTAATCTAGCTTAACTAGTGTCCTTATAAAAAGGGGAAATTTGGACACAGACACATGCACACAGGGAGAATGCCATGTGAACATGAAAGCAGGGATCAAGATGACGCAACTACAAGCCAAGGAAGGTCAAAGATTGGCAGCAAATTAGAAGCTAGGAGAGAAGCATGGAACAGTTTCCTCCTCAGTAGACACCAACCCTGCCAACACCTTGATCTTGGACTTTTAGCCCCAGAATTGTAAGAAAATAAACTTCTGTTGTATATGGCACCCAGTTTGTGATACTTTGTATGGCAGCCCTAGCAAACAAATACAGAACCAGATATCAAATTGTCAACACCTTTGTTTTTTGGAATGCTCAGAGTCCAGATGAGAACAGCTTCTGAAGAAAGGCTCTAGTTTTTTGGAGAGGGCAAGGGGACCACTAAATGTCATCTGAGTCCTAGCATCTCTTATCTGTATGGAAAATGTTCACCTAATAGAAAGAGTGATCATGTGGTTGAGTCTCCTAATGTCTCCAGTTTTATATTTCCATCTCTGTAATTCTGCCAGAATTTTTGATGGTTTCTCTGTCCTGTTGCAGAAGCTCTACCTGGGAAAGCCAGGCTTCTCAGCCTCTTGCTCTGCGCTCAGAACAGGTAAGCACCTCCCAGAGGAAAAGCAAATGCAGAATTTTGGCTCAACTCTTTGGTCCTTACTTCTTGGTAATATTAGTCTTTCTTATCCTGGCTTTTTGAATAGCTCTCTGATGCCTATAAACAGGTAATTTTTAAAAATCCAACTTGTTTTACAATGCACCCAACTTTTAAAATTATTCATGATGGAGGTATTTGTGTACTCTAAACTACTCTATCCTATTACAAGGTAGAAGTTAGTGTTGTCTTACATTTGAACTAATAAGATATATTCCAAAATGAATTTAAGACACTGCCTCTAACTCATATCTATTATCTATCTTGTATATAAAATGTATATGCATGGCTATATATATATGTATGTATACATGTGGCTTTCTGTATTTTTATTTCCATATTTTTAGTCATATATATGTGTGTGTTGCTTTTCATATATTTGTTGGAAGCGTTAAGTATGACCTGAACCTTTTTTATAAAGACTTTGGGAAAATTAATTAATACCATTAAACATCAAAAAGATAAATACTATATTTGGTTCCGTATCTTTAAACAGATGTAAGTAAAATATTTGGCTACACAATTTATAAACTTGTGTTATTTCCTCCTTTTCAGGTAAATTTCCTCAACTTGTAGTTCTATATCCCCCTCAAGAATGACTATTCCTGGTGGCGCAGTGGTTGAGAATCTGCCTGCTAATGCAGGGGACACGGGTTCGAGCCGTCGTCTGGGAAGATCCCACATGCCGCGGAGCACCTAGGCCCGTGAGCCACAACTACTGAGCCTGCGCGTCTGGAGCTTGTGCTCCGCAACAAGAGAGGCCGCGACAGTGAGAGGCCCGCGCACCGCGATGAAGAGTGGCCCCCGCTGACGGCAACTAGAGAAAGCCCTCGCACAGAAACGAAGACCCAACACAGCCAAAAATAAATAAATAAATAAATAACTCTATCTAAAAAAAAAAAAGTCTTTGTCCAACTGTTGTACAAAATTAGTTTCATATAAAACATTCTTATCACAAAAAAAATTTTTTTTAATAAAAAAAAAAAAGAAAAAGAATGACTATTCCACACCATGACTCTCCTTAGTGCAAATGAGATAAAACTATTTCTCAGCATATGCTCACTTAGAATTATTTTAAGAAGAAGAGAGTTAGGAGCCTGGAGGTCCTTATTAACATTTAGGGGAGCCTAATGATCTGTTTGTGTTTGAAGTAACCCTAGATTCTGTGCTTGAACTTTATATTGAAGCTTTATATCCCTTATATGTTAAACCTAAATTAACATGCTTAATGCAAATAACAAAGGTGATCTCAAACCTAAGTTTCTTCCAGAAATTATTTGGGCTAACTTTCAATGTGCAAAATATCTGAAGCAATGTGATTTGGCCACACCCTTCTATACTAAAACATGTGAAAGTTCTCAGAATTCATAAAATACAAAACCACCTATTTGACTTCTTTCACTTCTTTTCTAGACTTGAAAAATACAGAATATTCTCCCTCATCTCCTCTTCTTGTTACAAAGTTTGAATTCAAGGGGTGAATCCATTTACATTAGGAATAAGTCACCCTAAGACAAAAAGGGAAGGAAACACTCAAATGCTCCCCCCATCCAACCTATTACACCACAAAAATATACATTTTTCCTCATAAAATTCATTTAAATGGAGCACAATTCAGTTCAAGGCAAAGATTACCTAACAATACAAAAGATACGCATAAAGTGTTTATTTCCTAATTTATTCTTGTTATATATTTTTTCTCTTTATCCATTAACAAAAAATCATCGCAGTAGATTGATAATTATTAGCTCCTTACAAACAGTCACAATGGCAATTTGGTTAAATGTTTTATGAACTGTTTGGGTTCACAAATAAGATTATTTTCCACATGTTATATGAAGGGTTTGGCACATGATATTCATGAACAATAAAATGAGTTTGGTGACTCATTCTCTTTTCTGCTACCAGACTGGAAAATTTCCCGTAAATTTTATTTGTGTTCCTCTGCTTGTGACAACCATCTGCTTAGCCTTCACACTATTTTGTGTTTAGCCAAGATGAAATTAAAATTGACAGAAGTATCTACTATAAAAAAAGCAGCACAGATAATTGGGGAGTGGAATGTAAGTCAGCACCACTGCTTCGCATCCAGCACCTTCATTATGACAGTGTTCTGCACTCAAACATTTGAGAGTTGCTGAGAAGAATTAGTTCATAAGGGGGTGTGTAAATTTAATGAAACTGAATTTTGAGGATGTATAAATATTTATTTCATTAAGTGAAAAGGTTAGCAATTTAAAGCTTCATACTGTAAAGCATTCCTTTTGAAACAATGTTAACCCTCATATTTTTTCCTCCCTTATTACAGGCATAAGATTCTGAAACAATATTATCATTTAATAGTAAACATTGAACCACACAAGACTTTTATGTCAAAGATTTTAACTATCTCAATAGACTGTAGCTCTAATTCCTGGTCATAGGGAAAACTGTGAGCTTATCAGCTTGTTATTGTAAGAAAGGAAAATAGCAAGGGAATGGCAATATGTGAAACACTAATAACATGTTCTGTCAAATTATTTGACGATAGAAGAAAAATATTCTATGGAGTCCATTGAACACATTTAAGTAAAATTGAGATTGACTGTATCAATCACGGAAATGAAATTTATTTTTGCCCTGTCTAATCAACTGGATTTAAGTGTGGGTAATGAAAGACACACCCAAACAAGATTAGTCCTTACTTTGGCACCATTCTTTAAAGGAGGAGTCTTGACAATACCCACTTAAAATTGGTCGTTTAAATACGGCTATCACCTCTTTTCAGAATGTTTAAGCAATTCTCTCAATTACCATCAAATAGGAAATAATGATCACTGCACATTTTCTTTGGTTTTATTGCTGTAAAACTACATCATAAGAACTATCCTTCATAATAAGTGATATGGAAGGCTCTGAAATGAACCATTAAAACCAGAGATTTTTATATACACGGGGGGACAACTTCTAAATTGCTTTATATACAGTGAAAATAACTTATTTTAACTTTTGTGATCAAAACAAAAAAGAAATAATTGGGTCAAAGACTTAACTGAGATTTTACTTCTGTAAAAAAAAAAAAAATATATATATATATATATATATATATATACACACACATATATATATGAATTTTATACAGTCTAAGTACTTGAGCTTTTAAAGATAACTTGGGGGTTGCATTTATGGCAATTATATGGAAAAATCAAGTGATAGAATTTTTTTTCTCTTCAGTAAAAGCAATCTGCAAGTAGCCATGTGCACTTTATTAACAGAAAATTTTTAGTTTTGGCTAGGAGCAGGTCAGTCATAGTTCTAAATATTTTTCTTAGCAATAGTAATATTACACACACACACACACTCTACAATTTCTGGCAGTTTGGTGGACCAAAAGTCCCAACCACCAGTGAATATAATTAAAAATTTACATAAAATATGGATAACACTAAAATTAAATATTAATGGACTTAATTTTTTAGAGCAGATTAGGTTTACAGAAAAATTGAGCAGATGATACAAAGTGTTCCTTTATACCTTTACTCTTCCCCCCATCCCAGGGTTTCACCTATTATTAACATCTTCATTACTGTGGTAGATTTGTTATAATTGGTGAATCAATATTGATACATTATTATTAACTGAAGTCTGTATTTTACATTTGGGTTCACTGTATTGTACATTTTATAGTTTTTAACTAATGTATAATGACATGTTTCCACCATGACAATGTCATGCAGAAGAGATTGATTACCCTAAACATCCCCTGTGTTCTTCCTTTTCATCCTTTCTTCTCTTCCTAAAACCCTGGCAGCTACTAATTTTTTTACTGTCTATAATTCTGCCTTTTGCAGAATATCATGTAGCTGGAATCAAACAGTATGTAGTCTTTTCAGATTGGCTTCTTTCACTAAGCAATATACATTTAAGTTTCCTCCATGTCTTTTCATGGCTTGATAGCTTTTTGAATCACTGAATAATACTCAATTACATGGATGTATCAGTTTGTTTATCCATTCACTTTTCAAAGGACATCTTCAATACTTTCATTTTTTTGAAATTATGAACAAAGCTGCTGTACACATTTGTCTTCAGGTTTTCATGTGTAACTAAAATTTCAGCTTATTTGGGTACATAACTAGGGGCACAATTACTGGATCATATGGTAAGATTCTGATGAGCTTTGTAAGAAACTTCCAAATGGTCTTGCAAAATTGTGGTACATTTTTTCATCCTCACTACCAATGAAGGTGAATTCTTGTTGCCCTACATCGTAACCACCATTTGCTATTGTCAGCTTTCTCAATTTTAGCTATCCTAATAGGTATATAGTGGTATCTCATTATTGTTTTAATTTACAATTCTCTAATGTCATACGATGAGCACCTTTTATTATGTATATTTATTATTGTTTATCATCTACAGTAATGTATCTGTTTAGACCTTTAACCTATTTTTTAATTGGATTGTTGTATTATTGTTGAATTTTAAGTGTTCTTTTTATATTTTGGATACAAGTCTTTTATCAGATATCTGTTTTGCAAATATTTCTACCTAGTCTGTGACTTATCTTTTCATCCTCTTAAACAAGATCTCATATAGAACACAAGATCCAAGTGATTGATTGTGATGTTCTGTTCAACTATAGTTTTACTGAATTTCTGCCTGCTGGATTTGTCAATTACTGGTGTAGAGGGGTATTGAAGTCTCCAATTCTAACAGTGGATTTGTCTATTTCTCTTTGCAGTTACATTAGGTTTTGCCTCACGTTTTGAAAATCTGTTTTCAGGCATATACCCATTAAAGATTATTATGTCTTCATGGAGACTTGACCCCTCTATCATTATGTAATGCTTCTCTTTATCCCTGATGTTTTTCCTTGTTCTGAGTGTAATTTGTCTGAAATTAATATAGCTATCCCTGCTTCCTTTTGATCTGTTACCATGATATATCTTTTTCCATCTTTTTACTTTTAATCTACACATGTATTAATTTTATTTTATTTTATTTTTTTTTTTTTTTAATTTATTTATTTTTTGGCTGTGTTGGGTCTTCATTTCTGTGCGAGGGCCTTCTCTAGTTGCGGCAAGTGGGGGCCACTCTTCATCGCGGTGCGCGGGCCTCTCACTATTGCGGCCTCTCCTGCTGCGGAGCACAGGCTCCAGACGCGCAGGCTCAGCAGCCGTGGCTCACGGGCCCAGTTGCTCCGCAGCATGTGGGATCCTCCCAGACCAGGGCCCGAACCCGTGTCCCCTGCACTAGCAGGCAGACTCTCAACCACTGCGCCACCAGGGAAGCCCCCTGTATTTATTTTTAATGTGGGTTTCTTGTAGACAAAGAATAGTTGTTTTTTGATTTAGTCACTCTGACAGTCTGTCTCATTTAATTGGTGTATTAAATCATTCACATTTATTGTGCTTATTGATATAGTTGGATTAATAGCCATAATATTTGTAACTATTTTCTGTTAGTTGCTCTGGATCTTTTTCTTTTTTCTTGCACTCTTTTTATGCCTTCTGTGGTTTTATCTGAGTACTTTATATGACTCCATTTTCCCTTCTCTCTTAGCATATCAATTATACTTATTTTTCTAAAATTTTATTGTGATTGTCCTAGAGTTTGCAATATACATTTGTCCTCAATTCTCTGATGTATCTAAGAAGAGTTGCTGATTTTCATTTTGTTCAGATATTTTCTTGTTATAATATTTGGAGTAACAACTTCCAAGCTCTTTACATATTAGATCAGGAGCTGGAAGCCTAAATAGCACGTTTTAAAAAATGCACAAAAGATTTACCAAGTTAATTAGTAAAAAAGGAACATAGATGTATACGTAAAGTTGTGAAACTTGATTTTGGATTAAGTATATTTAACAAATCATGTAACTATAAGTTGATTATAATAGTGTCAGAGAAATTAAATTACTTTCAATGGAACAAAAATTATACTGACACTGACTTTCTAAGGGAAACAATGGGGACTTCCCTGGTATCACAGTTGTTAAGAATCCACCTGCCAATGCAGGAGACACGGGTTCGAGCCCTGGTCCAAGAAGATACCACATGCCGCAGAGCAACTAAGCCCGTGTGCCACAACTACTGAGCCTGTGCTCTAGAGCCCGTGAGCCACAACTACTGAAGCCCGTGTGCCTAGAGCCCGTGCTCCGCAACAAGAGAAGCCACCACAATGAGAAGCCCGTGCACTGCAACAAAGAGTAGCCCCCGCTCGCCGCAACTAGAGAAAGCCTGCACACAGCAACGAAGACCCAATGCAGCCAAAAATAAATAAATAAATAAATAAAATTTTTTTTAAAAAAGAAAGAAACAATGGAAGTCAGAAAGTAGTGGAATAACGTTTTACTTAGTCATTGCTTTCTTGACAAACATCCTTTGTCAGGATGAGGTAAAAAAAAGACCTCCAACAACAATAAACAGAGATTTTATAACAAATGAAATGTTACTAAAGAAAATTCTTAAGTAGGTATTGTAGGCAGAAGAAAATAATACCAATTGAAAATTTCAAGATGCAAAAAATAAAGAACAAAGAAAGCTATAAATAAGTGCAAAAATCTAAAGAAATCTGTAAAAACAATAATAATTAACTCTGTGTGTTTCACAAAGGAAGAAATAATATACATGATAAAATCAGCATATAAATTTCAAGTGATGTGTTTGACATTGAAGTATTCTCAAGTTCTTGCATAAGGGAGAGTAGTAAATGTATTGACTAATTTTAGACTTTGATGACCTAAGAATTAATAAAATATTTAATAAGTATAAAAATTAAAAATAGAATGTGTAATATTCTAATTAGTAGAAGAAAACAATAAATTGAAAAAAATTACTCTGGCAATCAAAAGGAGGATATTGCAATGGTGTCAGGACATAGAAATGTACTGTAATAGAACATATAAGTTAAGACTGTAAGATAATAAATTCAAATATATCAAGGATTTCAAAGAAAAATTTGGCTATTTTTTTTATAAGAGAGTCATTATAAAATTTGAATCAAACTTCATGAAAATAGAAATGCTGGATAGAGAGAAAAAGAAAAAAGTTTAGAACAAAAGTGAAAGTCAAGCAAATACTAAATACTAACTTTAAAAAGAAAATAACTTCTATTAATATTATTTTGTGATACTGTATAGATATGCATGTAGAGTTGTTAAGGACAGGGAGTAATATCTGTCCTGGAGACGCATATTAGAGAATCTTTGTGTATAGATAATATTTAAAGCCACAGGACTTGATAAGACACCAAGAGAATGAATTTTATAAGACAAATGAATCAAGCCTGAGTGCCAGAAACCACCAGCTTTAAGATGTCAGAGAGATGAGGAATCTGAAGTGAAGAAAGTATGCCAATGAGAAATGATTGATGAACCATGTCAAACCCTGCTTATAGTTCAAATAAGAAGAGTAGAGATGATGATCAATTATTTGATAACAATGACGAGGATACTGATGATGCTGATAACTCCTATAGTATATTGTGTTCCCCAATCCCCTTATTATCAACTTCCCATTCCTTCATTGGAAATTGTGGTTTATTTTTTAACAATAATTCTCCCTCATCTTCCTTTTTTAAATCATAAATGAGAATTTACATTCCATTGTCTTGTTTATTCCTAAACTCTACACATTAAATATAGAGGGTCTCTTTATTCTAGACTTAACTGGTTTGTGTTCCTCAGGGAGAGAAATTTCATTTAAATGTTTTTCTTATGGTCAAGTCTTGCTGAGCAGAACAAGTCATTATATTTAGAGTACACAAATAGATTGATGTTTCTTTTTTTATCAATATAGATGACATTTTTAGAAAAACAACTTTAAGAAATATTCTATCCAGGATCATGCAAGATACTGACAGGGAATAAATGGAGAACCACCTCAGCTGCTTCTGGGGATTCTTCTGTTCCAGGAAGAATGACCACTAAGTTCCATGTGTTTGCTCCAAAAGTACCACCACTTCTTTTAATTCCAACCCACCCCATGGAACTTGTATAGACATTCTTGCTGATCTAGGTCTAAATGAGTTTATCACATCCCTTTAGATAGGACTTTTATTGACTAGATATCCACATGGAATCAGCCCTTCTAATCCATTTTCTGTAATCTTAATCTTGCCAAATTTAACTTCTTTCTCTTTCTACTGGTTTGCTTCTGAGAGTCCAAATTTCCGTATATAATGCCTAAATTATGACAAAAGCTGAAGGTCAAAATTTGGTCTTTATAATTCAAAATAGTAGTCATATTTTGGGAAGAGAAAAACAAGATCTCCAAATTCTCACATGCCATCAACTATGCCATCCACCTGCTTCCACTGACAGAGTATTTACAAATATTTATATTGCAAAAGGCATACATCAGGAAAATTCTCAACGTATTTGGGTGTATTTTGTTTCAACTACAAGTTTTTTTTATTCCCAGCTAACTAACAAAGGCCTCATGTGTGTCTTGAAGTTTCCTTATGCTCCTTTTATTCATGGTCTAGACTGAAGGAAGATATAAATTGCCTGCTTTATGATTCCCTTTCCATGATCCCCAACTTGATTCCTATTTGATCTTATAGGGGGATGGCAATTCCCAAGCACAGATTATATCTGGGTCTCATCTTTCAAGCCATGTGGAAATGTAAAAAAGAGAAAAAGTAGAACTCGAAGGTCATAGGAAGAAAATGGAATAGTTCTGCCTAATCTCTATTATAATGACTTTTCTCCTTTGCATTAAAAGTCAACTCCATATTATGGTGGACCAACTATGATTTTCATGATTTCATATAGTTCTTTACTAACAGGGATTCCAGAGGGGTAGATTACAGCAAATAGTGTGTAGCTCTGAACTCACCCAACAGATTAGAATGTGTGATCAAGTAATTATTATTTATAGCACCATTTAAAAATGTGCCCAAACCTAGAAAATAGCAACTTATCTTAAATAAAATAGGGTCATTTTTGCTTGCATCCTGACAAAGTTGAGATTTCTATCCAATCTATAATATGATATATACTCTATGACATCTGTATATGAGTAAATAAAAAAGAGTAAATTTATTCATGAAAGTCTGCATGATTTATAATGAGGAATGTTATACACTAAGAAACCAATGCCAATTATTCTTTTTAAAAACTCACCTATTATGTAATTAGAGAGAACAATGAACAATAGTGCTGAAACTAAAAGCAGAATTGATAAAATCTGGGACTACATTAATGTCTTTCTTGACCTAATAGTACAACACATAATCATTTCAATGTATGGTGTGATTAGGCTAGGAGAATAGGAAAAAAGAGCAAAGAGGTAAATTGAAGAAATCTCTTCAATGAGAACTGAGCTCAATTTCATCATGTATAAAATTGGAGATATGGAACTAGATTTTTTCCATTGTTCTTGCCATACCTAAAATTCTGTGAGTTTTTTAAACATTTGTTTCTGAGTGGCTCTTGCATATTTTGAAAAACAATCCCTTTATATTGCACACTCTATATTCATAGAGTAAACGAATATAAAGTCTGGTTGACATGAATTTGAAGGAAAAGCTCCATAAAGTGTCTCATAAAATGGGGCATTTGATCAACCTAATAAACTCTGGTTATGCTGATTTTTTTTTTACCTCTAAGATCATTTTAATACCTGTCTGGAAAAGGTCATAATTCAATCTTTGATCTCCTTTCCTTAATGTTAACTCCTTTCCTTAATTCAGAACGAGACAGAAAATGGCATATTCTTTCCCTATGACTCATATATTAACCAGAACGACTAGAATTTCTATGAGGAATTATAAGTATCTCAGAAATTCTTTCCAGGTAGTTTAATTTTAGTGAATAAATAGATCAAATCTATTCCCTCCTTTTGCTGATAGAGTTGTTAGCAAAATTTGCAGTGAATGAAAATAATTGCTATGCTATCTGGAATTAGTACAATTTCTAGGAAGCTCCAAAAATTCTGGGCAACTTGTGTGAAGTTAAGGAGAATTTCAATTTCCTGATGCTGGTAAACTCATCCAGGTTTCTCAATAATCTCTGATCGATAAATTTCCAGGTCCAAATGATTAGAGGTTGTGAAACTGAACACATCCTATAGCCCATATTTTATGTTGGAAATTTCTTCTGCACTAATATCCAGTCATACCTAAAATGCAGAAGATTTCTACAACCTCATGGGAATCATAAATGAACATAGGTTCTGAATTCAAACTATGTATCATTGCTATTTAAGAATCAAATGATTCCAAGACAGAATATGCACTTAGTGATTATTTATTCATCACTGAATAGGGCCAAAACATTTTTGACACAGAATTTGTTCATTGATTTACATTTTATATAAATAAACATCTGAGTATTCTAAGTAGGCATCAGAACATTTGTAGTTCATACACTTCAAAATACTTTTTATTGTATTGTTCACCAAAAGTGACTGAGAAGGAGTTGTGCGTATGTGTATGTGAGTCTATGTGTGTATGTGAGTACATGAGTAAAAGTACGTAAGAGAATAAATGATTGGAATCATAGATTATTATAGCATGGCAGCCATAGGTTTCTCCATGAAATGGCACTGACTATTACTTTATTTTTTAATGCAGAGACATTTGTCATTTTTATGCAGCCTATAGGACTGACTTACTCAATTGAATTGATTATTTTTGCACCAGTGAATTCTCCTTTCCTCCACTATGTTGGTAAGTCATGAGGGTCATCTTCAAGGTACCATGGCCAATACCATGCTCCTGAGCACTTAGGCAAAATTTCCTGGATTTTGGCATTGAGCACTACACTGAGACATATGAAGTGCAGTGGAATTCAGAAGATCTGCATGTTGAAAGATCTGAGTGTACGATGAAAATGGGTACTGTTTATTAGGGGGAGGTGTAAAATCCTGGGGACAGAGAATGTGAAATTGCAAAAGGAGTTAAGCTGTATTTGTTTTACAAAAGCAAAATAAACATTAAGGCATAAACTACTAACAACCACGTTTAAACACAGATCATATTTTTAAATTGTCGTAGTTAAACTAGGATTTAATACCAAAGAGTAAAGAAAATAATCTGCCTGATCAATCCACCATGTGAACCATCACTGGAGTAATATGTTGAATAAATATTTTGATCTTGGTCTAAGTCCCTGTTAACACAGAGATAGCTGAAACATCTACTATCTTTTGGGTTATTTCTGTGGAAGCAAACTTAGCTGTAATGTTCTACTATCAATAGTGAATGACATGACTGTGATAATTAAGGCAGTGATACCCTTCTAGATGAATTTGGCATCACACTAATTAAAACAGTAAAAGATAAAGTCTTAATGTTGGGTTATATGTCTATATCCAAAAGCTAATAATCACGACTGCTTTTGGCCACAATGAGCTAACAGAAACCAGATTGATCTTACTATCTTAAGTAAAAAAAATGGACAAAACTGATGAAACAATGTTTTTCAAATTTTGGGAAACAAACATTAATCTCTGAGAGAACAAAAATAAATGAGATGAGTCATAGCTTGTTGTCTAGAGAGAGTTTCCGAGTAGCAGTGTAGGGAGGAGGAACCCAAACAAATTTTAGCAATCTCCCTCGCTGAAGAAACAGAGTTCAGAGTTGGGGAGACCTAAGCAGGTAAAATTTGCAGGACAGAGTACTGGGAAGGAAAGAGTTGAGCATACAGGTGCACCACACACACACACACACACACACACACACACACACACACACACACACATCCAAGAACCTCAGGGGATTTCCCGCAAGTCTACAGCTGAATTCTGATTAGTCTGTTCATGTGGGAAAATTCCCACATAAAAATGTTAAAACCAGTGACTTAACTTTCTAATTTCAGAAATTATAATAAGAAAAGCAAATTAAAACCAAAGTAAGCAGAAGAAAGTTAATAAAGATAAGAGCAAGAATTATTAAAAGAGACGACAAAAGAGTAGAAAAAAATGAGTATAAGCAAAGCTAGTTCTTGAAACGATCATAATGATAGTTCTCTAGCCACACTGACCAAGAAGAAAAAGAAAGAAGACAAGAATTACCAATAACAAGAATGGGAGAAGGGACATTGATGAACATTCTATACTATACAGATATTAAAACTTTAATTAGGGAATATTATTAAAAAGTTTATGACAATAAATTCAACAACACAGATGAAATGAAAACACACAAACACATACAAGAAGCAATACATAAACTGAGTCACCCTACATCTACTAAAGAACTTAAATTTGTAGTTAATCATTTTTCTTTGACGAGAACTCCAACTTTTGATGGTTTCACTACTAACTTATTCAAAAATTTACTGGAGAAATATTATCAATTAGGTACACAATTTCATTCTGTGAGGCCAACATTTCCCTGATGCTAAAACACAAAAATGACATTCCAAGAGAACTTCAGACCAGTATCTCTCAGGAACAGAGACACAAAAATCCTTAGCAAAATTTTAGTAAGTTGAATCTAATAACATATGAAAAGGATAAGACATCAAGACCTTGTGGCATATTTACCACCAGGAAAGTTGATGTAACGATCGAAAATCTATATAATTCAACATGTTAAAAATGTTTTAAAGTAATCTGTTCTAACCAGAACATTGTGGGGTGGGGCGGGGCGGGGGTGGGGGAGAAAGAAACAAAATGCAATCAGATGGCAAAAGAAGTACCAGTGTCTTTGATCACAGAAACATGATTATCTATGTAGAAAATCCTAAGGAATCTACAGAAAAGATTTTAGAACTAATGAGTGCATTTAGTAAGTTTACAGGATACAAATTCAACATACAGTAGTTGATTCTATTTATTGATACAAGCAATGATCAGCTAGAAATAATTTTTTAATTAATATCACTTTCAGTAACGTTAAAACATAATAAATTAGGAATATATTTGATAAAAGAAGTATAAGTTCAACACATTGAAAGCTGCAATATATTACTGAGAAAAATTAAAGAGCTAAATAAGTGGAAAGATAAACTATGTCCATGTATCAGAATAATCAATATTATTAAAATATCACTTCTCCCCATATCACTCTATAGATTCAACACAATCACTATAAAACTCTCAGCAGGTGACATTATAGGAATTGATGAGTTTATTCCACAGTGTATGTGGAAATGGAAAGGACCTAAGATAGCCAAAGCAATTTTGAAGAAGAACAAAGCTCAAGGACTTAACACTACTTGATATCAACATATGTTATAAAGCTTCAGTAATGGAGACTGCATGATACTGGTATTAAAAATATATATATATACATCAATAGGACAAAATGGAGTGTTGGTAAATATGCCTATACATTTACAGTCAATTGACATTCAACAAAGATGCCATGCAGGGCAGTGGGAAAGAATAATCTTTTTGACAAGTAATGCTGGAACAATTGGATGGCCATACACACAAATGAATAAATGAGTAAGTAAATAAAGACATACATACATACAAGAACATGAACTCTTTCTTTATGTTATTTACAAAAGTTAAATCAAAATGGGTCATTGGCCTACATGTTAGCTAAAACACAAACTTCTTAAGAAAAAAAATGTAAAAACAAGAATTTTTAAAATAGCACACAAAAAGGATAAAAAAGAAAAAAGTCACTAAATTGGACTCCATAAAATTTTAAAGTTTCACTACTAAGATTCTATTAAGAAAACAAAAAAGGAAACCAAAGGCTGGGTGAAATATTATCTTACACCAACAAAGAACTTGTGTATAGATTTTTGCTAGGCTGCATCCGCAGGCCTGTAAGCCTTGTACAATATTTGCTCAGCCGTGAGAGCAAGAAAGAGCCCAAAGACAGCGACAGAGACATCCAAGATTTATTGGATAGGGAATCTTACTAGTCAGAAGAAAAAGGTCCTGGAGCTACATCCAACCATGTAAGGCAGAGGGCAGGTAGGACGAGGCAGCAATCTTCGCTGCCAGGAAGGTGATGGAGGTAACAGTTACAGGGGTAATTGATGTCAGGTTGTCTCATCAGTTACCAGGGAAACCAGCAGAGGAGCACATCCCTTATAGTCTCTTGGGTTAATGGTCAATTGTCATGGGGTAGATGTTTCCCTTTGATAACCTAGCATGGTGGAGCCATTCTGGTCTAAGGATTAGAACAATCACCAGCTGGGGTAGAGGGAGATGCTGATTAAGCTCTATGATTAACAGGGGAGGTCAGTCATGTGAGTAGGGGGTAGGTGGAGCAGAGACTGGTCAAGAAGGGGAGGTACAGAGAGCAAGAGAGCCGCCACCTGGAGTGGCCTAATCATACGACTATATAAACAACTCTTACAATCTAAAATAATGTATAATTGCAATAGACACTTCACTAAAGAAGCTATATTGATAACAATAAGCATATGAAAGGAAGCTGTTGGGTTGCACCCAGCAGGCCTACAAGACTTATAGTTGCCCAGCCTCAAGACTGAAGTGCCTGGAGACAACGACAGAGACATCAATGGTTTATGGATAGGGAACCTTACCTGTCAGAAACAAAAGGGTCCTGGAGACACCCCAGCATGTACAGCAGACAGCAGGCAGGACATGGCAGCAATCTTCACTACTCAGGGCAGAAGGAGGCTACCATTTATGGGAGGAATTGATGTCAGGTTGGCTGATCAGTTACCAGGGAAACCAGCAGCTGGGGCAAGTCCCTTACTGCCCCTCTGGCTAACTACCATCAGGAGGGCAGAGGTTTCCCTTTAATAAACTAGCAGGTGGAGCCGTTCTGGCCTAAGGATTAGAACAATTACTAGCTGGGGAAGGGAAAAAACACATTCACGTGAGTAGGGTGTAGGTGAAGCAGGAACTGGTCGAGCAGAGGATGTACAAAGAGCAAGAGAAGAGCCATCTTGAGTGGCCTGATCATACAGAAGCTAACGTCATTAGTTGTGATTTTACTGAATTAACATTTGCCAAATAGAGCTCCCTGGTATGTCAGATTGAGCTCAGGTTCAGTAAAAGACACAAGGGAATGGAAATAGAGAAGTTTATTACTCATGGGTCCTGGAGGAAGTATAGAGCTCAGTTCAAGAGGCCAGAGTGGGAGGCAAGGCACGGTGTAGGCAAAGAGAGCAGCAGAGCCTGGGGCACATGCCCCTATTAAGGTCTGTGGGTAGAGTGCCTTGTGATTCCTGGGCTTAGGCCAGATTGGTCAACTCAAAGCAAAAAGAGCAGGGCTCTGGTAAGCTTCAGGAAGTCTTGTCTAAGGCGTGCATGAGGGGAGTCCTGGGAAGCAGGGCGATTATATCACAAAGGTGGTTGAGAAAGTCAAATCGAGAACTTAAATTTACTTGTGTGCAACTGTGCAGGCTGTTATTTAGAGCATGAACTTGTATAAGGGGACTAGGGTCGGTCTTAGTCCCCCACAGGCCACTTGGTAAAACAAAATGAATACTGAGGCAGCAATACCATGAAGCAGTTTCAACATTAGTCAACAGACTAATTAAATGTTTTTTTAAACCCACTGGAATGGCTAAACTAAAAAGTCTGACTATTTAAAGTGTTGACAAGCATGTGGAGTATATGCTACTCTTATCCCTCCTGGTGGGAATAGAAAATCATACAACCACTTTGGAGTACAGGCATACTTTGGTGATACTGTAGGTTCTATTCCAGAACACCACAAAAAAGTGAATATTGCAATAAAGCAAGTCATACAATTTGTTTTGTTTTCCAGTGCATATAAAAGTTATGTTTATACTATACTTTAGTCTATTAAATGTACAATGGCATTATGTCTAAGAAAACAATGTACATACCTTAATTAAAAAGTACAAAACAGTAAAACAATTACAGTCGTAACATCAAGGATCACTAATCACAGATCAACATAACAAATATAACAATAATGAAAAAGTTTGAAATATTGTGAGAATTACCAAAATGTGACAGATACAAAGTGAGCAAATGCCATTGGAAAAATGGCACCAATAGACTTGCTCCATGCAGGATTGCAACAAACCTTCAATTTGTAAAAAACGCAGTATCTGTGAAGTGCAATAAAAGCAAGGTGCAATAGAACAAAGTACACCTATACTGTTTGGCAGTTTCTTAAAAAATTAAACATACATTTAAGATGTGACTCAGCTATTCCACCCTCAGTTATTTCCCCAAGAGAAATGAGAGCATATACCCATGCAAGTATTTGTACGAGTGTTTATAACAGCTTTGCTTGTAATAATAAAAAAAAAAAAAAAAAGGAAACAACCCAAAATTCTGTTAATACATGAATGAATAAATAAATGTAGTATATTCACATAATGGAATACTATTAAGAAAACTAAAAAAAAATATTTTATGTGAAAAAAGCCAAACAAACTAAAATACATATTTTATTATTCTATTTATATCTAATTTTAGAAAATGCAAATTAATCTGTAGTGAAAAAGAGATCAGTGATTGCCTGGGTAAGATTAAGGAATCTATTGCAAAGTGATTTGACTATAGGGATGGAAATGTTTATTATGATTTTATGATATAAAAATATATATGTAAACTTAACAAATTTTAAACTTTAAATATTTGCATTTTATTGTACTATAATTTAACTTCAATCAAACTGTAAATATAAGAAAGTAGTAATAACAACCCTCTCAAATGAATTGGTGAAAAGTTTCAAGTCACTACATTTCTTTTTTTTTTTTAAGAGTTTTTTTTTAACATCTTTATTGGGGTATAATTGCTTTACAATGTTGTGTTAGTTTCTGCTATATGTATACATATATCCCCATATCCCCTCCCTCTTGCGTCTCCCTCCCACCCTCCCTATCCCACCCCTCTAGGTGGTCACAAAGCACTGAGCTGATCTCCCTGTGCTATGCAGCTGTCTCCCACTACCTATCTGTTTTACATTTGGTAGTGTAGATATGTCAATGTTACTCTCTCACTTCGTCCCAGCTTACCCTTCCCCCTCCCCGTGTCCTCAAGTCCATTCTCTATGTCTGCATCTTTATTCCTGTCCTGCACCTAGGTTCATCAGAACCTTTTTTTAAATTTTTTTATTTTTTAGATTCCATATATATGTGTTAGCATGCAGTATTTGTTTTTCTCTTTCTGACTTAACTTCACTCTGTATGACAGACTCTAGGTCCATCCACCTCACTACAAATAACTCAATTTCATTTCTTTTTACGGCTGAGTAATATTCCATTGTTTGTATGTGTCACATCTTCTTTATCCATTCATCTGTCAGTGGACACTTAGGTTGCTTCCATGTCCTGGCTATTGTAATTAGTGCTGCAATGAATATTGTGGTACATGTCTCTTTTTGAATTATGGTTTACTCAGGGTATATGCCCAGTAGTGGAATTGCTGGGTCATATGGTAGTTCTATTTTTAGTTTTTTAAGGAACCTCCATACTGTTCTCCATAGTGGCTGTATTAATTTACATTCCCACCAACAGTGCAAGAGGGTTCCCTTTTCTCCACACCCTCTCCAGCATTTATTGTTTGTAGATTTTTTGATGATGGCCATTCTGACAGGAGTGAGGTGATACTCCGTTGTGGTTTTGATTTGCATTTCTCTAATGATTAATGATGTTGAGCATCTTTTCATCTTTTTGGTCTTCTGTATGTCATACTTGAAGAAATCTCTATTTAGATATTCTGCCATTTTTTTGACTGGGTTGTTTTTTTGATATTGAGCTGCATGAGCTGCTTGTATATTTTGGAGATGAATCCTTTGTCAGTTGCTTAGTTTGCAAATATTTTCTCCCATTCTGAGGGTTGTCTTTTCATCTTGTTTATGGTTTCCTTTGCTGTTCAAAAGCTTTTAAGTTTCATTAGGTCCCATTTGTTCATTTTTGTTTTTATTTCCATTTCTCTAGGAGGTGGGTCAAAAAGGATCTTGCTGGGATTTATGTCATAGAGTGTTCTGCCTATGTTTTCCTCTAAGAGTTTGATAGTGTTTGGCCTTACATTTAGGTCTTTAATCCATTTTAAGTTTATTTTTTGTGTATGGTGTTAGGGAGTGTTCTAATTTCATTGTTTTACATGTAGTTGTCCAGTTTTTCCAGCACCACTTATTGAAGAGGCTGTCTTTTCTCCATTGTATATTCTTGCCTCCTTTATCAAAGATAAGGTGACCATATGTGTATGGGTTTATCTCTGGGCTTTCTATCCTGTTCCATTGATCTATATTTTTGGTTTTGTGCCAGTACCATACTGTCTTGATTACTGTAGCTTTGTAGTATAGTCTGAAGTCAGGGAACCTGATTCCTCCAGCTCCATCTTTTGTGTTTCCATACAAATTGTCAAGTCACTACATTTCTTAATGTGATACTAGCGCAAAAAGATAATTAAGCAAATGAAAATTAAAAAGTGAATTCAAGATAGCAGGTAGAACCTCCAGAGGTGTTATTTTGATTCCTTCTTTAAACTGGTATAAAATATTATTACACTCCCTATATCATAACGGAGAGTACTGAGGCCAAAAGAGCCATGTGATTTGCTTAAGTTGTTCATCCAAGTCTACAGGCGCAGAGACAGAAGATAAGACTTTAACCTATTTTGACCCAAGCCCCCAAGGTACACTTTCCATTAAGCCATGTCATCAGTGACATAAAAATATTGTTAGCTAAACTAACATACCACAAAAGAAATTCTAAAACAGAAAGCCACTTTTGAAGAAATTAACAAGTAACAATTACCAGAAAATAAGTCACAACTTAGATGTATGCAAAAACACCTCAATTTGCTCTTTTAAAGTTTCAGTAACAAAAGGGAATCATTTGTTGAATTCAATAAAGATGTTCCCATTTAATAAAGAAAAAGTCTCTTTTATTAAGTAACATCTCAATAACAAGGGAGGGAGAGACCCAGCAAGGAGTATCTTACAGTAAAGTACTCCAGGCAGAAGCAGTCACAAGTGTAAAAGACCTAAGACTCAGAGGTGGAAGTTTCCTTGGCATGTTCTGGAACAAGGAGGCTGGTGTGACCAGAATGAGACGGGTAGTAGGATTTGTAAAGGGGTAGGATATGCAGTCTGAGAGAGAGAAGCTAGGGTATAGATCATAAAGCATTTGGTAAAGAAATTGGAGTTTTATAGAGAATAAATGCAGTTTGCATTCAAGCAACCTCTGCTCTAAATGTGACCAGAAAAATAATTAACATAAGAGAACAGCTAACAGTGTGGAAATGGAGCAAGGAACTGTCTTTCCTGAGAAGATGTGACTCCTGAGACTGTGTTCTGCTCATGTCTTAACTACCTCCAAGTTCCAGGATATTATGCTTCAGATTGATTGATGGTAGAAAATATCACCAACAAAGAGGAGATGGCTTTCATCTTCTGACTATAGTAATGAGTATTATTTAACAGTAGGTGAAACTTGAAATTACAAGGGGCATATATTAATTACGAGGAATACAGATTTAAGCTCTTGATCACAAATGACAACACATATAGTTTGGAGAGATGTATATGTCTGGGTAAAAGACTATGGGCAACACGCCAAATTTACTTTATGTTTTCATTAATAATAGTTACAGACTTCTTGAAGCAACGAGCATTAGATGGTTGCTAGAAAGGACACAGGTGAATACAACTCGAAAGTGATAGAGGTACATGTTATATAAGAAAACGAACTCATGAATCTTTAAAAACTTAATGTGTTTGTTACTATATATGTGAAACTAATGGATATCTTGATGAATTTTTTAGTGACATTCACAATTACTTGTATATTTGCTCATGTATTTCTAGGGTGACTAGTCCTCTTAGTTTGCCTGGGACTGTCCCAGTTTGAGCGCTGAAAGTCCAGCATTCTGGGAAACACTTCAGTTAGGGCAAACTACGATGGTTGGTTACCCTATTTCTAGAAATCTTGAAAGTGAATGTGCTAGAGATGGTTATGAGTCATCTTTTTTAGTTTTGTTCAAAAATAATTTATATTACAAAATAACATAATGAACATAATATAAAGAATGGCACTGGTATACCCAGCACCCAATTAAAACATTTGAAATGACCTCTCTTCTTAAAGCTCCCTGTATGCTTCGTGTCACTGTCCCATCTTCTAGCCTTGCTAGGAGGTTATTGCTCCGATGAAATATGCAATTATTTTTCTGCTTTTATTTTAGTTTTACCACAAATTTAAGTATACTTAAACACTATATTGTTTGAATTATCCTTGTTTTGGAACTTCATATAAACGGTATTGTATTATACATATTTTTCTGGCACACATTTTTATTATTCAACGTTATATTAAAGAACATTCACATTCATGTGATCACATGTGAAGTATGTTTACTCATTATCATCAGTGCGTTAAAAATGATAAGAAAATAATAACTAGTGTTTTCTAGACTTACTGTGTTTCAGAAACAGTTCTAAGCTCTTTGTGTGTCCAAATTCTTTTATTTCTACAGGAACGAAGTGGTAGAAACTCTCATTATCAATATTTTATATATGAGCAAACAGATGCAGAGAAGTGAAATAACTAGATAAAAATGACTAGTAGACCTGGGATTCAAATCCATAAAGTCTGACTCCAGAAGCCTCATTCTTAGTCATTAAAATAAGGCATCATATTTAACTGTATGAACATATGACAGATATACCCATTATCTTGTCAGTGAATATTTGGATGGCTTTCACACATTTTTCCAATAACAAACAATAACTGTGCAACATTCTTTTTTTTTAACATCTTTATTGGAGTATAATTGCTTTACAATGGTGTGTTAGTTTCTGCTTTATAACAAAGTGAATCAGCTATACATGTACATATATCCCCATATCTCCTCCCTCTTGCGTCTCCCTCCCACCTTCCCTATCCCACCCCTCTAGGTGGTCACGATGCACCGAGCTGATCTCCCTGTGCTATGCACTGCTTCCCACTAGCTAGCTATTTTACATTTGGTAGTATATATGTGCAACATTCTTGTAACAGTTCTCCTCATTCAAACAGTAAGACTTTCTGTAGATGATGCTCAATTTTTGAAATGTGTGCCCTTCAGGAAGCTCTGAAATCAAGGTCCTTTCTTTATAATGCTTAAAAATTTCACGTAGTTCATTCTTTGAGTTTAATTTTAGTATTTATTTTGCTTTTGGGGGATGTTATAAAAAGTTGAAAACATGTCAAAAATCTACATTAGGTTATTGCAACTAGCAATGCTTTTACCTCTCAAATATCTTTTTCTATAAACTGAACTTGTAAATATTATTACTTAGTGAAAAGATTGCATGGAGTCCTCTTCCCACTCTTGAGATGTTTATATGATAAACATATATATATATATATATATATATATATGACTGAATTCACTAAAAATTTATGTCACAACTTATATCCTAGTCATCACCATCTTTCAGGCTTTCATTAGACTTCATGGATGGGCCTTTCTGACTAGTCTAGCTTGCTCAGGCTCCTGCTACAAGTATCTTCATATCAAATTTGCAGGAAAGATAAAGGAAGTGTACTATCCTAGATTTTACATGTTAAAATCTAAACATCATAATTTTTTGATGTTCATAATTATTCGATGTTTTGTATTATTTCCCCTATATCCTGTAATCTTTAGGTTTATAACTAAGTGCTTTATCTGATATATTTCACAATAGCAGACTCCTCCAGTAAACTAAATAAAGACCTTAAGGAAATGGCTCAAATGTTCTGATATATGTTGAAAGCAAATATCAAATTTGTTGTAATATTTCTCTGATTCTCACCTTGATGTGGAGGTAAAATAGTCTCAAATACAAAATGATAACTTGCTACTATTTTACTTTAACACAAATGAATATAGAGAATTTTTAAATTTCTCTAAAATTTAAAATTTCTCTATGGTTATACAAAATTAAATTTTCATTTTTTATAAAATACTGTGCTTATAAATTATGTGTTCGTAAGTTTTGAATGAAGTGGTAGGGAGCCTACAATTCCAAGAAGTGAACATTTTTCTTGTATTATCAATGATTTTATACAGTGAATTTGTCTCTAACTTACCAGGAAAATATTCTTGTTCTAAGAACTCAAACTGCAAAAGAGCAAATAGTATATTTTGATTAATTCTCAATTATTGTTTCACTCTATTAAAACATTCAATTTCATCATTTTAAATCTTCTTCCTTTATCCATTTATCATTAAAAGTATACACACCCACAATAAATTGTCTTAACATGACTACAAAGGAAAGATTTCTTTGGAATATGATCCGTTCAAAAGTGAAATAACTGAGGTACTGCTGGAAAAAGAAATTAAATACAGCTAACAATACCTTTGGGGCTTCCCTGGTGGCACAGTGGTTGAGAATCTGCCTGCTAATGCAGGGGACATGGGTTCGAGCTCTGGTCTGGGAAGATCCCACATGCCGCGGAGCAACTAGGCCCGTGAGCCACAACTACTGAGCCTGCGCGTCTGGAGCCTGTGCTCCGCAGCAAGAGAGGCTGCGATAGTGAGAGGCCCGCGCACCGCGATGAAGAGTGGCCCCCGCTCGCCACAACTAGAGAAAGCCCTCGCACAGAGGCGAGGACCCAACAGAGCCAAAAATAAAAAATTTTAAAAAAAAATTAAAAAAAAAAAAGTCCCTACATCTCAAAGGCTTAATAGGATAATGTTTTTTTTTTTTTTAAAAAAGAATACCTTTGAATTATTTTTGTTTTTATTGTTTTGGTTGGGATTTTCTAGAGTGATTAACAAGATTATTAGAATTAATTGCTTATTTTTAAAATTGACCTTAGTAGAAATGAACATTTAAAATATACAAAGTATTTTCCTGTTAGGGCAGACATCTTGCTACCTTGCATAAATGAACCAAGTTCAATATTATTCTCCAATTATCACACAAACCAGCCCAAAGTCTTCTCTGTTGGCTGAAATCTACTCACAGCTATAGTAATCACTTATAATATGACAAATTGGCACCTTCAAGATTAAACTATGGTACAATTCTTTTTTAGCATATTCCTTGGATGATTACAGTGATAATGAAATGAAAAAAAAAAAACCCCGCCACTTATTCAGAACCTAAGTAGCATGCCTATTTCAGATATCTTGCTTACCTGATCTTATTTAATTTTACAATAATTCTACTTAAAATATTATCTGGATTCTGCATCTGAGAGATACAGGTACATTAAATGACATAATGAGAGGTAAGTGTATGTGTTTTCATATTTTCTCTAGTACTTATGGTCTCGTTAGGAACAAATATCTACCTTTTATTAAGCAATTACTTATTACCAAATATGTTTTATATATATTATTATCATTTTATAAAAATGGTTTCATGGTCTTACAGGCTCTATTATTAAATTTTCATTTCATATTAAAAATAATGGAAAGCTACTGAAGGATTTTAAGAAAGGAAGCAGCTGGTCACGTTAAAATAAATTTTAGACAGTTTAAAGGAAGATAAGTGAGGAGATGATTTAGCAAGTTACTGCAGTAATTCAGACCTGAGACAATGGTGGCTTGAACTAGTATGGTGTCAGTGAAGATGGAGCTATGTATATAAATAAAGTCATATTTTGAATTTAGATTCACAGAGATTGGGTGTGGAAAGGAAGGGGAAAAAATTTCAGATTTCAGATACAGGAGTTATGAATTTCAGATGCCTGTGGGATAGGCACACAGAATGTCAAATATGTAATTGAGTATGCAAATCCAGAAGAGTATCTTTGCCTGAAGGTAAAACTTTAGGACCTTTCAAGCTCCCAAATTATTTTTTAAATCCCTAAGAGTAAATGGAATCACCAAAAAAGTAATTTGTGGAGGAAAAAGGAAAAAGGTACAGGACATAGGCCTGAGGCAATTTGACATAAGTAAGAAACCAGTAAAGGGAATTTAGAAGAATCTGTCTGAAAGATAAGAGAAAAATCAGAAGAGTGGAGTGTCATTATGAAATAAAAATGTTAAGTTAATGAAGAAAAACTAATTAAAGAAGAACTGAAGCAGAGATGTAAAAGTGATATATTAAAAACAAAAAAACACTGAAAAGTTAGCAATATCCAAGAAACAAAGGGGATCTGAAAATATTATCAGACTGAAGAAAATCTGTCTCAATGTCAAGGAGTAACAGATGTATATTCTATTATAGTGATTTGTTTCTCCCTGTTGTTGCAAGACATTATATCTAGAAAGGACATGGCCATGACAGAGAGCAGCTCACAGCTACTGGAGATGATGGGAGTTTACAGGGACATAGCACATTTACATAGCAGGTCCAAGTAGGAGTACAAAGAGAACTGCAAATATTTCATTTCCTTTTCTTGCCAAGCTGAATTAAGTAATGTTCCATGTGATTATAGAACTACCTGCTTTGATTTTTATGAGAGCATTTATCAAAGCACGTTGTAGTCATCTATTTGTCTTAGTCTTCTCCACCGTACAATTTGAGGAAAAGTACTTTTATTGGTTTTTTTTTTACGTTTTTTTTCTTGTTTTATTATTATTTTTTTAACACCTTTATTGGATTATAATTGCTTTACAATGGTGTGTTAGTTTCTGCTTTATAACAAAGTGAATCAGCTATACATAGAAAAACAAATACCGTATGCTAACACATATATATGGAATCTAAAAGAAAAAAAAAAAAGAGGAAAAGTACTTTTAAAAACCTGTATCCTTAGTACCTAACTCTATGTGGTTCATAGTATCATTCATTAAATATTTGCTAATGGAATGATACATGAATGCACAAGTGGGGAAATATATCTTTTGTTTTAGCTCAAATGATCATGTCAAGAAACAAGTGGGCATTTTAAGAACATTTATTTTGGATCTAGATAAGACAGATATTTCAAATACTTAGAACAATCTAAAAAAGAAGGAGAATTGCAAATTTTATGATCATTTAAGTTCATTTCTATCCTAACATATGATATTACTTCCAGTCTTTAATATTCTCAGTACTATATGATACAGTTTCTAGTCCTCAAAAAATTAATGGGGTTTGAGAAGAAGAAAAATAGTTATTATAAAAAGCACTAAGAAAGTGAAAAATTAGAGAATGAAGAGAAAATGTATATGAGTTATTTAATGTATTATTAGATGCAATTTAAAACAGTCATTAAGAAAATACCTATTATTACTAAAGGTAAACTGGTTGCAAAAATTTAGTCTCTCTTCCTCTCTGTCAGCCTCTCTCTCTAAGGAAAAGGACAGAATGGCAGATACAAATACTGAAACAGTAATTTTCAGGGCAAGTTTTGTGCTACTTCCCTAAATAAAACAATTTTTTAAACAAATAACTATTTGTTACACGTCATAAGAAAAGTAAATTATCATAGATAATCATAGTCAAACAATAAACCTAATGCTTCTGTAGCAGAGAGGGGCAAAAAGGTGATGAAGATCAGAAAAGCAGTCAATCAATTAATGACTCAAATTTATAATGACTCAAAATCAAAATATATGACAGTAAAATGATTTCTTATGACAATTATGAGGATAATAATATTATTTTTAACATGAGTGGAATAATTTATTTCTATATTTAAAATGTTATCACTTTGTCAACACTTACTTTTGCAAATATCCATATTTTTCCTATATATCATGTGAAAAAAACAAAATGTCACTAACATGTTTTTATCAATTTACCATTTTTGATAAGTCAAAATATTGAACATTTTATACACATTTATTGGCTGTCAAGTATATATTTGTGATGGTACCTACTCAGCTTCAGTGTCATAAGTCTTCTTTTATTGAAATATGAAATAATTCAGCCTTCAGTTGTTATCACTAATTGATACTAAATTAACTTTATTAAAAAATTCAATACCTTGATAGATATTCTGTACTGTATGATCTTTAATTTACTCATTTGAGAATGAATTTTTACCTAGGAAGTATTTTACAATTATTTTATATGAATGAATCTTTTTTTTTTTTTTTAAACATCTTTATTGAAGTATAATTGCTTTACAATGGTGTGTTAGCTTCTGCTTTATAACAAAGTGAATCAGTTATACATATACATATGTTCCCATATCTCATCCCTCTTGCATCTCCCTCCCTCCCACCCTCCCTATCCCACCCCTCTAGGTGGTCACAAAGCACCGAGCTGATCTCCCTGTGCTATGCGGCTGCTTCCCACTAGCTATCTATTTCACATTTGGTAGTGTATATATGTCCATGACACTCTCTCACCCTGTCACATCTCACCCCTCCCCCTCCCCATATCCTCAAGTCCATTCTCTAGTAGGTCTGTGTCTTTATTCCCATATTGCCACTAGGTTCTTCATGACCTTTTTTAAAAAAAATTTTTTTTTCCCTTAGATTCCATATATATGTGTTAGCATACTGTATTTCTTTTTCTCTTTCTGACTTACTTCACTCTGTATGACAGACTCTAACTCCATCCACCTCATTACAAATACCTCCATTTCATTTCTTTTTATGGCTGAGTAATATTCCATTGTATATATGTGCCACATCTTCTTTATCCATTCATCCGATGATGGACACCTAGGTTGCTTCCATGTCCTGGCTATTGTAAACAGAGCTGCAATGAATATTTTGGTACATGACTCTTTCTGAATTATGGTTTTCTCAGGGTATATGCCCAGTAGTGGGATTGCTGGGTCATATGGTAGTTCTATTTTTAGTTTTTTAAGGGACCTCCATACTGTTCTCCATAGTGGCTGTATCAATTTACATTCCCACCAACAGTGCAAGAGTGTTCCCTTTTCTCCACACCCTCTCCAGCATTTATTGTTTCTAGATTTTTTGATGATGGCCATTCTGACCGGTGTGAGATGATACCTCATTGTAGTTTTGATTTGCATTTCTCTAATGATTAATGATGTTGAGCATTCTTTCATGTGTCTGTTGGCAATCTGTATATCTTCTTTGGAGAAATGTCTATTTAGGTCTTCTGCCCATTTTTGGATTGGGTTGTTCGTTTTTTTGTTATTGAGCTGCATGAGCTGCTTGTAAATCTTGGAGATTAATCCTTTGTCAGTTGCTTCATTTGCAAATATTTTCTCCCATTCTGAGGGTTGTCTTTTGGTCTTGTTTATGGTTTCCTTTGCTGTGCAAAAGCTTTTAAGTTTCATTAGGTCCCATTTGTTTATTTGTGTTTTTATTTCCATTTCTCTAGGACCTGGGTCAAAAAGGATCTTGCTGTGATTTATGTCATAGAGTGTTCTGCCTATGTTTTCCTCTAAGAGTTTGATAGTGTCTGGCCTTACACTTAGGTCTTTAATCCATTTTGAGTTTATTTTTGTGTATGGTGTCAGGGAGTGTTCTAATTTCATACTTTTACATGTACCTGTCCAATTTTCCCAGCACCACTTATTGAAGAGGCTGTCTTTTCTCCACTGTATATGCTTGCCTCCTTTATCAAAGATAAGGTGACCATATGTGCGTGGGCTTATCTCTGGGCTTTCTATCCTGTTCCATTGATCTATATTTCTGTTTTTGTGCCAGTACCAAACTGTCTTGATTACTGTAGCTTTGTAATATAGTCTGAAGTCAGGGAGCCTGATTCCTCCGGCTCCATTTTTCATTCTCAAGATTGCTTTGGCTATTCGGGGTCTTTTGTGTTTCCATACAAATTGTGAAATTTTTTGTTCTAGTTCTGTGAAAAATGCCAGTGGTAGTTTGATAGGGATTGCATTGAATCTGTAGATTGCTTTGGGTAGTAGAGTCATTTTCACAATGTTGATTCTTCCAATCCAAGAACATGGTATATCTCTCCATCTATTTGTATCATCTTTAATTTCTTTCATCAGTGTCCTATAATTTTCTGCATACAGGTCTTTTGTCTCCTTAGGTAGGTTTATTCCTAGATATTTTATTCTTTTTGTTGCAATGGTAAACGGGAGTGTTTTCTTAATTTCACTTTCAGATTTTTCATCATTAGTATACAGGAATGCAAGAGATTTCTGTGCATTAATTTTGTATCCTGCTACTTTACCAAATTCATTGATTAGCTCTAGTAGTTTTCTGGTAGCATCTTTTGGATTCTCTATGTATAGTATCATGTCATCTGCAAACAGTGACAGCTTTACTTCTTCTTTTCCGATTTGGATTCCTTTAATTTCTTTTTCTTCTCTGATTGCTGTGGCTAACACTTCCAAAACTATGTTGAATAATAGTGGTGAGAGTGGGCAACCTTGTCTTGTTCCTGATCTTAGTGGAAATGGTTTCAGTTTTTCACCATTGAGGACAATGTTGGCTGTGGGTTTGTCATATATGGCCTTTATTATGTTGAGGAAAGTTCCCTCTATGCCTACTTTCTGCAGGACTTTTATCATAAATGGGTGTTGAATTTTGTCAAAAGCTTTCTCTGCATCTATTGAGATGATCATATGGTTTTTCTCCTTCAATTTGTTAATATGATGTATCACGTTGATTGATTTGCGTATATTGAAGAATCCTTGCATTCCTGGAATAAACCCCACTTGATCATGGTGTATAATCCTTTTAATGTGCTGTTGGATTCTGTTTGCTAGTATTTTGTTGAGGATTTTTGCATCTATGTTCCTCAGTGATATTGGCCTGTAGTTTTCTTTCTTTGTGACATCTTTGTCTGGTTTTGGTATCAGGGTGATGGTGGCCTCGTAGAATGAGTTGGGGAGTGTTCCTCCCTCTGCAATATTTTGGAAGAGTTTGAGAAGGATAGGTGTTAGCTCTTCTCTAAATGTTTGATAGAATTCGCCTGTGAAGCCATCTGGTCCTGGGCTTTTGTGTGTTGGAAGATTTTTAATCACAGTTTCAATTTCAGTGCTTGTGATTGGTCTGTTCATATTTTCTATTTCTTCCTGGTTCAGTCTTGGCAGGTTGTGCATTTCTAAGAATCTGTCCATTTCTTCCAGGTTGTCCATTTTATTGGCATAGAGTTGCTTGTAGTAATCTCTCATGATCGTTTGTATTTCTGCAGTGTCAGTCATTACTTCTCCTTTTTCATTTCTAATTCTATTAATTTGAGTCTTCTCCCTTTTTCTTTTGATGAGTCTGGCTAATGGTTTATCAATTTTGTTTATCTTCTCAAAGAACCAGCTTTTAGTTTCATTGATTTTTGCTATTGTTTCCTTCATTTCTTTTTCATTTATTTCTGATCTGATCTTTATGATTTCTTTCCTTCTGCTAGCTTTGGGGTTTTTTTGTTCTTCTTTCTCTAATTGCTTTAGGTGCAAGGTTAGGTTGTTTATTCGAGATGTTTCCTGTTTCTTGATGTAGGCTTGTATTGCTATAAACTTCCCTCTTAGCACTGCTTTTGCTGCGTCCCATAGGTTTTGGATTGTCGTGTCTCCATTGTCATTTGTTTCTAGGTATTTTTTGATTTCCCCTTTGATTTCTTCAGTGATCACTTCGTTATTAAGTAGTGTATTGTGTAGCCTCCATGTGTTTGTATTTTTTACAGATCTTTTCCTGTAATTGATATCTAGTCTCATAGCGTTGTGGTCGGAAAAGATACTTGATATGATTTCAATTTTCTTAAATTTACCAAGGCTTGATTTGTGACCCAAGATATGATCTATCCTGGAGAATGTTCCATGAGCACTTGAGAAAAATGTGTATTCTGTTGTTTTTGGGTGGAATGTCCTATAAATATCAATTAAGTCCATCTTGTTTAACGTATCATTTAAGGCTTGTGTTTCCTTATTTATTTTCATTTTGGATGATCTGTCCATTGGTGAAAGTGGGGTGTTAAAGTCCCCTACTATGATTGTGTTGCTGTCGATTTCCCCTTTTATGGCTGTTAGCATTTGCCTTATGTATTGTGGTGCTCCTATGTTGGGTGCATAAATATTTACAATTGTTATACCTTCCTCTTGGATCGATCCCTTGATCATTATATAGTGTCCTTCTTTGTCTCTTGTAATAGTCTTTATTTTAAAGTCTATTTTGTCTGATATGAGAATTGCTACTCCAGCTTTCTTTTGATTTCCATTTGCATGGAATATCTTTTTCCATCCCCTCACTTTCAGTCTGTATGTGTCCCTAGGTCTGAAGTGGGTCTCTTGTAGACAGCATATATATGGGTCTTGTTTTTGTATCCATTCAGCCAGTCTGTGTCTTTTGGTGGGAGCATTTAATCCATTTACATTTAAGGTAATTATCGATATGTATGTTCCTATTCCCATTTTCTTAAATGTTTTGGGTTTGTTATTGTAGGTGTTTTCCTTCTCTTGTGTTTCTTGCCTAGAGAAGTTCCTTTAGCATTTGTTGTAAAGCTGGTTTGGTGGTGCTGAACTGTCTCAGCTTTTGCTTGTCTGTAAAGGTTTTAATTTCTCCATCAAATCTGAATGAGATCCTTGCTGGGTAGAGTAATCTTGGTTGTAGGTTTTTCTCCTTCATCACTTTAAGTATATCCTGCCACTCCCTTCTGGCTTGCAGAGTTTCTGCTGAAAGATCAGCTGTTAACCTTATGGGGATGCCCTTGTGTGTTATTTGTTGTTTTTCCCTTGCTGCTTTTAATATGTTTTCTTTATATTTAATTTTTGATAGTTTGATTAATATGTGTCTTGGTGTGTTTCTCCTTGGATTTATCCTGTATGGGACTCTCTGTGCTTCCAGGACTTGATTAACTATTTCCTTTCCCATATTAGGGAAGTTTTCAACTATAATCTCTTCAAATATTTTCTCAGTCCCTTTCTTTTTCTCTTCTTCTTCTGGGACCCCTATAATTCGAATGTTGGTGCGTTTAATGTTGTCCCAGAGGTCTCTGAGACTGTCCTCAGTTCTTTTCATTCTTTTTTCTTTATTCTGCTCTGCAGTAGTTATTTCCACCATTTTATCTTCCAGGTCACTTATCCGTTCTTCTGCCTCAGTTATTCTGCTATTGATCCCATCTAGAGTATTTTTAATTTCATTTATTGTGCTTTTCATCGTTGCTTGGTTCCTCTTTAGTTCTTCTACGTCCTTGTTCAATGTTTCTTGCATTTTGTCTATTCTATTTCCAAGATTTTGGATCATCCTTACTATCATTATTCTGAATTCTTTTTCAGGTAGACTACCTATTTCCTCTTCATTTGTTAGGTCTGGTGTGTTTTGACCCTGCTCCTTCATCTGCTGTGTGTTTTTCTGTCTTCTCATTTTGCTTATCTTGCTGTGTTTGGGGTCTCCTTTTCACAGGCTGCAGGTTCGTGGTTCCCGTTGTTTTTGGTATCTGTCCCCAGTGGCTAAGGTTGGTTCAGTGGGTTGTGTAGGTTTCCTGGTGGAGGGAACTAGTGCCTGTGTTCTGGTGGATGAGGCTGGATGTTGTCTTTCTGGTGGGCTCGTCCACGTCTGGTGGTGTGTTTTGGGGTGTCTGTGGCCTTATTATGATTTTAGGCAGTCTCTCTGTTAATGGATGGGGCTGTGTTCCTGTCTTGCTAGTTGTTTGGCATAGGGTGTCCAGCACTGTAGCTTGCTGGTCATTGAGTGAAGCTGGGTCTTGATGTTGAGATGGAGATCTCTGAGAGATTTTTGCCGTTTGGTATTACGTGGAGCTGGGAGGTCTCTTGTGGACCATTGTCCTGAAGTTGGCTCTCCCACCTCAGAGGCACAGCCCTGATGCCTGGCTGGAGCACCAAGAGCCTTTCATCCACACGGCTCAGAATAAAAGGGAGAAAAAATGTAAAGAAAGAAAGAAAAAGGATAAAAGAAAATAAAATAAAGCAATTATAATAAAAAAATAAGAAAAAAATTATTAAGAATAAATTTAAGAAAAAATTTTTTTTAATTTTTAAAAATAGATTTATTAATTTTTTATACTAAAAATAAGAAAAAATTTATTAAGAAAAAATTTATTAAGAAAAAAATTTTTTTTAAATAAAAAATATGAAAAAACTTATTAAAAAATTTTTTTTTAATTTTTTAAAAATAGAAAATAAGGAAAAAATTATTAAGAAAACATTTATTAGGGGAAAAAAATTTTTTTAAGTAAAAAAAAAAAAAAAAAAAAACGGACGGACCTAACCCTAGGACTAACGGTGAGAGCAAAGCTATACAGACAAAATCTCACCCAGAAGCATACACATATACACTCACAAAAAAAGGAAAAGGGGAAAAGTTAATATATCCTGCTCCCAAAGTCCACCTCCTAAATTTGGGATGATTCGTTGTCTATTCAGGTATTCAACAGATGCAGGCACATCAAGTTGTTTGTGGAGCTTTAATCCGCTGTTTCTGAGGCTGCTGGGAGAGATTTCCCTTTCTCTTCTTTGTTCGTACAGCTCCCGGGGTTCAGCTTTGGATTTGGACCCGCCTCTACATGTAGGTCGCCTGAGGGCGTCTGTTCCCCGCCCAGACAGAACGGGGTTAAAGGAGCAGCTGCTTCGGGGGCTCTGGCTCACTCAGGCCGGGGGGAGGGAGGGGTACGGAGGAGGCGGGGCGAGCCTGCGGCGGCAGAAGCCGGCGTGACGTTGCAGCAGCCTGAGGCGCGCCATGCACTCTCCCGGGGAAGTTGTCCCCAGATTACGGGAGCCTGGCCGTGGCGGGCTGCACAGGCTCCCGGGAGGGGCGGTGTGGAGAATGACCTGTGCTCGCCCACAGGCTTTTTGGTGGCGGCAGCAGCAGCCTCAGCGTCTCATGCCCGTCTCTGGGGTCCGCGCTGATAGCCGCGGCTCGCGCCCGTCTCAGGAGTTCGTTTAAGCGGCGCTCTGAATCCCCTCTCCTTGCACGCCGCGAAACAAAGAGGCAAGAAAGTCTCTTGCCCCTTCGGCAGCTGCAGACTTTTTCTCGGGCACCCTCCCGGCTAGCTGTGGTGCGCTAGCCCCTTCAGGCTGTGTTCACGCCGCCAACCCCAGTCCTCTCCCTGGGATCCAACCGAAGCCCGCGCCTCAGCTCCCAGCCCCCGCCTGCCCTGGTGGGTGAGCAGACAAGCCTCTCGGGCTGGTGAGTGCTGCTCGGCGCCGAGCCTCTGTGCGGGAATCTCTCCGTTTTTCCCTCTGCGTCCCTGTTGCTGTGGGATCCGCGCTGATAGCCGCGGCTCGCGCCCGTCTCTGGAGCTCGTTTAGGCGGCGCTCTGAATCCCCTCTCCTTGCGCGCCGCGAAACAAAGAGGCAAGAAAAAGTCTCTTGCTTCTTTGGCAGCCGCAGTCTTTTTCCCGGACTCCCTCCCGGCTAGCACCGAAGCCCGAGCCCCAGCTCCCAGCCCCAGCTCCCAGCCCCCGCCCGCCCCGGCGGCTGAGCAGACAAGCCTCTCGGGCTGGTGAGTGCTGGTTGGCACCGCTCCTCTGTGCGGGAATCTCTCCGCTTTGCCCTCCGCACCACTGTGGCTGCGCTCTCCTCCGTGGCTCCGAAGCTTCCCCCCTCTGCCACCTGCAGTCTCTGCCCACGAAGGGGCTTCCTAGTGTGTGGAAACCTTTCCTCCTTCACAGCTCCCTCCCACTGGTGCAGGTCTCGTCCCTATTCTTTTGTCTCTGTTTTTTCTTTTTTCTTTTGCCCTACCCAAGTACGTGGGGATTTTCTTGCCTTTTGGGAGGTCTGACATCTTCTGCCAGCATTCAGTGGGTGTTCTGTAGGAGCAGTTCCACGTGTAGATGTATTTCTAATGTATCTGTGGGAAGGAAGGTGATCTCCGCGTCTTACTCTTCCGCCATCTTGCCCCTCCTCCTATATGAATGAATCTTATTCTTTTATAAACAAGGTGAAAACATAGTGCTTTCAAAGAATTTCATGTGTGTGTTCCAGAGAATTGTTTCCAATGATTCTGTAGATATGCAAATAATAATTAGAAAATGAGATGTAAACAAAAAGATATTCAAGATGCATATTTCCTTATGAGAGAATAAGAAATATAAGTTCAGGGAAGAAATAAATGCAAATTTATGGAGTACCATTTTAATAAAAGATATGAGACTGGCATGTGGCAAAAACATGTTTTCTTCTTTGATTGTTTTCCCTTTTAATTGGGTCTTGAAGTGGTTTAATAATACAAGTAAGACATTTCAAATAACGAACACTTGAGATCAAACCCAGATTGCATTTTGTGTACTCAGTGAACATGGCAGGGATTTCAGTTTGTCAAAGGAGAAATCAAGATAATCAAATACTGAAATAAAGTGAATTATCTTTTAAATTTATGCTGGCTGTTGTGAGAATTCAACAACAGAGAGATAAGGTATGAAAGTGCTCGAGAGTGTACCTGGCACAGAGTGAGGGCTTAATAAGGAAAGGTATGACTATAAATACAAACAATTATTCAGTAAAATTTACACTCTTTTAAGACATAGAATCATAGCTTTGAGGAAAATAAATAATTCAAGATTTTTAAAATCTTAATCTTTAGTAATTTTTTGAGTGGGATTCTGAAACATCTAGCCCACATATATTGCCCTGTTCCTCTATGTGAACACTCATATGCCCATAATTCGTTCCCACCATACCAATTTAAACTAATCCCATTTTCTCTCTTTTTCTTAATACTATGTACATCGTACTTTATTATCAGCAATTTCATTTTTATTCTTGCTCAGTTTTTCGTCTCACATTAAATTTTTTGTCATGACCAGATTTGGCTCTTCCCCAGTTATGCTGCATTCAGTGCTGCTCTTTCTTTTTCTATTATTTGGTATTCTGTAAAGCTACCTTAAAATCTGATTTACCTACTTTCCCCAACCCCTTCAGTGAACGTTAATTCACTTATTTATGAATATATATTTATTAAGTGTCATCCATGTGCCAGGTAGTATTACAGGCCCTCGAGATACATCAGTGAACATAATAGCTAGAAATGTTTGCTCTGGAGTTGTTTCTGCTTTAAGGAGGGTGTGGGAGATAGACCATAAACAATACATTTAAAAAAATGAAATTATAATGAATGTTAAAATTGCCACAGGATGAATTGCACCTTGAGTCTCATCCATATCTGATGTAGATGATATTTAGATGAGACTGGACTTCAGAGTTCATGCTGGAATTAGTTAAGACTTTTGGAACTGTTGGGATGGAATGAATATATTTTGCATGTAAGAAAGACAAGAATCGGGGTCGTGGGCAGGGGAAGAACACAATGGACTGAATGTTTGTATCCTTCTCATATTCACATGTTGAAATCTTAGCCCCCAATGTATGTGGGGCCTTCAGGAGGGAGGGGAATAATTAGATCATGAGAGTGGACCCCTCATGAATAGGATTAGTGCCATTCTAAAAGGGACCCTAGAGAGTGCTCATCCTCTTTCCACCACGTGAGGTTACAAGGTGAAGTATGCAATTCAGAACAGAACTCTCACCAGTACCCAACCATGCTGACACCCTGATCTCAGATTTTCAGTCTCCAGAACTGTAAGAAATAAATTTTTGTTTTTGATAAGCCACTTGGTCTATGGTAATTTGTGATAGCAACCCAAAATAAGACAGGATGGTAGATTTCCATTTGAAACAGAATGGTCAGGGCAGGGCTCATTTAGCAGAGGAAAGTGGGAGAACATAAAGGTATTAGCCTCATGGATACTTGAGGGAAGAGCATTTCAGGAAAAGGAGAGAGCCGGTTTTAAAGCTAGGAATTTTTGAGAAACTCCAAGGAAGCAATTGCACCTAAAATAGAGTGATAGGAGGTAGAGTATTTGGAAGGGAAGTCAGAGACACAACAGTGGACAGATTTTGTATAGACTCATAAGCCATGAAAGAGATAGCCTATGTTGCTTTTACACAGAGGAATAGAGAGTTATTGAAGGGTTTTGAGCAGAACAGCGTTAAGATCTGAATTAACATTTTGGAAGAATCATTTTTATGTTGAGAACAGAAAACACGGGATGAGGAGTGGTGGCAACAATAAAAAAGGACCAAAATTTCCATTTCATTTATTTCCATTTTTTAATGTCCATATAATCAATGTCAATCTATTCACTTTGCAATTCACTTTTTCTACTTTCTAGGTTATTTAAGTCTCAGGTTATATTTTTCTTTTACTGCATTATCTGCTGCCAGTATTGGTAACTCTAACATCCATTTTGATCATCTATTAAATAGCTAACATCAAATATCCCTAACTCGTTTTACTCCATTGATATTTATGTCACATTGCACCCTGGCCATATCCTAAATCCTGGATACACAAAGAATATCCCACCTCTGAGATAGGGAATTTGTTCTAACACCTCTCTTCTTAAAAGTTCTTATCTCATCTTCCAAGATTATTACAGCTTTTGGATTATGTCACCTGAACTGACCCTGATATATGTTCCTTAATTTCACCAAGATTGTAAACATTCCCTAGCATCATGAAATTATACCTTAATATAAATTTTAGACTCAGTTATAGCAAACAAATTCTTAGTACCATCCTTGTCAATTTATTAATGTCATTTCCCTGCTTTTAATCATTTATGCAATATTTAATTTGAAGTGTTTTCTACCTTGAACTTAAGGTTCAGGTAAAAATCCATCAATGTTAATTAAAGCATGGAGTGAGATAATGAGCTTGATTTAAATAGAGGATCATATTTTTAGATTCATTGCCGCATTTCTACTTCTTCTGTATTCCCACTACCAAAGCCAAAATGCTATTTCCAGAACGTTTTGTGTCCTGAGGAGATAATACAAGAGAAGTGTAAAAAAGATGTGCAACATGAATTCCACTGCAGTGTTATTTATGAGACAATAGATACAAATTAAATATGCAGCAGTGGGAGACAGTAAATTATATCATGTTATATCACCTTAATGGACTATTATACAGCCACTAAAATTAACAGATATAAAACTGCATTATCTTGAAAATGACTTTGATAAAGAAAATCTAAAAACTTAGTACTCTATCTCTTCAATGATTGTGAAGAGTATATATGTGGCCAAAAACTGGAATGAAGTATTGAAAATAAAAATACGATTTGTTAAAGTGGTCAGTTTACTAGTGATATTTTACTACAGTTTTCATTTTTATAATATCTGGGTAACAATATTTAAGATCTCTAAGGAAATGTCTTAAATTTATATAGTCATATGATTTTGGTCAATCAAGGGATGAATATACATATTTGAATACATAGAATGGACTAGATCCGATGTGCATCTCCCTATCCATAAATAATATTTAGAATTTTAACCCTCATATGGAAGTCTAAATCCCATCTTCCAACATTTTTGCTTTTGCTTCTATTATAAAGGATGCTTTTATTTTCAGATTATCTGTTGCATTTCAACTACTGATAACCTGCAAATCATTTTTGGCATGTATCCCTTGTCATATGCAGGTTTATAAAATGTTTTACACATTATCAGTAAGTTCATTCTTTTTGTCATTTCTAACAGGTGTGAAACAAATTAATTCTAACGCTCTTTTCCCTTTAACTGATTAAAATTACTGTTATTTTGACAATTTTGTATACTTTTGGAATCAGCAATGCTAGATTTTGTTTACGGATTATTTATGAAGAATAGTATGAAATCTCCATACCAGCCGCAATATATTGTTGAGTTCTCCAAAGAACACTTGCTATTACTTTTCTCTCTGTGTCTTTGTCTTTCTTTTCCCCTCTGGTTTTACATCAGGCTACACTGTTTTCTGTAGTGAAAATGATGATCATATCTGTTGTAATCCTAAAGTTTCTTCAAGTGAAAAAGGATATGTAAATCTTACATTATCTATAATTCTATCTGTATTCGGAATGAAATGTCATTAGATTAGCATTGAAAAATGATTTTTTAAAAAAACATCTTTTTATTGTCTAGGAATATTTTTTTGGTCTAAACCTATATCTTCTAATATAATTTTGCAGCAAATACCCTATGTTACAAAATTTAACTTGAACATATCTCTATACTCTTCCTCTTCCTTCGTATTTTTTTTCCAATTATTAAAGGCTTTGAAACAGTGCTTTATTCATATCTACTTTCTTAAAAATATTCAAGTTACTTTATACACTGCCTTTTTTGATCAAAAAAACTCAATACAAGATAATACTGTATACTATTCATATCTTTTCATACACTCAATAGACTTGCAGATGTACTGGTTTAGATTTTTGTCATAGTGATATCATCTCAATATATAAATTGTACCCACAAGTTAACCATTTAAATGTACAATAATTAATTGAATCAATTATATTGGATTCTTGAGTTTCAGTATGGTAGAAACCCAAGCAGGGATATATAATTTCTAAATAAAAATATTAAGTATAATAAGAAAAGTCTTCTCCTAATTTATCCATCAAAGACTGGCTTTACAAAATAAATATAAAATTTTAATTATTTTCAAAAGGTACCTTACCTGTCAAAAATGTATTTTTGAGTAGCTTGTATGGGTAAAATTATTTCACTTTTAGTTGTAATGCATCAGAATTCTCTGGAAGCCTAATTTAATATATGAGGCTTTTCAGGAAAATCATGAGTGTTTCAAAACTATTAAGTGTCAAGCCAGATAACATAGACTCTGGAGTCTATCTTGTGAAATTCGGACTGGAGGAATGGAGAGGAAAATCTTCTTAATGTTGTTTCTAAAACCCCTTCTGGGCATTCTGTCCCATAGCTTCCTGTGGCTCCAGGCATATCTTAATTCATTGTTGGCCATGCTGCCTAACACAGGACTTTGCTAGTGTGACCACAGCCAACTGGATCAAAGGAGAGAACTAGGCTCAAGGGAAGATCATCCACATGCTGATCAGTGGACTTTATAAAATTCCTTAGTAATGAATGTTTTAGCTGACAGGGAACAGGTGACTAAATTAAACCATAAAAATCATTCGGTGAGGAATTTGAAAGTGTTATGTTATAAAAAGCCAGTGTTTACCAGCAGCTGCTGGAGCTGAAAGACACAGGAGGAAAGGGTATCAGAGACTGCAGGGAGAAGGAAAGAATAAAATTAATAATACTTATATTATGAGCACTACCACTACTAGTAGTAATGTATAGAAATAACTGGTGAATAGCAAAAGGAGCCCAGAGGGAGCACGTAAATCGTGAAAATGATGCAGTACTAAAATGAAGAAGGAATTTTCACTACTGATACCTTAGCAAGATAATATCATCACAGGGTATACTGGCAACTCTAGATCCTGAATTACCTCCTGGTTCCTATTATCTAGTTTATAAGAGGTATGACAGTATTGCAGTTCTGAATTTCACTTGCATGTCCTGGTCTATCTACTATTCCTGGATTCCCCCAAGACTTGGCTATAACAAGGAAATTCACTTTCTCCTTATTTCCTTGTATATTTTTTAACCAACTCCCTTTTTCTAATCTAAATAAGTTGACATCTAAAGAAGCTTAACACAGAATTCAGCTACTCTAAGGAGAGTTAACATCTTTAAGTGTTTTTTGGTACTTAGTCGAAAGTATGACCCCAAACTTACTGCAACTAGAAGTAAATCATCACAGAGAACATAGCTGTAAGGAGGAATACAATCTACTGCATATAACTTTACAAATAGCGCTAACCCAACCCTTTTCTCAACAAGTCAACTTTTTATAATTTAATTGTTCAGTAACAGTTCAAATAAATATATAATTCCTCATGTTGTAGAGAATGATTGTACTTATAACTAAACACTTTGAAAATAATTCATAAACATCTATGATATCACTTTAAGAAAGCCATCAAGAAATGTGTGTATAAGTGAAATTCTTTGATGTTAGGAGTTGTCACCAGCAGTGCAAAGAAATATGTCATATAAGATCAAGGAAACTTACAGTGAATTTATAGTGTTAAAGGATAAACTGAGGCATATTAAAAATTTTAAGTGGTTTTTTTTGAGCAAAAATTGATTCATCTAATCTAGCCGATAGAAACAAGCTCCAAGGAGCTGTACAAAATGAAAGACTTTACAGGCAGAAGAGAGTCAGAAGAAGTTATACTAGGCAAAAAAGCAGGTTGGTTATTGCAAGGTTACTTTCTTTTAGGGGTCTATCAGGCAGATTACCTAACTAGTGCTTATCAGGTGATTCTTGATTGACTGGTTTAAGATTCCATTTCTGAGAGAGTCGAAACTAATTAAATTAAGTCTTGGTTGTGATGTGGAGCTTAGCATACATGGTCCATTTGGAGCCTGTTGTCTTTTTTTTAACAATAGCCATATTTCAATTAGTAATTTCCTTATCTTTATTGTTCATCCTAAACAATAATCTATGTTTTAGGTGGGATTTTCCTCTTTTCCCATAAATATTCCTTTTCAGCTTTTCTCTTAAAGAATATGCACCTTTGGGAAATCAGTGGGAATGAACAGTTCCTCTTCATATGGCATTAATAAAAATTTTAAAATATGTTACAGATATTTGGAAATAAATGTAAATAGTAGTATAAAATGAAAAGCAATAATAGGAATATGCGAAAGGTAATAGAGAAAATAAATCTTAAAAAGAGAAATTAACAAAACATGGGAAAGATAAGCATAAAATATAGATAGAAGCAATCTTTAAAAAATGTACAACAATAGGGCTTCCCTGGTTGTGCAGTGGTTAAGAATCCGCCTGCCAATGCAGGGGGCACGGGTTCGAGCCCTGGTCCGGGAAGATTCCACATGCCGTGGAGCAACTAAGCCCGTGCGCCACAACTACTGAGCCTGCGCTCTAGAGCCCACGAGCCACAACTACTGAGCCCACGTGCTACAACTACTGAAGACCTGACGCCTAGAGCCCGTGCTCCGCAACAAGAGAAGCCACCACAATGAGAAGCCCGCGCACCGCAACGAAGAGTAGCCCCCGCTCGCCCCAACTAGAGAAAGCCCGCGCACAGCAACAAAGACCCAACGCAGCCAAAATAAAAAAAATTTTTTTTAAAGTTTACAATAATAGTGTTCTAGAATTCAAGTAAAAAATAAGGAAAAAAAGTCAAAAAATATAGGCTGATATATATGTATGTATAACTGAATCACTTTGCTGTACATCTGAAACTAATACAACATTGTAAATCAACTATATTTCAATTTCTTAAAAATTAAAATTAAAAAATATATATAGGCTGAAACTAAGATACAATCAAGAACTAACTATGAATATCTATAATTAAAGTATCTCTCAAACCTTTAGTAAGATATTTATGGGAGGGGCCTCTCTGTAAGTGTACATGGTTTTGATTGTATTTTGATTTATATTATTAATTTTAAAACATAAAATAAATACAGTCTTTCAATTTGATGAATTGTATTGAAAGCCTAATATGTTGGTACTATGCTAGCCTTTTTTTTTTTTTTAAAAAGCTAATTCCTTTATCATATTCTCAAGATTGTATAAACATTAACTTGTTCTCTGTTGTCTGTTAATTTCTCCACCTAATTTGTGGAGTCCTTTGTTCCTGCAACTATACAGATTGGCTGCAATTCAGGTTGGCTGTACAGTTGTCATTCTAGAATGAGAGAACACATATCTCCCAAGTTTAGTGAATTCTTTCCTAGATCTCAAATTTTTCTTCTTTATTACTTATTCTCATATTTTTACTGGGTAAATCCTCAGATAACTTCTTAAATTTTGAGTCTTTTCTATCTGAAAATATCTTTTTTAGGCTTTTGCACTTGACTGATAGTTTTGTAATGGAATTCTCATTTGAATTTTCCCTTACCATATTGAAGGTCTTGCTCCATTATCTTTTTCTTTTTCCAGGTTTATTGAGGCATAATTGACAGATAAAATTGTATACATTTAAAGCATATAATCTGATGATTTTGTATACATACACACTGTGAATGAAATATTTATCATAATCAAGTTAATTAACACTACCATCAACTCACATAGTTATTTTTTGTATGTGTGTGTAGTGAGAACACAAGATATACTCTCAGCAAATTTCAAGGATACAATACAGTGTATTATTATCTATAGTCACCATGCTGTACATTAGATCCTCAGAACTTATTCATCTTATAACTGATAGTTTGTATCCTTTGACCAGTGTCTCCCCATTTCCCCCTCATTCCCCCCAGCCCTAGACTTTGGCAAACACTATAACCACCACTCTACACCCTGTTTCTAAGAGTTCAACTTTTTTTTGAGTCCACATATAAGTGATATAACACAATATTTATTATTTGTCTTTCTATATCTGGCTTATTTCAACTAACATAATGCCCTACAGGTTCATTCATGTTGTCATAAATGGCAGGATTTCCTTCTTTCTTATGGCTGAATAATATTCCATTGTCTTCTATATCCTCTATTGCTAATGAGAAATAACCTTCTAGTCTAATTGTAGTCCTTTTGTGGATGACCTTATTCCCCCCACTCCCACCCCTCTCTTCAAGCATGTAGGGCATTTTCATTACCCTCATTGTTCTGAAATTTTACAATGATGTGTTGTTTATTCATGTTTATGGGATTTTGGTAGGATTTCTGATTCATACAGCTCTAAGAAATCCCCTTGTATCAATTTGATAACTTTTTTCTATTTTCTCTATGATTCTCTTTGGAATTCTAATAGGAGGATACTGAGACTGCTGAAAAGAACCTCTATGATTCTTATTTATCTATGTTACTCTTCATCTCTGGGTTTTTGTTCTGCTCTCTGTGTCATTTCTAATATTCCAATATTTTTATTGCTTGCCTAATAATTTCTGCAATTATATTTGTAATTTGAAAAATTATTTATTACTGAATCATTCTTTTTTTATAGTACTCTTTTCCTGTTTTTATTTAATGGATAATAGTTTCTTGAAAACGCTTACAGAAATCTAATTGCAATTGTATTTATATTTAGTTCTTCCATTTTCTATGAATTACTTCTGATTCCTACAGGGTCACATTTTCCCTTTTTTTCTTTTTTCTTTTTTTTTAATTGCTTAAAGATGTACAGGAATACCTTAGAGATATTGAGGGTTCAGTTTTCGACCACTGCCATAAAGCAAATATTGCAAAAAAGTGAGTCACACAAATTTTTTTGGTTTCCCAGTGCATATAAAAGTTATGTTTACACTATACTGTAGCCTATTAAGTGTGCAACAGCATTATATCTAAATAAACAATGTGCACACCTTAATTAAAAAAATACTTTATTGCTAAAAAATGCCAACCGACATCTGAGCCTTCAGCAAGTCATAATCTTTTTGCTGGTAGAGGGTCTTGCCTTGATGTTGATGGCTGATGACTGATCAGGGTGGTGGTTGGTGAGAGTTGAGGTGGCCATGACAATTAAAATAAGATAATGAAGTTTGCTGAATAGATTACTCTTCCTTTCATGAGCGGTTTCTCTGTAGCATGCAGTGCTGTTTGATAGCATTTTACCCACAGTAGAACTTCTTTCAAAACTGGAGTCAATCCTCTCAAACCTTACCACTGCTTTATCAGCTAAGTTTATGTAATGTTCTAAATCCTTTGTTTTCATTTTAACAATCTTCACAGCAACTTCACTAGGAAAAGATTTTATCTCAAGAAACCACTCTCTTTGCTCATTCATAAGAATCAACTCCTCATCCATTAAGTTTTTATCATGAGGTTATAGCAGTGCAGTCACATCTTGAGGCTCTACTTCGAATTCTAATTCTCTTGCTATTTCTGCCACATCTGTAGTTATTTCCTCCATTGGAGTCTTGAACCCATCAAAGTCATCCATGAAGTTTGGAACCAACTACTTCCAAATGCTTTTTAGGGTTGATAGTTTGACCTGTTCCTGTGAATCAGAAATGTTCTTCATGGTATCTAGAATGATGAATCCTTTCCAGAAGTGTTTCAATTGACTTTGCCCTGATCCATCAGAGGAATCACCATCTATGTCAGCTACAGACTTGTGAAATGTATTGCTTAAATAATAAGACTTTAAAGTTGAAATTACTCCTTGATCCCATGGGTTTGCAGTATAGATGTGTTAGCAGGCATGAAAACAACATGAATCTCATTGCACCTCTCCATCAGAGCTCTTGGGTGACCCAGTACATTGTCAATGAGCAGTAATATTTTGAAAGGAATCTTTTTTCTGAGTAGTAGGGTCTCATCAGTGGGCTTAAAATATTCAGTAAACCATGTTGTCAATAGATGTGCCATCATCCGGCTTTGTCATTCTAAGTATAAAGCACAGGCAGGGTCAACTTAGCATAATTCTTGAGAGTCCTAGGATTTTCGGAATGATAAATGAGCATTGGCTTCAACTTAAAGTCACCAGCTGCATTAGCTCCTAACAAAAGAGTCAGCCTGTCCTGTGAAGCTTTGAAGCCTGGTGTTGACTTCTCCGCTCTAGCTATTAAAGTTTTAGATGTCATCGTTTTCCAGTAAAAGGCTGTTTCATCTACACTGAACATCTGTTGTTGAATATAGCTACTTTCATGAATTATCTTAGCTAGATCTTCTGGATAACTTGCTGCAGCTTCTACATCAGCACTTGCTGCTTCACCTTGCACTTCTATGTTATGGAGACAGCTTCTTTCCTTAAACCTCATGAACCAACCTCTGCTAGCTTCAAACTTTTCTTCTGCAGCTTCCTCAATTCTCTCAGCCTTCATAGATAAGAGACATAGGACCTTCCTCTGGATTAGGCTTTGGCTTAAGGGAATGTTGTGGTTGGTTTGATCTTCTATCCAGACCACTAAAATTTTCTCCATATCAGAAATAAGGCTGTCTCACTTACTTATCATTCGTGTGTTCACTGGAGTAGCACTTTTAATTTCTGTCACGAACTTTTCCTTTGCATTCACAACTTGGCTAACTATTTGTTGTAAGAGGCCTACCTAGCTTTTGATCTGTCTCAGCTTTCTACATGCCTTTCTCACTAAGCTTAATCATTTCTAGCTTTTGATTTAAAGTGAGAGACATGTGACTCTTCATTTCACTTGAACACTTAGAGGCCATTGTAGGGTTATTAATTGACCTAATTTCAATAATTTTGTGTCACAGGGAATATGGAGGCCTGATAAGAAGGAGAGAGATAGGGGAACTGCCAATTAGCAGAGTGGTCAGAACACATACAACATTTACTAATTAAGTTCACCATATTATATGGGCATAGTTTGTGATGCTCCAAAACAATTACAATAGTAATATCAAAGATCACTGATCACAGATCACCATAACAAATATAATCATAATGAAAATATTTAAACTATTGCAAGAATTACCAAAAGTGACACAGAAACATGAAGTGAGCATATGCTGTTGGAAAAATGGCGCCGATAGACTTGCTGTGTGTAGGGTTGCCACAAACTTCAATGTATAAAGAACACAGTAAAATGAGGTATGCCTGTATGTGATAAAATATTTATGACATTATGCAAAAGAACTAAATAATAATCAACAGACATATACCATAATCCCCTTTAACAATCAAAAAAATCAATCTGCAATACAAGTATATACTCTTCTCTCCATCCTGCATGTTCAAATGTAAAAAATATTCTGAATTTGTTTTTTATATTCCCATACATTTCTTGTTATCTTACTACATTTTCATGTATCATGAAAAAATAATCTTATTGAATATGAATATTATCTGTAAATGGTATCATATATCTATATTCTTCTTGCTTTTAGCATTCAATATTTTACTTTCGAGTATCGTGCATATGGATGTAGGTTAATCTTGTTCATTCATATTCATTGCTAATGGTACTAACTTGTTTAGATAGATGACCATTTAGCTATCCATTTTTGTTTTAATAGGCTATTACCCCCTTTTTTCTCTTTTAAAATAATGCTGCTATGAACACGAACATTGGTATATGTTCCCCTGTGTTATGAGAAAGAATTTCTCAAGGATATAAGGACTAAGGTGTGGAAATGATGAATCATGTGCCATGCACTTTCTCAATTTAGATATTGATCTCCAGATTGGTTTCATCAAGGCACATTCATCCTCCCTTTCCAGCAACATAAGAGTTCCCTTTCTCTACATCCTTCTTAATTTCACACATATATAAAGAAGTCTCTTTATATCCCTAAAAGATAATTTTGGAATGGAATCTGAGACATGTAAGATGTTATCATCTGAGACAGGTAAGTTTTTGTGTCATCTCTGTTTGCTGGCAGCTAGATTTGTCTTGGTTCACCTTAGTAAACTTTGGGTGTCCTAGCTTGCTGCAAGGTGTCCGTGTCCCAGCTATCCAACTTGTGTGCCCCAAAGAAACATCTCCTTTTCCCCAGAGGTCTGGTAAGGCAATAATCTTTAGGTCACAGGATTTGGCAATCACCTGAATGTTCCTTTAACTTCAGTAGCAGCTTACTAATGTGATGTGCTTCATATCTGCTCATTTAAGAAGAAGGCATACAGATGGCCAGAAGACACATGAAAAGATGCTCAACATCACTAATCATCAGGGTATTGCAAATCAAAAGCATAAGGCATACCACCTCACACCTGTCAGAATGGATATCATTAAAAAGAGACATTGAATAACAAGTGTTGGCAAGGATGAAAGGGAACCCTCATGCACTATTGGGAGTATTGTAAATTGGTGCAGTCACTGTGGAAACAGTATGGAGTCTTCTTAAAACATTAAAAATAAAACTACCGTATGATCCAGCAATTTCACTTCTGAGTATTTACCCAATGAAAACAAAAACACAAATTTGAAATTTGAAAAATCCAGTGTTCACTGCAACATTATTTACAATAGCCAAGATATGGAAGCAACCTACATGTCCATTGATAGATGAATGGATAAAGAAGATGTGTACACACACACACACACACACACACACACACACAGTGGAATATTACTTGGCCATTAAAAATGAAATCTTGCCATTTCCAACAACATGAATGGATCTAGAAGGTATTATGCTAAGTGAAATAAGTCATAGAAAGATAAATCCCACATGATCTTGCTTATATGTGGAATATAATAAAACAAAACAAGCAAAAAACAAAACAAAACAACAGACTCATAGATACAGAGAGCAAATGAGTGGTAGCAGAAGGGGGTGGGTGAGGGGGTGAGTGAAATAGGTGAAGGGGATTAAAAGATACAAACATTCAGCTATATAATAAATAAGTCACAGGGATGTAATAAACAGTGTAACGAATATAGTCAATAACAATATAATAATTTTGTATGGGGACGGATGGTTTCTAGACTGTGCATCATGATGTGTGTAAATGTCAAGTAATATGTAGTACACCTGAAACTATCATAATCGTGTATATCAACCATATTTCAATCAAAAATAGAGAAGAAATTTTAAAAAATACACTCTCCCAGCTCCCCCTCCAAAAACAGAAAAGAAAAGAAAAAGAAGAAAGAAAGGCAAAAAATACAAGCTAATTAGGAGCTCTGGTTACATGGGTGTGGTCTGCCATACACCACCTACAGAAATGCCAAAATGAAGAAGTCTTTACTCTGCTTTAACACCCACAGTGTCTTCCTTAGGTGTCTTCCAGAAATTTTATTTAGTCAGCATTGAGAAAAACCTCCCTATTTTTGACTGGGATGTAAACAAATTGGCTTGTGTGTTCTGCACATGCGACGAGAGTGTATTACCTATAATCACAAGTACATACCTGTAAACAATGCTTTGCTGTCACTATGAGATTTTATCCCACAAGTCCTATCTGTCTAAAAAACCCATGCCTCTAGGATGCTACAAGGAATGTTGGGTCGACCCTGGCTCAGCCCCTCTATGTATACTTTTAACTTCCCTGTCCTCTGCTTTTCTTCACCAGTTATCATTTCCCAAATCCACTTCAGTTCCTCAGAAATCTCTTGAAAGAGCTTTTATTTTCCTGCTTGTTCAAACTTCTCATTCTCTTCAGATTTGTGGGTATTAATTTATTTTTAAAAATTTTACTATCAATTAAATGGAACTATGGGAGGGAGAAGGTAGATAAGCCCATATACGATGTCCAGCATCTTAAATTAAAAATTCCTGCTAACTAGTTGTCTACAAGTCTTTTTTTAAAATTAATTTTTATTGAAGTATAGTTGGTTTACAATGTTGTATTAGTCTCTGTTGTATAGCAAAGTGAATCAATTATGCATATACATATATCCACTCTTTTTTAGATCCTTTTCCCATATAAGAAAATACTCTCTCATTACAGAGTATTAAGTAGAGTTCCCTGTGCTATACAGTGGGTTCTTATTAGTTATCTATTTTATAAACAGTAGTATGTATATGTCAATCCAAATCTCCTAATTTATCCCTCCTCCCCTTTCCCCCTGGTAACCATAAATTTGTTTTCTACATCTGTGACTCTATTTCTCTTTTGCAAATAAGTTCATTTGTACCATTTATTTTTAGATTCCACATATAAGTGATATCATATGATATCATTTGTCTTTCTCCGTCTGACTTACTTCTTAATATTTTCTTAAAGGTGAAAGGCAGTATTAATTAATAGTGTGGACTCTAGTAAGTTAGACAGTTAATCCCCTTCTAATAGATAGCTACTTTTTAGATTCGCGCAGGAATGTAGGCCTGGTATTATCAGATTTCATGATTTTTAGAAATATATCAGTCATCAGAATTTTTAAATCAGACCTCCTACTTTCTTAATGAGGGCATGATTTTTGTTAGCACTGTGTGAGCTGAACATGTCTGCAACAAGTATCCAGAGGGCATGATGCCAGTGCATCATATTTCTCTTAGATCTATTATGAACTTAATTATTTTTAAAAATCCTGACAACTAGTTATTATTTTCCACATTTACAAATGAATAAACTGAGATGGCCTAATATTAATTAGCCTGCCAGATGCTACAGAGAGGACTTGAATTTTGGTCTAAGTCCAGGCTGTCTGACATCAAACTCATCATACTCTGAAGAACAGTGTACGTAAGTGCTAAGTAGGTAATAAATTAAAGAAACCATACAGTTACCTCACGAAATGTAAATCTTATCTAAATTACTTTTGAAAATGCTACCTATGTTTTAAAAATATCTTTTGATTCAGGGGCTTTTGAAGATTATATCATTTTCTTCATCATCATACTGGAAAGAAGGAGCCAATACTAACTTGCTTCAGTCTTAACCTCCTGCTTATTTCTCAGGGTCTTGCAAACTGATTTCAGCTCCACCCACTCTATTCCAAAGAAGACAAGAGTTGACATTTTAAGGGGTGTTTTATTTTTATATGCAGCAGGTGGGAATTATTTCTCATTAGACACTTCATAAATGTGTTTAATAATGAATGCACTGCTTGGCAAGTGAAATTGTGTTAGTGTTATGTGTCACCTCCTATCCATGGGGTTTTAATAAGTTATGCTCAACAAACCAAGAACAATTTGAAATACGTAGTTGCAGATAGTCTGTGTGAGTCCCAAGAGATATCAATTGTTAGTAAAATTTTTGCTACTAACGTTCTGTGGTATTAATGTTTTGTTTTATGACTGTGTAAGACATAAAAGTCATGTTTCTATTTTTCTTTAAAAAATTTGAATTTTTGATGAATAAATGGTGCATTTATTCATTTTATATGTTCCAAAAAGTGAATAAACCTTATTCATTTTATATGTTCCAAATACTTCAAATAATTATTTTACCAGATAATTAGAAATTAGTTTATTAATTTATTATAAAATATGCCTATTATATATATATTTGTGTGTATATACATGTATGTATGTACATATGTAATTTAAAATACATGCAGTTTTCTTACTAAACATATCATAGAAAATTAATCTATGAAGTCATTACTTGATTAAATAGGCTTGATCTAATCACCTATACTGATTACACTGAAGCCCAGGCCTCCATCATTTCTCTCCAGGACGACTGTCCAGGCCCCCCTAATAATCTCTTTAGTCCAGTTTTACCCTCTTCCCTACTTATGCATTCATTTTTCATACAGAAGAGTTTTTAAAACATAACACATCTTTTCATGCCTCTGCTTACAGTACTTCAATAACTTTCATCAAGCTTAGCATAAAAATACATAGCCCCACATTCACCTACTTGGCCCTACATAAATCTTGCACTAACTTTCTTCTCCAGCTCATATTTGAACTTTCTCCCTTTCCTCGTTACATTCCAGCCACAGTGACGGTATTGTCACCCATCCAAAACCCCACCTTAGGGCTTTGCCACTTTCCCAAACATGGCACCCTATTTTATTTGTAGCTTATACAAAACTGATTTTTTAAAATTATATATTCTGAACTTTCATACTCATACTGTTTTTTCTTTTAATTTTTTTATGGAGGTGTCCACACTACAGAAAAGCACACGAGCCGGAGCACACAGCTCAGCTAACTTACGAAGTGAACACACCCATCTAACCACCACTTGAATCAAGATAGTGGATACCACAACACTCCAGAAGTCTCCATTATTCTCTGTCCCAGTCACATCCTCCTAAAGATAAACAATGTTCTGACCTTTATTTCCATATGTTAGATTTCCCTATTTTAACTTCAAATCAGTGAATTATGCATCATGTATTATTTTGTGACTGACATTTCTTACCCTCTGTTTTATGTATTATTATGTCTGATTTCTTTTTTATTGTGGCAAATAAACGTATATTGAGAAATCTACCTCTTAAATTGTTAAGTGTATAGTACAGTATTGTTAACTACATGCACATTTCTGTGAAACAAATCTCTAGAAATTTTTTCCGTCTTGCATGAAAAAAAAGGTCACTCTCCCCCAAACCCTGGAAACCACCTTTCTACTTTCTTCTTCTAAGAGTTTGACTACTTTAGATACCTCATTTAAGTGGAATCTTGCAGTGTTTTGTCCTTCTGTGATGGCCTTATTTCACTTAGCAAAATGTCCTCCAGGTTCATCCATGTTAACACATATGGCAGGATTTCCTTTTTTATAAAGGTTGAATAATATTCTATTGTATGTATATATACTGCATTTTCTTTATCCATTCATCTATGGATGAACATTAGGTTGTTCCCACCTCTTGGTTATTGAACAATGCTGCAATGAACATGAGAGGGCAACTATCTCTTCCAGATTCTGATTTTAATTCTTTTGGATAAATATTCAGAACTGGGATTGGCAGATCATAAGGTAGTTCTATTTCTAATGTTTTGTAGTTCTTTCCCCCCACCCTTTTGTTAATTAATTAATTAATTTTATTTTTGGCTGTGTTGGGTCTTTGTTGCTGTGTGCGGGCTTTAGTTGCCGCGAGCGGGGGCTACTCTTCGTTGCGGTGCACAGGCTTCTCACTGCGGTGGCTTCTCTTGTTGCGGAGCATGGGCCCTAGGCACGAGGGCTTCAGTAGTTGTGGCACGAGGTCTTCAGTAGTTGTGGCTCGCGGGCTCTAGAGCGCAGGCTTAGTAGTTCTGGCGCACGGGCTTAGTTGCTCCGCGGCATGTGGGATCTTCCCGGACCAGGGCTCAAACCCATGTCCCCTGCATTGGCAGGCAGATTCTCAACCACTGCGCCACCAGGGAAGTCCCTATTTCTCATGTTTTGGATGAACTTCCATACTGTTTTCCACAGTAATGCACCTTTTTACATTCCAATCAATGGTGCACAAGGTTTCCAATTTCTTTAAATCCTCACCAGCACTTATTTCCTGGTTTTAGGAGTTTTTTTCTTATTTTTGGTTTTGGTTTTCAGTTTTGATGACAGACATGCTAACAGGTGTGAGGTGACGTTTCATTGTGATTTTGATTTGCATTTCTCTGATGATTACTGATGTTGAGCATCTTTTCATATACCTGAGATCTGTATATCTTTTTGGAGAAATGCCTATTCAACTCTTTAACCCATTTTTAAATCACGTTTTTATATTTAGTTGTATAAGTTACTTATATATATTGGATATTAATCCCTTATTAAAAGTATGGTTTGCGAATAATTTCTCTCATTCCATAGGTTGCCTTTAACTCTACTGATTGGGGTTTTTTTGTTTGTTTGTTTGTTGTTGTGGAGAAGCTTTGTAGTTTGATGTAGTCAACGTAGGCAATGATTTTTTGGATATGATACCAAAAGTACAAGTTATAAAAGCAAAAATAGACAAGTGGGACTACATCAATGCCAAATTTATTTGGATTTTGAGTCACTAGATCTGTAAATTGCTAGTATTCTTGGTTCTCCACTAACAGAAAGCAGAAGTTAAATTCCAAAAGAGGGATGTATGTATGTGCGTATTTGTGTGTGGCGGTTTGTGTGCCCATATTTGTTTACATGGTTGCTTGTTGTTGGATAGAGGGAAAGGAAGGCTAAGGAAAGAGAATCATTTCACAAGGAAAAACAATAAGTTACTTTCTGATGAAAAATTTTATACAAAATGTCGGAATTATAAACGAAAGGTGCTTATAGAAGGAAAGAATTTTTGATCTTCTATTTTATTGCTAGAGCTAAGGACAGCGCTGGAAATGTTAAAATGTTTAACTGGATCAGCAAAGATGCTCCGCCTCCTTCTCCAGGTATTTGTGATCCACAGAGTGAAATGGGGATACATTAAGTAACTAAGAGTAAACGAGCCAGAAAACAGCCTAAAAGAAAGGGCAGGTTAAACAAAACAAAACAAAAAAAGCTAAACAGAGAAAATATGAAGGATGATGCATCAGAGCAAAATGTAGCAAATGCTAATGGAAACTCTAATATGGAAATACTCCTCAACTGAACTGGTAGCATGTCATGGAGGAAAATCAATAAAAATGACGAAAGAATGTGGTACATTGTGGAGCTTTAGGATAAGGATTTGTTGTAATCTTAGCATTTATTAGCTTGGAGATCTTGAGCAAACTTAAATGACCTGAGCTTCACTTTCATCATTTGCAACATAGAAATGCCTACTTCATTTAGGATTATTATAGGGATCTTGAGATAACATATTCTAAAATGTTAAGTAACACAAGGCACACAATGATAATGGTAGTGTTCTAAATAAGAAAACATGATTCTAATCCTTGTAATCAGAAAGCTTTGCGACCTCCTTCAGGCCATCAATATTTCTATATACTTCACATATCGAATTAAATTCCATCAATGTATATATTTGGAATAATGGGAATATGTAGTTGCAAATACCCTTTATAACTGTTAAGTTAATCTCTACTAATGTGATGTAGAGTGTCAAATATATGCTCCTAGTCTGATGACATTACAACAATCTTTGATACTTCCTCCTTTGTAAAATGAGAGGTTTTGAGATAAGTGATCCAGTTAAAACATTGTAAGGCTTTATAATATTAAAAAATTCAAAGCACTTCAGAGTTTAATTGAAGTTTTGGAATAAAGCAAAATAAATTCATGTTAAAAATTTTAATGTATCACTTAATATTATCCATTTTGTCATGTCAAAGTTAGTTTAGTAACTTCTGTAATCAAATTTCACCCAAAAAGTTAGCTTCCATGCTAATTCATTATTAACATCTCACCTATTCTACAAATAGTCTCTGTCACTTAAAGGCACTTTTTTCAGACACAGAGTGGCTGAATGGATACAAAAACAAGACCCATCTATATGCTGTCTACAAGAGACCCACTTCAGACCTAGGGACACATACAGACTGAAAGTGAGGGGATGGAAAAAGTTATTCCATGCAAATGGAAATCAAAAGAAAATTGGAGTAGCAATTCTCATATCAGACAAAATAGACTTTAAAATAAAGACTATTACAAGAGACAAACAAGGACAATATATAATGATCAAGGGATCGATCCAAGAAGAGGATATAACAATTGTAAATATTTATGCACCCAACATAGGAGCACCTCAATACATAAGGCAAATATTAACAGCCATAAAAGGGGAAATTGACAGTAACACAATCATAGTAGGGGACTTCAACACCCCACTTTCACCAATGGACAGATCATCCAAAATGAAAATAAATAAGGAAACACAAGCTTTAAATGATACATTAAACAAGATGGACTTAATTGATATTTATAGGACATTCCACCCAAAAACAACAGAATACACATTTTTCTCAAGTGCTCATGGAACATTCTCCAGGATAGATCATATCTTGGGTCACAAATCAAGCCTTGGTAAATTTAAGAAAATTGAAATCGTATCAAGTGTCTTTTCCGACCACAACGCTATGAGACTAGATATCAATTACAGGAAAAGATCTGTAAAAAATACAAACACATGGAGGCTAAACAATACACTACTTAATAACCAAGTGATCACTGAAGACATCAAAGGGGAAATCAAAAAATACCTAGAAACAAATGACAATGGAGACACGACGACCCAAAACCTATGGGATGCAGCAAAAGCAGTTCTAAGAGTGAAGTTTATAGCAATACAATCCTACCTTAAGAAACATGAAACATCTCGAATAAACAACCTAACTTTGCACCTAAAGCAATTAGAGAAACAAGAACAAAATAAAAACCCCAAAGTTAGCAGAAGGAAAGAAATCATAAAGATCAGATCAGAAATAAATGAAAAAGAAATGAAGGAAACAATAGCAAAGATCAATAAAACTAAAAGCTGGTTCTTTGAGAAGATAAACAAAATTGATAAACCATTAGCCAGACTCATCAAGAAAAAAAGGGAGAAGACTCAAATCAACAGAATTAGAAATGAAAAAGGGGAAGTAACAACTGACACTGCAGAAAGACAAACGATCATGAGAGATTACTACAAGCAACTCTATGCCAATAAAATGGACAACCTGGAAGAAATGGACAGATTCTTAGAAATGCACAACCTGCCGAGACTGAACCAGGAAGAAATAGAAAATATGAACAGACCAATCACAAGCACTGAAATTGAAACTGTGATTAATAATCTTCCAACAAACAAAAGCCCAGGGCCAGATGGCTTCACAGGTGAATTTTATCAAACATTTAGAGAGGAGCTAACACCTATCCTTCTCAAACTCTTCCAAAATATTGCAGAGAGAGGAACACTCCCCAACTCATTCTATGAGGCCACCATCACCCTGATACCAAAACCAGACAAAGATGTCACAAAGAAAGAAAACTACAGGCCAATATCACTGATGAACATAGATGCAAAACTCCTCAACAAAATACTAGCAAACAGAATCCAACAGCACATTAAAAGGATCATACACCATGATCAAGTGGGGTTTATTCCAGGAATGCAAGCATTCTTCAATATACGTAAATCAATCAACATGATACACCATATTAACAAATTGAAGGAGAAAAACCATATGATCATCTCAATAGATGTAGAGAAAGCTTTCGACAAAAATCAACACCCATTTATGATAAAAGCCCTGCAGAAAGTAGGCATAGAGGGAACTTTCCCCAACATAATAAAGGCCGTATATGACAAACCCACAGCCAACATTGTCCTCAATGGTGAAAAACTGAAACAATTTCCACTAAGATCAGGAACAAGACAAGGTTGCCCACTCTCACCACTATTATTCAACATAGTTTTGGAAGTTTTAGCCACAGCAATCAGAGAAGAAAAAGAAATAAAAGGAATCCAAATCAGAAAAGAAGAAGTAAAGCTGTCACTGTTTGCAGATGAGAATTCTAAAGATGCTACCAGAAAACTACTAGAGCTAAACAATGAATTTGGTAAAGTAGCAGGATACAAAATTAATGCACAGAAATCTCTTGCATTCCTATACACTAATAATGAAAAATCTGAAAGTGAAATTAAGAAAACACTCCCATTTACCATTGTAACAAAAAGAATAAAATACCTAGGAATAAACCTACCTAGGGAGACAAAAGACCTGTATGCAGAAAAGTATAAGACATTGATGAAAGAAACAAATAGATGGAGAGATATACCATGTTCTTGGATTGGAAGAATCAACATTGTGAAAATGACTCTACTACCCAAAGCAATCTACAGATTCAATGCAATCCCTATCAAACTACCACAGGCATTTTTCACAGAACTAGAACAAAAAATTTCACAATTTCTATGGAAACACGAAAGACCCCGAATAGCCAAAGCAATCTTGAGAACGAAAAATGGAGCTGGAGGAATCAGGCTCCCTGACTTCAGACTATACTACAAAGCTACAGTAATCAAGACAGTATGGTACTGGCACAGAAACACAAATATAGATCAATCGAACAGGATAGAAAGCCCAGAGACAAACCCACGCACATATGGTCACCCTATCTTTGATAAAGGAGGCAAGCATATACAGTGGTGAAAAGACAGCCTCTTCAGTAAGTGGTGCTGGGAAAATTGGACAGGTACATGTAAAAGTATGAAATCAGAACACTCCCTAACACCATACACAAAAATAAACTCAAAATGAATTAAAGACCTAAATGTAAGGCCAGACACTATCAAACTCTTAGAGAAAAACATAGGCAGAACACTCTATGACATAAATCACAGCAAGATCCTTTCTGACCCAGCTCCTAGAGAAATGGAAATAAAAACAAAAATAAACAAATGGGACCTAATGAAACTTAAAAGCTTTTGCACAGCAAAGGAAACCATAAACAAGACCAAAAGACAACCCTCAGAATTGGAGAAAATATTTGCAAATGAAGCAACTGACAAAGGATTAATCTCCAAAATTTACAAGCAGCTCATGCAGCTCAGTATCAAAAAAACAAACAACCCAATCCAAAAATGGGCAGAAGACCTAAACAGACATTTCTCCAAAGAAGATATACAGATTGCCAAAAGACACATGAAAGAATGCTCAACATCATTAATCATTAGAGAAATGCAAATCAAAACTACAATGATATATCATCTCACACCGGTCAGAATGGCCACCATCAAAAAATCTAGAAACAATTAATGCTGGAGAGGGTGTGGGGAAAAGGGAACACTCTTGCACTGTTGGTGGGAATGTAAATTGATACAGCCACTATGGAGAACAGTATGGAGGTTCCTTAAAAAACTAAAAATATAACTACCATACAACCCAGCAATCCTACTACTGGGCATAAACCCTGAGAAAACCATAATTCAAAAAGAGTCATGGGGCTTCCCTGGTGGCGCAGTGGTTGAGAATCTGCCTGCCAATGCAGGGGACATGGGTTCAAGCCCTGGTCTGGGAAGATCCCACATGCCGCGGAGCAACTAGGCTCGTGAGCCACAACTACTGAGCCTGCGCGTCTGGAGCTTGTGCTCCGCAACAAAGAGGCCGCGATAGTGAGAGGCCCGCGCACCGTGATGAAGAGCGGCCCCCGCTCACCACAACTAGAGAAAGCCCTCGCACAGAAACGAAGACCCAACACAGCCAAAAATAAATAAATAAATTAATTAAAAAAAAAAAAAGATTCATGTACCAAAATGTTCATTGCAGCTCTATTTACAACAGCCAGGACATGGAAGCAACCTAAGTGTCCATCATCGGATGAATGGATAAAGAAGATGTGGCACATATATACAATGGAATATTACTCAGCCATAAAAAGAAACGAAATTGAGTTGTTTGTAGTGAGGTGGATGGAGTTAGAGTCTGTCATACAGAGTGAAGTAAGTCAGAAAGAGAAAAACAAATACAGTATGCTAACACATATATACGGAATCTAAGGAAAAAAAAAAAAGTCATGAAGAACCTAGTGGTAAGACTGGAATAAAGACACAGACCTACTAGAAAGTGGACTTGAGGATATGGGGAGGGGGAAGGGTAAGCTGTGACAAAGTGAGAGAGTGGCATGGACATATATACACTACCAAACGTAAAATAGATAGCTAGTGGGAAGCAGCTGCATAGCACAGGGAGATCAGCTCGGTGCTTTGTGACCACCTAGAGGGGTGGGATAGGGAGGGTGGGAGGGAGGCAGATGCAAGAGGGAAGAGATATGGGGACATATGTATATGTATAACTGATTCACTTTGTTATAAAGCAGAAACTAACACACCATTGTGAACAATTATACTCCAATAAAGATGTTAAAAAAATAAATAAATAAAGGCTCTTTGTTCACTAGGATTATTGGTACTACTATGGCATGTATAATCACTATCATAGTTAAAAAATAGTATAAGCAATTCCTTCATTATCATTCTCATCACTTTAACACAAACTCATTATCTAGAAATATCATATTCATTTTGAAGCCCTTGATTTTCCCTATTCATTCATAAGCTCAGTTGGTATACTATCCTTCTTTGATTCAAAAAATTCTTCTGCTTATAATTTGCCATTCTACTCATTCAATTCAAGCTGTGATTTTTTTTAAATAGGCCTCACTTTTTAAGTTTATAATATTTCCTGTTTCCTTTCTGCCTTTTGCATTAATTATAAATCTCAAAGTCCATTATTTGCCAGTCTTTCCTAGTTGATGTCCTCATGGTAACTGCATGAATTTTCATACTCTTGATTGGTATTGAAAATTTTCTTTACTTCTTCTAATAATACATCTAAATGAAGAAGTCTTGTCTCTTCTAAAATTAAAGGAAATAACTATAACCAAAAGTTTAATATTAGTTAACTGTACACTGAAAAGAACAACAGGTATATGTCACTAGGAACAATTTCATGATGCCATTGAAATCAGAATACTCAGAATATTATGGTGTTTAATGTTACTGAAACAAATAAAAACTTTTATATGGCACAGTATTATTCTTGTTTTAAATTTTCAAAATGTTTTCTAGTGTTCTAGTGTTTTGTATTAATAGAAAAATGTTTGGGGTTTTTAATATAAGCTTTATTTTTGTTTCCTAGGACTGCCATAACAAATAACCACAAACTGGCTGGCTTAAAACAACAAAAATTTATTCTTTCACAGTTCTGGAGCGTAGGAGTCTGAAATCAAAGTGTTAGCAAGATTGGTTCCTCTGGAGGTTCTGAGGGAGAATCTTCTCCACACCTGTCTTCTAGTTTCTAGTGGTTGCTGGGAATCCAAGGTATTCCTCGGCTTGACTCTACTCTGCCACCATCACCACAAGGTGTTCTCTCTGTGTGTATTCTCTGTGTCTTCCTATGGTCTGTTTAGTAAGAACACCAGTCCTTATTAAAAGTCAACTGATTTAGGGCTCACTCTGATCCAGTATGACCTCATCTTAACTAGTTACATCTGCAATGACTCTATTTCCAAATAAGACCATATTCTGAGGTTGCCATAAATATGAACTTTGTGGGAGAGGGTACTATTCAACTTGGTACACAGCTGGAATGTAAAAGAAGTTATAAGACTGTGTTAAGTATGAAACATTGGTTCTTAAAATTAGTTTCCTATGAGATCAATAATAAAATGCAATAACAAAGCATTTTTTCTGAAAACATTTAATATAGTTATAAGCCAATTTTGCATCATTTTCACTTATGAGGGATATAGTCTCTGATTTACAGGCTCACATGTCTTGGAGATAACATTCTAAATATGTATATTCTCTATCTAAAAATTCTATTATATTGATATTTCTGGGGTACAAAAATATGAATTGCCAGACTTTGGCATTTCCTGTGGCAATCATTGAGAGACAGTGTACTATATATTGTGACAAGACTTTTTATACATATTGCCAATATATATTTGGCATGTTATTGAAGAAATTCCTACCTCATTCACAGTCTCATGTAAACAAATACTACTGTACAGTTGTTAATAACTTACCCTTAGTGATATTGAGAATATAGTCTATTACTAAAATCTAAGCTCCAGGATTTAATAAAACAGATCAAAACTGTCTCGTTTACTCCTGGATCCCTGGCATATAGATTGTCTCTAGCCCACAATGAGCTCAGGAAAGAGTATAATGAAAGAATGAATATCTTAGTAAGATAGTTCCTTAATTGATGGAGATTAAGAAACCTAATATTTAGTGTTTTATTCATCACTTCTTAAGGAAATTCCTAAACATCCTAATTTCCAAATATATAGTTGTCTACTAATGCTTCATTTTTCTTTAGATGCCAAAATGTTTTTTTAAGGATAAAGACATAATTGTAATGGTTGCATCTAAATTAATTGGTGATACTTTCAATTTTCACCAAGTAAAAACTTTTTCCCTGGTTTGAGTAACTACTGTTTTCTTATTGAAACAGGTGCCATCCATCTCCACAGTGTGATCAAGTCACTAAAACACCTGTCTGGTTTTCACTGAACTCTATAGCATGTGAAAATAGAGGGAAAATCTAGAAATATTTCTGAGGATTTTTAAATAGTCAGCTGCCCTTATCTTTTATTAGCAAGCACATAAATATTCAAAGAGCAATCCCAAAAGAGGAGAAGTAAAAGATATCTAATATTAGATTGTTCCTGAATTCTTGTTAGGGAGAATCTTAGAATTTAATACTTAAGTGGCAAATGTATAAAATTTTATTTTATTACTCATAAGCATTATTGAAAGTATTAACTGTAATCTACCAGGGATTGATATTTCTGAAGACTTTTTATCAATCTACCATAAACATAATTACATTAATTCAATATCGTTATGTGTTTGGTAGAGCATTTGGCCATGAGATAATTCTAAATGATTTATTTATAACTGAGTGTTTCCCCAAATTTAATTCTCATTAAGGAAGTGATATTTTCATTAAGTTAGATACCGTGTTGATTAACTAATCACTGAAAGAAGAAAACAAATGTGGAATTTTTTTCTTGAGATATTTAATTTAATGGAAATACAATATTTTCTACATGGTAAAAAAAATGACTCTAATGCATATATATCCTTTATAAATCTATATATTTAAATGTAAACAATGAGATCATCTCAATTATTAAAGTACTAAATATATAGGTTTTTATAAATATTAAATATTTAATTTATTAAACATATAGATTTAAGAATCATAAAGTGAATGGTAGAGAATTAAATTATCTTAATTACTAAATTAGTCATTTATTAAACCATTGGTTTAAATTATAATTAAAAGCATTCTTATGTGTTATTTACCAATGGTTTGAGAAAACATGGTCAACCACTAGACATTATTTTCATTAAAATGTTTTAGCTTTTGTTTTAGTAGGAAAAGAAAAATTAACAGATTCTTAGGTGAACTGTGTATAAGGAAAACCATTTCAAATGGCTTAAACAATAAAAATGTTTTTTATCTCAAGTAACTGGAAATCTAGGTAATCAACCAATGATATCATCAAAGACCTCTGTTCCTTTCATCTCCTTGCTGTTCTATCTTCTCTGTTATCCTAAGGCTAGTAACCCTTATGGTAGCAAGATGAGTGCATGTGAAAGTGTTTTTGTTTTGTTTTGTTTTGCTTTTCTGTTTACATGTAATGGGAATGAAGAGCAAAGAGAGAAATGAACAAAAGAACTGTAAATTCTTCCCTTCAAATTTAATGGGCCAAGTTCAGTCACATGACCATTTCTGGAGTAACACCAGCTGTCAGGAGAATGACCTAAACTGATTGGCTTAAATTTATCAAGATACCTTCCTACTTGAACTTGCAGAGTTGGAGATAGAGTGGAGCCCTTTAAAAAATAAGTTTTGTTTGGAAGAAATAAGTTAATATGGAATAAGATATATATATGTGTGTGTGTATATATATATATATAGAGAGAGAGAGAGAGAGAGAGAGAGAGAGAGAGAGAAGAAAGCAGGCAACCAACCGACATTATCTGAATTATCTGCTAATGATACTTTTCAGTTTCACCTAATGTCCACACTATGTCAGCAACAGTTAGCAAAAATGAAACAAACTTGCATATTAGAGTGCACTTTATACAAATATGTCATAACCCAATGAAATATACTTAGTAGTTCTCTTTTTTACTTTCTAACCAAACTCTGTACTCTCCAACGTTTCCAAGACCATGGAAACATTTAGGTCTTTAGTTGACTTAGGGATGTTCAGTCTTGGAGTCTTCTATAATCACTGTATTTTAAGATCATTACCATCTGCCTCTGACTTTGTTCCATTTCAAAGGTGTGGGATTCTGGTTTTCATCCTCTGAAAGCTACTTCATCCATTCTCCCACTCCTAGTAGTGTTTACACTACTCCAATGAGTCCTGATGACATTAAATTGACTGTTAAAGATGGAGATTATAAAAAGGATCATAATTTTAATTGTCTTTCCCAGACAAAATTAGAAAAAATCATATTTAACTATAGATTAGATCTATATGTTAATTCTATTCCATCAGATACTAAAATATAAGGTTTACATTTTGAACACTTGGCAATGGACATCCTAATAGGCATCAAAAGGGAAAAAGAAAGTATTGTAAGGGAACAAAGAATACTTTTTTTTATGTATAATAGCTGTTTGGAATTACTTTCATAGCTATTTCAATATACTTGCAATAAAATAATTAGAACACATCTATATCATCTTAATATAATATCAAAATAACACTAAGAGCTGTCAAAACTAGGCTCATTAGTCAAAGTTTCTTATCGCTAATATAGTCATAACTCTTCAGTAGTTCAGTATTTCCATGACTAAAGCTTAAAATACAAATATTGCCACTGAATTATTAAATCTGTTTTCAGCTTTGTTGAAGTACAACTGACATACAACATACTGAACAGATTTAATGTGCACAATTTAATGAATTTTTGACATATGTATGTACTTTTGAAATTATTACCACATCAAGACAATGAACTCCACCACCCCAAAATTTCCTGTTTCTCTTTTTAAATTCCTCCCACTTCCTCTCCCCAGCTGTCCCATCTCCAGGCAACCTCTGATCTGTATACTTTTGTTTGCATTTTCTAGAATTTTATGTAAAGAAACCATAGAGAATGTCTTGCTTTTTTTTTCATTCAAGATAAGTACTTCAAGATTCACCCATATTAATGTATGTTTAAATAGTTCATTCCCTCTTATGGATGAGTACTATGCCATTGTATAGCTAAATAACAATTTTTTCATTCACGTGTTGAGATTTTGGGTATTAGCAGTTTGGGCTTTAGAAATAAAGTGCTATGAACATTTGTGTACAAGCCTTTACATGGATAGATCTTTTTATTTCCCTTAGGTAAATATCTAGGAGTGGGAGTTTGGGTTATAGGATAGAAACTATCTCAAATCGCAAAAATATTTCCAAATGTATCATTTTATAGTACCCCAGGAGTGCAAAACACAGGAGAGATACAGTTACTTCACCTCAATTCCAATATTTGGTATTTTCAATCCTTTTTATTTTTGCCATTCTGGTGGGAGTGGAGTGGTATGCCTTTATGAGTTTAATTGTATTTTCCTAAAGGCAGGTATTTTTTCATGTGCTTATTTATTGTTCATATAACTTCTTTGAGAAAGTGTCTGTTCAAACAATTTGGTCATTTTTAATAGAGTTCTTTGTCTTCTTGTAATTGAGTGGTAAGTGTTCTTTATATTTTCTAGATGTAAACCCTTGGTCTGATATATGTTTGCACATATTTTCTCCCAGGCAATGGCTTACACTTTCATTTTTGTAGAAATGCCATTTTGCAATCAAAAGTTTTTAATTTAAATGAAGTACAATTTTAAAAACATTTCTTTTACAGTTCATACATGTCATATCCTAATTAGGAAATATTTTCCTAACCAAAAATTACTAGCTTTTTTTTTGAGAAATTTTATAGTTTTACATTGAAGTTTATGATGCATTTTGAGTGAATTTTTGTGTATGACATGAGGTAACCTTTAAAATTCTGGTTTTGTTTTTGTTTTTTGTGTTTTTTTCTGGGGGTGGTGGTGCATATGTCTATACAATTTTTCCAGCACCAATTTTTGAAAAAAACTATCATTTCCCACATTAAATTATCTTAACACCTTTATCAAAAATTAATGATCATTTATATATGCTTCTATTTCTGGACTCTCTATTATGTCCCATTGTTTGTCTGTCTTTATGGTTGTATTATACTGTCTTGATTACTATAGTTTTATAATATCTTGAAATCTTCTAATTTTCTTCTTAGAGTTCAAATATGCTTTAGCTATTCGAGGTCCTATACATATCTCTCTACTTCTTAAAATCAGATTGTCATTTTCTACAAAAACACTTCTAGACACTGGATTGGGATTATGGTGAATCTATGGATCAATTTGTGGAGAACTATAACCTCTTCTTTTTTTTTTTTTTGGTTGCACCCCACACTCCCACAGCTTGCCAGATCTTAGTTCCTCAAGCAGATAGAACCCGGGCCCATGGCAGTGAAAGCACCGAGTCCTAACCACGGGACCACCACAGAATTCCCAAGTGTAACCTTTTCATTATTGAGTCTTCCAATACATGAACAAGGTATATTTCTATAGTCATTTAGATATTATTAAATTTCTTTTAGCAATGCACAGGTCCTGCACCACTTCTGTTCAATTTACCCCTAAATATTTAATGTACTTAATGCTATTTTAAATCTTATTATTTTTAATATGAATTTCTGTTCATTGTTGTTACATAGACATTCAGTCGATTTTTGTATATTGGCCTTGTAACTGGCAAATTTGCTGAATTCATTTATTACTTGTAGTAACTTTTTTATACCTTCCATATGGATGTCTTATATACTTGATCACGTAATTTTCAAATAATTGCAGTTTTACCTTCTTTTCTCTGAACTGAATGCTTTTTTTTTTTTTTTGCCTTATTGTACTGCCTAGAACACTTAGTACAATGTTTATAGAAGTTTTGAGAGACAACATATTTGCCTTGTTCTTGATCTTACAGGGAAAGCCTTCAGACTTTCACCATTAAGTATGATGTTAATTGTAAGTTTCTCACAGACACCTTGTATAAGTTTGAGAAAGTTCTTTTCTATTTGTAACTTGCCAGAAGTTTTTATCAGGATAGGATGTTAGATTTTGTCATATGCTTTTTAAGTCTACTGAGATGGTTATAAAATTTGTTCAGTTGTCTGTTTCTCATTTTTAAACTGTTAATGTGGCAAATTAACATTGATTGACTTTGGAATATAAAACCAACATTTCATTCCTGGGAGAGACTCCATAATGTCAATAATTTATTATTTTAAAATACTGTTGAGTTTAATTTGGTATTTTTTTTATGAATTTGCATATATGTTTATGAGGAATATTGTTCTGTAGTTTTATTTTCTTAATATCTTTGTGCTCTCACTCTCTCTCTCTCTCTTTTTTTTTTTTTTTCGGTATCAGGGTAATGCTAACCTCATAGAATGAATTAGGAAATGGTCTCTCCTCTGTGTACAATTAGTATGATTTCTTCCTGAAATATCTTCTACATTTCGATTAGGACATCTGGGTCTGGGATTTTTTTGGTGGGAAAACTTCTAACTAAAAATCAGTTTTCTTAATAGATGTAGAGCTATTCAGATTACTTATTTCTTCTTGAAGTTTGACAATTTTTATTTTTATAGCGATTTACTTATTTGTGATATGTTTTAGAAATTATTATAATAAAATTGTTCATAATACTCCCTCATTATCATTTTAGCATCTGTAGAATCTGTAGTGATGTCACCTCTCTCATTCATATAATTTTTAATTTATGTCCTCTTTTTTCTTTTTCTCAGTAGTCTGGCAATAGGTTCATCAATTTTATTAATCTCAAAGAATCAACTTTTAATTTTATTGGTTTTCTCCATTGTTTTTGTTCTTCTGCTTCACAGATTTCTTCTCTTATTTTTAATATTTCTTCTACTAACTTTGGACTTAGTGGATTTTCCTCTGATCATTTAAGAAGGTAACTAAGTTAAATGATTTAGAGACCATTCTTACTCTCTCAGTACTATTTAACTGAATCTCACAATTTTTTTTGTTGTGCTTTCTTATTAATTCAATGCCAAATACTAATTTTTCTTGTAATTTCTTCTTTGACCCACTGGGTTTTTCTTAATGTGTGCTATTTAGTTTGCAAATATTTTGTTTTCCAGATATTTCTCTGAAATCTATTTCTCATTTAATTTTACAGGATCAAAGTCTGTATTTTGTATGACTGAATCCTTCTAAATGTATTCAGATATGCTTGATGGCCCAGAATATGGCCTATTTGGTATATGTTCCATGTTATTTTTATATGAATGTTCGTTCTGCTGTTGTTGAGTGCAGTGTTACATAAATATCAATTAATTAAAGTTGGTTATTCAAGTCATCCATACATTTACTGATTTTCTCCATTCTTAGTCTATCAATTATTGAGAGGGTTTAAATCTCTGACTATGATTTGTGCATTAATCTTTTCAGGGTTTTTTAAAGTTTTGCTTCATTTTGGACTTTCATGAAATGCATAAATATTCAGAATGACATGCTGATACATGATACAACATAGATGAACCTTAAAAATACAATGCTAAGTGAAAGAAGCAAGTCACAAGACCATATATTGTGTGATTTTATTTACATGAAACACCCAGAATAGGTATCCTAATGGGTATAAAGTAGTATCTCATTGTATTTTTAAAATGAATTCTTATTGAAATATATTTGATACATAACAGTATGTAAATTTAAGGTGTACAGCATACATTTATACATACATTGATTTGAAACATTTATATATTGTAACATGACTGCCATTGTAGTGATAATTAGCACCTCTATCATGTCACATAATTATCATTTCTTTTTTGTGGTGGAAAAAATTAAGATCTAATCTCTCAAATTTGATAATTATAATACAATATCATTGTCTATATTCACTATACTGTATATTAGATCTCCAGAAATTAATTGTCTACTAGTTGCAAGTTTGTACCATTAAACAACATCTCTCCTATTCTTCTAACACACAGCCTCTGGTAACCACCATTTACTCTCTGCTTTTACAAGTTTGACTTTTTAGATTCACATGTGATATCATAGTATTTTTTTTCTTTGACTGACTTATCTCACTTAGCATAATATCCTCAAGGTCCCGTGTTGTCCCAAATGGCAAGATTTCCTTCTTTCTCATGGCTGAATAATATTTGTATATATTTTTACCATACCTTCTTTATCCATTCATCTATTGTGGGCACTTGGGTTGTTTCCATATCTCAGCTATGATGAATAATGCTACAATAAACAAGGGAGTGCATGTATCTCTTCAATATCATGTTTTCATTTCCTTTGACTGTATACCCAGAAGTGGAATTGCTGGATCATATGGTTTTAAAGTTCTACTTTAAATTTTTTGAGGAACCTCAAAACCTGCTGTTTTCCATAGTAGCTGACCAAATTTACATTCCCACCAACAGTGTACAAGAGTTCTCTTTCTCCACATCTTCACCAACATGTATCTCTTGTTTCTTGATGATAGTCATTCTATACGGTGTGAGATAAGATCTCATTGTGGTTTTAATTTGAATTTCTCTAATGACTAATGATGTTGGGCATCTTTTCATGTGCTTGTTTGGCCACATGTGTATCTTCTTTGGAGAAACGTTTATTTCAAGGTCTTCGCTTAATTTATATTTGAATTATTTATTTTTTGTTGGGTTATGGGTTGTCTTTATATATTCTGGACACTAGATCCCTTATCAGATATACAAATATTCTATCTCATTCTGTGGATTATCTTTTAACTTTCTTGATAGTGTCCTTTGACATACAAAATTTTTTATTTTGATAAAGTCCAATTTGTCTATTTTTTCTTTGGTTGCTTATGCTTTAGATGTCACCTAAGAAACTGTTGCTTAATCCAAGGACATGTAGATTTACATTATGCTTCCTTAGAAGAATTTTATAGTTTTAGCTCTCATATTAAGGTCCTTTGTCTATTTGAGTTAATATGGTATATATATAGATGGTCATATGGTTCTATACGGTAGAACTTAGGTATCCAGATTAATTCTTATGCATGTGGATATCCAGTTATCCCAACAGCATTTCCCCCACTGAATGATTTTGGAAAGCTTGTTAATAATCAATTGACCATAAATGTATGAGTTATTTCTGGACTCTCAATTCTATTACATTGGTCTACATGTCTATTTATATGGTACTACCACATTTAAAAAAAAATTACTGTAGCTTTCTTGTAAATTTTAAAATTTACTTATTGAATAGTGTGGCTCTTCCAACTTTGTTCTTCTTTATTTTTGGCTAACTAACTTCCCTGCATTTCTATATGAATTTTACAATCAGCTTGTCAATTTCCACAAAAATAGCAGTTTGAATTTTTGATAGGATTGCATTAAATCTGTAGATAAATTCGAGGAATATTGCCATCTTAACAGTATTAAGTCTTCTAATCCATGAACACAAATGTCTTTCCATTTATTTATTCTTTAATTTCTTTCAACAATTCTTTGTAATTTTCAATGTACATTTACATTTCTTTTGTTAAATTCACTCCTGATATTTTACTCTTTTTGAGGCTAAGTGGAAATGTTTCATAATATTATTTCCAGATAGCTCATTACTTCTATAGAGAATTGTAACTGATTTTTGTATTTTGATTTTGTATCTGTCAACATTGCTGGACTGCTTTATCAGCTCTTATGAAGTCATTCTTCTATTTCTGTTTTCAAGATTTTTTCTTTGTTTTTGGCTTTCAACATTCTCACTGTGAAATGTAGGGGTGTGAATCTCTTTGTTTATATACACTACTTTTTGTTTATTTAGCTTACTGATTGTGTAGAGTAATATTCTTCATCAAATTTCTAGGAGTTTTTCACCATTATTTCTTCAGATATCTTTCTGTTCCATCTTCTCTCTCCTCTCTTTGTGAGTAATCCCATTATGCTTATGACGGTGTGCTTAAATAGGTGTCTCACATTTCTCTAAGGCTCTGTTCATTTTTCTTCATTCATTTTTCTGTTTGTTATTCTAAATGTATAATCTCTATCTACCTTCAAGTTTGCTGATTCTTTCTTCTGCCAGTTCAAACCTACTGTTAGCTCTTCTAGTGAATTTTTTATTTCAGTTGTTATATTTATCTCCAGAATTTCCATCTGATTCCTATTTTATAATTCCCGTCTCTTTATTGATATTCTCTATTTGATGGGAGATTGTCATAACACCTCTCTTTAATTATTTAAGCATAGTTTCCTTTAGTTATTAAAATATTTTTATAATGGCTGCTTTGAAGTCATTTTTCTTAACCTGATGTCTGGATACTCCTAAAAATAATTCTCATGTGATTCAGTAAAGTCACCACCCTGCTTATGAAGAAAGCATAATTTGTGACATTAAAAATCATGTTGTTACTTGCAGAAAATAACCCTGAGCAGTTTTCTTTGGCAAATAAATTATTCCCTTTCAGAACATCTGCATGTTGATTGAGGTTTTCTTTGAAACTGAATCACAGGTTGCTTTCTTCCTCTGACCAGTTCTGTGTTCTTTCCTTCCATTAAAAGCTTTAATCCCCAGAGTACTCCATAGTAAATATCTCGCACTCTAATCTCTACTCAAAGTCTATTCTGAAAAACACATCTTGCAATATGGCTGTTGTACAAAGTTTTCAAAAACATAAAGTTGCAGAGATGAAAGCAAAAATAATTCATATAATTAATCATTCAGATAATCTATAAGTATGCATTACATGTAGTTTTAATAATTTTCTGAGATGTTTTATAGTTACCTATACTACAAAAATATGATTATACTGTCTATTTTGTTTTGTAACCAGATTTTTACTTAATAAGATATTGTGATTGTCTCCCAAAACTTCAATTAATTTTCACTCCTACCAGCTGTTTCTGAAAGTGCTTCATTTACTATAACAGCATCAACACTGTGCATTACAAGTAAAAATATTTACAAACTTGATAAGCAAATAATAATATTTATTCTCTTTACTACCTTTGTAATATGTTTTGATAAATGTACCCAAAAAGGACTACAATTTAATTTCAAAGTTTTTTTGTCATTTATATTGCCCTTTTTTCCTTCTGTGAAGCTCTGGTAATGTCTGAGCCACATAAAGAGAAGAATGTTAATGCTTTTGTTCAAGTCATTATCTCATTCAAAATCCTATAAACATTGTCCATGTGATACAACAGAATCCTCAACCTGCTTGGACTGAGGGCACAACTTGAGACATTGAAAAGTATGTTGGATATTTATAAAAAATATCCCATTGCAATATTTATTGATATTGCATTTAACAAAATACGACATCCATATATATATATATACACACACACACACACACACACACACACACACATATAGGCACTTCCTTAACCTGAGAAAGGAAACTAGGAAAGACCTATAGGTTTTCTTTCTTTCACATTCTTAATTATCAAAAATTGAATGGTTTCCCTGCTAAGTTCAGGAAGAAAGAAAGAAGTGCTACTCTCGGGCTTCCCTCGTGGCACAGTGGTTGAGAATCGGCCTGCCAATGCAGGGGACACGGGTTCGAGCCCTGGTCTGGGAAGATCCCACATGCCGCGGAGCAACTAGGCCCATGAGCCACAACTACTGAGCCTGCGCGTCTGGAGCCTGTGCTCTGCAACAAGAGAGGCCGCGATAGTGAGAGGCCCGCGCACCGCGATGAAGAGTGGCCCCCACTTGCCGCAACTAGAGAAAGCCCTCGTACAGAAACGAAGACCCAACACAGTCAAAAATAAATAAATAAATAAATAAATAACCAAAAAAACCCAAAATGGTTCTTTAAAAAAAAAAAAAAAGAAGTGCTACTCTCAACACTGCTACTCAACATTGAACTTGTATTTCTAGGCAGTGCAATAAACAACAAAAAAATAAATAAAACAAATCAATTTGGGAAAAGAAGAAATAACTCTCCTTGTTTGCAGACGGCATAATCATCCATGAAGAGAATTCTATGGTATCTACAAAAAACTATTAGAAATAGTGATTGCATTTTGCAAGATGCAAGAGTGATTGCAATATATAGGATTGACATAAAAAAATTATAATTTATATTTACTAACAATAAAAAGATGAAAATTTTAAATGAAAAAGAATACTTCTTAAAAGAACATGAAAATTTTTAAATAATTAAGGATAAATATGATAAAAGTTGTAAAAGACCTATATGCTAAAATGTATAAATTATTGTTGAATAAATTGAAGAAAGAATATTTATACATGGAGAGATAGGCAGTGTTAATACAGCAGTATACTTAAAAGGTTAATTCTACCCCTTTTGAGTTACAGATTTCTCATAATCCCAGTCAAAATCCCAGGAGGCTTTGTGTAGCTACCGACAAACTTACGAGAAAGTAGCAGTCATCAAGAGAGTGGATACTGTGGAAAAGATGGACAAATAGATCAGTGGAACACAGCAGTGTGTCAACAAATAGACCCACACATAGATGGGCAATTTATTTTTGACAAAGTATAAAGGCAATTTCTTGGAGAAAAATAGCCCTTTCAGCAAATGCTTTTGTATATATATAATATATATATATATTATATATATATATATAAACAAATGTGACCCATATTTATCACCATATACAAATCTTAACTCAGATTGTAACATAGATCTATGTGTAAAACTAAAGACTTAAAATTTCAAGAAAAATACATAAGAGAAGACCTTTGTGACCTTGAGTTAGACAAATGTATTTATTAGACACCAAATGTATGATCCACTAAATAAATAAATGTTAAATAGACTTTATCAAAATTAAGCTCTTGGAAAGACACTAAGAGAATGAAAAAACAATTTCAAGTCACACACTGGACAAGCCATAAGCCATTAAACATGTGCAAGATATTTGAAGAGACATTTAATGAAAGAAGATATGTGGATTGCAAGCAACAAGCATATAAAATATGTCCAACACGATTAGTCATTAGAAAAATGCCATTTAAAACCACAGTGAAATACTACTATACACCTAATAGAATGACTCCATAGTAAAAATGTCCCACTGCTAGGTAAATGTAAAATGATACAATGTTTTGCAAACAGCTTGGGAGTTTCATAAACTTTAAATGTAGGTCCCAGTCATTCTATTCCAAGGTATTGAAAAAAATAAGTAAAAGCGTATGTCCATAGAAAGACTTTTACATACATATTCATAACACCTTCATTTTTACTAGCCCTAAACTGCTAACAACAGCGAAAATACCATTAACAGGTAAATAGACAATCAAATGATGGTATATCCATACAATGGAATACTACTGAGCAATTAAAAGGAATAGACTATTAATACATTCAACAGCATAAATGAATCTCAAAATAATTATACTGAGTGAAAGTAATCAGACAAGAAAGAATATATACTTTATGATTCCTTTATATAAAATTATAGGATATTCAAACTAATCAATAATGAGAGAAAGCAGGTCAATTGTTACCTGGTGATGGGTATGGGATGGGGAAAGATGAAAGAAGAAATTACAGAAAGCACTGTGGATGGACAGTTATGTTCATTATCTTAATTGCAGTGATGGTTTCAAGCGTAAACATATGTCACAACTAATCAAATTGTATAATTTAAATATTTACAGTGATTTTTACAGCACTTTTTACGCCTCAAATTTGCTTTAACTTTACATAATAAAATCCTTGAATGAAATGTTGCTTACATTACTTAGAGAAGCATAGTTTTTTAAAATACAGGTTTTATATTTAATTATTATAGGATAAAGAAATTAGTCTGTAAAAATAAATTATAATTTATAATTATAATCATCTCTGTTGAATAGCATAATGAAACAGTAGGAAAAAATTAAGCAATATTGATTGACAGAATTTAAAGCACTTAAGAAACATCATGCCGTTTTCATAGAAACATGTATAATGTTTTAATATATATTAAGTACTAATATATATTGCTGTGTGCTACTACATGAGTGAAGCATTAGTGTATTTTAAGTACATGTGTTGTTTGAGGTCACCAACTGAGGTCATCAGTGTATTTTATTAGAAACCTATATTCTATGTACATGTATGATGTTATAGATATATATTAAAGAAGTCTAGAAAAGTGCCTGGCGCATTGTAGAGACTCAGTAAATATTTGTTGAATAAATATTGCTTGAAGCCTTTAAAAATCACTTTAAAATGTAAAATTAATTCTTTTTTTTTTTAACATCTTTATTGGAGTATAATTGCTTTACAATGGTGTGTTAGTTTCTGCTTTATAACAAAGTGAATCAGTTATACATATACATATGTTCCCATATCTCCTCCCTCTTGCGTCTCCCTCCCACCCTCCTTATCCCACCCCTCTAAGTGGTCACAAAGCACCGAGCTGATCTCCCTGTGCTATGTGGCTGCTTCCCACTAGCTATCTAATTTACATTTGGTAGTGTATATATGTCCATGCCACTCTCTCACTTTGTCCCAGCTTACCCTTCACCCTCCCTGTATCCTCAAGTCCATTCTCTAGTAGGTCTGCATCTTTATTCCCATCTTGCCCCTAGGTTCTTCATGACCATTTTTTTGGTTTGGTTTTTAGATTCCATATATATATGTTAGCATACAGTATTTGTTTTTCTCTTTCTGACTTACTTCACTCATATGACAGACTCTAGGTCCATCCACCTCACTACAAATAACTCAATTTCATTTCTTTTTATGGCTGAGTAACATTCCATTGTATATATGTGCCACATCTACTTTATCCATTCATCTGTTGATGGACACTTAGGTTGCTTCCATGTCCTGGCTATTGTAAATAGAGCTGCAATGAACATTTTGGTACATGACTCTTTTTGAATTATGGTTTTCTCAGGGTATATGCCCAGTAGTGGGATTGCTGGGTCGTATGGTAGTTCTATTTTTAGTTTTTTAAGGAACCTCCATACTGTTCTCCATAGTGGCTGTATCAATTTACATTCCCACCAACAGTGCAAGAGGGTTCCCTTTTCTCCACACCCTCTCCAGCATTTATTGTTTGTAGATTTTTTGATGATGGCCATTCTGACCGGTGTGAGATGATATCTCATTGTAGTTTTGACTTGCATTTCTCTAATGATTAATGATATTGAGAATTCTTTCATGTGTTTGTTGGCAATCTGTATATCTTCTTTGGAGAAATGTCTATTTAGGTCTTCTGCCCATAAAATGTATAATTAATTCTTAAGGTGTGATACTTTAATCCCAATTAGAATTAACATTTTCACATGGGCCCACTATTTAAAAGCTACATCCTAGTTTCCCAATAATAGATTATTTCTCCCTTGTCTAAAAATGTATGATTTCTCATTCTCCTACCCAGAGCTTGTCTTTTTAATTTTCCCTTGAGTCTGAAGAGTGTTTAGTGATGGTATCTTGACTACCTCCCAGGGCACCCTATTAAATTGCCTCATTGACCTCATGACTAAGAATTTCTTCATCTTATCTAGCTAAAGAGTTCTCCATGTTTCGGGCCATTACTTCTTGTTTTACCATCTTTAACTATCTTGAGTAATTCATCCCCTCAGGAATTTTAGCTACCCATAAATATAAAAAGAAAAAGGCATATGTCATTGCCTGACAGTTTGTGAAAATTAAGACAACTCTATTCGAGAGATAGCAGTACTTAGGGCAGGCAGAGAGCAACGGTGGAGGAAAAAAATCCCTGGTTTGCTGACCTGAGGCAATGTAACTATATTTTATATGCATAGAGCTCTGAAACTACTGTTCATTTATCAAACGTGTAATGTTTTAATTTGTGATATTGACTTATATTTTATCAATTTTTCCTTTGAACTGTTCCATATGTATTGCTGCTTCTCTTTAAATGATAGGAAAAGGAAGAGAGAAGTAAAAATTTTTTTTATAAATTATCAAAATATTATCATTTTGTGGCCACTTCTCTCTTGACTCCATATTCTATTTTTTCAAAGGATTCCTTTTGTTTTGTTATATTTTTTTAGATCTTAGTAAATTCAAGAGTCTATAATATTTGAAATATATGATCCTTTGAAAAATATTTTGGCTTAGGAAGATTTGATTCTCTCGAGTTTTAGTGGACTCAAAACACTTTTGAGATGCTTCCATGTATAAAAGCTTAAAAATATATTATGTACACTCACACACACATACACACACACACATATATATTTATATATATATTTCCTGGTATAAAATATTTGTCCCTGGAAGAGTAGACTTTAAACTATTTAAACCCCCTTGTTCATCAAATTTCACTTCAAAATCCTCTTCACACAGTACAAGTCAATCCAAATCTATAGTGTAGAAACTCTGTACAATTTCAACCAGTTCTCTGACTTTTAAGACCCACTTTCAAATCACCCAGTCCAGCACCTAAAACTATAAATACCTTTCTCTAATTTCTTCTTTTTGAGAATCTATTAAGATTAGTATCTGTCCTTAATGCAGTAAGTCTAATAAACTTAGTTTTGCTTAATTAGCAGGTTTCTCTAGTGGTCTTTCAAGGTGTTGGTAGGTGACATTTACCTACCACAAAATTCATCTTGTTATCAATCTGAATTTTAAAAAACAAACCAATGCAAAATAGTTTTCTATTATTTATTATCAGGTTCACTAGAAAATGATGCACTCTTTTATTTAGTTTTTTGATACTCATGATACAATTTTGTACCATGTTGCAGGATGAATTTTGCCCCCCCCAAAAGATATGTCTAAGTCCTAACCATTGGTACCTGTGAATGTTAACTTATTGGAAAATAAGAAGTTTGTAGACACAATCAAGGTAAGATGAGTAAGATGAGCTTATACTGGAACAGCACGGGTTCTCGTCTAACAACTGGTATCTTTATGAGAAGAAGAAATTCTGCCTCAAGACTGCAGTACCAACTCCTGTTTGAGTTTCTTGCCTGTTAACTGCCCTAAGGATTTTGGACTTGTAAACTCCTACACTCACATAAACCAATTGCTTAAAATAGATCTCTTCATAGATGGATGGATGGATGGATGGATAGATAGATAGATAGGTGACACAGATATTGAAATAGACACAGAGGCAGATATAGATAAATAGATATAGATATAATCTCTTACTGTTTCTCTGTAGAACCCTAACTAATACAGATTTTGATACTGGAAAGTGGGGTGCTGCCATAATAAATACCTAAAAAATGCAGAAGTGATTTTGGAATTGGGTAGTAGATAAAGGCTAGAAGAGTTTTGAAACACATGACAGAAAAAGCCTAGATTACCTTGAAGTAATTGTTTATAAAAATATGAACATTAAAACTGATTCTGGTGAAGACTCAGAAAGAAGTGAAGAGAGCTATAGAGAAAGCTTCTATCATTTACACACACACACACACACACACACACTCGTGTGTATATATATATATAATCATTAACCAAACACTGCTAGAATATGGAAGGTCTTTCTAATGAGGTCTCAGATGGAAATGAAGAACGTTATTGGACGCTGGAGGAAAGGTGATTCTTGTTATAAAGCAACAGAAATTGGCTGAATTGTGTTCAACTATTGGGTGGTAAGTAGAACTTGCAAGCAATGAACTTGAACATTTACCTGAGCAGATTTCAAAGTAAAATGTAGAAGGTGCAAGCTGGTTTCTCCTTGATGCTCTCTCAGAGCCTCCAGCAAGAAATAACCCTCCTGACACCATGATTTTGGACTTCTAGTGTCCAAAACTGTAAGAGAATATTCTGTACTCTTTTGTGGTGATTTGTTACAGTAGCCCTAGGAAACTAATACAAGGCCCATATGGTAAGTTTTAGAGATCTTTTTTTTTTTTTTTAGGAAGGAAATTCTTTAAAAAAAAATTTTTTTTTAATTTTATTTTTTGCTGCATTGGGTCTTCATTGCTGCGCACGGGCTTTTCTCTAGTTGCGGAGAACAGGGGCTACTCTTTGTTGCAGTGTGCCGGCTTCTCATTGTGGTGGCTTTTCTTCTTGTGGAGCACGGGCTCTAGGTGTGCGGGCTTCAGTAGTTGCGGCACGCAGGCTCAGTAGTTGTGGCCTGCGGGCTCTAGAGAACAGGCTCAGTAGTTGTGGTGCACGAGCTTAGGTGCTGCACGACATGTGGGATCTTCCCGGACCAGGGCTCGAACCCGTGTCCCCTGCATTAGCAGGCAGATTCTTAACCACTGCACCACCAGGGAAGCCCTAGATATCTTCTAATTGGAAATCATAAATTTTAAAGGAAGAGTTAGAGAGGAGAGAAGGTGTAAAGTAGGGCATGATCCAAAGAAAAATTTGATAAGTTGGAATTTATTAAGATGAAAAACTTTGCTTTGCAAAATACACTTAAAAAACAAAATGACAAACCACATACTTGTAGAAAATACTTGCTAAGCACATATCTGGTAACAAACTTGTGTCCAAAGCATACAAAGGACTCTTAAAATTCAATAATAAGAAAATAAACATGTCAATTAAAAAATGGGCAAAATATCCTAACCTTGCCAAAGAATATATGTAGGTGGTAAATAAGTATCTGAAAAAGTACTCAACAAGATATGTTATTAGGCAACTGCAAATGAAACAATGAGATACCAATGAGATACATATATATTAGAATGGCTTTTTTTAAATATTAAAACTAATAATATCAAATATTGGTGAGGATGTGAAGCAGCAGGGAACTCACGTTAATGGCTGGTGAGATTGCAAAATGGTTCAGCCACGTCGGAAGACAGTTTAGCAGTTTCTTACAAAGCTAAGCATAGTCTAACTACATGATCCAATGACTATACTACCAGGTGTTTCCCCAGATGAGTTGAAAACATATACCTCCATACACAAAACCTGCACATGAATGTTTGAGGCAACTTTATTCATAATTGCCTAGAACTGGAAGCAACCAAGTTTTCTTTCAATAGGTTGATGATGAAACAAATTGTGGTACATCTATACAATAGAATATCACTCAGCAACAAAAAGAAACAAGCCACAAAAAGACATGGAGAGAGGACTGACATCACCACGATGGCAACATATGTTTTTCGTGACTTCATTCCCCTTAACAAGAAGAAAAACTAACAATGATTTAAGAACATGGCATCACTGAGAGAATCCTAAAACACGGGTGAGGTTGAAGCACCCCTTGCAACAAAGAGACCAAGACAGACTACATTGGAAGGGTAAGAAAAGTGGCTACATGTAGACTGTATTGCCCCTCCCCCAGGCCAGCAGAATACCATGTGGAAAGGTCTCCTCTAAGCCTCTGGTTGCTCTAGTGGGAAAAGAGAACACAGAAGGGACAACCAGCCCCATACACACACACACACACACACACACACACACACACACACACACATACACACAGAGCATCGTGGGTTGCTTTGCAGGAGCCTCTACTCTGATGTCGCACCACAGGGATTGCAGGGGAATCTGGGCTGAACCACTGGAAATATGATGGTGAGAGGGAAGGGCTTGCAACAGCCAGCACAAAGATCTTAGCAGACCAAGTTCACACTTGTGAACCCAAGTAGTAATACTACCCTGTGGCTTTGCTCATTGCAGAATCAAGTCAGGGGCACACTCTGATGAGGGAACTTCGCTGGGTACAGACCTGCTTGATTTGGATCCTCAAACGAGGAGTTTTGCCAGCCCTAGAGCCCAGTGTTCCTACACCCAGGCAAGGAGCTGAGTCACAGACTCACCCCAACCCCACACCATGGAGAGTGTCCTCAGGCCCATCTGACCAAAAGGCAGGCTACAACTCTTGGAAACAGTGCAGCTCAGTGGCATTTGAGTCAAAGGCAAAAGGACAGAACTGATCAGCCCTAAAGCAAAGCCAGTACCGAGCATGGAACATTCCCATGCTACACACAGATGGGGGATTAATTTACAGCCAAGGCTGAGGGTAGCTCCTGGTGCATCCCAAATGGAGAGCCTGTGTAGGAAACTGAGCCTAGTCTGGAACAGCCCCTCCCCCTTTCACCCAGGCAAAGAGCTGAATCACAGACCACTCACTGTGGAAAGCGTTTTCTGGACCCATCTAACCAGAAGAGCTGGCATCAACTCATAGAAGCTGTACAGCCTAGCTGCACTCTAGCTGCAAGGCAGATGGGAAGACTGATAGTTTCCAAAACAAATTCAGTGGCCCTGTCTGTCAGGGAACTTGGGGTGTGGTCAGCTTTGTTAAGACAATATACAAAGAGCTTTACCAGCTTTAAAGTTGCTTCTTCCACTGCCCCTGGGCAGGGAATTTAATGCATAGCCCTGCTCATCACTGAATACAGCCTTCAGCCTGTCTAACCAGGGAACCCAACCAGAGCACACAAAATGCTATGTAGCCCGTTCAATAGCCCTACATACAGCGGCACTTGAATAGAGAGCACAGCCCGTGGTTTCCCCCATCTGCAGAGCAAAATCAGTGGCCTCACATGACCAAAGAATTTAGTGCACACACTGTAGCCTGATTTGGTTCTTCAAATCTTGGTCCCATCCTTCTGCCCTGCCAGAGCAGGGAAGCCAATTCATAGCCCTGTCTACTACTGAATATAGTATCCACTCCCATCTAGTAAGCATGACCAGAGAATCCAGGCAACTGTGGAGCCCATCTTCCAGCCTCACTTGGGTAGGGAACCAAGCCAGAAGTTCTATTCAACTATTCTCAGCCAGTGGCATACCCCCTATCTCTATTCTCAGAGCTCAACACTTGCCTCACTCAAAAATAGCAGAACCCATCTTCCCAAAGATATTACCAGCAGACACACACAGAAACCCAAAACGAACCAACTGGTGGACAACTGACTCTGTCAAAGCAAATCTGTAACGTCTGGAAGAGGAACCCAGTTATTTGAATGTGAAGATACTGATGTAAGGGATCAAGGATCACAAAAAGTCAGGTAAATATGACAGAGGAAATTAATAAAGGCCTGATAACTGGCCCTATAGAAACGGAGATCTATGAACTGTCAGACAAAGAATTCAGAATAATCCTCTTAAGGAAGTTTAGTGAACTGCAAAAAAACACAGACAGACCACTAAATGAAATTAGGAAAACAATGCATAAACTCAATGAGAAGTTCAACAAGCACACAGCAAACATCAAACAAACAAACAAAAAAATCCTAGAGTTAAAAAATATAATAACTGAGTTGAAAAATTCAATAGAGAGTTTGAAAACTAGACTCGACCATGCATCAGAAAGAATCAGCTACTTGGAGGATAAGACACTGGAAATTATCCAGTGAGAGAAGGAAAAAAAGAGAAAAAAAAAGTGAAGAAAGCTTATGGGAATTATGGGACATAATGAAAAGGAACAATATTTGCATTATGGGAATTTCAGAAGGAGATGAGGAAGAGAAAGGGAAAGTATATTTAAAGCATTTATGTTTAAAGTAATTATTGGTAGGTAAGGACTTAACTGTTGCATTTTGTTAATTATTTTCTGGTTGTTTTGTATATCCAATGTTCCTTATTTCTTATCCTGATGGTTTGTGTTTGTGTGTGTGTGTGTGTGTGTGTGTGTGTTTAACCATGGTATATGCAAATCAATCAGTATGATACATCGCATTAATAGAATGAAACAAAAGACTCGTGTGATCATCTCAACAGACGCAGAAAAAGCATTTGACAAAATTCAAAATCCATTCATGATAAAAACCCTTTAAATTAGGCATAGAGGAAACATATATCAACATAATAAAGGCCATATATGACAAGTCCATAGATAATATCATACTCAGTGGTGAAAAGTTGAAGCTTTTCCTCTAAGATCAGGAACAAGACAAGGGTGCTCACTCTTACCACTCTTATTCAACTTATAGTACTGCAAGTACTATATCCTACCTAGAGTAGTCACGAAAAAGAAATAAAAGGTATCAGACTTGGAAAGGAAGAAGCGAAACTGTCACTATTTGCAGATAACATGATTTTATATAGAAAAATCCTAAAGTCACAACCAAAAAACTGTTAGATCTAATCAATGAATTCAGTAAAGTTGGACACAAAATGAACATATAAAAATTAATAGCATTTCTATACACTAACAATGAATTTTCTGAAAAAGAAATAAAGAAATCAATCCCATTTACAACAGCATCAAAAATGATACAGTACTTAGGAATAAACTTAACCAAAGAAAATTGCAAGAAGTCGATGAAAGAAATTTAAAAAGACATAAATACATGAAAAAGTATCTGATGTTCATGGATTGGAAGAATTAATATTATTAAAATGTCAATACTAACAAAAAGCCATCTGTAGATTCAATCCAATCCCTATCAAGATTCTAATGGCATTTTTTTACAGAAGTAAAAAAAATATCCTAAAACTTATATGGAACCAAAAAAGCCCTGAATAGCCAAAGCAATCCTGAAAAAGAAGAACAAAGCAGGAGGCATCATACTTTCTGATTTCAAGCTATACCCTAAACCTATATTTATCAAAACATCATGGTAATGGTATAAAAACAAATAGACCAGGACTTCCCTGGCGGTCCAGTGGGAGACTTTGCCTTCCAATACGAGGGGTGCAGGTTCAGCCCCTGGCTGGGGAGCTAGGATCCAACATGCCTCACAGCCAAGGGACTAAGGCATGAAACGGAAGCAATGTTGTAATGGGTTCAGTGGAGACTTTAAAAACGGTCCACATCAACAAAATCTTTAAAAAACAAAAAACAAACAAAAAGACAAATAGACCAATGGAACAGAAGTGAGAGCTCAGAAATAAACCCAAGCATATATAGTCAACTAATATTTGCCAAGAGAGCCAGGAATACTCAATGGAGAGAAAACACTCTTTTCAATAAATGGTGTTAGGATAATTGGATATTCACATGGAAAAGAATGAAGCTGGACCCCTATCTTACACCACTCACAAAAATTAACTCAACATAGGTTAAAGATTTAAATGTAAGACCTGAATCCATGAAATTCCTCAAAGGAGATGTAGGAATAAAAGTCCTTGACACGAGCTTGGTAATGATTTTTTGGATATGACACCTAAAGCATGAGCAACAACGACAACAAACAAACAAACAGTTGGGACTACATCGAATAAAAAGGTCCTGTACAGTAAAAGAAGCCATCAACAAGATGAAAGGACAACTTCTGGAATGGGAAAAAATATTTGCAAACAATATATATAGTAAGGGATTCATATCCAAAATATATAAATAATTCATACAACTCAATAACCAAAAAAAAAAAAAAAAAATTGAAAAATGGGCAAAGGATCCGAATAAACATTTCTCCAAAGAAAATATTTAAAAGCCCAACAGGTAAATGAAAAGATGCTCAACATCACAAGTCAATAAGGAAATACAAATTTAAACCACAATGAGGTATCTCCTTCTACCTGCTAGAATGGACATTTTCAAAAAGATAAGCTTTGGCACCAGCCCGCCCGACGACGCGGGGGCCGCACGCGCCAGACGAGGCTCGCCGCGCTCATTGCCGCCGAGGGCCGGCCCGCTGAGGCGGCGCCCTCGGTTCCCGGCCAGGGGGGAATTGGTGGCCCCAGAGCGGAGGCGGTGGCGGGAAAGATGAAGAACGAAATTGCTGCCGTAGTCTTCTTTTTCACAAGCCTAGTTCGAAAACATGGTAAGTTGAAAAAAGAAGCAGTCGAGAGGTTTGCTGAGAAATTGACTCTAATACTTCAAGAAAAATATAAAAATCACTGGTATCCGGAAAAACCATCAAAAGGACAGGCCTACAGATGCATTCGTGTCAATAAGTTTCAGAGAGTTGATCCTGATGTCCTGAAAGCCTGTGAGAACAGCTGCATTTTGTACAGTGACCTGGGCTTGCCAAAGGAACTCACTCTAGGGGTGGACCCATGTGAGGTGTGCTGTCGGTATGGAGAGAAAAACAATGCATTCATTGTTGCCAGCTTTGAAAATGAGGATGAGAAAAAGGATGAGATTTCCAAGAAAGTGACCGGGCCCCTTGATAAGGTTACCTCTGATTATCATTCAGGGTCCTCTTCTTCAGATGAAGAAACAAGTAAGGAAGTAGAAGTGAAACCCAATTCAGTGGCTGCGACCCCCAGCCCCGTGTACCAGATTTCAGAGCTGATATTCCCGCCTCTTCCAATGTGGCACCCTTTACCCAGAAAAAAACCAGGAATGTACCGAGGGAATGGTCATCAAAGTCACTATCCTCCTCCTGTTCCATTTGGTTATCCAAATCAGGGAAGGAAGAATAAACCATATCGCCCAATTCCAGTAGCACGGGTACCTCCTCCTGGAATGCATTGTGACCGGAATCACTGGATTAATCCTCACATGTTAGCACCTCACTAGCTGCTTTGATTCTGTTGGTGTCATGTTGAGAGAAGGTAGAATAAGCCTGACTGCATATTAAAAGTTCATACTCAAAGTAGTAAAGTTAGATGGGCTAAACCATCAAACTTATTTTTATAGAGAAGTTATTGAGAATAATCTTTCTTAAAAAATATATATGCACTTTAGATATATTGATATAGTTTGAGAAACTTTATTAAAGTTAGTCAAGTGCCTGAGTTTTTAATATTGGACTTGAGTATTTATATATTGTGCATCAACTCTGTTGGATATGAGAACACTGTAGGAGTGGACGATCTGTTCTAGCACCTTTGAGCATTTACTTTATGGAGAGTATGTAAGTTATTTATATACAAGGAAATCTATTTTATGTCGTTGTTTAGAAGAATTGCGTGAAATCATGTAGTTGCAAATAAAAAGTAGTTTGAGGCAAAAAAAAAAAAAAAAAGATAAGCTTTAACAAATGCTAGCATGGATGTGGAAAAAAGGGAACCCTTGTGCACTGTGTGGGATTGTTAACTGGTATAGCCAGTATGGAAAACAGTATGGAGGCTCCTCAAAAAGTTAAAAATAGAACTACCATATGATCCAGCAATTCCGCTTCTGAAAATATATTCAAAGGAAACAAAAACACCAACTCATAAAGATATCTGCACCCCCATGCTCATAGCAACATTACTTATAAAAGCTAAGACATGGAAACAACCTAAGTGTTGAGTGTCCATCAATGGAAGAATGACTAAAGAAATTGTGGCTCTATATATATATAGACTATATGTGTATATATATAGAGAGAGAGAGAAAGAGAGATAGAGAGAATATATGTGTATATATATATATATATATATACACACATACACACACACACACACATGCACACATATATGAATATGATTTAGCCATAAAAAGATGGAAATCCTACCATTTGGGACAATACGGATGGGCCTTGAAGGCATTATGCTAAGTGAAATAATTTAGACATAGAAAGATAAATACTATACTAGCTCACTTATACGTGAAATATTAAAAAAAAAAATCATGGAAAAGAGATCAGACTTGCAGTTACCATAGGCAGAGTGTGGGAGAAGGGGAAATTGGAGAAAGGTGGTCAAAAGGTACAAACTTCCAGTTATAAGATAAATAAGTATACTAGGGATGTAATGAACAACATGATGATTATAGCTAGCACTGCTGTATAGTATATAGCAAAGTTGTCAAGAGAGTAAATCCTGTGAGTTCTCATCAAAAGGAGAATTTTTTTTTTTTAATACATCATCTTTGAGATGATGGATTAAATATATTTTGGTAATCATTTCACAATATATGTAAATCAAACTATCATACTGTATGCCTTAAATTTATACAGTGATGTTATGTCAATTATTTCTCAACAAAACTAGAAAGAAAAAAAAAAAAACAGACATGGAGGAACCTTAAATGCAAATTGCTAAATAAAGGAAGCCAGTCTGAAAGACTACTACAATGTCAAATGTCAAATGTCAAAGAATATGACATCCTGAAAAAGAATTATGGAAAGAGTAAAAAGGTCAGCCTTTGCCTGGAGTTCACGGGTGGGGGGTGGGAGAAATAGATGGAACACAGGGGTTTTTAGGACATGGAAAATATTGTTTGATACTATAAAGGTGGATAAATGACATTATGCATTTGTCAAAACCCAAGGATCTTTACAACACAAAGAGGGAAACTTAACAAAAATTATCTTAGTTAATAATAAAGAATCATACTGGTTCCTTAATTATAAGAAATGTACCACACAAATGCAAAATATTAGTAATATCTGTGCAGCGGAGAGGGGCATAGGGTCTATGCTCAATTTTTCTTTAAATCTAAAATTGTTTTAAGAACATTTATTATTTAAAAAAAAAAAAATCTCCAAGTGGTCACATGGAATAACAAAATTGAAGTAACTTAATTTCTGTTCCTTGTTTTCATAATCATTGTTTAACTTGAGTTTCCCACTTAAAAGAAAACAAACACACAGATCTGGGTCTGGGGATAGGGGTCAGGGAGGATTACATAACCGTGTCCTCATGTTGTTGAACCCAAGTTCTTATGCCTGACAGAGTGAGGAAAAACAAACTGAAACATCAGAGTTTGGGGCATCTGGGAAAGGTTTATTGCAGGGCCAAGCAAGGAGAACAGGCAGTTCATGCTAAAAAAACCAAAATTCTCCAATGGTTTTCAGGGAAGAGTTTTTATAGACAAAATATGACGGGAGATCTGCAGGGTGTGTAACCTTCCTCTGATTGGTTGGTGGTGAGATAACAGGGTGGTGTTTCAGGAATCTCAATCATCAGCCTTCTGCATCCAACCAGTCTGGGGTCCACACGCTTATTCTCAGCTTGAAGTTACCATCCTCCACCTAGGTGGGGGCCTTAGTTCCTATAGAAGAACTCAGAGATATATTGTTATGTACAGCCCTTGAGGAGGAACCAGGACCCTGCCCCATTGCTGCACTATTGTTTCTTGACTGCCTTTCCTTTGTTTCTGCATTCCTTCACTCTTCTAATTAGTAACTGTTTGAGTCTACTCTTTGGAACTCATGGAAAGTCTAGGAGGCTGAAACCTTTTTCCTACAAACAAAAAATGGGGGACACAGTAAGACTTTTGTACTCAGGAGGACCCCAGAGGGTCCTGCTTGGTTTCAATCCCCCCTTTTTTTGATACTCCTCAATCGTGAGGGGAAGAGGTATTGGACATGAAAGGGAATAATGTTTTGGATAAAGAGGTTAGTCATAAACTTGGCAGAGGAACTGTTTTGGGGGGCTCAGTTTCACTCAAAGTAATCCTTCATGTAGAATAAAATGTTTATCAAAATATAAGTAACAAAGCAGTGCTAGTTTGAAATATATATGCACAAATATATATAATATAAATATATCAACATAAATATAACGTATACATATCTGTATGTATAAAAGATATATGTATATGCATACATAAAACTCAACAGTCAGTGCAGCACTTGTTTTAATTAGAACTTAAGTAACAAAGGATCTTTTTGTGAATGAGTATTTTATCACTGAAAATATTTAGAACTACTGGTGTAATAAAAAGCAGACCAACTTTTTGTAAGGTTTTTATTGTTTTATTCCTATATCTACAAAATATACAGCCCCTTTCCTTTGTATTCCATTACTTCAGTTGAGTCTCTACAATAGCTGCAAATTGTTCTGAGACTGGCCAAAAATAAATAAATAAATGAAAGAATGCAACAATTTCAGCATTTTAAAATAATCTCTTAAGATAGTCAAAGGAATTTTAACTAAGACTTTCCTCTCTGACCTAGCTTTCCAGTTTTATTAACTGATTGGCGAGTAGCTAGAACTAACTGATAAATTTAGCAATGTAAACTTCATCACTAGAGGCAGCTCTGAGGGAATTCATGACTGTGTAAATAGAGCACTTGATTAAGTTGTAGAACCCCAGGAAGCAGCCCGGACACTGGTTATATAAATATAACAGATGGTAAGCAAATGCTATGCTGTACTCAGTTTAGGTTTATTTTAGTAATCTATGTTTATATAGAAGATTTAAGAAGTACACTAGCCAACTTTTTGAAGCCAAACCAGGTATTGACAATATCGTCATGAAAATTATTTTTAAATATGTTGGAATTTTTGTCAAGTTAATACCCTCTGGAGAAAACTACACTGTTTAATGGTTCACAATCCTTTTATTATGTTTTGTATGTTTTAAGAAGTATTTCCTAAAGAAAAGCGTGAAATAATGGCTCAGACCAAATTAATTTGGTGAGGGTTATGCCACTTAGTAGATGACAAAATTGGTAAATAACTTCCATTGAGAAAGCAATTTATGAATATACTCTTTGAAGTTCAGACATTATGTGTCAAGCAGAACACCATTCACTGGTTACCAATCCCGTGGGAGGACTCAACACTGCATCTTGGGATCAGAGTTGCCAAGGAAAACACAATGCAGTCAAGCACTGGATAGAACAACACTGAACTCATGTAGGGAAGAGACAGAGCAAAGTCACCTCCAATAGTGTGTGCCCTCCATGGCTATAGCATCCCCCTGGCAGCCAACACAGGGCACCCATCTTGTGCTGCAGTAAAAGGAGGCACACACATCTTCAGGGAGTCTGAAAGCTGAGGGAGTGCCTGAGGGCCATTGATTTACACGCTTAAGCAGAACAAAGGAAAGCTCACTGAGTTTGCAACAGGGAAAGATATTCCCACACCAGGCAAGAAGCCTGACACAGGTTGTATGGGTTCTTTATTTCTTGGTAAGGAAGTGTTTAAGGCCCAAAATCCAGGTATGCGCAGCGGAGTAGGGGTGGAAGGATGGTGCACGTGAGACTGCTTTTTCCAATGCTATGTTTGCTCTTATTTAATCTTCACCTTAATGTTTTAAGTTAGGTGCAGATACTTCCCACTTAAACTGAGGAAACGAAAGTTAAGATAGAAAAGAAAAAATAATAAAAAGGAAAAAATCCTGGAGGTAATACTGTATACTAAGTAGCTACCAGAAGAGTAAAGATACACCAGAGGAGTCATGATGAAGACTAGTGGATGGATATCCACCTAAATGTAACCATTTAGAAGATTTCAGTATTTGGAAAATGATCTGTCTCTTTATCTCTTTCTTAGGACTGAGAAAAGAAAAACAATTAAGAGAAAACATGTAGGACAGATATATATTTGGTATGTTTTTATTCTAAACTCAGAGGTAGAGGATTCCATGGGAAGAAATGCCTTACATGAAGCTTGTAAATGTTTGCCTATGTTATATGTTGAGGCAAACGTATAACCATCCAATAAACAGAAGTTTAGATAAGTATCTACTGCAGTTTGTAGATGCCAATCACTGCTTAAGCAGGTAATCTTTATTAGAAGTAGTACTAGCCTGGAAAAAGGAACTCTGTCTTAATGCCATTCATTCTAACATATATATTAAGCACTTACTATGGGCAGGCAATTGTCCCTGGTCACTTGAAGCCAATAGTCTAATGCAGTGTCCTGCAAATTTACCTGATGAAAAGGTATATCAAGTGTCCTTGTTAAAAACAGAGATTGTTAAAATGTCTCCTGGAATTTCAATTCAGTTTGTTAGAAAAGTCTCAGAAAACACATTTTTATTAAGGCATGTGTAGAAACCCTGATCTAGTGGACTACTAAGTAACTTACAGTTAAAACCAAAAGCATAATTACTTTAGAGGAATTGCATCTACAATAAATTGAGGGAAAGCAAATTAAAAGCAGACAGTGGTTTCTTTTTAAAATATTCTCTTATTGTAACGACTATAGACAATCACATTGTTCATTTTAAAATAATCAATCTACTTGAAGATTTTACAAATTATCATTCTCCTTCTAATCTACTAAAGAGATTCTTGCTGAACCTACTGAGTTAAAGGATTTCTACCTGGTGCTAATATTTAAGAACATAACCAAAGGCCCAGAATGCTACCCAGGACTATACCTAAGAGGGTATAGGACCTAGGGCCTCCTCATAAAAAGTTTCAATTCCCGGAAAGTCACACTATTTATCTTCTTGAATAGATAAATACAGAATCTACCGAAAATAAGTTATCAAGGGTAGTATGCTGGGTTGGGGAGAGCGACTCCAGCAGCTTTGCTTTTGTAAGGATGGTAGTGGTAGCACAGTTGAGGTGGCAGATATACCTGTGTGTACTCATATACATATGCACATATTTATTCAGCATAATTTCTTTTCAATGCTAGCTGCCTGGTCATGCAAAATATGATTATTTTTCATTAATAAATTGATAAATAATTATTATTCTACCACACTGAAAACTTGAGTTTGCTGACATTCTTCTTTTTAATTTAAGGAAAAAGAAAAGAAAGAAAAAGAACTAATGATATCTTTAACTGTTGTCTAGTTGCCAAACAAATCTTTAAAAGACATTTAGGGCTTCCCTGGTGGCACAGTGGTTGAGAATCGGCCTGCCAATGCAGGGGACACGGGTTCGAGCCCTGGTCTGGGAAGATCCCACATGCCGCGGAGCAACTGGGCCCGTGAGCCCCAACTACTGAGCCTGCGCGTCTGGAGCCTGTGCTCCGCAACAAGAGAGGCCGCGATAGTGAGAGGCCCGCGCACCGCGATGAAGAGTGGCCCCTGCTTGCCGCAACTAGAGAAAGCCCTCGCACAGAAACGAAGACCCAACACAGCCAAAAATAAAAATAAATAAATAAAATTTAAAAGACATTTAACATTGACTATGAAGGGAATGGCCTAAGGCAGTAGATCATGTCTAGTTTTATGCTGCATGGTCAATAACTAATACAGCTGTCTAGAAATAATTATTTTAACACATGAAAGATATTTGTCTCATATGTAGTCTTATAACCCAGACTCATAGAAATTAGAACTCCAATCCTCTACTGTAAATTTAACATTATAGTTTAAAAGCATTTTTAGTTTCTTCAGGAAAGCTATGCAAAACAAGCTTTTTATTTCATCCACTATACCAAAATATGTTCTAGCACTTCTAGTTAATTGAAAATAAACAAATGTATTACTTCTAGGTAAAATAATGCATCAGTAAACTTTTATGCTTCTCATATTTATTTATTGGTACAGGAGCCTCCAAATTCCTTATCAGCATCGTTACAAAGTAGAGTAAAATCTATTTTGAAAAAAGTCAATGTCAAATGTTTTACTTTACTGTTACTCAAGCTATCAGTGTACAAAGAAACCAAATTTCTTTCTTACAATGAAGAAAATAAATAAGCAAAATTTACCAGATGGAGAATCTACAACATAAATAAAACAAAATTTAAATATAGTATCTTGCTCTTAGAAGAGTTGCAACTGAATTTATAAATTGCAATTTCCCTAGATTTAAAGAGAGTGGTAATAATATTCAGTAAATATTTTTAAAGCTGAACAATCTATTTTTTTCAGACTTTCTTGATTATTAGATTGGTCAGTAACAATATTGTCTTTCATTCTCTTACATGTGTCTAAGGGTCAACCTTTCTCCCTTATTTCTCCTGAAATAGTTTTAACTTTTTTTTTTTTAACATCTTTATTGGAGTATAATTGTTTTACAATGGTGTGTTAGTTTCTGCTTTATAACAAAGTGAATCAGTTATACATATACATATGTTCCCATATCTCTTCCCTCTTGCATCTCCCTCCCTCCCACCTTCCCTATCCCACAGTTTTAAGTTTCTATTGACATTTATTTTAGAAAGAAGAAGCACATAGTAAGTTAGCCAGGCTGAATATTATTTAATTCTAAAATGATTAATTTATATCTTTCTCCATGGAAAATTAAATGCCACATACATCTAAAGAATTGAATATTTAATATTTTACTCTGCGATTATACTTTTAGTAAGAAATGTGCTGTAGGTAACGAAAGAAGTAGGTATAAGTTGTAACAGTAAGAGCTCAGGGCTACTGATATTACCAGGATCTTACTAAATAAAAATATTTGTAGCCATGAAAATAGTGAAGTCACCAAGAGAATAAACAGATTACTTTCAGGAGAAAAAGTAATTGGAGCTCTTCTTTATACTTCCAGCCTGGTGATAGGTGCACAAATGGGCAATTATAGTAATCACAGCAGAGAAGAGCACAGGGGCCCAGTCACCTTAACCATGGGTTATTTCATTGAGTCATCAACATAAACTAGCACAAATTCTAACCAAAAATGAGTGGAGTCCAGAATGGATAATAGAGGACAGAAAGTACACATAGCAATTACAGCCTCAGAAATGAGTGTAACAGTGATAAGTGTAGCTTGTCCCACTAAATATACTACTGTAAATCCTTTTGATTTAGAAATTTTGACTGGCAATGACCTTGAAGAATCAGTGGGAGGACAGAGGAATTTAATGTGAAGTACAAGTGTACTTGAGTGGACTATAGTAGGTGCTATTGGTGTTTGACTCATAGTTCCCCAGCATTCAAGCTCACTGTTTCTTGGAAGATGATAGCATCTCACTACAAGCACTTGTAACTCTCTGCCTGAGAGCTTTCCCTAGTGCCATGAGGAGGATTTGCTGCATGCAGAGCAGGCTAGAGTTCCAAGGATAAATGCTTTTAAATGCATTTGAAATCCTCTGCCAAGGACAAATAGGTGTTATGATTACAAGGCCCAGCTTTGGACTTTTTGGACAACTTTGGAACAACTCTGAGGGAGGTGTGTTCTACTTTGCCATAGAGGTAACCTATTCATTAATGCACCACTTTTGGCCTATTTTCCTTCCCTGTTCTACTCTCCCATTCCCACACTGGTGCTTCTTGGGACCACCTTCCAAATGAAATGTGTCTCCTCAAATCTTAGACTCAAGGTCTACTTCTTGGGGAATTCAATTTAAGAATCCATGCATACCCTATTTTATTTTTATTCTATGTATTTATTTTAATAATACAATTAATATCCATAGACATACCACCTGGATCTTACTAGCTTGGTAAAATCTTGTAATAACCTCTAAAACAGCTAATGAGACAACTTGGGAATGGCACCCTACTTGAAAAATAGAACAACTCCTTCCTTAACTTTTGCTTCCCCACATCAGAGATAATCCAAAATTGGAATTATCACTTATCTGATTTTTTAAAAAAATTATCTAATATGCATATGCTTATCTTTCTGTTCAACTTTATAAAAACAGTATCACATTATATGGAATCTTCATGGAGTTACTTTTTCACTAAATATTATTCAATTCAGTTCTATTATTCTGTGTAGCTCTAATTATTGATTTTCACTACTATATGATATTCTACTATGTAAATATATCACAGTGAATTTATCTATTCTTCTATTAGGCACTTTTCAGTAATTAGATTATTTTCTATTGTGAATACAGTCATCCCTTGGTATCTTCAAGGGATTGGTTTCAGGACCCCCAGTAAATACCAAAGTTTCCTTATGTAAAATAGCGTAGTATTTGCATATAACCTATGCACAACCTCCTGTATACTTTAAATCATCTCTAGATTACTTATAAAACCCAATGCAATGTAACTGCTATGTAAATAATTGTACTTTTTGGAAATTTCTGCAATTTTTAAAAATTATTTTCTATCCAAGTTTGTTTGACTCTGCAGATGTGGAATCCATGGATATGAAGGGCTGACCGTACTGCTGTTTTGAATATTCATGTTCACGTTTCCTAGCGCACAAGTACAAAATTTTTATTGAAGATATGCTTAAGTGTAGAATGTCAGTTAATAGAGAATTTGATTATTCAAATTTATAAGTAAATATTATTTTGTTTTCCAAAGTAATTATATTAATTTATATTTGCAAATATCAATTTAGAAGAGATTCTGTTAATCCACATACTTGCTAACAATCATGTTCAACTTCTTAAATTTGGCAATAAACTATGTTAAAAAATGGTATTGTAACTGCTATCAATTTGCATTTCCTTAATTTCTAATAAGGGATAGTATCTGTTCATTCATTTATGTGCCATGTGTGTTTTCTCTTCTCTGAAATTGGAATGTTATATATATCATAGACATATTTTCATATTGCACTATCTTTTCCTTATAGATTAATAGGAATTATTATATATTATTGATACCAATTTTTTGTTGATTTTTTCAATTATCTTTTTCCAGTTCATAACTTTATTTCACTTGTTATTATATTTTCATGAACTGATGCCATTAACTTTAATATAATCAATTCAAAAATTTTAGGTCTTATTGTAAAATTACCACAATGCCCCAATAACAAAAGGGTGTTACTAGGCATTTTATTAATTTTTAAAATTTAAATTTAGATAATTTAATCCTTAATCCATCTATATTTGAATTTTATATATAATGTGAGGTAGGATTTTTTTTCCATATCTATAAATATTTTTAATCTTTCTTTTGAACAGTTTATCCTATCCTCACCAATCTACCATGTTACTTCTGTCACATACTTCAGTTCAGTATACATGAGGGTCCTTGTCTGGACAATCCTTGTCTATTGACCTGGTTATATATTTCTATATATAAATACTGCTGTAATTATTATTATTTTACAGTAAACTTGATATTTGGCAGAGAAGATGATTAACCTTCTTCTTCAAAAAGATTTTGACTATTTATGGCTAACCTCTTTCATATAGGATTGAGAATTAGCTTGCAGATTACCACATCTAAGTAAATCAAGAATAAGAGAAGAAAATACAATGGCATTTAAAATACTTAGAACTAAAAGAGTATGAAAACACAACATGTCAAATCCTGTGTGATGCAACAAAACAGTAATATTTATGTTACAAAAAGAGAAGCTAAAATACAGAATAGTCAATAAAATATTGAAGGAGAAGAACAGTTAGATGACTGACACCACACAACTTCAAGGCTCACTATAAAGCTACAGTAATCAAGAGAGTATAGTATTGGTGATAGGTAGATCAATGAAACATATGGGAGCCCAGAAACAGACTCACGTAAATATAGTCAACTGATCTTTGACAAAGACCCTGTTTCAACAAATGGTGCTGGAACAACTGGACACCCACATGCAAAAAATGAATTTAGACACAGACCATACACACTTCAAGAAAATTAACTCAAATGGATAAGACACTTAAATGTAAAAGAGTAAAACTATAAAACCCTTAGAAGGTAACACAGGAGAAAACCTAGATGATCTTGGACATAGTAATGTCTTTTTAGATTCAGCTCCAAAGAACTGGTCCATGAAAAAAATCATTGATAAGCTGAAATTTATTAAAATTAAAAACTTCAGCTCTGTGAAAGACAATGTTAAGAGAATTAAGACAAGCCATGGACTGGGAGAAGATATTTGCAAAAACACATCTGATTAATGACTGTTATTCAAAATATACAAAGAATTCTTAAAACTTCAGTTTTACAATAGCCAAGACATGGAAGCAACCTAAATGTCCATCGACAGATGAATGGATAAAGAAGATGTGGTATATATACATACCACATATATATATATATATATGGTGTATATATATATATATACACACACATGCAATGGAATATATGTGTGTGTATATATATATATATACACACCATATATATACACCAGGATATACACCAGGATATATATATATATATACCAGATATATATATATATATACACACACAATGGAATATTACCCAGCAATAAAGAAGAATGAAATAATACCATTTGCAGCAACATGGATGGACCTAGAGATTTTCATACTAAGTGAAGTAAGCCAGACAAAGACAAATATCATTTGAAATCATTTATATGTGAAATGTTAAAAAACAAAACAAAAACAAATGAATTTATATACAAAACAGAAATAGACCCACAGACATAGAAAACAAACTTATGGTTACCAAAGGGGAAGGGAGGGAGGGATAAATTAGGAGCTTGGGATTAACATATACACACTACTATATATAAAATAGATGACCATCAAGGATCTACTGTATAGCACACAGAATTATACTCAATATTTTTTAATAACCTATAAGGGAAAAGAATCTGAAAAAGATTCAAATATATATATATGTATATATATATATATATATATATATACATATATATATAATTGAATCACTTTGCTGTACACCTGAAACTAACACAACATTGTAAATCAACTATACTTCAATTAAAAACAAAAAAACACTTCACGATAAAATAAATGAATTTAAAAATGGGTCAAAGATCTTAATCATAGAAGATATGCAGATGGCAAATAAGCATATAAGATGCTCCACATCATATGTCATCAGTAAATGCAAATTAAAACAACAAAGAGATACCACTACGTACCTATTAAAATGGCCAAATCTGGAGCACTGACATCACCAAATGCTGGCAACGATATGAAACAAGAGGCACTCTCATACATTACTGGTGGGAATGTGAAATGGTACAGCAACTTTGGAAGATAGTTTGACAGTTTCTTACAAAACTATGTCTTACAAAACTATGTCTTACAAAACTAAACATAATCTTACCATGCTTCTTGATATTTACCCAAAGGAACTGAAAATTTATATCTACAAAAAATCTGCACACAGATATTTATAGCAGCTTTACTCATAACTGCAAAAACTTGAAAGCAACAAAGATGTCTTTCAATAGGTGACTGGATAAATAAACGGTGGTATATCCAGACAACAGAATATTATTCCACACTAAAAATAAGTGATCTATCAAGAAAAGACATGGTATACAATGGAATATTACTCAGCCATAAAAAGAAACGAAATTGAGTTATTTGTAGTGAGGTGGATGGAGTTCGAGTCTGTCATACAGACTGAAGTAAGTCAGAAAGAGAAAAACAAATACAGTATGCTAACACATATATATGGAATCTAAGGGAAAAAAAAAAAAAAGGTCATGAAGAACCTAGTGGTAAGACGGGAATAAAGACACAGACCTACTAGAGAATGGACTTGAGGATATGGGGAGGGGGAAGGGTAAGCTGGGACAAAGTGAGAGAGTGGCATGGACATATATACACTACCAAAAGTAAAATAGATAGCTAGTGGGAAGCAGCCGCATAGCACAGGGAGATCAGCTCGGTGCTTTGTGACCACCTAGAGGGGTGGGATAGGGAGGGTGGGAGGGAGGGAGATGCAAGAGGGAAGAGATATGGGAACATATGTATATGTATAACTGATTCACTTTGTTATAAAGCAGAAACTAACACACCATTGTAAAGTAATTATACTCCAATAAAGGTGTTAAAAAAAAAAAGTCTAACCACATTCTCAACACATAAAAAAAAAAAAAAAAGAAAAGACATGGTGAACCTTAAATGCATATTTCTAAGAGAAAGAAGTCAACCTGAAAAAAATTAAATACTATATGATTCCAATTATATGACATTCTGGAAAAGGTGAAATTATGGAGGTAATAAAAAGATCAGTGGTATCCAGGGGTGTATGGGGGAAATAATGAATAGGCAGGGCACAGAGGATTTTTAGAACAGTGAAAATATTCTGTACATACTATAATGATGGATACATGTCATTATACATTTGTCCAAACCCATGGAATGTACAACTCCAAGAATGAACCTTAGTAAACTATAAACTTGAGTGATTATCATGTGTTAATGAGGGTTCGTTCTTGATAAAAAAAAAAAACATGCACCATTCTGATGAGTGATTTTGATAATGAGGGAAGCTATGCATGTATAGGGGCAGAGAATATATGGGCAATCTCTATACCTTCATCTCAGTTTTGTTGTAAACCTAAAACTGCTCTAAAAATAAAGTCTTAAAAAAAACACTGGTATAAACCAAAAAGGGAAAGAGAGAGAGAGAAGCTGAAATATTAAAATTAGTGGCCAATATAAGAAGTCAGGTGAAGAATAAACAGAGAGTAGAAAGATAGGACAATAAAAATTAAAGTGCAAATCAATAAAACAAAGATAAATACAATCACCAAAGTCAAAAGTTTGTTTTTTGAAGTACTAACAAACCAATCCACTTGAAAGACTGATCAAGGATAAAAAAAGAGAATAAAAAGTATTATGATTAAAAACAGAAAAATCAGAGGTAAAAAACACAAGGGAAATTAATAAAACCTTTTCACAAGAAACCTTACGAATCTTTTGCTTAGCTTTTTTGAACGATTTACTAGAACCTATTCAAAAAAAGAGATTTAAAGGCCCAAATATCAATGAATAGGAATGAATGATAAATTTAACAAATGTTTTTATCAGCATCCGTGGAGATAATCCTAAGTCCTCTTTCTTATAGCTATCACCATAAGAAACAATAGCTTTTCTAAAATTGAACCATGTTTGCATTCCTGAAATAAACCCAAGCAGGGGATGTACTGTATTTTTTAATGCTTTAATTATTTTGCAGATATTTTATTTAAGATTTTCCATCAACATTAATAAGATATGTTTGCCTGTAGTGGGTTGTTTTCATTTCAATTCTTTTCTTGTTTTGGTAACAGACTAATGGTATATTCACTACATACAAACGATTTATATGTTGTCATTTTTCTATGCCTCAGAATACTTTAGTCTTATGAATATATAGATTTGGGAGAATTGTCCTAAGAAGCCATCTGGGCCTTGTTTATCATTTTTTGTTAATGGTATGTAAACCTTTTCCAGAAGTTCACTGAAAATCTCTTTTCATGTGTCCTATATTCCTCACAAACCAAAAACAATAAAAAGGAATGAGGTCACTCTGACCTATTAAACCTTTACAGGAGCCTTCACAAAAGTACACGCACTATCACAGGAGGGTTAAAAAATATCAAGGTTTTCTTACCAAGGCAGAGTAAAGGACAGATGTTGACTAGTCAACCAGCTGTATCTACCACAGAATAACTGTGATTTTTTTTTCTCCTTTTAATTTCTTTTATTTCAGTCAACTTCTATAGAAATTACACTTTCTTTAACTCACAGCCTATTTGATATACCAACAAGCTTTCTGTAGTGTTTTTTATGTCACATCAAAGTAAGATTTGGAAAATTACACAAGTATGACTAAGCTAAGAGGATAAGCTAGTCTGAAAGCTCAGTTAGGGAGAGACAAGAAAATTAACTGGTGGAATATAATACGTACTATGAGAGACTTGCATTATTAGCAAAGGCTGTTAGTGAGGTAGGTATAAAAAAACAGGATGACAATAGAAAGTAGAGTGAAGAGAACAGATCAAGTAAAGAACATGCAGATGATGAGAGAGATTGGGCATATTTGTAGGGCATGCTTTTTAGGTTTAAGTAAAATGTTTTGTCTTTTGATTTTCTTTCTTTTTCAAGAACTGGGACTAGAAGGTACTATTACAGATCTACTATACCTTCTCAGAAATTCATGGGGCCGATGGGCTCTAAATTTCAAAAATTTTCAGATTTTTTTAAAGCTTCATACATGTTACATAGCATAACACTTTCATTTGAGTCCAGGAGCACCTCTCAGTGAAACACATTCATATTACTTCAGCAAAATATAAGCATATCCACATGTGTTGGGCTTTACAAAGACTATAAATGGATTTATTTCACTTCTGGTTTGGTTTTATCATCACCTGAGTTCAGGTTGGCTAAGCTAAGGTTTAGCTGCTCAAATAGTTTAGGAACAAAACCCACTTTTTACAATGTTTGGATTTTGGTATAATGAATATAAGACTGTGGTTGCACTGTTATTATAAATGCTACAAGTAATAATATACTTCTAATATAAGCTAATATAAAATTAAGTGCTTGCTGTAAATCAGATAATTTGTCCATAAGTAGTTGTAGCAAAACTTTACCATAGTCATCCAAATGTGGTTCCTCTGTGTTCGTAAAGATATTTTAAAATAAGTTTTCCAACCATATAAAAATACAGTGATAATGAAAATTCCTTTGGGAGAGAAAGAATTAAGTGGATTGCTCTTTTATTTCCTTTTATTGAAACTTAATAACAAAAACTTCTAACTTACATTTGAGCTATAAAAAATTGAGGATTCAGTCAGTTAACACTTGGAAATAAAAGCAAGGAGTGTGACAGGCAACATTGCTAGCTTTCATTCTCCATCAGTTGAGGGAAGAGAAGATAGCACTTAAAAATAGAATGGCTTGCTGAGAAATGCGCATTTCACTGTTTCATGGAATTTAAGATTCAGTATCTTATTAATTTTGTCTGATTTTAAATCTTATATGGGCCATGAATAGATTATTAAATGAAATTATTTTGAATGGATTAGAAATGTATACATCATGTACTCCTTTGAAAGTCTCACACAGCTTAGACAAGGAGATGTTTTTGTTCAGGGAGTTTACATTGCCAGCATTCATTTTATCACTACAAACTTGCTTTTGAGTTTTTCAGTACCTTTAATAAATATGAAGTATTTTTAAAGTGATTTTTAAAAACCCCACTATGACAGTCAATTTTTAAATTTTTTAAAAACTTAAAAAAATTTTTTATACAATTTTTAAAGGTTACATTCCATTTACAATTATTATAAAATATTGGCTATATTCCCCATGTTGTATAATATAATCCTTGAGCCTATTTATATCCAATAATTTGTACCTCCCATACCCTCACCCCATATCATCCCTCCCCCCAACAAGCTATGAAATCTGAGCTTGATTTTCTTGTGCAAATATAGGTTTCAGCTACACCACATTGGGAAAAGGACACAATAAATTACCCAGTCCAGAGACTTGCTGAGAATTGTAATTTCTTCAAATTAATCTAATTGTCCCAAAACTTAAAAGGATTCACAATGCACATAATATACTTATAATAAAACATTTAGAAAATATAATAAGTAGAAAACAATAAAATAGGAATATATATTTTAATTTTACCGCTTAAGTCAAAGACTCTGAAATAAGATTTCAGGTATTAACCTAATAATTCATTCCCCTACCAGGGCTAGCATATTTTTCTTAAGTTTAATACCACTGCTATTAAGAGGGTTTTTCTCATGGTCAAATAAGTATATTAACTTTCTTGAATAGATAGATAGATAGATAAATAGATAGATAGGATTACCATAGTTACATTCTAAGCATCAACTGATATCTATGTCCTATGTTCTTCAAATTAATATGTATTTATGCATTTATATAGGTGCAAGTATGTAATTATATTAATGCTGTAAACTCACCATTAAAGTCATTCTTAAAGCTTGGCACGTGTATTCTTAACGCTTCTTGATTATTCAACACATGCATAATTCTATAAATAAAAAAAAAGAAAAAGAAGAAATAAGGAAAAATGGGTGAAATAATTGAATGGCACATGCTATGATGTGATAATTTAAAAACAGTGATTACCTCAGTTATTGAATTTTACTTAAAGTGCTTAACCACAGTATCAACTGGTAAAATAGGATTTGAAACATGGCTTAGGACTTACAGAGAATTTGGACTTTCTTTTACTTCTTCCTACATTGAACTAAGGCAACCCAGTCACAAACAGAAATGTCCTATGCCTGTGCTACACAGAATGGCTGCTGCTACTGCTGCGTCTTAATCTAGAAAGGGAGGAGCAAATATGATGTGAAGAAAATAAAATACTTTTTCTTAATTACTCACAGAGAGGTAGGAAGTTCCTATTTTGGAGACCAGGACAAGAAACTGGAAATAACCCACTGCACCATTGTTGGTTCAAAAACCTTGAAAGCTTCCCAGGTGAAATTTGAAACTAGCTCCCATACATGGAGGGCAAGAATAAACTGAAGAAAGAGGTGGGCCACTCCAGATTGGTAGGTGCCAGGTTTAATAAGCAAGGGAACTTACAGACAAGGCTTGTCTTTGATGGCCACAAATTGAGTAGAACTCCACACCCACCCACCAGAACCTTAAAAGTTTATGAAAGGGCCTTAACTGGATTTAGTCGCATATACAGTACAGGTTGTCTCAGCAACACATTGCTTTCTCAAGGCTAAATCCATGAAAATGGTTCCCACAGTGGGAAAGGTAGGCAGAGCATACATTCCGAGGAGAAGGGAAATGGGTAAGGATCCTCTGATTGTCAGGGTCTAGCTCTTGGTTCAACCAGCGGTCATGTCCTCTGGATCACCTCCTCCAACAACCAAGTCACAAGATTATAGTAACAGGATTAGAATGTCTATGTTATCTCAATGGTCTCTGTCTAGCTTCAACAGGAGATCATCAACATAATTTTAAGAAGTTCTGAACAAGGCTAAAGCCTTGTTCCCTAAAGGAATGCACTCTGTTAATGACCGCTCTAACACTAGTGATGGCCCACAAGGGAAAGGCATCACAAGAGAGTAGATAGGTCCAGGATCTAGAATAAGAGCGTCTGGTTTTATAACTAAGTTCTACCATTTAGTAACTGTGATCATGAACTAGGTATTTTACACCTCCAGGTTTCAGTTTACTTATCTTTATAATTGGAATACTAATAGTATACTTTTTAAGGATTAAATTAATCAATACAAAAGCACTTAGATGAGTTCATGATACATAGTAATGCTAGTTGTTGGAGGTTCTGTTAGTGTTACTATTTTCTCATGAATTCAACACGTATTTGCTACTTTATACTACAGCATGGAAATCTGTATGTATGTAGATATTGTATGCAACTGTGCATGTATATGGACATGTGTATAGATATTATATATATACCATCTATAAAATATGCATATAGATGTTATATATACTACGTTTTAAGATACAGTATCTTTTCTTCTGTAACAGGGAGAGAAGCAAAGTCATAAAAGAAAAATATTGGCATTGATGGCAGGGAAATTTGGGACCAAAAAATGTTACTTAACTGTCGTAAATCATGCTCACATTCCTTTTCTATAAAATATGATCCAGTTGCAAATTCACAGCTTAATTATGAAGATTACATGAGATAGCAAATCTAAAATGATTTTCTAAAGGCATGAAACAAAGTGTGTGTGTTTATTAATTGACTACAGAAGTCTATGGAGGATTTCTCCAACCTTAAAATTTCCAAACAATACAGATAGATTAGATAGATAGATAGATAGATAGATAGATAGAAATAGATGTTTCCTATCATTTACAAACGTCTGTAAAGATTATACTTTACTCCAGTGTTACACTGAAAGTTTTACTAACTCAATTTAATATAACCAATTACAATATTTTCCAATAACTAAAACAACACACTTTGTGGTGTTGCTTAATTTTTCATAAACAGTGCCTTCTTAGAAATTCTTCAATAGCGATTTTGTTTTTTGTATTAAACACTACATATTACATATGAACATGCAGGATTCATGAAAGAGGTAACAAAGAGATTGTTCTACAAGCACGATATTAACTTTTTACATCTTGACCATTATTTCCAATGCTATGTGTGGTTTCTACTTATTTGACTGCTTTAGAAATAATTCCATTTGAACTAATATAAAAACAACTTATCATTTAATGTGTTAAGTGGAACTTCATGAAGAAATGGTTGATGTCAATAACAATTTAGTTCAGAAACATGGTTATTAAATAATTTCATATAATGTGTACTTAATTGTGTTTACAATCTTGTGTGATCTTTGAACACTTTGAGACCCCAGAAGACTAAGGAAATAAGCTGGGACAAATTTCTGAAAATAAAAAAATGAATACATCAAAGAAAAATTTAAATTTAAGGGACGCTTTAGTGAGTTTCATTGGACTTTGAACGTATTTTTCCACAAACGTTAAAACTTTCTTAAATTAATATTTTACGTGCTATAGAGTAATTTTATACTAAATTTTATGCAAAAACATGCAATTAAATTACATTTAATGGCTTAAAAAAGAAAATTCCAAATGATTTTTCTGAAGATTTAGCACTTTTAAAATTCACCAATAAGTTTTTTGCTAATTGTGCCGTTTCTGAGAATTTTAGGAGTTCTTGACATTAGATCTCTATTACTTTCTACATCTCACACAAATATATTCTTATTAATATAAAAATAACATATCTCATGCCTCTGTTACTTGCTGTACTTTATGTCCTAGGCGCTTTGTTTCCTCTTGTTTTTCTGAATACATTTTAAATACATTCCAAAGAAAATGAAGATTTAAGTGGAAGATTATGTAAAAGGAGAGAAAGAAAGGCAGTGGGCTAGAATAGTTTGTATTATTTGTAGTAATACATTTAATCTTTTTTAATCCACTTGAAATGATACAAACTATGACATGACAGCAAAGAACAAGCACTCCTTTCTAAAACATGAACCACCAAATCAGTTTGCCCTAGAACATGTTTGGTGGAAATTCCTGTTTGTGGGTACTAAGGGAAATTTTCACTGTGATTAGTTTACTCATGTGCTGAGTACTATAATGAAAATGTTGCAACTGTTGCTGTGGCTTTTGCTGCTACTTCCTGGACACTGTTAACAATGGTTTTCTGGTATCATTCATTATTATAGAACTTTTAACAGCACATGTTTTCCTTCCCAAGAAAGCATATTTTTGATGTTGCAGGTATACAAACATACAGCTGTTTCTAAGTTTGATTGTATAGAAGGAATCTTGACTCTGCCACTTTATGTAACCTTGGGTAAATTATGTAATGCCTCTAAGTTGTATTGTCTTTATTTATAAAATGAGATATCAAAAACTCAAAGTTTTTGAAATTATTGAAAAAGAAAATGCTTTCTAAATTCTTAGTATAGATTTTGTCACATAGGATGTACTTTCTCTATTCCACCTGAAGTATACTATTGATCAGATTCTAGTCTACAATACTTTAGCTCCGCTGAAGAATGACAGCCACAGTCATGAATTTTACTATGGGTTATAAAAAGATACTATATAAACTACTCACTCAAAAATTGTTCCTCAGCAATAGATATCTTTGGTGCAAGTACTTAAATAACACTTTTCCATGTCAGTTGTAACCCTCATCAAGGTTCTGTGTCAAGTACTGAAAACTGCAATGATAAAAGCTTAATTCCTATTACTCTGTGAAAAGCTGTTGTCATCACTTATATTTTAAAATTGTTTTTAACCCTGAATAATCTGAGTTGTACACCCCCCCCCAAATATATGGTTGAATATGAAAATTTTTGTTTACCCTCCTCAAATTCACATTTTTAGCTTTGGCTTTATAGTCTAGACAAAGGAAAGCACTGTCAATAGTAGGTTATAAAATTATTTTACTTAGATCAAACAGGACCATAAGGCACTAGACAAATTATATTTGGGAATAAAGCAATTCAGACTGACTATACTTTAGTGCTCTGAAATCTCAACACTTTGTCTTGGGACTAATGTAAGATTTCTTTTTCATTATTTGATTTTGATTCAGTTTGTATGTTCCCAGTTCTCTCAAGTGCTGGTCTTAAAAGCTGAGGTGCCCGATGCAGGATAGAAGCTCTAGGTTTTGATTTTACTAGGCTCAGGGTGGGGTTTATGGAAAAACTGTGTCTCAGCCATTCCTATCCGCTTCAGCGTCATTTGCCCTGTGAAGGGGTCACGCTGTCAGTTTTTAGGCTTTAGTCAGAGGAAATTGTTCCACATCCTGTATAGCTGTAGATCCAGAGTGTCTGTGGGAAAAGGTGAGTTTAGGATCTTTCTATGTCACCATCTTGAGCCAGAATCCTGTATGTTCCCAGTTCTAATACAAATTCCTATGTGGTCTAGGATCAGCTGATTATACAGATAGTATCTGCCGTTGAAATTGCTGACAACTTTCAAGTCTTCTTCCCTCCTTTTAAACTCACTCTGGAGACTAGAAGCTTAGTTATTTCACCAGTAGGAGAAAAACCTCCTTTTTGTAGGTTTGGAGCTGATTATATACAAGTATTTCAGAATTTTAAATAGACTTTCTGTTACAAATGAGGTCCAGGGTGTAAAGACAGTTATCAGATAACATATGGCAAATTCAGTTTTTCTTTCTTGTACTTGAAATTTATTCTTGCTATGATATCACTGCTACTCAGAAGCCTCTGATTCTTAACACTCACTATGCCCACTTCTTAGCATGTCTCGATGATGTCCTAATGTCTTTTCTCTGTTCATCAATATTAGTAACAGCTCTTACAAAATGGGGGGAAGAAGCTTATCATTTTTTAGACATATATACTTAAAAACTTACCACATTTATTTCATTAATGTTGATTAAATTTTACGTCATAAATTACTAATGGGTTAAAATTTTTCATTTAACATAAATTTTACACCAGTCCCTACATCTTACTAAACTACTAGAAACAATATTTTCAATGGATATCTGCATTCTAGCTTATTTTCAAAATATTTCATCCTGTAGAAAACTTTCAAAGGGAAGTTCATTTTTCCTGTTAATAATTTGTTATATGGCTATCTGGACTTTTGGTGGTTAGTCAGTTTTCTGAAAACACTTTATCGAGAAGGTACTAGCACCATAAAATTTAAATTTATTATTCATTGCTTGAGAGCTTTCACCTATTTAGAAATGAGCCCACAGGACCGCTCCTCATAAGAAGGATAATGAATAAGTAGAAACTTTTTATTCTATAATTTTTAGCATATTACTTTAAAGATTGTTTCTATAGAGATTTCATGATTCCAGGATATAATATTCAAAGGGAATGAAGCATAGATGAATATCCATAACCTAGGCTTAAGTTCTCAATCAGTATATCAAGTTCATTTTTAAAAAATGTTCTGTAGTGAATATGCATACTGTTACACTGATACGTATCCACTAGAACAAGGAGGTAAGTAGCATACTACTTATGGCTCTAAGTGAGAAATTTGGTTCAGAATCAAGTTTGCACTCAAAAAAAGATCTTACGGTTACAGGTACATGTAAGCACCCAGGGCAAGAGTTCTATTCAAATGGTAAGAGAATGCTTAGGGTAGACAAAAGGAAGATGGCGGTTAATACAGATGCTTTTATAAGTAACGTACAACATTAAATTATTGTATTATTGATAGATTTTCATTATTCCTCATTTATATAGTGTGTTAAAATATTTAATTTTCTCTCATGTGTTATCAAAAATTTGGTAATCAGCAACAAGGACCTACTGTATAACACAGGGAACTCCGCTCAACATTCTGTAATAACCTAAATGGGAAAAGAATTTGAAAAAGAATAGATACACGTATGTGTATAACTGAATCACTCTGCTGTACACCCGAAACTAACACAACATTGTTAATCAACTATGCTGCAATATAAAATAAAATAAAAGTTTTTAAAAAATTTAAATAGCATACAAAAAAATTTTGGTGATCAGTAGTATAACAGAAGCATGCAAAAAGTTGAAAACCTTTATCCTAAAGGTGCATGTGAGAAGAATTTTTCACATGTGTGTTTATTGGACTTCTCTGAAACCTTTGAAATAATAATAAATGTGCATTTCTAAGTGTAATTTGGAGTTTCCACAGGACTTATTATAACTTATTATAGGAAAACTATAAAGTGGTTTTGGGGTTATTTAGTTTTACTTGCTTGTTACTATGCTGTGCAACAAGACAAAAAATATTTTAAATACATGTACCAAGTTGCTCTTGTTACTTGAATTTAATAGTAACAATCAATATTTTTAAACAATGTATTTTAATTAACATATGATATTACATATTAGTCATAATTTTGTCATTTTCACTCTTCTACTCTATCCCCCAAATTCACCCCACAGCAATTATAATCAAATTGATTTTAATATAGGAACACTTATTCTCCAACTGAATATGTCTATGTTTTTTAACATTTCAGATATCTATACGCATGTATTAATAAGCAAAGAATATCGTGTCACAAACTGATAGGAGAAATTCATTATGATATTATTTTTTACCGGAATATAAATTTATAATGGGAAAACTGCAGATAACTTTACATAATTTATTAACATTTTAGTTCATTTCTTAATTTTCTTAAAATATAAATGACTTCAAACTTAACAGTTTCATCTAGCCAGAAAAATTACATATGGTTTGAAAAGAACCTTCACCTACATATTTTGTCTATGTATTTTCTTATTGTAAATTATTTAGTACATACCTACATAAAATTTGGTAGCCCATAAATTCTGTTGATGATGATGTTTACTCTCACAGGAATTATTATTGTAATTGGTACCTTCTTATATGCATATTTCATCTTAGAAATTCAAAGTTGATTACTATTTTGGAATCATTTAAATTTTCTCAATTAAGTGCTGGTCATTGAAAAATCACATGTTATTTTGAACTGATCATATAGAAAACAATGCCAAATTCTAATCATGGGCTTAGGCAGAGTATGCCTTAGTACTGCTGCTTCTATTAGAATTGTCTTAACATATATATCATTAGCATATCAAGATGGATAGTAGTTTGCTACAACTCAAATTTATTATCTATTTTGTTAAGTTTATGAATGGAATATTTTTGTAAGGAGCTATATCTAAAGGATGACATAATAATTAGGATTTGTTTAACACCTCTAAGTGTTTCATAATACATTTCTATTTTCTTCTTTGATATTTTCATTAACATTAAAAATCAGGACTTAATTTTAATTCATTATTTAGAGGAGAAAACAAATAATAAAAGGGCAATGTAAAACAGAGGAACATTGGTAAGACTGTAGTTGTGGCAATCACAGAAATGCACTCTGTGGGTCTCCCTTCAGGAGAAACTTGATGCAAGGAATGTAGAGAACCAACAGCCTTCACCTGCTACACCTTCTGGGTTTCACTACCTCCTTGGCTCAGGCCAAGGCCATGCTCCCTGGGTGCTCCCATCTAGTGACTGAGCCTGGTGGGATTCCTAGAGCTGAGCCATCCCGGCCTAACATGGGACTACTCTAATGGGTAATCTTTGTTCTGGGACTCCCTGTTGGCCTGGCTAAGACTTTCTCCTGGCTGCACTGCAGTCTAAGGCTCTTTCTACTCAATGTTCCTTCCTTTTCCTCTTGAACAAATGTCAGACCAACACTGCAGTCTGCCCGTTCTCTTTGCCTACTTCTGCTCTTCCCCTTCTCTATCTACACAGGAATTTTCCCAAATAAATCTCCTGTAAGCCTAGTCCTGTGCTGATATCCGCAACATGGAGGGCCTGAGATGATACTGTGGCTAATTACCTTCATGGATAGTAGAGACAGATTTACACTGGTAGGACTAGAGGTAATTGAGAAGTGTTGTCCAGCTAAAATATTAAATCCTATTACATAAATAGAGTATCAGAGTTCTGCTTCTAGGAATGATAAAGAAACATATTGCATACGAACATAATTACAGGGACAACTAGAAGAGTTTCACAAAATTTGAAGGAAAAAATCTGTTTGAAGAATCAGAAAACCATTAAAATATTAAGAATTTTTAAGTCCAGACCTAGAGAGAAAAGAAGAACAATGAGATAAGCACAACATTCTAAGTATTTTTACAATAGAAGCATTTCAGAAAGTAACAATGGACCAAAGGTTGGGATATAATCACACAAATAAACTATTTACTTTCAAGCTAAATACTGTTTATAAAAAGCTCAAAGATTAGTTTTTGTATTTCAGTGTGTAATAATTATGTGAATTTGAGCAAGCTATTAACCTCAATTTTCTCACTGTGAAGTGGGTGAAATACTAACATACTACCTAAGTCTATTATGATAATTTTTTTTTTTATTGTACTTGAACATTTGTTACTTTTTTGTTTTTTAATTTATTTTTTTATTTATTTATTTTTGGCTGCGTTGGGTCCCCGTTCCTGTGCGAGGGCCCCCTCTAGCCGTGGCAAGCGGGGGCCACCCCTCATCGCGGTGCGCGGGCCCCCCACTATCGCAGCCTCTCTTGTTGCGGAGTACAGGCTCCAGACGCGCAGGCTCAGTAGTTGTGGCTCACGGGCCCAGCTGCTCCGCGGCATGTGGGATCCTCCCAGACCAGGGCTCGAACCCGCGTCCCCTGCATTAGCAGGCAGACCCTCAACCACTGCGCCACCAGGGAAGCCCCATTATGATAATTTTTGAGATAATATTTCTAGTGCTCTGAGAAGACAGTCCAATACATATTAAGCACTAAGATTTTGTTAAAGATCTAAAATAAGTGAAATTCACACATGCACGTGTATATTCACACACATTCCCTAGAAGACACTATTTTATTTAAAGCTGTCATTATTTTCACAAAAAGGTTCTTCTCTCAAGTGACTTTTGAGGTTCACTTATAAGAATTCATCAATATTTATTCTTGGGTAGAAAGTACAAAATGTATATACTCTAATAATATTCTGTGGTATATATTTAGAAACAATTTTTTTCAAAACTGATGATGAAATATAATCTCTGAAGTAGTGCATCAGAAATTTGAATTAGTGGTATGCCACAAAGACAAACATTTCAAGTGGTTGCTTATTACTCTGTATGTTAGAATATGCATTTTTTGTGATGCAAATTTAGCTATAATATGATCAATTACTTATGTAATTTGACTTGATTATACTAAACACTATTGTTGTTACTCAGTTTGGAGCTATCTTCTGGAAAACCTACTACAATTTGGAAAAAATGCTGTGTCTTACTTCATAGGCATATTATGTCAGTGTGGCTTTGCATATTTTTAACCATAGGAATGGGTGAAAAACTTCTGTATTGCGTAAATGTCTCTTTTCTACTGAAACAATTTATAATATTGCTTTGACAATGTTTTTTTTTTTAAAAAATGCACCTATCTAATTGTATTGGAACAAAAGGTATATAGTATTTTTCAGTTTTAAAATGTCATAAAATATTCATTAATTATTTCTTGCAATTATCCTATTAAGTCAGCATTAATATTTTCATTATGCAAATGATGCATAAAGAAATTGAATAATATAAATGAATCAAAAAAGTATGAATAATTAAACAAAGTGAATGATTGTAGTAGTTTTTTTTTAACATCTTTATTGGAGTATAATTGCTTTACAATGTTATGCTAGTTTCTGCTGTATAACAAAGTGAATCAGCTATATGTATACATATATCCCCATATCCCCTCCCTCTTGCATCTCCCTCCCACCCTCCCTATCTCACCCCTCTAGATGGTCACAAAGCACAAGGGGAGGGGGAAGGGTAAGCTGGGACTAAGTGAGAGAGTAGCATTGACATATATACATTACTAAATGTAAAATAGATAGCTAGTGGGAAGCAGCTGCATCGCACAGGGAGATCAGCTCCGTGCTTTGTAGTGTTTATTCTGTGGTCTACCATTCTAAAGTTTCACTGTTTCCTGAATAATGATGTTGGACTGTAGTAAACCTTTTCCTCACATAAAAAAAGTAATGATTTATGACATTATTAATTGTCTAAATGCCATCTGGACAGATGCGCCATTTCATTCTGAAATTAATTTTCAAAAAGTATACAGGCATTTCATAAATCATAATTTATTTCTATCTTCATACCATATTTGGTCAGCTGGCTATTATTTGCTAGCCTGCTGGCACTGATAATTTGGATCAGTTTGTATTTCAAATCACTCAGGAACTTAATAGCTTATAAATGTTTACACTGGGACCGAAATGGAGAAGAAAACAATTTTTGAAGGAAAACATCAGTTTGTACACCAGTGCTGGACAACACCGAGTAATGTTGGCTTCACTTTTTATTACTGGTTTCAATCTCTCTGTAGTTGAAGCCAATTCCTCATACAGCCTCCCTTTCCATAACAACCTACTCTTTGCAAAATAATATCTTTGATACCATGTATCTTTGCGGAAGAAATCAAAACTATTCAGATACAAAATTTCTCATAGATTGCTATAATTTACTCAGTTCTCCCTGTATCTATGCCCTCAGTTAGTTGCCTACTATACTGACTCTGAAACTAGTCATGCAAATTACTTTGGTTAATAGTAGTGGCAAATGTGGCACAGCAGAAAGTTGAAAATTGCTTCTACATTGGGATTTTCCCTTTCTTAGTGCTATTGAAATATGCCATCCCATTTGTAAGGAGAAAAAAAAAAAAAGTCTAGGGTAGCCTGTTGCCTGATGAAAAACAATGATCACATCACCCCTGTAACCACTACTAATATGTATTCCAATTGCCAGGCTTAAGAATGAGGCCACCCTAGATCAACCAGGCCTAGATGACCCGCCAACTGACCATAGATGTCTAGACAGGACCAGTTGAGGTCAGCAGAGCATAGCCTACATCAGCAGAACTATCTAATCAATACAGAGATTTGTGGGAAATAATAAATAGTGGTTGTTTAAGAAACTAGATTTTGGAGTAATTTGTTATGCAGTTAAAGCTAACAATACAACATAGTTTGTATGGTGAGTCATAAAAAAACTCTCACTCATTGGGACTCTTTTCAAATTCTCAAAGCAAATGGTTGCTAATAAATGTTTTAAATAGCAGCACCTAAGGTCTTTTTTTTCATTGTGGGGTGTGAGGTGGGGAGGTAAGGAAATGCATTGGAACTCCATGTAGAGTCTTATGCTCAGAACTGTGGAAGCCAGAAGGAAATTTTAATTGCTTTTAATGGACATCAATGGTTAGTATAATAAAAAAAAACATGCAATACACTAAGTATTTTTAATATTAAAATCAAATGTGTTTATTTACATGTAGTTTTACTCCTTTAGATAGTAAGTGAATGTTAGATTTGCTGCAATTTTTAATTAATTTAAAATCTTTCTTCAACTTCTATGTCTGATTATTTTATTTCATATTCAGTGCTACCAGAAAATAGAATTTCATAAAAAGAGGAACAGCAGATTTTCCTTTTATTAAGTAGATAATAAGTAACTACTAGTAAATTTTCCAACAGAGTTTTCTGTCACTCTTCCTGGGTCTGAGGGGATAGTAGAAGCTATTCACTGGAAAAGTTTAATGTGGTTTATTGGCAGAAAGTTGCTCCTCTTTTTTATTTACCTTATGTGATAAATTTATCAGTTTATTTTCTAATAGCAAGGAAAGAAATAAAGCCATACTTAATGATTAGCACACAATCACAAAAAACAAACAGAGTACTAGTGGATTTAAGAAGTCAAATTTGGTGAGGGAAAGGATGAAAACTGTAATGTAAATTGGTTTCTCAGCCAAGTATACAACCTGAGAATATGTATCAAACATGAGCATAGTACTGTATTATCAAGTCCTATTCCTAAGAGTTCAAAAGGGTAAAGTTTTTTTTAATATATATAATTATTATAGTGTTTTCATTGCAAATTTTGTCTTTTACTTTGTAGCCACATAGGCAACACATGCCAGAAGACAAAAAAAGAAAAAAAAAAGAAAATGATAAACTCACTTCTCACTAGTTAAGATGGCTATTATTAAAAACAAAATAAAACCGAAAAAAATAAACAAGTGTTGGCAAGGATGTGGAGAAATTGAGAAGTTTGGGACACTTCTAAACTGTTGGGAGGAATGTAAAATGGTGCAACCGCTGTGGAAACAGTATGGAGGTTCACCAAGAAATTAAAGATAGAACTACCATATGATCCAACAAATTCGCTTCTGGGTTTATACCCAAAAGAATTAAAGTTAGGATATTGAAGAGTTATCTGCTCTTTCATGGTGCTCACTGAAGTACTATTCACCATAGCCAAATTATGGAAACAACCTAAATATCCATCAAAAGATAAATGGATAAAGAAAATGTAGTATATAAATACAGTGGAATATTATTCAGATTTTAAAAAGAAGAAAATTGTCATTTGTGACAATATGGATGAAACTTGAGAACATCATGCTGAGTAAAATAAGGCAGTCGAAGAAAAGACAAATACTGCCTGATTCCACTTACTTGAGATACGTAAAACAGTCAAACTCATAGAATAAAAAGTAGAGAATAGAATGGTGGCTACCAGGGGCTTGGCGGCAGGAGAAATGGGAAGTTATTCAATTGGTATGAAGTTTCAGTTATGCAAGATGAATTAGTTCTAGAGATTTGCTCTACAGCATACTACATATAGTTAACAATACTGTATTGTGCACTTAAAAATTTGTTAAGAGGCTAGATCTCATGTTAAGTATACTTACCACACACACACAAAAAAAGGACACGAGAAAACTCTTAGAGGTGATGGATATATCTAATACCTTGATTGTGATGATGGTTTCATGGGTGTATGCATATGTACAAACTCATCAAATTGTATATATTAAAAAACTGCAGGTTTTTTAATATCAATTTTACCTCAATACAGTTTTTTTTTAAATTGAAGTATAGTTGATTTACAATATTGTGTTAGTACCAGCTGTACAGCAAAGTGATTGTTATACATACATATGTATACATCTATATTCCTTTTTTTAAATTCTTTTCCATTATAGTTTATTACAAGTTATTGGATATAGTTCCCCGTACTATAAGTAAATCCTTGTTTATCTGTTTTATATATGGTAATACAGTTGTTTTTCAAAAAGGAAAAATCCCTATAAATAAAATTACACATTTTCCAAAATTTTCTGTCATATATTGTTGAGATTCTACCCTTAAAACATTATCACCCTAGGGCTTTCATGGTGGCGCAGTGGTTGAGAATCTGCCTGCCAATGCAGGGGACACGGGTTCGATCCCTAGTCTGGGAAGATCCCACATGCCGCGGAGCAACTAAGCCTGTGTGCCACAACTACTGAGCCTGTGCTCTAGAGCCTGTGAGCCACAACTACTGAGCCTGCGTGCTGCAACTACTGAAGCCCACACGCCTAGAGCCTGTGCTCCACAACCAGAGAAGCCACCGCAATGAGAAGCTCGCGCACTGCAACGAAGAGTAGCCCCCGCTCGCCGCAACTAGAGAAAGCCTGCACACAGCAATGAAGACCCAACACAGCCAAAAATAAATAAATAAAATAAATAAATTTATAAAAAACAAACAAAAAAACATTATCACCCTATAAGGTCAGTAAAATGGTTATAGGGGAAAAATTAATAATGACTTTAGAAACCAAAAGTCTTTAAAATCATGTATGATTCCAAAACAATAACTTATTTTTCAACAGAATCATCTAATAATCATCCATTTAATGATTTATACTAAAATTAATATTAGTTATAAATTGTTAGGATACCTCATTTAAAGCCAGAAATATATATCATTTATAAAACAATTGAGATATAAAATGAAATAAGGCTGACATTTAAATTTGTCCTTGATGGAACAGTAACAAATATATATGGGCAAAATATATAGTGCATATGGAAAAAATTATTTAGAAATTACTTTAATCCAAGTAATCAAATATGTTACTACTTGTCTTAAACTCTCATGTGGCTCACTCCCTCTTTTCACGTATCTTTTAGCTGCATCTATCTTACAGTTCTAGCATTATAATGCAATTATTTTGCTAATGTTTGTCTTCTCACTGTAACATCCTTGAAGATCAGACCTATTCTTTATCTTTTTATTCCTAGTATCTGGCACAGGTGCTCATAATCAATTGATGATTTAAAAACGATTGCTCAGGGACTTCCCTGCTGATACAGTGGTAAAGAATCTGCCTTCCAATGCAGGGGATGCAGGTTCAGAGGATGCAGGTTCGATCGCTGGTGGGGGAACTAAGATCCCACATGCCACGGGGCAACTAAGCCCACGCACCACAACTACTGAGCTCACTCGCCTCAACAAGAGAGCCCACGTGCCACAACTGCAGAGCCCATGTACCCTGGAGCCCATGCACCACAACTAGAGAGAGAAAACCCGCACGCCACAACTAGAGAGAAGCCCGCCAGCCACAACTAAAGATCCTGCATACTGCAACTAAGACCCGACGCAGGCAAAAAAAATTTTTTAAATGATTGATCAATGAATTAGTGTTGCCCTGTCAATTTTCTCATATTTAAGAAAAAAATATATTCTGCTATAAATCCACATTAATGCCATAACACATTTCTTAGAGGCTTCCATCTCTATCTGAGAGCCTCCATTTAGTTTAAATTGCTCTGTGTAAGGCAGGAGGTGAGGATCTAGTCGAAGGGACCAGATAGAGATTAAAAAATAAGGAAGTAGATGGCAATAAAAGAAATGGAAAGGCAGTCCAAATATAGAATTAAATAAAAGCGCCAGGATACTGTCATATAAATAGTATGGGGAGAAAAATCTAAAAACTTTTGGATTTTTATGGGCCTGTGGATTGCATGGTATATACAGCAAAGTAAGCAGACTTTCATGCTGAGTGATTTTATTCTGACTCTGTTAACTAACACTAAAACGTAGTTGATGGAAGAAATTAATATTTTAGATAAACTAATGTAATGTAATTAGCATGTAGACTTCATCTAAATAACTGTAGTGTTACTACATCTATTCTAAAATAATTCCAATACAAAATTCTCAAAAGCTTGATACTAGCCATGTGAAATTCTCATGAATCATCAGTGAAGATTCATGAAATATTCATTGACCTAAGTTTATAAGCATTCATTAAAATTCACAGATTAGTGTGCTTATGGACAATCTATCAAATCTAGGAACACAAAAGGGCACATTTTAAGAACATGTGGGTTCATGTGCCCTATTTGAAAAGTGAATTTTTATGACTTTTACAGCCTTAGCCATCTAACATAAATATATTCTTACTATGTTATATTTCTGAATCTTTGAGAATAATCTGGATGGTATTTATTTGAGCCAAATAATACATAATTTGATGAAAGAAAATGCCATTTAGGTCATTTGCATTTTGTAGAATTACTCAGTTCACACGCACTAAGACAATGTATTTAAGGAGGTTTTGAGGAAAGGGATATATGTTAAAGTGAAAAATAAGAAAGAAATGAGAAGTATTTGGGCCAAGAAAAAAATCCTAGGGATTTTTGTTGTTGTTATTGTTTAATTTGCTTTTATTTGTGTATTTAGTGATGGCTCTTTATTGCTAATTACTCCCCTAGTTATATGCATTATCGCTCCCCTTCACATTGTGCTTTCTTCTCCTGCACCAGGAAAAGCATTTAGAACCTTTTAACATTTCTTTTTCCAGTTTCACATATTAGAATGAACCCACACCACACAAAATATCAAATCTTTTATCATTGTTCCTAGTTTATATTTAATCACATAAATTTAATGCCCTTTTTGAAATTTATTAGCAGGATAATCTAATTTATTGTTCAACAAAACACACAAATAAATTCAGCTCAATTGAATGAATATTTACGGAGGACCTACCCTGGGTCAAGCATTGTATCAAGTTGTGAGTATACAAACTTCTCTCATGTTTTTGGAACTAGATTGTTTAGTGGGGAAAATAGTTTGCATTTAGTAGAAAATATAAAGTTGAAAACTTAAATTTTACATGCTGACTTGTGTCTCCATAAATCTTTAGAGGGTGCTTCTTCCTTCAGAATAGACTGAACAAAAAGACTTCTTATTGCCACCAGTGTCCCCACAAGAATAAAGAAGGAGAGGAACAGTGTACTCTGATGTTGACTTCAGTTAAAATACCCTGAACCATCAGTGCAGGGCTACTTAGGTTAGAGGCAAAAGCCACTATCATTTCTGAAACTTGACATGTGCATTATAATGTGCACATCCTACGCTTAATGTCCTTTCAGCTGGAAATGATTGTTTCCCTGTCAAAATGCTTCAAAAAGATTCACTGTTTACTTTTCAGAGAAGACTGAAGCTTGACCTTGGGCTATCAGTTCCTAGCCAGTTCTGCTATAAGGATCACAAAATAAGTGCCTCTGCCGTATCCAGGTTCCAAGGTCTAATATATATCACCTGCTTTTCGATCTCTATTATGGAAAAAAAAAAAAAACCCCAAACAGAAAATTCGTATTTCATTATAAGGGACAAGTGGAAGTATGGAAAAGAGACCAGTAGAATTGATGAGTTTGCATGTCAGGGACATATTTTTTCTTCTACTCAAAGAAAATATAATTAGAAATTAACTCATCAATCACACAACCTAGTTTAGAGGTACCATAGGTATGCAACTTTATGGAATTCCAAAGAGAACAATTTATAGAATTCTCTTTTGTTTAAAATTTTCAAATAGATGTTCAATTATATTTTCAAATGCTTCTCATGTTCTTTGCATCAGAAATGAATATTTTAATTTCATATTAATTTTTCTTTATAAAATCAACCATATGTTCCCACCAAACAGTTTTAAAAATAGGAGAACTGGAAGATTAAGAGAGAAGACAGAAAGAATCTCAACATATTTTGGTTATTATTCATTTTTACATATCTGCATGCTTCTAAAAGGAATATTTTGAAAATATTAAGCTGATTTATTTTTCATTCTCTCTAAATAATATTTCATTGTTGCTTCCCAAAGATTTGTTAATTTCACACTGAGATTATCGAAAACCTATCTTTTTTTAAAGAAATAAATGGGTTTTATAAATTCTGTCACTTGCTGAATGTATATCTATGATGAAGTTAGAAGGTTTCCCATAGAATCATACCACATAGGGAAGAATTAAGGATATGAGTGTGATAGTCAATTTTATGTGTTAACTTAGCTAGGCCAAGGTGCCCAGATATTTGGCCAACATTATTCTGGATGTTTCTGTGAAGGTGTTTTTGGATGATATTAAGATTTAAATCAGTAGATTCTGGATTCAAATTCTCACTTGGTCTTCCTTGACACCTGAGAGGGAAGGTTCTATAGGTGGGGGGTGAGAGCTCCAGCTTCCCACTGTGCCTCCATTGATTCATCCCTGGTTGAGAGGGGTAAGAGTACCTCATTACCTCAGGCCAAGTGGCCCCCCCTGACACCACAAGGAGAAAGAAATGATGATCTATTTTCTACTGACTGGTAGTCAAAGTTCTAACTCCCACTAGGTCTCCTCTGATACCACCCCACCTAGGAAGGAGAGGTGAAAGGGTGCCTCATTAATTCTGGATCGGGGTGTGAATTCCAGGTCCTCCTATGGTCTCCTCTGTCACCAGAATTGGTGCCTCACTGGAGGCCCTATCTGGTGGGATGGAAGCTCTGACTCCCTACTATCCTTGCTTGACACCACTGTAGCAGAGAGTTTGAGGCACCTTGGTACAGCATGGCAAGGTTAGAACTCTTGACTCCCCATTCAGCTTTTGCTGCCATGGATGCGGGGTTGGGGGCATAACTTTTGCTGTGGTATCTGGTTACAGTACAGTGAATATTTTCTAAAAGTGTTCTGTCTTCCTAGGCTTCCCTTTTGTTGATCCTTTGATCAGAGATGGCAGGCCTTTGTTGGGGCTTATTTTTTGTTGTACCTGTTGGCAGTCCTAGGTTGCCAGCTTTTCCATCTCCAATCTTAGATATAGGAGGCAAAAAGAAAATCCAGGAACTTACAACTGTGTCATTCTTTGTGTCCTGAGATCCCTACCAGTCGGCCTCCTCCCCTACACTTTTAAGGGTTTTCATATGTTTCTTTTATGAACAATATTCAGGATTTCTAGTTGCACTTAATGGGAGAAAGGGGAAAAAAGATGCCTACTCCATATTGCCAGAAGCAGAAATTTTCATTTATTAGCTCTCAACCTTTTGTCCTATTTTCTTGTGTGTTTTAAGGATAATAATATGAAGTTCTATAATTTTTATTGAACAGGTGCACCACAATATACTCTAGGATGAGCCAAGTGTAGTCTACAAGAGCTACTCAATGGAGTACCTAATAGCTGAGCATTTCTGTAGGTCCACTGGATGACGGGAGCCTTTTTTTTGTTTTTCCTGGACATGTAAGACAAGGGTGAGAGTATTTAAGAAAAGGCTTCATAAAACAGTCCTCAGCTGTGTTTAGTGTTTTGGTAGCTTTAATGATTTTTTTATGGAATTTTACCTTAATGTCACTTAGAGTGTTACCTCTTATATCTTACATATTACATTAAATGATGACCAATGTGTAAAAAGATTTAAAATATTCTTAATCAGAAAACACTATTTTAAGATTTTTTAAATTACAAATGAAAATATTCCCAACCTGACTTCCTGACCTGATAATTCCAGAAGAGTGAATGGAGTAAAACCAAATACATAAGATAAGATGAATATGGGATACAGATTTCTGAACCATATCATACCAAAGTGTAAAGAGTTTGTTGTTAAAGGTGGGATTGAAGTCAAAATTTACCACTTGCAATCTCAGGTAAATAAACACTTAGCCTGTTTGAGCTGTTACCTCTATAAAGTGGGAGTCATAATATCTTCCTTGAAATATTGCTGTGAGGATTTCAAATGATATTTAGCAATGTGTGTTTTGGTGACATTCCTTTGGGATTTCTTAGTTCTGGGAGTATATCACACTGTGTTCAAATTCCTCATTTACTTATCCCTCTCCCACTTCAGGAAACGAACTATGCTTTTTATCTTTTCATCACCAATAACTGCCTCTGTGACAGATGAATGGATTAATTAAATAGGTACTATAGGCCTTAAGTAATTCTTCAATTTTCCTCTGTATTGCTGGAATCATGAAACTGGAAGAAAATAATTTTGTAGTTTTTAAAAGAAGAAATCCCCTTATCTTCAATCTCCTTCATAATATCACAATGTTTTGGGGTTACTATCTATGATATCCACATATATTGGCTATCTCCAAAAGGGAACGTGTCCTCTATATCTTCTTTCTGGCCTATTTTAACAGCAGGTATAGCTAATGAACATCAGGCAAGGAGCAACTATCTTTGTACAATGATCAAATAAACAAAGTTTTTATAACCTTAGCCCTTATATTGAAAAATAGTTTTAATTACGTTTCTCCAAAAATGGTAAAGTAAAAATTTTGCAATGTGCAGCTATGTTCTGGATCCATACATTTTACACTATATGTAGGTATGACTCAGTTTATGCTTTTTAGATATTTTCTCTAAAAGTAATGTGTTTATGCAGGTGTGTGTGCATGTCAATGAAAATTACTTTAGTAACTTTAAAGATGTTTCCAGTTGAAAGAACATAAGCAGAAAAAAATTTTGACAATATGAATAATAATCGCTTGCAAGTAAGTTTATGCAGACTCATGATTTTTTCAAAAATTAATTTTAAAGTGCATCTTTAATATATATCACAATCATTTGAGCACTTCAAAGAAACTGCAAAAAAATTTTTTAATTTTTAACATAATCTACCTGCTTTGGCTGACAGAAATGTGAATCTAGAAGCTATTCAAATTATTTTTAATGAAGAGATTTAAATGCTCTTGCCTTAAATTCTTAATAAAGTGATTCTTACATCACATTTTGAACATATACAAGCTTTATTACCTTTTGTTACTAATCATGTGAACTATAACTTAAAAGTATAAACTATATTGAAAAGTTAAGTGGAATGAATGAGAAAACCTCTGTTTCAGTGTTAGCTGTGCCTATAGATGATTTTCTTTACCTTGGACTTATCCTTTTTTTAAAACAGCTTTATTGAGGAATAATTGATACATCAAAACAAAACAAAAATCCCTGCACATCCCCTCTGTAAAATGTCTTTGGTTCCCTCAATAAGTTTTTATAAGCATAAATTTTCAAGATGTTTTCTAACTCCAAATTATAACTTTCTATGAAGAACTACATTATACTCTTTGATATGTTATAATAAATATGTTCTAAATCAACCTACCTAATATAAATTTCTACAAGCATTTATTTACAGAGATTTCTCTCTCCAGAACATACACGCAGCTTTCAAAGATATTAATGACCTGTGCCCCCAGAAGACAGATAGATTACAAGTGTCTTGTTCCAAGAAAGAAATTAATGTGATATTCAGACTGATATTTGAAAATTATGATTGAACATATTGAGAAAGTGTAAATGGAGGTGCAGAGTAATTAAGTCATACCTCTAACACATTCTGTTCATGTGGCGACATTAGTTACTGACTGTATTATCAGGACATAACACATTTATGGTAATACCAGGGCACCGTTTATTATGAAATCCACACTGTGACTGATAGTATCCAACAATATTAGAAACTGGAATGATTTTTTTAATGCACATTTATTTGGTGCAACAAAGATATTTGTTTTGTTGCCATGATAAGGTATATATTCTTTTTTCTCTTGTGTTTTTTGTTAATGTGTCTTACTTTGGTGATTATCTTAAGTGCTTTGCAATGTGCTGCCTTGTTAAACATTTTTAATTAACTGTCCAAAAACCTTGCTGGAATAATATATTAATAACTCAAGTCACACAAAATTAATATATTCAGTGCCTCTGTAATATCTAGTATACCTTAACAAGTGCTCCATGGCAAGTTATTGAAAAGTAATTAAATCTTGCTAAAGGAATGCAAAAAAGTCAACTAGAAGACTAATTGAAATCATTATAAACATTTTGCGTAAATATACATATGCTTGGATAAGGAGGACATCTTGTAAATTTGATTATCAAATCAATGATTCTTAATATTTATATTTGAAATATCAAAGACATCACTGTTAGTTATTATGCACTAAATCAAGTTTTCTGAGTACTTGAAATCATACTTTCTTGATACATTTTTCAGTTAACTTTTTTTAGACATTCAAAAATGTTGTTGACATCATCATTATTGTTAAGAAGTTTGAATTAGATGGCAGAACTAATTTTTACAATGACCTATCATTTCTCCCCTTTCTGAAATTCTATCTCTTTTACAGCTCCATAGTTATCATGTGTTCTAGTCAAAATATATATGCCTGCACCATATCGTCCCAGTTTTCTGCAAGGTTAATATTGCATCCTTTGACATAAACACTTAAAGCAGTTTAGTTAATGCATTTGTTATAACTTCGTGCATATATAAAATTTAAATGCATATTTTTTTTTAGATAACCTTTATAGACTAAGGCTAAACTTGTTCATTGGAACTACTGAAAGGCCTGTGAGAGAGATGTTTCAAATAGGAGAACACAAAAATGCTCCTTAACAATTAAGAAAAACTAGCCTTTATTGAATCTATCCTTATGTGGCAAGTACTAGGCTAAGTGCTTTAGGAGAAAAACAATCCTATTTAATCTTTATGTAACTCCTATGGGGTTTATGCTACTATAACTATTAATAAATGTGAATATATACATGTAGAAATTCAGCCTCAGAGAAGTTAATTAGGTTACTCTCTTACTTAGTAAGTGATAGATTTCAAGATTTGAACCAATGTAGGCAGAGCACAAAGATAACTGTAATTCCAGTAACTATGCACAATTCTCCAAGTAAAACTAGATTGAAAACTACTTACTCTAAGGACAGTCCTATTTCCTGATGGCTAACAGACTGATAGGTGTTAAGCAGAAATTTAATAACGGTCAAGCTATGGCTACCTGTGAATAACATTACAAATTTTGTCTTTATGGGTTCTTTTTTTCTTTCCAATAATTGTCCATGTTAAGTTGAAGAATATATTTTAAACTAAACTGGAAATAGTCAATGGGAAATCCTGGGGATAGAAACTCTACGCAAGTTAATAGGAAAATTTATTTAGAAACAGTAGATAAACATAGAGTGAGATCAGGTCGGGCACTTCTACCCATATTCACCAATTTATTCACTGTCAGAAGATTATGTTGACATCATGTAAACCTGTCACTAAACAATGCATATACTATGTAGTGTCTGTCCTCTTCAAATGAATGTCTGTATACATTTTATACTTTAAATGTCAGGAGTTCACCTTTCACATTTCCTCATAAAACTTTCACAATGAATGTTTAACATACTTTCTTGTTGCTATTTTTATAATCTAGTCAAAGGGAATATTTTGAAACAAACACTACAAGAATATGATATTAGGTTTTATATAAATTTATTTTTATTTGTATATCTATATAGAATTATGAATTGCCATGTGCCTAGCACATTGCTAGATACCAGAAAAAATGACAGTCACAGAAAACATACAATTAACACATAAATGTGTATAAAAATGAAAAATTAATTATGCTTTTTATATTTCCACTCTACGTACTTTAAGAAAGAGGGAATTTGTTTCAGAATATTAAAATATATTAATTGGATATTATTGTAGGATATTAAAAGGCTTAAGAAATCAGTGAGAGGGCTGAAGAATGAGATGCTAGGTTGAGTTTTAGAAATAACTATGCAAATCACTCCAGGGAACCAGTATGTCAAGGAAGTTTCTTTTACGATTATGAATTTGTAAACCCTAGAACCACATTTACATTGTCACCAGGAACTACCAAAAATCAAAATCCACCATGATTAGGAATTCACATATTCACACGCCTATAGATGTTCGGGATACCACTACTGAAAAAATTATAGTTTTGTTCTTGTCTCCAGAACCACATCGTACCTACTACAACCTCAGCAAAATTGGTGTTTGTACCCTGTTTGTCTGCTTTCATGGAGCCACTTACTGAACTATGGCACAACTGTAGTTGTGTTGCGTAAAACAGCAAATGCCTCAATATCTGTATTTGCCAGGTGAAATAGCGAAAGAAGCCGCCATATGGCCTCCATCTCACTTCTGTCTTCCAATGTCTTGTGTGTGCATGTGATCTGCCAAGTCTAAATCACTTCTAGAAATCTGAGCCAAATAAGTTTGGAAAATGCAGTTTTTACCTTTCCAGCCTCTGTATTATAGGAAAGCCAACTGGAGGAGGTTGGAATGGATATTGAATGGATAGCATGGGACATACATTCTCTGTTATTAAAAATGGGTTATATGTAACAATAACTTTATCATTTAGGTGCTAATATCTTTCAAATCTGTATTTCTCATCTATTTTTGTTTTTCCAAGCTCCCAGTCTTTCCCTCTGTAACAGAGTGCTGTCAGCTGACACGAAACAAAATACCATGTTAAAGCTGACTTAAATTATGTAGACGCATTATTACCTCACAAAAAAAGAGCAGTTTCAATGTTAGTGAAGTAGTTCAAACTTTTTATCAAAATCCTGAGTGCTTCCTTCTTTATGCTCCATCATCTTAGTGTCGAGTTTGATTCCGAGGCTTGCCCCTCATAACCGGAAGACCCAAGATGTATGTTGACATAGAGCTTGTTGCAAGGACAGAAATCGGGGGCAGCTTCTCCTCACCTGATTCTTTATTTAGAGGGAGGAAAGTCTTCCTCTGAAACCCAGCAGCTCGCATTTGTTACAACTGAGTGAAATGCCAGGGCATTCTTAAAGAAACACTTGGAAAGCTACTACTACTAAATTTCTGCGGGAAAGAAAGACTTTACCTGCAAGTGAGAAGGGCTTAGGAGTTTTAAGCAGGTATCTCCAAATCCACCAACCAGGTCTGATTTAATTCTCTTCCTTCTGCACCACACCTGCTCCTTTTCTTTATTATCTGTTTCCATGAGTGCTATCCTCCTCTCTTCAGTCTCCTAAGTCATTTGCCCTACTACCCAAATTGAATTGGTTACCAAGTTCCATTTTGATTCTAATACTACATCTTAAATCCATTCCCTTCTTTTTATTTTCAGTGCCTCAGCTATAGGTCTGGACCTCATCACTACATTTTTACAAAAATGTCCTACTCAGTCCCCATACAAGGGTCCTAATTCTCTTCAATGCCAGAATGATTTTATGAAATGCAAATTTCACTGTATCAATATTATTCCCCTACCTAAAGTTATTACTGCCTCCTTCTGGCTTTTAGCATGAAATATAGTTTAGCAATAACTTAGCATACAGTCCTTTATCTAGTTATTGCTAACTCTAGAACTTCATATCTTGCTGTTTTACCAAATGCAATTCAAACTTCAGCCATATGGGATTTAATAATACTGCCTATATTTTTCACCTCTATGGTTCTGAACATACTAATCACTCTTTATAAAACCTCTCTTCCCCGCTATCTTTCTTCTCTGTTATTTGTCCTCTAAGGCTCAACTAAATGCTCCTCCAAGAATTAGTTCCTGACCTACAAATATAAATTAGGCACCCTGTTTTGCCACTGCATCCTAGGCATGTATTAGTCATATAATTCATGATAATCTCATGTAATTTTTATCTAAGTCTTCAGTATCATTGAGTAACCATTTTGGGAACTAGAATGGTATCTTTTTCTCATCCATGAAATCCTAATAAGTTAATTCAAAAAGTGTTTGTGGAGTGGCTACTCTATAGCCTGCAATGTACCAGGTATGAAAAAGTAAAAGGTAAGAGGTGGTTCCTGTTTTCAAGGACTTAAAACAATACAAAGTGGAATTTAATACAGAAAGTCTCTCCCCCCCATAGCATTAATCAAAACTTACCTCTGACAGACTGCACGTTAATATTCACAAAGAGCACGTCTCCTTTGCTTAACCCTGTATACCCACTGTCCACATAATGCCTAGTCCATAGAAAGCTCTGATTTTTAAAAATATTTAAAACAGCTTTTTGAGATATAATTGGCACAAATAAACTGTGTATAATTAAAATGTACAATTTGATAAGTTTTGATGTGTGTGTGTGCCATGAAATCATCATTAGAATCAAGATAATGAACATATCTGTCACTCAAAAAGTATCTCTTCCCCCCCCAAAAAAAGTATCCTTATGCCACTTTGTAATGGTTTCTTCCCACATGCACCCACACCTTGTCAATGCCCCACTACCACACATCTGTGTTCTGTCAATGTTAATTAGCTCACATTTTCTAGAATTTTAATAAATGTGATCATATAATATGGACTCTTTTATGTCTCTGCTTTATTACACACAGCATAATTATTTTAAAATAGTTCTTTCCTTTTTACTGTCAAATAGTATTCTATTTGTGAATTTACCATAATTGTTTACCTAGCCTTCCATTAACAGACATTTGGGCTATTTCCAGTTTTTGGTTATTACAAATAAAGCTGCTATGAACATTCATGTACCAGTATTGGTATGGAAAAATGCTTTGTTCTTTCTTGGATAAGTACCTTGAGTGGAATGGGTAAGTCATACGCAGGCATATGTTTAACTTTTTAAGAAATTGTCAAACTATTTTCCAAAGTCATCATATCATTTTATATTCTCACCAACAATGTATAGGAATTCCATTTTCTCCATGTCCTTGCAATATTTGATATGTTCAGACTTTAATTTTAAATATTCTTAGAGGTGGGTAGTGGTATATCATCATGGTTTTAACTTTCATTTTTCTAATTACTACTAATGCTGAGCATTTTCCATGTGCTTATTTGCCATCAGTATATCCTCTCTAGTGAATTATTTGTTCAAGCCTTTTGTCCATCTTTTTATTGGGTTTGTTGTTTTCTTACTGTTGCATGTGTAGAGTTTTTTAAAATATATTTTGCATGTAAGTCCTTTGTTGGATATGTGACTTGAAAATGTTTTCTTTCTAGCTTTGAAGTTTTAAATAAAGCCAAAATAAATGTGAACATTAAAGCAGCATTTTTTGTTTTTCCAAGTGGAATCCCACTTCTCACCAAAATGAAGTACCGGAGACCAGATTTGTTCTCCTATGTGAAATAGTAAAAAGAAAATCAAAGGAAATGAAAAAGAAAAAAACACAAAATAATGAGGCAACAGCTTCAAGAAAGCATTAGTAAATGCCTTGAACAACATTTCAAGTAAAAAAATAAATTAGATGAACCCTATGATTGTCTAGCTTACTGCTGTAGGGGAGTTTCCAGGCCACAGATCAGAGAAGGAGAACCAGGTAGAGACCAGCAGCTTCCATGAACTGAGCAGAGAGATGAGAGTGCAGGATGAACCAAGAAACTAGAACTAAGACAGAGAACTGGCGAGGAGAGACCTTCAAACTCTGGAGATTTGTAAAGGCTCCCTTTTGAATATTTTGCTGAAGGTTCATCAGCATGTCCATTTGAGGAAACTAATCAAAGCCGGGGAAAAAAATACACAAACACTCAAAACAAACAAATGGAACAGAATCTGGTTCTCATACAGGACTGGAAAATCTGATAATTAGGTGGATGATACATGTTTCATATATATATAAATTTATATATTTATACATATAAATTATTCATATACATATGAATAATTAGTCCTAGATTGAGCACTATTCCTATCCCACCTAAAATGTCTTAGAAACAAAGCCAGGAATGATCAAACCGTTTCTCAGTAACTTAACTGCATCCAAAAACAAAGCTCAAGAATATTTATAGGAATACAAATACACCCAATATCCAGCAGGTAGAATAAGAATGTCTCACATCTAATAAAAAATAACAGCCATGCAAAAATACAGGAAAATATGATATATAATGAGGATAAAAATCAATCAATTGAAACCAATCCAGAATTGATTATGTGTCAAATTTGGAGAAAAAGAGAATTTAAAGTATTTATTATAACTGTGTTCCACATGTTTTCCAAAGTTAAAAATGAAATCTACAGTTTTAAGATGAGAAATACACTGGGTGGGATTAAGAGCAAATTAGACATTGTGAAAAAAAGAATTAGTTGACTTGTGGATGTAACAACAGAAACCATCTGAAAATGAGGGGGAAAAAAAAGAAAAGAAAAATAATGAACAGAGAATCAGTGATCTGTTGGAAAATTTCAAGCATTCTAATATATTTGAATTTGGAGTTTCCAAAGGATAGGAAAGACAAAAGAGTCAGAAAAAATATTTGAAAAGAATGCTGACCAAATATTTTATAAATGTGAAAAAACAAAACCTAAAAACCCACAATAAGCTCAACATGCTCCAAGTACAAACAACATGAAAGAAACTATAATAAAGCACATGGTCATCAGATTCCTCAAAACCAATTCTAAAGAAGAAATTGTATAAGGAGTATGAAGAACAAAAATACATTCTGAACAGAGGGATGGCTACAGATTTATCATTGGAAACAATACAACTGAAAAGTGGGTACTGCAATATCTTTAAGGTATCAAGAAACTATCAACCCAGAATCCTATACCCAGTAATATGCCTTCAAAATAAAGTTAAAACAGAGATTTTCTTTAAGACATATAAAAGCTAAAAAAATCATCACCAGCAGACCCACCATATAGGAGTTCTTTGGGAAAAGGAAAATGATCCAGATTAAAATTTAAATCATAAGAAATTAAAATTTTTCTTGTCTACAAAAAAAAAAAAAATTGAAGAGTACCAGAAATGGTAACTTCATGGGTAAATATATAAGATGATTTTTTATTAGTTAATCTTCTTAAAATTCCATTGTATGTATATATATATATATATATATATATATATATATATACACACACACACACATATACAATGGAATATTACTCAGCCATTAAAAAGAATAAAATATTGCCATTTGCAGCAACATGGATTGACCTAGAGAATAGCATACTAAGTGAAGTAAGTCAGACAGAGAAAGACAAATAAATACATGATATCACTTATAAATGGAATCTAAAATAATAATACAAATGAACTTATTTACAAAACAGAAACAGACTCACAGACATAGAAAACAAACTTATGGTTACCAAAGGGGAAAGGGAGGGGGGGAAGGATAAATTAGAGTACGGGATTAGCAGATACCAACTACTATACATAAAATAGGTAAGCATTAAGGATTTCCTATATAACACAGGGAACTATATTCAATATCTTGTAATAACCTATAATGGGAAATAATCTGAAAAAATATATATAACTGAATCACTTTCCTGTACACCTGAAACTAACACAATATTGTAAATCAACTATACTTCAATAAAAAAAGTTATTACAAGGTAATGGCTGTATTTCCTCATGCTATAAAATATATCCTTGTTGCTTATCTATTTTATACATAGAAGTTTGTATTTCTTAAACCCATATGCCTATATTGCCCCTCCCGCCATCCCTCTCCCCACTGATAACCACTGGTTTGTTATGTTTCTGTTTCTGTTTTGCTGTATAATATATTCATGTTTTATTTCTTAGATTCCACATATAAGTGATATCATACAGTATTGATCTTTCTCTGACTTATATTACTAAGCATAATATTCCCTAGGCTCATACACATGCTGCAAATGGCAGAATTTCATTCTTATTTTTACAGCTAAGTACTATTCTATTGTACACATAGAGCACATCTTCTTTATCCATTCATCTGTTGATGGACACTTGGGTTGCTTCCATACCTTGGCTATTATAAAGAATGTTGCTATGAACATTGGGATACATGTATCTTTCAAATTAGTATTTTTATTTTTTCCAAATACATACCAATGAGTGGAATTACTGAATCGTATCGTATTTCTATTTTTAGTTTTTTGAGGAACCTCCATAGCAGCTGTGCCAATTTACATTCCCACCAACAGTATACAAGGGTTCACTTTTCTTCACATCCTCTCCAACATTTGTTATTTGTATTGATGATAGCCATTCTGACAGGTGTGAAGTGATACCACATTGTGGTTTTGATTTGCACTTCTTTGATGATTAGTGATGTTGAACAACTTTTCACGTGCTTGCTAGCCATCTATATGTCCCCTTTGGAAAATGTCTATTCAGATCTTCTGCCCATTTTTTAAGTGGGTTGGTTTTGTTGTGTGTTTGTTTGTGATATTGAGTTGTATGAGCTGTTTATAGATTTTGTTTATTAACTCCTTGTCAGTCATATTATTTGCAAATATTTTCTCCCATTCTGTAGGTTCTCTTTTTGTTTTGTTGATGGTTTCCTTTGCTGTATAAAAGCGTTGAAATTTAATTAGTTCTCATTTGTTTATTTTTGCTTTGTTTACTTTGCCTTAGGAGCCATTCAAAAAATATCACTACAGTTTATGTCAAAAAGTATTCTATGTCCTCCTCTAGGAGTTTTATGGTTTCAGATCTTAAATTTGGGTCTTTAATCCGTTTGAGTTTTTGTATGTTGTGTGAGGAAATGTTCTAATCTCATTATTTTACATTTATATGTCCAGTTTCCCCTGCACCACTTAAGAGGCTGTCTTTTCTCCATTGTATATTCTTGCCTCCTTTGTTGTAGATTAATTGACTATAGGTGCGTGGGTTGATTTCTGGGTTCTCTATTCAGTTCCATTGATCTAAGTGTTTGCTTTTGTGCCAGTACCATGCTGTTTTGATGACTACAGCTTTGTAGTATAGTCTGAGGTCTGGGAAGATGATAGCTTGACCTGTTTTTTGTTTGTTTGTTTGTTTGTTTTTCTCAAGACTGCTTTGGCAATTCAGGGTCTTTTGTGGTTCCATATAAATTTTAGGATTATTTGCTCTAGTTCTGTGAAAAATGTCATGGGTATTTTGACAGGGATTGCATTAAATCTGTAGATTGCTTTGATTGATATGGCCATTTTAACAATTCTTCCAATCCAAAAGCACATTATAACTTTCCATTTCTTTGTATCATCTTCAATTTTCTTCATCAGTGTTTCACAGTTTTCAGAGTATAGGTTTTCACCTCCTTGGTTAAGTTTATTCCTAGGCATTTTACTATTTTTGATGTGATTTTAAACAGAACTTTTTTTTTTTTTTTACTTTCCCTTTCTGCTATTTCATTATTAGTGTATAGAAAAACAACAGGTGTCTGTATATTAATCTTGTATCTTGCAAACTTTCTGAAATCATTTGTTCTAGTAGTTTTTGGGTGGAGACTTTAGAGTTTTCTATATGAAGTATCATGTCATCTGCAAAAAGTGACAGTTTTATTGCTTCCCTTTCAATTTGGATGCCTTTTATTTCTTTTTCTTGTCTGACTGCTGTGGCTAGAACTTCCAATACTATGCTGAACAGAAATTATGATAGTGGGCATCCTTGTCTTGTTCCTGAATTTAAAGGAAAGGTTTTCAGCTTTTCACCATTATGATATTAACTGTGGGATTTTCATAAATAGCCTTTATTATGTCGAGATATGTTCCTTTTATAGCCACTTTGATGAGAGTTTTTATTATGAATGGATGTTGAATATTGTCAAATGCTTTTCTGCATCAGTTGAGATGCTCATGTGATTTTTGTCCTTCCTTTTGTCAATGTGGTGAATCATATTGATTGATTTGTGAATACTGAACCATCCATGTGTCCCTGGAATAAATCCAACTTGATCATGGTGTAGGATCCTTTTTATATATTGTTAGATTTGGTTTGGTCATATTTTGTTGAGGAGTTTTGCATCTATAGTCATCAGAGATATTGGCCTATAATTTTCTTTTCTTTTTTTTTTTCCTTTGGTAGTATATTTGTCTGGTTTTGGCATCAGAGTAATGGTGCCTCATAGAATGAATTTGGAAGTGTTCCCTCCTCTTTGAGTTTTTGGAATAGGTTGAGAAGGATAGGCATTAGTTCTTCTTTCTATGTTTGGTAGAATTCCACTGTGAAGCTATCTGATCCTGGACTTCTGTTTGCTGGGAGTTTTTTTTTTTTTTTATTACAAATTTAATTTCACTAATAGTAATCAGTTAGTTCAAATTGTCTGTTTCTTCTTCATTCAGTTTTGGTAGGTTGTATGTTTCTAGAAATTTGTCTATTTCTTCTAGGTTGTCCAATTTGTTGGCATATAACTGTTCATAGTATGATTTTTTATATCTCATGATTTTTTGTATCTCTGTGGTATCAACTGTTATGTCTCCTTTCATTTCTTATTTTGTTTATTTGGGTTCTCTCTCTTTTCTTCTCGGTAAGCCTGGCTAAATGTTTATCAATTTTGTTGGTCTTTTCAAAAACAAATTCTTGGTTTTGTTGATCTTTCCTATTGTTTTTCTGATCTCTATTTTATTTATTTCCTCCCCCCTGCTAACTTTGAGCTTTGTTTTGTCTTCTTTGTCTAATTCCTTTAGGTGGTAGGTTGGGTCGTTTATTTGAGAATTTTCTTGATCCTTGATTCTGTATCACTATAAACTTCCCTCCTAGAACTGCTTTTCTGCATCTCATGACTTTGGAGTGTTGTTTCCATTTTTATTTGCCTGGAAGTATTTTCTGATTTCCTCTTTGATTTCTTCATCAACCTACTGTTTTTTTAGTAGCATGTTGCTTAGTCTTCATGTATTTGTTCTTTTCCTATTTTCCTTTCTGTAATTGATTTCTTGTTTCATATTATTGTGGTTGGAAAAAATGCTGGATATAATTTATATCTTCTTATATTTGTTGGTATTTGTGTTGTGGTCTAGTGTGTGATCTATCCTAAAGAACATTTTATGTCACTTAAAAGGAATGTGTATTCTGCTGTTTGGGGATGTAATGTCATGCAGATATCTATTAACTCCAGCTATTAATCTATTATGTCATTTAAGACCAGCGGCTGGGGTGTGCACCAAGGTGGTCATGGGAAACCTGACAGTCACTAGAGCAGATCTCTCTCTGCCCTGCCTTGAGAGCAAACTAGCACATGTGTGTTCCTCAGGAGCAGAGTCCAGGCTTCCCACAGCTCTCCTGTTAGTCCCATCAGTCCTCCAACCGGCCAAGGGGGCTCATCACCACCATATTGGACACCAGGACTGGAGCACCCAGTCTGTGGTTCTCACTGCTCAGTCCCCAGGGTGGGTGTCTGCCTGTGTATTTTTCCTTTTCCTCTGAGTCCCCTCCCAGGGACACAGGGACCAACCCTATTACTGTTCTTCCCTTCCTACCCTATTATGTGTACATCTTTATTACAGTCTGGGTTGTACAGGAGTCCTTCTGCCATTTTCCAGTTAGTTTTTAATGAGAATTGTTCCACAATTGTTACAATATATTTTAAATATATTTTTGATGTGTTCCTGGGTGTAGGTGAGCTCCACATCGTCTTACTCCACCATCTTGATCTATCTCCCCCCACATACAACTAACTGACTATTTTACAAAGAAAGAAATGTCTCAAATCAATGATTTAACCAGAAACTAGGTAAAGGTGAACAAATTAAAGCCAAAGTAAGCAGAAGAAAGAAAGTAATAAAGATGAGAGCAAATATAAATAAAATGGAAAAATAACAATAGAGAAAATCAATAAAACCAGATATGTAAAGAAGGAAAAGATAAATGAGTACTTTAACTTTCAAGAACTTTATATTACCTCATTTATGCTTTTTTATCTCTGGAAAGAAAAGGGTTAACTTCAGCTTATAACCCACTATCCACTCCTTTTCTACATGAGAGATACCTAATGATCTTGACCAGACCTTCTTATAAACATGTTAATATCATTTGTGGAAAGGATAGGGAGGCCCCTATCTAAAAATGCTTTTTAGCAGGATATATCTGGTCTGTCTAGATCACTTATTACAAATAAACCTATATTTATGGTTTTTGCATAGCTAGCTGGGAAATGAGAAGTAAAATATATTGTTCTATATATGTAACAAATGAATTAGAGACACAGGACTCCCCAGTACAAAAGGGCTTCCTTTGTAGACAGTGCTCCTGCACACAGTGTTTACAATTTGTCTCTTCATCTGAATCCAAAAACAACCTGTAATATAGGAGGAAGGGACATTTTTTGGAAAACTATGTTTGATGGATGGGGCTTCTACAGAAAATTTTTATAACTGTATTTGGTTCTATCTTGTATACTTGAAATCATTAGTAAAGTTTGATATGGGGTAAGAAGTATAACTTGCATAAATCAACTTGACCACTCAATCTTTTGTATCAATATTAACACGACTTCACCTTGCCTACTATAGTTTTAATGTGCAGAATATATTGACAAATCTTCAGTATTGATTGCTTATAACCTGAGATAAAAGAAGAGCATCTGCTTTTTTGCTCAGTGTGATAGATGCTAGACATCCATATATGTACAGATGTGACACAAATTTAACCTATAATATAAAAATATATAATACAAACATTTTGTAGTATTTTGCATATAATTTACAACAATGTCTTTACACAGAGTAATGTTTTATACTCTGATATATATGACACTAACATATTTAATATGGTTAAAATTTTATATATATACAAATTTCTAACCTTATAATTATTTCTGTATTAAGTAATTTATACTTAGCACATTAGTTGTCTAAACTTACCACATTCTGTGGTACTTGTTTTAGTGTACGAGGAATTCTTTGCTCTTTTTTTTTTCCCCATGCCCTTTTAATAGAAAGTTCCAATACCTGGGATTCTAGGAATTTTCTGTCATTTTGGTTCAATGCTATTCTGGATTCAGATATAACAGTGTGAAGTTTGATGCTGTTTGAAGAAGCTGGGGTTCGTCTTGTGTGATGCTTTGAAAATGAGAAGAAAGGGCTTTCCTATATTTGGAAGTGTCCTGGCAATGAGCAAAGGTTAAGGAAAATCACTGCAGAATGCTGTTTGTTCAACTTGAAAAGCAGTCTATTTTATGGGCCATTTTTATTCTTTGACTAGCTTCCCTGGAGAGATTCAAATAAAGAGGTTTGAAATATACCAGGCTGAAAGGCTGAATATGTCAAGAGTATGGATCACTGAAGCAAGATCTTCATCTTGCAGCTTAATTTTCTGTCTGGAGCACTTAACAAATGAACGGAGACATTCGTGGTTACTGCTGATGCCTCAGATTCCAGGAACATCAATGAGTCTCCAAGGGGTTCAAAATATTTCACCACATTGAACATCAGTGGGGAAGCTTCTCTTTAGCAGAACCCATGCTACAAACCTTACCAAATTTCCAAATTTCTCCTTTCAATAATATATACTTTGTTACACTATACAGCATGGGCCAAGGTAAAAAAATTGTAAACAGATTTTTTTTATTATTTTATGCCATGGGGAAAACAGCAGTTTCCCTGTGGCATAAATAACTGTGCTTTAAAATAGGCAATATTGAGCTGTGTATCCTTTGAATACTTCTACTTCTAAATTATTTTATGTCATTAATCCTCCTGTGGTTTCGAGCAGAAAGCATAAATGCTGAACTCTGTGGTGCTTTGCATTTGAGGTGCTTCGGTAAATATGTGCTATAGTTATGTAAAGATCCAAAATCCTTCTTATGCAAATTTTATTGATTGACAAACGAATGTACTTTCCAACTCTACCAGAAAGACCCTGGAATGGAATAGTGAACTTGAAGTTCAATGTAAGAAATTAAAAGAATATTTCTAGGAGCTTGCTATTTGAGAAAAAACTTTTGACTTGCTACAGGGCCCCAGGACACCAGATGACCATGTGACCTAAGCTGCCTCACTTGAATAAGATTTATCTAGTAAACCTCACCCAAGGTTAGTTTTGCCCATCAGGCCTCTGTCATCATGCAGGGACAGGAATGGGTCCAGGCATATCCCAAAGGCACAAATAAAGTAAAATCCAACTTCTCTCACACTCTGTATACATCTATATCTTCAGGCTATAAATATGACTTCATGGAGAGATTTCTATAACCAGTTCAAAGAGGAGGAAATAGTTTAAGCCTGGCTTGCCAATGATTTTGCATGATAACTGCAACCAGCTATAAATGAACTGCTGCAGCATGCCTTTCCCATCTAGGAATGTCTCTTGAGGACAGTGGAGAGAGCCAATCTTCCACATAGCCATTTTGCCCACTTATCCTATAAAGATGGATGGCTTATCAAGAGGATATATTATGGTTTATGCTTGGTGTCTAAGGTTTTGACAAGATGACCCAAATAGTGAGGGACTTGGAAAGAACAAGATTGGACTTTGATGACAAGGAGGTTTTAGAAAGAAGTATGACCCTGTATTTTCTAAATGAGTCTTGCCTCTGGTTTTCATACTTATGTGAGTACCACTATCCTCGAACACACTGAATGCCTAATACCACATATTCTCTAATAAAACATTTCTAATTTTCTAATCACTATCATAAAAATAGTGATTTGAATGACATATTATGTGATACCCTATTTAGTAAACACATTTTTAGATGCACCTAGGAAATAATATTTTATATACTACATAGAGGGGTAAGTTTTAGTGGAAGTCTGATGTAAACTTATATAGGCAACAGCCTAAATTATGGCTCTCATTCCTCAAAATTAGTGTTTGGCTTATCTTACCTGGAATAGAACCCTGACCAACAACACACAACTAACTGGTAAAGAGTACGTGCAAAGAACAGTAAAGAACAGAGTTATAAATCAGTGCTACAGCCCTGTGACCAGCAGCAGGAATAAGAACTGTATCCTTCATCAGTCTTCCACCTTGCTATGTCACAAACATATCTACCTTTTAACTAATTTATTTTCCTGTCAGTATTGTATAAAGACAATGTTTAATGGCAGATCTCTTTACAAATTACTCCATAAACTACACAATAGTTAGAAGTAATGTTAACAAAACCAGAGGAGATGTCAACACCGTGGACCTGGAGTTGGACAAAGAAATGAATTTCTTTAGTTCTCCTTGGAAAGGATGTTTGCATTATCTTTGTGGGAGCCTTGTTTTTATTGCTGTTTTTGTTATTTGAAGATGTAATGGTGAAAGAAAATATATATGAATAAATGTTACCACTCTAGAAAGGTGGACTTTTTTTTTTTTTATCTGAAATACATTCATTCTCACTTTGTATAGAGTGGGGGTAATCTATTGAGATGTCTGCCTCTCAGTATGAAAGTAGAAATGGGTTATACATCTCTTAGCCTTCATGGGGCAGCACCTGATCTAGCTTGGCAATAGTTGTTCCAACTCAGGTTTGTGAATTTTGAAAAAGTTATGCACTCATATAACAAATGGATATTCATTTTAAATTGTAATATACTCCCTAGCAGCAGTATACAGCTCCAGAATATTCACTGTGGCAACAACAGCAAATCGTCTTTCTAACCAGGGTGTTCCTGTGGCCTGATCTTGGTTGCTGCTCCTCCGATTCCAGCTTCCCATGGATTCTTTGAATTGCCAGATATTCCTTCAATAAATCTCTTTCCTTCTTAATTTAGCCAGAATCAATTACTTTTTGTTTACAATCAAGAAACCTGACTGATACCCATGTACTCTAAACATAATAAAAATACTGACACATATAAACTTTTCTATTGTAAACAAAAATTTCACGTAGCTTTAATATAGTAGCTTATGTGCAACAAGACCTAATGCTTTTAGCTGATCCAAGAATTAATGCAAATAAGAAATGTATCTTCCAGAAAGTCTAGTGAAAATGTAAGATATGTTAATAAAATATAAGATATGTTAATAGTACTACCAAGCTTTAGGATTAGAGATTAGAAGTTATAGGCCTGATGATTTCTGCTAACTACCATACAGACCATTTAATAAGTTTTTTTAAAAAATGGAATTGTCTCACTTGGGAGACTGTATAGTGAAATAAAACTTTATCCTAGACCTTATTCTCACATCTAACACTTGTTGCCCATGTGATTTTCACAAATAACTTCCCTAAGATACAGTACCTTCATTTATATAATTAAGAACTATAAGACCAAAATCAGTCTTGCCATTTTATTGGTTTCCCCATTTATGAATTAAATAAATCTTTGACACATGCTCACTCTATTTATTTGTGTAAGAGGTTTTTAAAAATTTTTTTAATTAATTTATTTTATTTGTTTTGTTTTGTTTTTGGCTGTGTTGGGTCTTTGTTGCTGCGTGCTTTGTTGGCTGCTGGCCTTTTCTCTAGCTGCAGCGAGCAGGGGCTACTCTTTGTTGTGGTGCGTGAGCTTCTCATTGCAGTGGCTTCTCTTGTTGCGGAGCACGGGTTCTAGGCACACGCGCTTCAGCAGTGTGGCACACAGGCTCAGTAGTTGTGGCTCATGGGCTCTAGAGCACAGGCTCAGTAGTTATGGCACACGGGCTTAGTTGCTCCACGGCATGTGGGATCTTCCTGGACCAGGGCTCAAACCTGTGTCCCCTGCATTGGCGGGCAGATTCTTAGCCACTACACCACCAGGGAAGCCCCTAGAGTTTTTAACTTTAAAAACTAATAACTAAAGGATAATGTTAAATTATCCTTTAACATAAGATGTCCAAGTGGGATCACCTTCTGAAGACAATTAAACCGTGTAGCCCCCAAAAGTACACCTCACACCCTGTTTAGGCATGTATTTTCTTGGTTCCCAGAGTAAACCACAAGGAGCAAAAGAATTTTACTTCTGCTGCCTCTCTGATTCTCTCCATTTGTTCTTCTGATTCTTTGTTTTCATTTGTTCATTTTTGCGGGCCTAGTTTTGATTCTTGTTTAAACATGGCTTTCTCATTGGTGGCAGCAGTTTTTGGGAATTAAGATTTCATTTTCTGATCATTTGATGATTTCTGTTGAGTAAAAGCAAGGACCTATACTTTGTCAGGTGAGAGATGACTAATGATTTATTTTGTTAATCTTTTTGTGGTCTGCTTATTGTATGTGCAATAGATCACCTCCAAAGATGGTCACCAAGAATTCTCCCATCCTTGTATTTTCATAACACTTCTTTCTTCAATAGGTGGAATCCTTTTACCACTTTTTGAATCTGTGCTGGCCTTGTGACTTGCTTTAACCAATACCATGTAGAAGAGTGAAAATGTACCAATTCTGGGCTAAGCCCATATGATGTTGGACAGCTTCCACTTTTGCTATCTTGATGCTATAGGTGAACATTTAGCATCAATTATCCTGCTAGAGAGAAGATAGCAAACCACATATGTTCCAGCCATCCCAACTCAGACACCAGACATGCAAGTGAAACCATCTTGTATATTCAAGCAGCACCCAAATTTCCCACTATCTAAAGCCCAATGATTGACTCCAGACAACCCCAATGAAGCAGAATGACAAACCCACTAAGCCCAACTAAAGCACAGAATTGTGAGCAATGAAAAACCATTGCTACGTTAAGTCATTAAGTTTTGGGCAGTTTGTAATACAGGAACAAAAATTAATACACTTAACCCTTATTAAGAAATGTAAAAGATTTAAGACACTCTCAACCTAGACATTCTCGCCAGACAAAAAGATTTGTGTGAATTGTAATGGAATTGTTCTCTGAAAGCTGGCCATGTCCCCAGAGTAGAAAGAAGTCTGCTCAGGAAGGATGACAGATGTGGTATTTAGGTCATGGAGTGCAACACGGTAACAGTCATATAGGAATATCCACAAGTTGTTTGTTTCTTTATAATGCCCCACTATTACTGGTTGAATGTGTGTGTGTATGGGGGGTGGGGGGAGTGGCCATATGTCTTTGGTAGTTCATAAATCTTCATCAGAGTAAAACAGAGTCCTCAAGATAATCATATATATATATACCTCCTTCTATTTAATATTATAATTATACAGTTGGATTATGTTAAAAACAATAATATTATAATTATACATTTTGCCTATTTCAGAAAGAATGAAAGGAAGTATATAGCTGCAGAGGGTTTTATTATATGGACTCATGAACTTTACAGGTCAGCTAAAATACTTACATATGACAAATAGTTCCCAAATAACTACCTTACAGATTTTTTTGGAAAAACAAGTTAGTTACCTTGGTCAAAAGCTATAATATGAGGGGTTGAGAAAAGGAGAATAGTAAGGAGTGAATATAAAAAGGATAATGAAGGCACTACTGACATTAATACCATAATGTGAATATGGAAATTTTGTTATTATTAACACATTATTTCCTTCCTTTTTTTGATAATCTATTTTTTATTTCATAGTCTTAATAATTTTTATTAAATCTTTTCTATTTATATTTGAACAGCTGAATTATATTCAACACAATATAAAATATACAATATAATATAAAAGTAGGTACAATGTCTTCCTTGGATTTTATAAAAACATTTCTTTCATTTCTAATTTGATTTTTGATCTTTTAAAAAAGGAGGGAAATTAGGTTTCTGTACCTTTGTTTTTGAACTTTAAAACAGGTATTTTTCACGAATTCACACATGGAAAAATTAAGCCAAAAACAATTGCGTCAATACATAAATTTTTCATTTGAAATCTTAAGTAGTACTATTTTGAAAAATTAAATTTATCCTCAATTCACTGTAGATATTAGAGATATCAAATGTCTGATAAACACAATTTCTGCATAATAAGGTTATCAACTTTGTATGATTCTGATGTACCAATAGAACATGTTTTTACACCTGTCAGTTTTTAATAAAATTTTCCTTTTCTCCGGTACTGATGAACCTAGTGGCAGAGCAGGAATAAAGACGTGGACGTAGAGAACAGACTTGAGGACACAGGGTGGGGGGAGGGTGGGGGAGGGGAAGCTGGGATGAAGTGTGAGAGAGTAGCATTGACATATATACACTGCTAAACGTAGTATGGATAGCTAGTCGGAAGCTGCTGCATAGCACAGGGAGATCAACTCGATGATTGTGTCCACCTAGAGGGATGGGATAGGGAGGGTGGGAGGGAGGCTCAAGAGGGAAGAGATATGGAGATATATGTATACATATAGCTGATTCACTTTGTTGTACAGCAGAAACTAACATAACATTGTAAAGCAATTATACTCCAATAAAGATGTGAAAAAAAAAATTTGCCTTTTCTCCGGAGCTGTGATAAACATGTAATATTACAGTTGAAAAGCTACTTATTTCACATTCATTGTGGATTACTTTCCTTTATAAATAATGTATCAATTTCTTTACAATAATTAATTCTCATCATGGTTCGTGTGATATATATTTGTCTTTAATCAGACATCAATCATGAGCACGAGCTTTGATCACAGAAATAGACATTTTTTTATGTGGAATACAATGGCATTTCCACAGGGAGGCATCAGTCTTCTGAACTGCTTGTTTGATTGCTGTATCCCTAAACCAGAAAAACATCTGGCAAGTAAGTCATTGTTGCAGTACTAAATTTGAAAGTTTTTGTTTTTTAAGTTTCTTTCCATTCTGATTTTGAAAGATCATTACTTTCTCTGAAAGGAAAGGAAAAACTATTACTATTACCAAAACATGATTACACACTGTGAATTTTTAAAATATTGGCCACAAAACTCAACATGAATGTAGATGCTTATACTATTAGAGTAGTTATATTAGGTTTTGCTTTTCCAGCTTTTGCTAAAATATCTTCACACCCACTACTTTAATTTTAGGTTATGCCAACCAGACATTCTTTCTCAAAGGCTGAAATTCTCATTTGGCTATATTTTACCCACGCTGAAAACTAACAAAATATTAACAAATATTCTGCTAAAACAATAAACGCATATTCATACATCCAAATCAGTAGTGTTTGTTGTGTTTATATTACATTTGTGTGCAAATGTATGGCGTAACATATTTATCTTTACTGTGTATTTTTATATATCTATTATTTATCTATATCCATATTTATAGACACACACACAGACACACAAACACACTTACAGTATTTCTTTCTATGTATATAATGAAATTAGGAAATATAAGAAGACATTCAATTAGACTGCAAAACTATCCTTAGGTGTCATTATTAATCATTATTTAACAACCATTTCTTTAAACACATATATTAAAATATGTAATATACATATTAATATATATTTTTAATATTCTTAATAAGCATGCTAGACATAAGCAAGTTGCTTAGAATCATAGCTGTGACCAAAGAATTATTTTTCTGTTTTTTGGTTACATAGTCTCCAATGACTCTACTATTAGTTCCACTGGGACCAATTTAAAACTACACAGCCCTGTTCTCATGGATTGAATAAGGCAATGTACCATTGTTTAAGTGTGCTACTCAAAAATTTGGAACCCAGAGAGAAAACACAGGGAGACTGAGTAACAACCCACCTCCCCAACCAATACTCTTCTTACAAAGTTTTAGAAACAATTTCTTACATCTAATTTATTTATAATGCTTAAGGTATTAAAAAACAGGGATTCAGAAATGTATAGTCTTTACATTTTTTTCCCTGGGGAAAATACTCAATATTTGTACCAAGAGAGATATTCTACTACAGCAAACCCAAAGAAAAGGAAAGAGAGATTACGGTATATTCAAAAGCAGGTCCTAGCATATGCAAGTTATTCTGTTAGCTGCTTTATATACATAAGACCCTAAAGGCTCACAACAAAACTATGAATTTAGGTATTATTCCTATTTGATGGAAGAAGCTGAGATTCCAACTCTTTCCATCTGACTCCAAAAATCACAATATCCTAATGAACTTAATTTGCTCAGTCCTACCTATCCATATCTTAGCACAATTATTGCCTTATGCAATTTATATGCATGTACTCTTTACATACTTAACAATTATTTATTGACTGCTTAATAAATGTTAAAATTCACTTTACCCAGAACTTCATGCAGCCACCTCATTTGCATTGTCTTTGCAGAAATATTACTCCAATATCATTCTCTGTCCCATTTAATTTTGTTCACAGAACTAACTGCTTTCTGGAGTTATCATATTTATGTTCTGTATTTGTTTCATTTTATTGGTTCATTGCATGTCTTCCACAATAGATTTTAGGCAACCTGACAACACAGGGACATGTATAATTCACTGTTGTCTATACCGTGCTTGGAACAAGGTAACTATTAATGAAATACTTGGTGCCCAACAGGATGGATAGAAACAAGTATAAATGAGTCTTAGAAACTGTGATAAATGAAGTTAGATTGTCTTTTACTCTGTAATGGTGCCTTGCTACCAGCTGGTAGACAGTAATTCTCAGGAGCTCAAATTGCATAAACCCAGAAAGTTTTCAATTAAAGGTCACCATCTGGAATGAGAGCCACATATACTTGTTTCCAAAACACTGGTTTAGGGGGAATTATTACATTCCAAAGTTTTTCACTAATTCTCAAAATTGTTTATCTTGTTTACCAAAAATTAAATGTTTTCACTGGAGACTTACAAAGGTCAATAACTCCATCTTATCTTAATTCAAAATTTTATTAAAACCCAAATCTTGCTTTGACTATAAATAACAAAATTATGTATTAATGAAAATAGAACATTGATTTTAAAAAATGGGAATGAAATTTAAAAATTTATCTAGTTTTATTAATCATTTCTAATGATCATATGAGTAAGCAAAATTAAATCATTTAATGAAATAAAAACATGCAAGGCCTGTTTCCTTTTTTGTATGTTTTGTTTGGTTTATTTTATTTATATATTTATACAGCAGGTTCTTATTACTTATCTATTTTATACATGTTAGTGTATATATGTCAATCCCAATCTCCTAATTCATCACACCACCACCATCACCACCACCCGCGCCTGCTTTCCCCCCTTGATGTCCAGACGTTTGTTCTCTACATCTGTGTCTCTATTTCTGCCTTGCAAACCGGTTCATCTGTACTATTTTTCTAGATTCCACATATATGCGTTTATATACGGTATTCATTTTTCTCTTTCTGACTTACTTCACTCTGTATGACAGTCTCTAGATCCATCCACGTCTCTACAAATGACCCAATTTCGTTCCTTTTTAATGGCTGAGTAATATTCCACTGTATATATGTACGAAATCTTCTTTACCCATTTGTCTCTTGATGGGCATTTAGGTTGCTTCCATGACCTGGCTATTGTAAATAGAGCTGCAATGAACATTGGGGTGCATGTGTCTTTTTGAATTATGGTTTTCTCTGGGCATACGCCCAGTAGTGGGATTGCTAGGTCATATGGTAATTCTATTTTTAGCTTTTTAAGAAACCTCCCTCCATACTGTTCTCCCTACTGGCTGTATCAGTTTACATTCCCACCAACAGTGCAAGAGGGTTCCCTCTTCTCCACACCCTCTCCAGCATTTATTGTTTGTAGATTTTCTGATGGTGCCCATTCTGAACAGTATGAGGTGATACCTCATTGTAGTTTTGATTTGCATTCCTCTAATAATTAGTGATGTTGAGCAGCTTTTCATGTGCCTCTTGGCCATCTGTATATCTTCTTTGGAGAAATGTCTATTTAGGTCTTCTGCCCACTTTATGATTGGGCTGTTTGTTTTTTTAATACTGAGCTACATGAGATGTTTATATATTTTGCAGATTAATCCTTTGTCCACTGATTCATTTGCAGATATTTTCTCCCATTCTTAGGGTTGTCTTTTCATCTTGCTTATGGTTTCCTTTGCTGTGCAAAAGCTTTTAAGTCTCATTAGATCCCATTTGTTATTTTTGTTTTTATTTCCATTACTCTAGGAGGTGGGTCAGAAAAGATCTTGCTGTGATCTATGTCAAAGAATGTTCTGCCTATGTTTTCCCCTAGGAGTTTTATAGTGTCCAGTCTTACATGTAGGTCTTTAATCCATTTTGAGTTTATTTTTGTGTATGGTGTTAGGGAGTGTCCTAATTTCATTCTTTTACATGTAGCTGTCCAGTTTTCCCAGCACCACTTATTGAAGAGACTGTCTTTTCTCCATTGTATATCCTTGCCTCCTTTGTCAGAGATTAGCTGACCATAGATGCGTGGGTTTATCTCTGGGCTTTCTATCCTGTTCCATTGATCTATATTTCTGTTTCTGTGCCAGTACCATGTTGTCTTGATTACTGTAGCTTTGTAGTATAGTCTGAAGTCAGAGAGTCTGATTCCTCCAGCTCCGTTTCTTTCCCTCAAGACTGCTTTGGCTATTTGGGGTCTTTGCTGTCTCCATACAAGATTTTTTGTTCTAGCTCTGTAGAAAATGCCATTGGTAATTTGATAGGTATTGCATTGAATCTGTAGATTGCTTTGGGTAGTATAGTCATCTTCACAATACTGATTCTCCGAATCCAAGAACATGGTATACCTCTCCATCTGTTTGTGTCATCTTTGATTTCTTTCATCAGTGTCTTATAGTTTTCTGCATACAGGTCTTTTGTCTCCTTAGGTAGGTTTATTCCTAGGTATTTTATTCTTTTTGTTGCAATGGTGAATGGGATTGTTTCCTTAATTTCTCTTTCTGATCTTTCGTTGTTAGTGTATAGGAATGAAAGAGATTTCTGTGCATTAATTTTGTATCCTGCAACTTTTCCAAATTCACTGATTAGCTCTAGTAGTTTTCTGGTGGCATCTTTAGGATTATCTACCATGTTATCTGCAAACAGTGACAGTTTTACTTCTTCTTTTCCAATTTGTATTCCTTTTATTTATTTTTCTTCTCTGATTGCCATGGCTAGGACTTCCAAAACTATGTTGAATAATAGAGCTGAGAGTGGGCATCCTTGTCTTGTTCCTGATCTTAGAGGAAATGCTTTCAGTTTTTCACCATTGAGAATGATGTTTGCTGTGGGTTTGTCATATATGGCCTTTATTATGCTGAGGTTGGTTCCCTCTATGCCCACTTTCTGGAGAGTTTTTATCATAAATGGGTGTTGAATTTTGTCAAAAGCTTTTTCTGCATCCATGAGAAGATCCTATGGTTTTTATTCTTTGATATGTTAATATGGTGTATCACATTGATTTGCGTATATTGAAGAATCCTTGCATACCTGGGATATCCCATTTGATCATGGCGTATGATCCTATTAATGTGTTGTTGGATTCTGTTTGCTAGTATTTTGTTGAGGATTTTTGCATCTATATTCATCAGTGATATTGGTCTGTAATATTCTTTTTTTGTAGTATCTTTGTCTGGTTTTGGTTACAGAGTGATGGTGGCCTCGTAGAATGAGTTTGGGAGTGTTCCTTCCTCTGCAATTTTTTGGAAGAGTTTGAGAAGGATGGGTGTTAGCTCTTCTCTAAATGTTTGATAGAATTCACCTGTGAAGCCATCTGGTCCTGGACTTTTGTTTGTTGGAAGATTTTTAATCACAGTTTCAATTTCATTACTTGTGATTGGTCTGTTCATGTTTTCTATTTCTTCCTGGTTCAGTCTTGGAAGGTTATACCTTTCTAAGAAGTTGTCCATTTCTTCCAGTTTGTCCATTTTATTGGCATAGAGTTGCTTGTAGTAGTCTCTTATGATGCTTTGTATTTCTGTGGTATCTGTTGTAACTTCTCCTTTTTCATTTCCAATTTTATTCATTTGAGTCCTCTCTCTCTTTTTCTTGATGAGTCTGGCTAAAGGTTTATCAATTTTTTTTATCTTCTCAAAGAACTAGCTTTTAGTTTTATTGATCTTTGCTATTGTTTTCTTTGTTTCTATTTCATTTATTTCTGCTCTGATCTTTATGATTTCTTTTCTTCTACTAACTTTGGGTTTTGTTTGTTCTTCTTTCTCTAGTTCCTTTAGGTGTAAGGTTAGATTGTTTATTTGAGATTTTTCTTGTTTCTTGAGGTGAGCTTGAATTGCTATAAACTTCCCTCTTACAACTGCTTTTGCCACATCCCATAGGTTTTGGATCGTGTTTCCGTTGTCATTTGTCTCTAGGTGTTTTTTGATTTCCTCTTTGATTTCTTCAGTGATCTCTTGGTTATTCAGTAATGTATTCTCTAGCCTCCATGTGTTTGTGTTTTTTACGGTTTATTCCTGGTAATTTATTTCTAATCTCATAGCGTTGTGGTCAGAAAAGATGCTTGATATGATTTCAATTTTCTTAAATTTACCAAGGCTTGATTTGTGACCCAAGATGTGATCTATCCTGGAGAATATTCCATGCGCACTTGAGAAGAAAGTGTAATCTGCTTTTTTTGGAAGGAATGTCCTATAAATATCAATTAAATCTATCTGGTCTATTGTGTCATTTAAAGCTTGTGTTTCCTTATTAATTTTCTGTTTGGATGATCTGTCCATTGGTGTAAGTGAGGTGTTAAAGCCCCCCACTATTATTGTGTTACTGTCGATTTCCTCTTTTATAGCTGTTAGCAGTTGCCTTATGTATTCAGGTGCTCCTATTTTGGGTGCACATATATTTATAATTGTTATATCTTCTTCTTGGATTGATCCCTTGATCATTATGTAGTGTCCTTCCTTGTCTCTTGTAACATTCTTTATTTTAAAGTCTATTTTATCTGATATGAGTATTGCTACTCCAACTTTCTTTTGATTTCCATTTGCATGGAAAATCTTTTGCCATCCCCTCATTTTCAGTCTGTATGTGTCCCTAGGTCTGAAGTGGGTCTCTTGTAGACAGCATATATAAGGGTCTTGTTTTTGTATCCATTCAGTGAGCCTGTGTCTTTTAATTGCAGCAAAAAAATTCATAGTTAGGATATATATATATATTTATATATATGTATATAATATTTATATAGTACTATGCCATTATTAAAATGCATAACAACTATTGACTCAGTTAATGCGCACATGAAAACTTCAACGTTAACATGGCATATATTAACTTATTGTGTCACTTTTTAGTAAAGAATATCAATTTCAGGTATATTAAGTTATTTTGCTAATTCATTCCTTGGCAAATGTTAATTGAATGCTTGCCAGGTGCCAGGCAGTGAGCCAAACATATATGTTCCCTTTTAGCCTCTATGATAGAAACACACTCATCAATGACACAAATAAGCTTGTTTTAAACAATATGACCAAAAAAGGACTAAAGTACATATAATTGGGGGAAACTGATAGTTGAACTCAAACCTGAGGAATGGGTAGAAATTAAGTGGGAAAGACAGAGTGAAGTAATTCTCTACCACAGAAAGAACAATCAGCAAGTACAAATAGCCGAACATGAAAGAAAGGTGGTATCTAAATCTTCTAACTTATAATCCAATATTATTATGCAATAACAAAGGGAGTAGTTGCAATTAATTTATTCTGAGCAAATAGCTACTGTAACAAAACCCAAATAACATTTGTAGAAAGCAGAGAATTGCAACAGTTGTACCATGGACACATATGTCACTGGTAGTAGGAACCAATGGGCTTGGTTTGCCCAGCATTTTCTACTGTGCAATAAGCTTTAAAATAGTGTGAAGCACTGGCTTAATCAAGACAGAATTTTATTTACCTCTTAAATAACAATCTAAGAATGATCAGTCCAGGGCTATTATTGCATCATCTCTGCATCAGGGATCTAGGACCACTCTGTCTTCTCATACAGACATCTGGAGAGTACTACCTCATACAAATGGTCCAAGATGGTACATGACTATATCTGTACTCTAAATTGTTTGAAAGCTCATTCCTACCCCATAAAGGCTTAGTGTAAGTGTCAACACATCACTCTGGCTAAATTCTATTGGCCAGAAGATGATTACTGACCATGATTAACTTCAAAGGAATCTGAGAAATATAGTCTTTCTTTTGGATGTACTTGTTTCTAGGTGCAATCAAAGAGTTTATATTGTTAATGGCTCTTTTATTCCACAAGTACTATTAAATGACTTCTAGGTATCAGCACTCTTCTAAGTACAGCTACATTAGAGATACATCTGTGAACAAAATAAAAATGTCTATCCTTGTTTTAATATTATAATAAGGAAGACAGACAGTAAATAATAAACATAAAAATTAAGTATATTAAGATGTATTTTAGAAAATTATAAGTACTATAGAAAATAGAGGAAGTAAAAGGGATTGGTAGTAATGTGCTGGTAAATGTTTAAAAGCCGGCTCTGAAAAAAATTCCTGATTTGTCGTGTTTTTCAATTTCCATGGAGTAAATACTCCCACCACAGACAACGTTAGTTACCAATGTGATGTCAATCATTTTGCAAAATTTCTAAAATATTAACAATCAACTATTATGAGCCTGTGCAAGTTGGTTCCAACATATCACTGGAATTCAAGAAAGGTATGATTTGGGATTTTAATATTATGATCAGAAAAAGGCAGATAACACAATGACATCTGTGCTATCTAGATATGTGGGAGATGAGTGTCCCAGGGAAGGAAAGAGCCTTTTCTAAAAATTAAGGATCTGGCACTTTTAGGAATAGTAAACAGACTAGCATGGCTGCTTCCAAGTAAGTAAAGGGGAGTGGTATAGGAGATGAAGTCAAAGAGGAAACTGAGACCAGATGATGTAGAGCTTTGTCAATGTTTGAAAGGACTTTTGACTTTTAATGTGATTCAAATGGGTAGGCAGCCACTGATGAGATTTGAGCAGAGTGACATTTTATCTTCCTTATAGTTAAAATGATTTCTCTGGCTGATTCACTGAAAATAGACTATAGAGAACATACAGAAGAGATTAATTATAAGGTTATTGCAATGATCCAGTCAAGAGATAAATTGGTCACAGGTCAGTGTTGGATCAGCGTATGTGAAGATAAGTGAGGACTCTGCATATTTTGAAGGTAGAGGCCATGGGATGTCATGGATGACTCTAAGGATTTTGATCGGAGCAACTGGAAGCATAAACATAGCTGTTTGTGATCTGGCAACCTAAAAACTTTAAAGCTTTTTTTTTTTCTCCTCTCTCCAGCTATCCCTTATCCAATATACAATGGTAAAATTGAAATAGAATAACTATAAGAAAAACTACCATATAGAGTAGGGTATAAAGGAAAACACAAAGCTGTTCATCATCCAAAGCAACTATCATATCCTGCTAGATATCCAAAACCCCCTGCACTACAGTAGAGAACATTCTTGCCCACTGGGAGTTTCTTCCTCATTTATTATTCTCTATCTCCATATCTGAATTGGCCAATGCAGGGTATGCCCTTGAGAATTTAAATTATTTCACAATCTATTTCATGTTGGTACAGTCTCTGGGACCTGTGAGTGATTCTGAGTGTCAACAAGTATAGGCTTTTGTAGGCTAGGCATATAGTTTTTGTTGGTAATATAATCCCTTGAAAACATAGTAGATTTTGTGTCTGTTTACTTCCATTCATTACCATGAATGAGGAGACACAGACAAGGTTATATTCTAAATATAATTTCTAATCCTGAAAAGTTATTTTACTCTGTGTTCTGTGCATTCCCTACTACACATTTCTTCATGTAGTCTACCTTGAGGCTGTCTGAAACAAAGGCTTGGTTGGAACAGCAATAACCTCTGTCTGAATTTTGCTGTTGAGCTGCTTCCATTGCCTACGAAATAACTCAGTGATAGTTGTTTAAATGTGTGAGGCTGCAGTGTTATCGGCTTCAAAGGTTGTTTCATCAGAGTCACCTCTTAACACTACTTCAGTTTGGTCTACAAAAGCAGTTGGCTTTTTCAACCTTGCCAGGGTTGAAATTATCAAGATTTTGGTCAAAAAAGAACACAGGCCACAAGCAAAATAATCTCCCTTATCAAAACTGTATCTCTTCTTTGAAATCTCTAAAACTTTTCCATGATGATGTCTCTGTAACAGAACCTTGCTGCAAATGTTACTAAGAAAGCAACACTTTCCAATATTCTGATTTATTTTCCTATTGCATCCCCTCAAGCCACAGACTCTTTTGTCTGTGCTCTGACTTCCGAAATTTCCAATATCACAGAAAGTTCTACTGGACAAGGCTGGTAACAAATGTTTTGTTTTGCACATCAAAGGTAACTGAACTTCTGGCCTGCAATATCTGTGTGCTTGGGACCTGCCACACAAACACTAAGCTGATGATTGGTATTTGAGACTTGTAACGGCAGCCCTACTTCCGGAATCAAATTCTGTATATGTTTGTGTATAATTACAAGTCATGCACCAATATAAAACTAAAAGTGGATTTTAAAGTTATATATTTATTTATTTCTAGAACAATAGCACAAATGAAAATACTCCAGAGATAGAGACCTAGTCTTCTATCTTATTGTTCTGTCATCTTAAGATGTTGCCTTTGTTTACATGTCCAAGGAGATTCCTTAGCAAAATATTTCAATCAGCCAGAATTGGGAAATAAAAGTAAAGGGCACACCCATGTTCTTTAGGAGTACAGTCTGAAAGCTGCACTTCACCTTATGTTTCATTGGCCTGAACTCAATCACATGGCTGCTCACGGCAATCAGATATGTCTGGAAAGTGTGTCTTTATTTTTGATAGGTAGTCGCATCTGAATTCTAAGGTTATATTATTAAAATTTTTTAAAACACAGAATAGATATGGGATCACCTCTAGGCATTAATGCTCAGTTTCAATATCATGTTTTATTTTTTTAAAGATAGTAATCAATATATGGGAAAAAACCAATCACTTAAAACAGTGTTGTAAGTTCAGGTTTAAGAGTCTAGGCCAAAGTTGCTTAGGTTCTTAAACCCATTTCTACCACTTACATAGTATAACATTTATGAAATTATGTAATTATTTAAGTCTCATTTTCTTTACCTGGAAAATGAAAGTAATGTTTTTTCTCCATTGATTTGTGAGAGACTAAATAAGATAAAAATCTAATATATACTAAGCTTGAGCAGTTATTTTATGCCAGGCTTTAAGTTACTTCCATCCATTAGTCATTTAATCCTTTCAAAATTCTATGCATTAGACACTATTGTTATCTTTATTTATAAACAAACCAGATCACAAATCCCAGCTTCATCTGAGGGTTCAGAGCTAATGGCTAGAGTAAGTGGCTGAACCTCCATACACTCTAGCCCCAGAGCTCCTAATCTTATCCAATGCACTGTTTAAAGGACTTAGCACAGTCTGTAAGCATAATGTTCAGCTGTTACTGCTCTATGTGATAGGCAGAATAACCCCGCTCCCTTTTCACCAAGATGTCCACATTCCATTCCTAGAAGGTGTGAATATGTTAAGTTAGAGGGAAAGGTGGAAAGAAAGTTGCAGATGGCATTAAGTTTGCTTATCACCTGATCTTAATATAAGATTAGCCTTGATTGTGGAGGGGTGGGCAGTGTAATCACAAAGGTCCTTTAGATGTGGCAGAGAAAGGCAGAAGAATCAGAATCAGAGTGATGTAATGTGAGACTTAACTAGTCATTGTTGTCTTTGAAGATGAAAGGGAGTCATGAACCAAGGAAGGCTTGCAGCCTCTAGGAGCTAAAAATGGCAAGAAAACATACTGTCCCCTAGAGCCTCTGGAGAGGAATATGGTCCGGCTGACAAATTTGTGGTAACTGGCTACAGCACCCACAGTAAACTAAAATAGCATCTATATTTATGTACAAAGTTAGATTATACTTTTTATGTTACTGTTTTGTTTTGATCGGAATGAATCACAAAATATCTCATTTTATTCATGATCAATAATATTTTAAATAGAATATTAAAGTGAGCTATTAAAAACTGTGTGGAATTAATACAAGAAAAAATTATAGTTGGTATCTTTTGAGAGGGTGATCTTGCCCTATCTTTATGTTTTTACGGTTTTGTTATATAGGTTGATGCAAATTTTCTGCATAATCTCAAACTTTCTTAAAACTTTGAGAATCTTCTTCATATATTGTTGTATTCTTATTCTCACAGATGATACTTTCAACTATGTTCATTTTTCCCTTGTAAAGAATTGCCAAATTTTTACTCCTATTTTATTAGCCATTTCAAAGAAACAATTTTTACATTTATTGATCAAGTCCCTTTTTCTTGGTTTCATTGTAAATTATTTTGAGCTTTGATCTTTACTGATTTCTTCTTTCTACTGTCCTAGATTACTTTGTTATTATTATACTAGCTTCTCCCATTAAATGTTTAAGTTATACATATCCAATCCCTCCAGTTTCCCATAGACTTATATGAAGCTATATGTATTTTGTTCTATTTGTTTTTATTGTCCCTACAGGTATGTTGAAAGAGGTGCTTTCATTTTTTTTTAAGTAAACTTTTTATTTTAGAACAATTTTAGATTTACAGAAGAAAAATCTGAAGATAGCACAGTGTTCCATACACACCATACCACACTTCCCTCATTATTAACATCTATGATATATTTGTTACAATTAATGAAAATTATTAGTAAATTATTATTGGCTAAATTCCCTACTTTATTCAAATGTTCTTAGTTTATCTAATGTCCTTTTTGTTTGTTTCAGGATCCTATCTAGGAAACCACTTTACATTTAATAGTCATGTCTCCTTAAGTTTCACTTGAATGTCAGTTTTTCAGAGTTCTCTTGGTTTTGATGACCTTGACAATTTTAAGAAATATTGATCAGATATTTTATAGAAGGTCCCTGAATTAGGATTTGTCTGATGTCTCTCTTATGATTGAAATGGGGTTAGGTATTCTTAAGAGGATGACTAAAACAGATTTATTGTGCTACTTCCATCATAGCATATCAGGTGTATACTATCAGTGTGTTGTAGAATTCGATTTCCTAATATTTTTTTAAGGGGTTTTACATATATGTTCATCAGGGATATTGGCCTGTAATTTTCTTTTCTTGTAGTCTCCTTGTCTGGTTTTGGTATCAGGGTAATGCTGCCCTCATAAAATGAGTTTAGGAGTATTCCCCCACCTCTTCAATTTTTAAGAAAGAGTTTGAGAAGGATTGGTATTAATTTTTCAAATATTTGATAGAAATCACCAGTAAAACTATCTGGGCCTGGGATTTTCTTTGTTGGTAAGTTTTTGATTAGTAATTAAATCTCCTTATTCATTACTTGTCTCTTTAGATTTTCTAATTTGTCATGATTCAGTCTTGGTAGATTGTATGTTTCTAGGAATTTATCCATTTCTTCTAGGTTACCCAATTTCTTGATGCATAATTGCTCAGTGTAGCCTCTTAAGATTCTTTATATTTGTGTGATGTCAATTATGTCTCCTATTTTCTTTAGAATTTTATTTTAGTTCTCTTTCTTTCTTGGTTAATCTAGATAAAGGCTTGTCAATCTTTTTTATCTTTTCAAAAAAACAACTCATTTATTTATTTTTCTATTGTCTTTCTAGTCTCTATCATTTATTTCTGCTCTAATTTTTATTATTTCCTTTCTTCTGTTAACTTTGGGTTTCGATTGCTCTTCTTTTTCTAATTCCTTGAGGTGTAAATTTAGTTTGTTTATTTGAGATCTTTTCTCTTAATGTGGGCATTTTAATGCTATAAATTTCCCTCTTAGAACTTCTTTAGCTGCATCCCAAACATTTTGGATACTGTGTTTTTATTCTCATTTGTCTCAAGATTGTTTCTGAATTCCCTCCTAATTTCTTCTTTTACCTATTGTTGTTCAGGAAAGTCTTGTTTAATTTCCACATATTTGAGAATTTTTCCATTTTCCTTTTGTTGTTGAATTCTAGTTTCATACCATTGTGACTGGAAAAGATACCTGGCATGATTTCAATCTAAAATTTACTAAGGCTTGCTTTGTGACCCAACATAAGATCTATCCTGGAGAATGTTCTGTGTGCGCTTGAAAAGAATGTATATTCTGTTGTTGGATGGAAGGTTCTGAAAATGTCTGTTAGGTTCATTTGGTCTAAAGAATACTTCAATGCCAATGTTTTTGTATTGATTTTCTGTCTGGGTGATCCATCCAATGTGGAAAATAAGTATTGAAGTCCCCATATATTATTGCAAGCCATCTATTTCTCCCTTTATTTCAGTTACTATTTGTTTTAAATATCTAGGTACTTCAATACTAGATGCATATACATTTACAGTTGTTATATCCTCTTGATGAATTTACCCCTTTATTACTCTACACTTTTATTTCTCCTCCCCCCACACTTTTTGCTGTTAATGTCATACTTTACAATTTTTTATACTGTGCATCCATTAACAATTTATTTTTAATATTATTGCTTTTTAACTTTTATACTAGAGTTAAAAGTGATTTACAAACCTCATTACAGTATTTGAGTATTCTGAATTTGACTATATAGTCACCTTTACCATTGAGTTTTGTACTTTTCTATGTTTTTATGTTGTTACATAGCATCCCTTCATTTCAACTTGAAGAACTCCCTTTAGCATCTCTTGTAATGCAGGTCTAGTGGTGATGAACTCTCTTAGCTTTTGTTTTTCTGGAAATGTCTTTTACTTTCTGGGAATGTTTTTTCTTTATTTCTTTAGAATAACTTTGTCAGGTATAGTATTCTTGGTTGGCAGTTTTTTTTTTTCTTTCAGCACTTTGAATAAACCTTATGGGGGTTCCCTTGTATGTGATAAATTATCTTTCTCTTGCTGCTTTAGAAATTCTCTTTGTATTTGACTTTTAACATTTTGATTATAATGTGCCTTGGGACAATCTTCTTTTGGTTGATCTTTCTTGGGGTTTTTTGAGCTTCCTGTCCATGGATATCCATCTCTCTCCCAAGATTTGTGAAGTTTTCAGCTATTACTATTGTTTTAAATAAGCTTTCTGCCCCTTTCTCTCTCCTCTCTTCTCCTTCTGGAACTTCCCTGATGCTAATGTTCATTTGCTTGATGGTTTCCCATAATTCAAGTAGGTATTCTTCATTCTTTTTTATTCATTTTTCTTTTGTTCTTGTTACTGGCTAATTTCAAACGATCTATCTTTGAGTTTGCTTATTCTTTCTTCTGCATGATCAAGTCTTTTGTTGAATTTCTCAGTTCTGCCATTGTATCCTTCAGCTCTAGGGTTGTTTTTTTTTTTCCATTCTTTATTATGGTTTCCATTTCATATTCAACTTTTCTTTTTTTCATGCATTTTTTTCCTGATTTTATTTAATTTTCTATCTATGTTCTTTTGCATTTTATTGAGTTTATTTAAGATGATTATTTTGAATTTTTCATCAGGTAAACTATAGATCTCCATGTCTTTGGGGTTGGTTACGAGAGCTTTATTAGTTTCTTTTGGTGATGTTATATTAGCCTGATTCTTTGTGATGCAGGCACCCTTGCATTGGAATCTATGCATTTGACAGAGCAAACACCTCTTTTAGTCTTTACAGACTGGTTTTGGCAGGTAAACACCTTCTTCTGTTGGTTTCAGGGCTTATAGGATTACCTCCAGATTAGAAGTTGTCCTGAGTTGAAGCCAGTTTCAAGACTGTCACTGAGTCTGCAGGGGGGTCCACAGTTGGCATGCCTGTTATCAGGGACATGGGTGGGTGTGTATCTTATCTGGTCCCAGGGTGGATGAAACTATCTCCAGTACTTTGTTCAACAGGGTAGCACTAGGACAATGGCCTACTTCAGAGCCCACATTTGGGTCTTCTGTTAGCTGGGCTTTTATAACATGCATGAACAGGTGTGCTCCCACCAGATCCTTGGGAGTTCTCCTGCCTGGTCATTGGATGAGTTCCTAGGTGGAAGAGACTTATCCTGGATTGTGGCTAAGAGGGGTTGAAACTAAGCCCCAGGCCTGTTTCAGTCTCCACAACCAAGACTGAGGTCTGAAGACCTGGCTCTGGAGGCACGGATGGGTGTGTCCCTGGGTGGGCTGGACTGTTCCCTGACCATGACTGGAGAGACTGGAGGCAAGTATAGAGCCCTTCCAGAATCTCTGGGGGTGCAAATGGAAGTGTCTCCCTCTGAGTCCCTGGGCTGGTGGGCCTGCTTGTAGATGTAGCTGGGAGTAGGCTGAAACAAAGTATAAGGCTGTTTCAGAATCTCCCATGTTGGAGACCAGAGCATCTCCCACTGGGATCCTGGCCCCTCAGAACAGCTGATAGACTGAGGCTGCAAGGGGGCTAGAACCAACTGCAGAGCCTTTCAGAATGTCCAGAGACACGGAGGGAATTGTCTTCTGCCAGGTCCCTGTGCCAACAAAATTCTTCACTGACTGTGGCTGGATGGGCTGGAGCCCAGTTACAGGGCCTTTTCAAAATCTACAGTTTGACCAGCTTTGGTGGGCTGACCTCCAGGGGCTCCTGGATGGCAGCCAAGTGGGCTGGAGCCAGTTCACGGGCCACTTTAGGGTCCACAGTAGGGACAAATTCTGTATGTCTATTACCCAATATATAAGTGGGTGTGACTCCTTCCATGTCCTTGGGCATATGGTTCTGGTGATACACCCAAAGCCAAATGGGACCATAGCTGAGTTCTTAGAGGAACAGAGCTGTTTCCACGTATGTAGTTAGGACCATGATCAATGAGTCAGCTGTCCAGGTGTGATCCTGCCTTCTTAAAATGGCTCTCCTCAGTCTTGGGCTGGACTGGAGTTTTACAAGTTCCTACCTGGATACCAAAGCTCCCACAAAGGCACTTTTATCCATGGATGGATGCCAAAAAAATATTGTTGAGCAAAGGATACAGGCAAGGGATATCTTACCTAGCCATCTTGCTGACATCACTCCCCATTCAATATATTTTACATTTTACTTTTTTCACCCAAAATAACCATCTTATAAGGGAAATCTATCCCATTTCAATTTAATAAATACTACTTTTTTAAGCAGCACTATCATGTTGTTTTGTGTTTGCTATTTATTATCCTTTCTTGTCTCTTTCCTCTCTGTCTTTACTGCGTTTTTCTTTTTTTTCCTATCATTTTGGAAGGTGTACCTATTTTGTTTGTTTGTTTGTTTAGTAGACAATCTTAAATGTGCAACACCTATATTTAAGCTGCTCTTTAATATCACAATAAGAAGAATGCAGTATCTACACTGTCTTCGTCCTGAGTACTGATAGGACTCATACCAGGTCAGAATATTTTTGTTCCTGTTATCTAGAATTTAATTCAAATTCCTAGTTTTCATCAATTTTGTTATTTTATCTTTTTTCTAGGAATAATTCCTTAATTATGCTAAGCTTCAGAGCCACCTTTTCAACATTTCAGGACTGACTATATGCTCACTGATGTCTTTTCTTGTATTGATTTTGTGTATGTGTGTCTGTGTCTATATCTGCATCTTAAATGATTCTTTTGCAATATGTTATATGCTCTTGCATGCTAAACATTCTCAGTCCCTGAATGTCTCAGATAGTCTTTATTTTGACTTTGCACTTTAATGATCATTTTGCTAGACATAGAATTCTAGGTGTGAAAAGAATATTTTCTCAGAACTTTTAGGTCATTCTTGACCCAATATTTTAAGAGAATCTAATACTTCTTCTTTGTTGGCAGTCTTTTTGTTTTCCTCTGGAACTTTTTTTTTCATTTGCTCCAGGCGTTCTAACATTTTATCAGATGTTTCTAGGTATAGTTTTTATATATTTATTCTTCTTGGACAACTCTTGCAATCTAAAAACGTGAATAGGAATTTTTTCTATTATTGCTTTGATTATTTTCTCCCTTCTGTGATTTCTGTTATTGGTTTGTAGAAATTCTATAACAGGAATGTTATAACTTCACAGTCTGTCATCAATGCATCAAGCTTTTTACTCATTAACTTTAAGTTTTTTCTTTGTGCCACACAGTACTGTGGAGAAGATCCTTGATCTTCCAACTCAGTAATTTAATTTTTAATAATATGAAAATTTTCTTTATCTATAGCATTATTACTGTAGCTGCCTTATTTCTAGTTGCAGAGAACTCTAAATGTTTCTTTTTAATAGTTAAACTGCAATCTGTTCTTTCTTTATAAATCTAGTATATTCATGAATTTTTTGTAATGACTGTATTCTATTTCCTGAATTACTTGGAATTTAATATTTTCCTGTTTTATGAGATTCATGATTCTTTTTTTCCTCTTAAATGTTTTACCGTTCTTGTTTCTGCCTCCATATTTTTAGATGAGGGAATAAAGTGCTCAATATCAGATATAAAACCACATCCAAGTTAATATCCTTTATCTTGGTAAAAAGGGTAATAGTCAAAATATTTAACAATCAGTACAGTAATATTAATAGGTCTATAAATTAATATATGTCAAAATTTATAAATAAGCATTTTAATTTCTAAATAAACTATGTGATAAATACATGTTACATTTAATAAACTTGTTTATAACATGATAAATTGTGAATATTTTTCAAATATTTGTTTCAAATAAAACAAATTATTAGTAAAATTGACCAATTTTTATCAATTAGTATTATAAGCTTATTTGGATAGTGTGTGTGTGTGTGTGTGTGTGTGTGAAGAGAAAGCTAACCAGTGCCTTGTGCAATTATTTGACATACAGACTATATTAAATTCTTCCAATAATTTCCTGATTAAATGGAAAGTTATTAGATAATTTGTGTTAACAAAAGTTAAAGAATTTTTCTTAATATCAAGGTAGCAAATCATCTTTCCCTTCTGCTTTATTTAACAGCAATTACATTCAAAATGTTCAACCCAGTCTGTGATTGTTTTTAAATATTCAATAGCTCTATTATTGAAAAAGGTATGAGAGTAGTTTATTACACTGCCATATTTAATTGGATGAAAACTAATCCTGCAGAATTAGGGTAGCATGACATTTAAGAGACTGGACTCTGTTATCAGCCTGCATATATTGAAACTCCAGCTCTGCTACTTATATTTTAAGTCATTTCTTTATGCCTCAATTACTTCACCCATAAATTGGGATAAGCTAAAACTATAGTATTCTTATTATTTAATGTAAATTTATAGGAGTATCTTGCATAGAGCAAATCCTCTGTAAAAATTAGCTATTCCTTTTTATGGTAAAATTAAAGTCTGGTAATTCCTATGAAGGATGAGAATTTTGATGGTTTTACCAAACAGACCACATTAGATAGGGTCAAAATTCAATAGGAATAATGAAAAGGAGAAACCACAATCTGAGAATCCTCTGGAACCTGACACATGCATGGGAGCAATCCCTTAATTTGAGTCCTCTCTTCTGCAATGGCGGTACCACTCTGTTGGCAGCTTCCTTAGGAGGCCAGAGCCCGGAGTGACCCTTGAACCTTTCCAGTTCTCCTTACCCCTCCCTGGATCTCTCGGTTTCCTCAAATAGTTACGTGGGAGTGACCCCAGGGGAGTATTAGCCAGCAGTGGTAGCCAGGCTGTATGAAAGCTAGAGGGGTACCAGCCATTTGTTTCTTAGAAGCCAGAACTTCTATCAAGATGCAAATTATCCTGTTAAGGGCTGAATGTTATGGTCCTGAATATGGGAGCTGTCATAGAAATGAACTGGATGGAAGGTCAGGGGACTGAGTGTCACAAGAGCAAACTCTTGGTGTCTTCTTGGGTCTTTTCAGGGCCAGACTGGCATCTAAGTGGGTATTTATCCTGCTTCTTCTCTGGGGTTCCTGGATCCTTGGTTTGATGTCTATCATTGTATATAAAATGTAAGTGCTGAAATATATTCTATAAAAACATTTGTTCCCTGGAGGATTCATTTTAACATCATCCTGTTCATACTGTATATAGGTAATATCCTTTTGATATCTCTAGGGATAGTAACTAGAGTATTTTTAGGTAAATTTTCCTTCTCTAAATTTTATACAATTTATTCATGTTTTTTTCCTGTTTTTACCGCTTATATGGCTAGCTTACTTCAAATGTCTGGCAATCCTTAACTTTTCATTTATATTTAAATTATATTAAGAAAATATGCACAGCTATGGTGGGTGGTGATAGGGGTGGACAATCATTATGCTGGGAGATGTGAAAATGTGGTAGTATTTGCTGTGAGGGTCAAGAACTCACAAACCGGCCTATTTCTCTAGGGTTGTTTATACAATTTCTTTAGAGAGATTTTTAGCCTGGTGTTTAGATGCTAGCTCCCATGCATACTGCTCATGGAGATGTGAAAGTCAAATTGAAGGAATTAATTTACCTCTTAAGTCTGAATAGACCCATTGACTCATTCCTGCCTTCTATCAGCCTCGGGACTTTTAAGAACCAGACCTCTCTGAGGATCTGCAGGGAAAATCGCAACTTCTTAGCTACAGCTTCTTCCATATACACCCCAGGTTCTAGCCTCCTCTAACTTGCTTATGTCAAGGAGGTTGCTCATTTGACTGCAGAACCTTGACGAGAACAGAGAATCGTTCATCCGCTGTCTGTTCTCCAAATATTTGTTAAAATCTCTTTCTTGCTAATGGTGCTCATGTTCCTTTTGTCCTGGAGTTTACCTTCCTTTTTTGTTTCTTTTAATGCTTTTTAATGAGGACTTGAAATATAGAAGACATAAATGTATATAATAATTCTACCGTGTTGGACTTGAAGTACCTTCTAGCATCTTAGTTTTACCTTTACTTATTCCCCCTCTTCCTTTCTTTATATCAATCTGAGTTTGTGACCTATGTCATTTTCCTTCTTTCTGAAGAACTTTTTTTTTTTTTTTTTTAACATTTCTTGCAAACCATATTTACTGGACACAAATTTTTGTTTTCTAAAATTCATTATTTCTTCTTCATTGTTGGAGGATAATTTCATTGTATACAGAATTCTTGGTTGGTGTTTTTTTCTTTCAAAACTAAATATTTCACTCCTCTCTCTTCTTGCTTGCATGTTTTCTCAAAATAAGTCTGATATAATTCTTATCCTTGTTCCTCTAAAATAAGGTTTTGCCATTCTCTGGTGTCTCTCAAGGATTTTTCTAGTCTTTGGTTTTTTGCAGTTTGGATATGATATGCTTAGGTTTCCTTTTTCTTTTTTTTTTTTCTTTTTTCGTATTTATTCTGCTTCTTCTCTGAGGTTTTTGGATCTTCGGTTTGATGTCTATCATTAAAAGTCTCAGTCAGTATACTTCAGTTATTTTTTGTCTTCCTTCTTCCCTTTATTCTCCTTATGGTATTTCTGTAACATATATGTTATACCTATCATAAGTGATCCATGGTTCTTGGATACTCTTTTCTGTTTTTTTTAAAATTAATTTTTCAATTTGCTTTTCAGATTGTGAAGTATCTACTGACATATTTTCAAGCTCACTGAGTCTTTCCTTGATCATGTCCAGTCTACTGTTGAGCCCATCAAAATCATACTTCATGTCTGCTATAGTGTTTTTAACTCTAGCTTTTCCTTTGATTCTTTCTTAGAATTTCCATCGCTCTGTTAACATTATCTATCTGCTCTTGAATGTTGTCCACTTTTTCCATTAGAGTCCTTAGCATATTAAACATAGCTATTTTAAATCCCTGATCTGAAAATTTCAAATTCTCTCTCTGGTTTTTATGCTTACATTATCTCTTCAGACTGGTTTTGCCTTTTAGTATGCCTTGTAATTTTTTGTTCAGAGACAAATCTGATGTATTGGATAAAAGGAACTGAGGTTAAATAGGCCTCTAGTATAAGGTTTTATGTTTATTTGGTTGGCATGAGGCTGTGTTTACTGGTTGCTAAAATTTCCTATAGTGTCCTTGCTTTTGTCTCCTCCGCTGTCTTTGGGTTTTCCTAAAGCCTTGTTAAATAGGGACTGAGGCTTGCAGTTCTTTCAGTTGTAGTCCCCTGTTAATATGCAAGAGCCTAGTGATGTGGTGATAAGGACTGAGGGGTGTGATGATAAGCTTTGAGGAGAGAGGAAGAATTATATAATCCTATAAGATTAGGTCTCAGTCTTTTAGTGAGCCTGTGTCCTCTCCCTCTGCTGTGTTCTTCACAGAGCTTCTGAGCTTTTTCCTCTGACTTAGATGAGACCTGAGGGGTACGGGTGTGGAGGCTAGAGTTGGGTATTTCCCTTCCCCCACTTTAGTTAGACTCTCTTAAAGTACATTCACGGCAAGTATTTGATAAGGAAAATGAAGTACTCTTGATGTATTTGAAATGGTTACTTTTCCCTTTTCTTCATCAGAAACATGAGGGAATTTTTCTTCTATATTCACTCTAAGAATCCAGTGGGGCTCCCAGAGGTAAAGTTTATGAAAGAGGAGGACACATTAATTTTTATCTCCCAAGCTGGTCCATGCTCAGTTTCCAGCAATTGATCAATTACCCTCTAAATGTGACTACTAGTCTCCAGCAGTGGCTTCTGCTCCAAGTAAGCTGTAATTCTCTGTGTTTTCCTATCTCTCCAATTTGGTGATTGTGGTCTTCCCAATTTTCTGATGGCTCTAAAAAGACTGGTGGATTTTCAGTTTGCTTATCTTTTTTCTTGTTGTGAGGACAGGAGAGATGACTGCCAAGTGCTTTACATGTTGAATGAGAAACTGGAAGCATCCTATAGTATGTTTTATAAAATGGAAAAGCATGTTCAATTCCTATTAGCCTCATTTTCCCACACAGAAATTTGATAGAACCTTGGAAATTAAGCATTGAAGAAACTTTAAGTTAACATGGCTTTGTGAAAAATGTATTCTGTCAGAACAAAACTTTTTTCAACATGGATACGTGTAATTGCCTTTAATAAGATTTCAAATGCCTCTTGCATATATATGCAAACTCATAAACTAATTGGGAAAAACAGTATGCACTTATTTTTGATAGGTAACCATCTGTTAAGAATACCTGAACATGTTCCAAAAATAAATAAATTATTTAGCACAAGTCTGGTGGATATCATAGGATAAAATTCTTTAGAGACAAGTTCTAGTTTTGTTTCTATTTAAGATTTTCAATAAATGGTGTAATATATGGAATAGAGAACATACTCATATTTTTTGAAAATAATCAATATGAATGTAAAGTTTTCAATAGCTTACAGATATGAATTAAAAATAAAAATATCTTTTTCATATAATAAGAATGAGCATTGGAAAAAAAGTAAAACTGTCACTGTTTGCAGATGACATGATACTATACATAGAAAATCCTAAAGATGCTACCAGAAAACTACTAGAGCTCATGAATGTATTCGATAAAGTTGCAGGATACAAAATTAATACACAGAAATCTCTTGCATTTCTATACACTAACCACGAAAGATCAGAAAGAGAAATTAAGGAAACAATCCCACTTACCATCACATCAAAAAGAATAAAATACCTAGGAATAAACCTACCTAAGCAGGCAAAAGACCTGTACTCCAAAAAGTATAAGATGCTGATGAAAGAAATCAAAGGTGACACAAACACATGGAAAGATAGATCATGTTCTTGGACTGGAAGAATCAATATTGGGAAAATGACTATTCTACCCAAAGCGATCTACAGATTCAATGCAATCCCTATCAAATTATCAATGGCATTCTTTGCAGATGTAGACAAAAATTCTTAAAATTTCTATGGAAACACAAAAGACCCCAAATAGCCAAAGTGATCTTGAGAAAGAAAAACGGAGCTGGAGGAATCAGGCTCCCTGTCTTCAGACTACTACACAGCCACAGTAATCAAAGCAGTATGATACTGGCACAAAGACAGACTTATAGACCAATGGAACAGGATAGAAAGCCCAGAAATAAACCCACACACCTCTGGTCAATTAATCTACAACAAAGGAGGCAAGAATATACAATGGAGGAAAGACAGTCTCTTCAATAAATGGTGCTGGTAAAACTGGAAAGCTAAATGTAAGAGAATGAAATTAGAACATTCTCTAATACCATATATAAAAATAAACTCAAAATGGATTAAAGACTTAAATGTAAGACCAGATACTATAAAACACTTAGAGAAAAACATAGGCAGAACGCTCTTTGACATAAATCACAGCGATATCTTTTTGGATCCACCTCCTAGAGTAATGAAAATAAAAACAAAAATAAACAAATGGGACCTAATTAAACTTAAAAACTTTTGCACAGCAAAGGAAACCACAAACAAAATGTAAAGACAACCCACAGAATGGGAGAAAATATTTGCAAATGATGCGACCAACAAGGGATTAATCTCCAAAATATACAAACAGCTCATGCAGCTCAATATCAAAAAAAAAACCCAGTCAAAAAAATGGCAGAAGATCTAAATAGAAATTTCATGTAATGTCTGAAACATTTATATTAACATATTTCCATACAAATAACCCAAAGAAAGTTTAGTACTAGTTTTTTTTTTGTTTCTTTGTTTTTTTTATACTGCAGGTTCTTATTACACGAAATTTCTAAAAATCTTATATGTTCTGGTATAATGTTAGAAGTCATAATTCTAGTTATTACTTTAAAATGTATATCTCAGAAATAACTAAATTTCCTTGTCAATTGCATTATTATGAACTTTAATCAAATCTTTAACCTTGGTCATTTTTGTCTTTTGTCATTTACAGACAGTTCTGGGTGTACTCTGATGCTTTTGCAAAAATGTTCCTATAAAAGGCTTTCATCTTCAAGGAATTCATGGAAAAGACTCTGACAAGTACAGGTTTCTGGTAACTGACTATACCGCTGAACTGAATGAATAAGCATTTTCAGAACTCTAATGGAAAACTGATGAATTCACAAAAGTGCTAACAAAAGATCAAGATGAAAAAAAAATTAATTACATGGGACTGAGTGAACTGATGAGGATGATTATAATTTTTGTGACTTTCTGTTTGAATAAAAAAAAAAAAAATCCCACAGGACTCAGAGGCAAAAAATATACAAATCAATTTTCACTGCAAAGTAAAGGAGCTGTTACAGTGGAGGATTACTGGACTGAATGTCAATATTATGACATAGTATGAGTGTGTTTCGTGTTTGGTAATTGCAATCATTGTTGCTTTTGTTGTGGTCATCCATTTACAATGCTTGGTGTCAGTCTATTTATCTCTTGTAAAAATAAAATACAGTGTGTGTGTGTGAAAAAAAAAACAAAAACAAAACTTTATTTACAAAAACAAGTGGCCAGATTTGGCCTGTGGGCTGTAGTTTACCAGTCCTTGATCTATTTACCAATATCAATCATTTCCTTTAAAAACAATAAAAATTTGAGTTGATTTTTATGTGCAATGATTAATGTAAATCTTCAAGGCCAACATCACCCATATGCATTGTCATCCATGACAAAGTACTTGTTGGCTTATGCATACCCTTATATCTTGGCTTAAATAACAGATATAAGGAAGGTTGCCTCAACAGGAAAGAAAAAAAAAAAGAATAACCAATATAAAAATGACTGATAAGCATGAGAGAAAACGCTCAACGTCATTAAGTCACCATGGAAATACAAATTAAAATCACAATGAGATACCATTACACACCCACCTGAATGGTTAAAAGAAAGTTTTTAATGAGAAACCTAAATATTAACAAGGATGTGGAGCAACTAAAACTCTCATGTTTTGTTGTGATAACGTAAAACAATACAGTCACCTTGGGGAAAGGTTCTGTCAACTTCTCATAACACTAAACATATACCTACTCTATGACCTAACAATGACACTCTTAGTATTTACCCAAGAAAAGCAAACTGTTCATAAAAATTCTTGTAGAAGAATGTTCTTTAAAAAATATATATATATATCTAAATAGACATTTCTTCAAGTATGACATACAGATGACCAAAAAGATGAAAAGATGCTCAACGTAACTAAGAATTAGAGAAACGCATATCAAAACTACAATGAGGTATCACCTCATACCAGTCAGAATGGCCATCATCAAAAAGTCTACAAACAATAAATGATTGTTTATTGGAGGGTGTGGAGAGGGTGTGGAGAAAAGGGAACCCTCCTACACTGTTGGTGGGAATGTTAATTGGTACAGCCACTATGGAGAGCAGTATGGAGGTTCCTTAAAAAACTAAAAGTAGAGCTACCGTATGATCCTGCAATCCCACCCCTGGGCATACATCCGGAGAAAACCATACTTTGAAAAGATATATACACTCCAATGTTCAGTGCAGCACTATTTACAAGAGCCAAGACATGGAAGCAACCTAAATGTCCATCAGCAAACGAGTGGAAAAAGAAAATGTGGTACATATATGCAATGGAATATTACTCAGCCACAAAAAAGAATGAAATAATGCCATTTGCAGCAACATGGATGGATCTAGAGATTATCATACTACGTGAAGTAAGTCAGACAGAGAAAGACAAATATCATATGATTTCACTTATATGTGGAATCTGAAAAAATGATACAAATGAACTTATTTACAAACAGAAACAGACTCACAGACTTAGAAAACAAACTTATGGTTACCAAAGGGCAAGGGTGGGGAGGAGGGATAAATTAGGGAGTTGGAATTAACATAAACACACTACTATATATAAAATAGATAATCAACAAGGACCTACTGTAGCACAGAGAACTCTACTCAATACTCTGTAATAACCTATATGGGAAAAGAATCTGAAAAAGAATAGATATATGTATATGTTTAACTAAATCACTTTGCTGTACACCTGAAACTAACACAACATTGTAAATCAAATATACTCCAATATAAAATAAAAATTTTTTAAATAAAAAAATAAAACAAATACAAATAAAAACAAATGAGCAGAATTGAACCTATTAAATTTTAAAGTGTCACTTTAAAGTGGCTCATTTATGAGTAAATGGACCGAGTTGTATACTGACAATCTCAGGATAGTGTTCAATGTCGGGAAAGCCCAGCCCAAAGTCTCAGAACTGACTGCAAATGTCATGCCAAGTCTCTGATATGTATACATAGCCATACCCTACATCAACTAGATAGCAAACATCATGCTATAGGGAACACTTAGCCTAACTAGTGATTGAAAACTGTTTCAGAAGAGGGAGATGAAAGGCTTTTTAAATTTAAAACACCAGTATTATAGATTTGTATCCAAAAATTAATTTTTGGTCAAATATATTTCAAAAGTTGGGCTTATTGCTTATAACACCCCCTTGTATACTCAAATGTGTATTAATATATTAGCAATGTTGAGAGCTCATATTGCAAAACCAACTATTTAACTTTATTTAACCCAGCATTATCCAAATTTATTTGACCACAGAGGTTTTCTACGGTGTGTTTCAGTTATTAACTCTGTGGAATACACTTTGGGAGCTATCATTTCCAAATTATTATTTTTTACTATTTATTCAAGTGCATGGAATATAATTTTCATTACAGGCCCAATCTCAGAACATGTTTTATATCGTCCAAATGAACAGTACAATATAATTGTGTAATTTTTATTGATACAACTATTCTGAATTTAGAATTTTAATTTGTCTTTAAGTACTCTGTTATACTGAGACATTCCTATATTAAACTATCAAAATTCTCCAGACAGCAATTATAGAAATTTTGCATAGCACAGCTGTTGGAAGAAATTGAATCCTCTACAAACAGAAGATGAGGTAAGCTTGTTTTTTTCTTAACATATGACAGATAAAGACCCAGATTCAGCAATAGATTTAACAAGTAATTTGGGGGCACAAATTATGTATCAAACATGATATTAATAGTTTCTTCCATACCTCCAATTATCAGAAATTATTATAACACAAAAGTAGCAGGCAACATTGTTCCAAGAAGCAAGTCACACCACATAATTGAATCTGACTTCCCAGTTTACTGGACTGTCCCAGAAAGAAATGTGTGTGCTGCTTTCATTCCATATTAACATTGTCTTCTGAGATACCACATACATCAGTGGGGGTTTTTTTCCCCTCTTTCCAGGAAAATTCAATCCTTTAAATTATGTCCCCTTTCCTAATTTACATAGGTCACTAGTGGGAAGATCTGAGGAGGTATAAATGACTATATTGAGAGAGTTATGCACTGGCATCCATAATCCAAGACCTGTTTTCAAAGACAATTGAAAACAAACAGAGATATGTGAGGAATGTGTCCATTTAAATGTTCTTGATAAACATTTCCTCATAGAACTGAACGCCAGAGTAGAACAAAGAACATGTATACACATTATGACCATATTTTTCCTGCCTCAGAAGGAGAGAAAAAAGTTAAAATCAAAATATTTCATTCTCTGTAACTGTCACTCAGACACATTTCAACATTATGTGACAAATCAATCAATCTGGTTTCATCAACTTTTTTCATATTGTTTCCTACCAACATATATTCAGGACACCAAGAGAATGTCTAATGATGGCAAAATATTTCTACATAATATGGCATAAGTTAAGCTAATTGGTCACTTAGATAATTGTATAAAACAATGCAGCAAATTTCTATATTAAATTTGAAGTAATCATTTTATTATTTTTTTTTTTAACATCTTTATTGGAGTATAATTGCTTTACAATGGTGTGTTAGTTTCTGCTTTACAACAAAGTGAATCAGTTATACATATACATATGTTCCCATATCTCTTCCCTCTTGCATCTCCCTCCCTCCCACCCTCCCTATCCCACCCCTCTAGGTGGTCACAAAGCACCGAGCTGATCTCCCTGTGCTATGCGGCTGCTTCCCACTAGCTATCTATTTTACGTTTGGTAGTGTATATATGTCCATGCCACTCTCTCACTTTGTCCCAGCTTACCCTTCCCGCTCCCCGTATGCTCAAGTCCATTCTCTAGTAGGTCTGCATCTTTATTCCCATCTTGCCCCTAGGTTTGAAATAATCATTTTAAATTAAAACGAGGTAAAAACAACAAAGACTACTCTTGCAATGGCCAAAATGGGTGGACATTTTTATTTTTGCTTATCCATCAGTGTAATAGAGTTTGTGAGTTTCTTGCAGATTTTGACATTTGCAAAAGAGTTAGGAATTTCTCTAAGACAAGACACATCTATTTTTTCTTTAGGAGAAAACTATTTGCATGTTAACTTCTTAAAGAGGTTGTAAGGACCTTACTATGCATTGGTAAACAAGGTGACAAGAATATTAGATCAGGAAACAGTTAAGCACTAGGGAAAAATAAAACATATAGGACACTTTCCTTTTTGTACCATGATTGATACAGTACTTATACATCGGAAGGAAAGGAAAATCAAATCAAATAAAGTTGCCCATTTGTACAACTGATTTTATTCTTACTACTTCTAAATATTAATGAGGTATATCTATTTCTCCTCACCTCCTGTTTTAATTCACCACAGAGAAAAACATCAATAATATTTTCCCATAATTATGTGAATAAAGATAATTTCTAATATCTTGGATACTGCATTTAAAGTATTATTAAGTTGTTTCAATATTACAATATTTCCAAATGATGACTGATTCTTTATACATTAAATAAAATACTAGGTTAAAAGTAAGTGAGATCTACTTGAAACAGGACTATGGATTTCTACATCACTAAATAGAAACCAGTTGTTGCTTGCTGTTCGTATCTTTAATATCTATCTAAATGTTTGAGTGGTATGCAGATATCTGAATAATTTAGAAATCAAATTATATATTGGGAAGACTGTTCTTATCTTACTTACTTGCTCTCATCGATTCTCTCTCACACTTAAGCCTATTTGTACTCAAGGCTGAGTCTTTGGAATATAAGGAGAAAACCCGTAAGGCCTATCCCTCAAAGCAATATCAAAACCTACTTTAGCTAATTGTGTTAGCAGACTGGATGAATATCGATTTGCCTGTGTGGTATCCTATATAATCATCCTACATGATTGATACAACTATCTCTTACCTCTCCTTATATGGAACCATGGAAGGATCTTGCCAAACAGAATCGATAGCATGGAAATTCTGAAAAAATTTTAGTTATTCTGTTTCAATTTCATAGAGCAAAACTTTGAGGCTATTTGCTTCTAACTAGCTCTTAACCACAGATAACAAGGGAGTAAGTCATATTTACATGTTCCATCACATAAGACAAAATAAGATGATTTATTCAACATTTACTGAATATCTACAGTGTGTTCTGAACACTAGGGAAACAACAGTTAAGAGATAAAATCCCTGCCTTAAAGATCTTACATTTTGAATTGAGAGGAAAGGGGCAGCAATAAACAAAATACAAACCCCAATTTGTAACTTAATGTGAGGAATTGATAAATATTATGGGGATGCTGCAGGGAAGTGGCATTTTAGATAGGACAGTAAGGGAATAACTGGCATAGACCTTAGGAGATGTTTCATACATGCTAGAAATGGCATGACCAGTGGAGTTGAAGTACAGTCAGTAAATGGGAGGGAGCAAGGCAATAAGAAATCAGGCATGAATTAGAGCCAGAGACCTGATCATTTATATTTCTTTAGTAGGCCACGGTAAGTAAGTATTCTATAATTTACTAAGATTTTATATAGTTTTTAGCAGACAAATGTTATGACCATATTTATATTTAGAAAGTTGTTTTCTGTTTTCTATGTATAGAATGAAGGGAAGTCAAGGGCAAAGCAAGAATATCAATTAGGAACGTATTTCAGTGGTATATGGAGTGCAATAAAAGCAGGAGAGATGCTCCATTAAGAAATGGTCAGCAACAAGGACCTACTGTATAGCACTGGGAACTCTGTTCAATATTATGTAACAACCTAAATGGGAAAAGAATTTGAAAAAGAATAGATACATGTATATGTATAACTGAATCACTTTGTTGTACACCTGAAACTAACACAACATTGTTAATCAACTATACTCCAATATAACATAAAAAGTTAAAAAAAGAAACAAGAAATGGTCAGATTTGGGATTGAATTTAAAAGATAGCTGAGAGGTATACATGCTAATGGGTTGAATTTGGGGTAAAAGGACAAGATAAAGGGACAAATCAAATATTACTTCAGGTTTTTGACTCAAGCAATTGGAAGGATAAAATTGCCATCAACTGAATTAAGGAAGATGGCAGATAAAGCAGGTTTTGGGGGGAAGATCTGGATTTCAGTTTTTGTTATGTTAGGATTTCAATGTTTATTAGTCATTCAAGTAGATATGTAAAGTGGGCAGTTAGATGTATGAATCTGGAGTTAATGCGAGAGGTCTGGGATGTTGAGTGATATTAAAATTTTCCCAGTAGTATTTAAAGCTATAATCCTCAATTAAAGAAGGGGTTAAAGTACTGGGTTGTGGGCATCTTACCATTTGGATAATAAGGAAAAATCTGAACAGGACACTTAAAAAGAAGCTCTCTTACGTTTCAGTGTATTGTTTGTTTCATGTATTCCAGTACCTCTGTCTTCTACTTAATATTCTAAGTCATTATGCTTGATCACATCTGTTCCATTTATTTTCTTTCTCAGAAACCCCACTTCAGAAACCCTCTTTTTTTCCACTAGAATTACTCTCTATTTCTGCTGCTCAATTATCATTCTGATATTTTTCTTCATTTCTTTCCTGTGGTGGATTCTGTTTCTAAAATTCCATATATTCCTCTTACTTGGTTTACTCTCTTGTTTTGCCATATCACCTGAGAAAGTTTGCATAAGAACTAAATGTTTTAAGAAATTTGATGTCTAAAAATTATTTCTTTCACCCTCAACTTGATTGGTAGTTTGTTTTGGTACAGAATGAATATATATTTTAAAACATTCTAATACAGGATTTTAAAGGCTTTGCACTACTATCATATATTACAATATTGCTAACAATGCCATTCTAAATCTTTATATGTTGTAGATGACTTTTATTCTTTTTGGAAAATTTTAGAATTTTACTTTTATATTTTGATATTCTGAAATTTTATAGCATTGTGACTTGCTGGTCCTTTTTATCAACAGTGCTGAAGACTCAAAGAGACTTAATCAGGAGACACATGTGCCTAAATTCTAATTCTTTTCTAACCTTATTCATTTGATAATTTTCCTCATATTTTTTCTCCTTTTTTAGTATAGCTAGAATTAGATATCAGTTCCTGCACTAATATGCTGATTTTCTTAATATTTATTTTCTGTTTTCTATAACATTTAATTTTGTTATACTTCAGTGGGATTTTCTGAACTCTATCATTAAAATGTTCTACTGGTTTTCTTTGCTGTTCTATGTTCATTTCCCAATAACTTTTTCTTATTATTTGATTGATCTTATTTTATACTATGATGTCATTTTAAAAAACTTTAATAATTGAAGAAAAGCACACATTAAGTACACAAATAGTGAATAGTTCAAAAAATATTCACAATTTAAACACATGTGTAACCACCCCACAAATCAAAAACTAGAGGATGACTAGCCCTGCAGAAGCCCCTCCCTTCTCCCACACACAGCAGCCAGTCACTAACCACCCCTTCCTCCTGCATCATTGGAGACCACCACCTCGACGTCTAAGAAACCATTAACCTTTAGCGCTTTCATAATTTACATAAGTAGAATCACATATATGTATTCTTTTGTGTTTGCCTTATTTTACTCAGTAGTATTTGTGACACTCATCTATGTTGTTGTATGTAGCTATAGTTAATTCATTCTTGTTACTGTTATTTATCACCTGTTATGCCACAATTTACTGATCCATCTTAATATTAATGGACATTTGGTTTCTTTCCAGGTTTTAGCTATTTTAAGTAACGATGCAATGAATAGTCTTGTACATGCCCTTTCATGGACATATGTATGCATTTATTTTAGATATATACCTAAGAATGAAATCACTGGGTTACAAAATAAACCATAATAAATTCTGTCAGTTTTCCAAAGTGATTATTCTAATTTTTACTTCTACCAAGATTATGTAAAGAGTTCCAATTTCCCTATATTTTTGTCATAACTTAGTGTTGTCAGTAGTTTAATTTTAGCTATGTTGGTAGGTGGTTTCTCATTAATTTAATTTATTCTCTGGAAAAGCTTACAAAAAATTATCATCCCTTAGTTAAGGATGGGACTTTTTCCTCTGCCTGTACTTCAAAATGCCATAAAAAAGAATATACTCTTTGACTCTAATTTATAAAGTTTCATAAAATGCAAACTAATCTATAGTAACAAAAAGCAGATCAGTGGCTTCCTGGAGATAGGTCGGGGAGAAGGGTGGGAAGGAGAGATTATAAATGGTCATGAGGAAATTTATTGAGGGTATACTGATGAATCCTTTCTATTTTTATCTTCAATGTGTTTGGAAATATTTTAAAGGACAATTTGCTGGGTATAGAAATCTAGGATGGCAGTTTTCTCTTTTTTTTCTTTCAGCATCATAAATATTACATTCCATAGATCATGGCTCCATTATTTTTGTCTGTCAATCTGCCATCTTATTGTTGCTCCTCTAAAGATAATGTGTCTGTTTTTCTTTAACTGCTTTTAAGGCTTTCTCTTTTTCTTTCACTTAAGCAATTTTACCATGATGCACCTGGTTTTTTGTGTGTTTTACCTGCTTGAGTTCATGATGCTTATTAAATTTGTGGCACAAAGGTACAGTATTCATCAGTTTCAGGAAATTATCGGTAATTATGTCTTCAACAATTAAATCTGTTTATGAATATTTTATTGATGTATTTTAATATTCAATAAACTGCACATATTTTAAATGTACAATTAAAGACCCATATTTATACACATAAACATACCTACGTACATACCTGGAAAATGATCACCACAATTAAGATAAGGATTATATCTATTACTCCCCCAAGTTTCTTCATGCCTATTTGTAATCTCTCCCTCCCATCCTTCTTCACCACCCATACCTAGGAAACCTCTGATCTCTTTTCTGTTACTGTATGTTAGTCTGCATTTTATGAAACTTTATGAACTGGGATCATAGAGTATGCATTTTTTACCTGGATTTTTCTCTACAGCATAATTATTTTGAGATTCACCAATGTTGTTATGTGTAGTAATTGCTTTTTCCTTTATATTGCTAGAAAGTATTCATTGTATGGATATATCACAATTAGTTTATCTATTCACCTATTAATGGTCATTTGGGTTGATTTCAGATTTAGCTATTGCAAAAAAAATTAAAAATCCCACTGCTATGAATATACAAGTGTACGAGTTTTGTATGGACAAATTAAAATTTTCCTTGAGTAAATATCTTACAGTATAATAGCCACATCATATAGTAGATATTTCTTAAACTTTTTAAGAAATTGCCAGTTTTGCAAAGTGGTTGTGCTCTTTAAAATTCTCACCAGCAGTGCATGACAGTCCCAGTTCATATTCGCACTAATAGTTGGTATGAATAGTCTTTTAACAGTGTCTACCTAATATGTTTATAGTTGTATCAGATTGTGGTTTTAATTTGGATTTTTCTAATGACTAACAATGTTGAACATCTTTTCATATGCATATTTGCCATTCATATGTCCACTTTTGTGAAGTTTCTTTTCAACTATATTGCCAGAATGAAGTTGTTTGTTTTCTTATCATTGAATCTTGAGAGCTCTTTATATATTCTAGACAAAAGTATTTTTATCAGGTATACAATTTGCAAATATATTCTATCACTATGTGTCTTGTCTTTTAATTCTCTTGAGTGTCTTTAATGAGCAGAAATTATTTTTATGAAAACCAACACATCATTTTTCCTCCCTTATGCTTTTGGCGTCATATGAAGAAATGTTTGACAACCCGATGTCACACAGATTGTCTCCTACGTGCTCTAGTAGAAGTTGTATAATTTTAGGTTTTATATTTGGGTCTATGATCATTTTTAAGTTAATTTTCATATACAATGTGAAGTGTGAATTACAGTTCCCTCTTTGTTTGTTTTGTTTTACATATATATACATACGTGTGTGCATATATATATATATATATAAACACAGTTTTTTTCAGCATCATTTGCTGAAAAAACTAACTTTTCTCCCATGAATAATCTTTAAAAGTTTTTTGAAAATCAATTCTATTTTTAATGAATCTACTTTTGGACTCTGTTCTATTTCATTGATCCACAGTATTTGCCTGCCGTTCATACCAAGCTCACACTTTTATGACTATGGTAGTTTCAGAATAAAACTTGAAATAACGGAACATTAATCTTCCAAATATGTTCTTTTTAAAGTTGTTTTGACTCTCAGGTTTTTCGTATATTTATGTGAATTTTAAAATCAGCTTGTCATTTTCTACAAAAAGAAATCCTGCTAGGATTTGACAGGGTTACATGAAATCTATAAATCCATTTGAAGAGACTTGACATCTTAATAGCACTGAGGTTTCTCACACTTGAATATAGTATATTGCTCTGTGTATTTAGGTCTTGATTTTTTTTTCCAGCTGTGTCTAATAGTGTTCAGTGTGCAGATCTTGTACATATGTTGTAACATTTATCTCTAAGTCCTTTATGTTTTATCTAATGTTATTTAATTTTAATTTCCAGTGTTTTTTGCTATTTATAGCAGTATGTGTGATTATTTTATATTGATTGATCTTATGTCCTGCAAACTTACTAAGATCACTTTATATAGTTCTGGTGTGTTATTTGGTTTTTTGGTATGTTCCATTGGATATTCTAGGCATTTGTTTGTTTCATTTACAAATATAGATTTCTCTCTTCCAATCTGGATGCCTTGTACTTTTTTTCACCTTGTTGTACTAGCTAGAACCCCAAATATAATGATGAATAGAAGTTATGAGAACAGGCATCATTTTCCTATATTCTCTATCTGAGAGGAAAAATGGTTTTTGTTAGCTCTAGGTTTTTCACTGGTGCCCTTCACGGGATTGAGGAAATTGCCTTTTATTCCTCATTTTACTGGGAGATTTTATCAGGATTGGATTTAGTTTCTTAAGGTATAAATTAAGGTTAGTGATTTGAAACAAATATTTTTCAGATGTATAAAGATTTTTAGTGCTAAAATTTCCCTCTATGTATTGCTTTAGCAGGATCCCAAGTTTTTGATATGTGGTGTTTTTATTTTCATTTGATTCAAAACATTCCCTAATTTTCATCTTGATTTCAACCCATGAGTTATATAGAAGTGTTTTTTTTTTAATTTTTAAAAAATGTTTATTTATTTATCTAGGCTGTGTTGGGTCTCATTTCTGTGCATGGGCTTTCTCTAGTTGCGGCGAGCGGGGGCTACTCTTCGTTGCGGTGGGCACCCAGCCTTCAGTAGTTGTGGCACGCAGGCTCAGTAGTTGTGGCGCATGGGCTTAGATGCTCCGCGGCATGTGGGATCTTCCTGGACCAGGGCTCGAACCTGTGTCCCCTGCATTGGCAGGCGGATTCTTAACCACTGCACCACCAGGGAGGTCCCTAGAAGTGTTTATTTAAATAATTTTATGGCTATAGTTTTATTTAGGAATATTCTAGATTTTTGTTACTATTCTCATAGTTCATTCCACTGTCAAGGAACATAATGTTTATGACAAATTCTTATTTTGGTGTCACATTCTACACATAGCCAAGTTGTAGCTTCCTTTCCTTTGTTATATCAATAACCACACTTCCAATAATTTGATTTTTTTTAATATGTTATAATCTCTCACCAGTTGTTCTTTCTTTTGTCCTTGTGTATGTATGGATGTGTGTGTATGTATACACACACATACACATATATATTTAAATTACTTATTGCCATTTTAATGTAGGATTAGCAGTAAGAGTAAATTGAATTAATCTTCTGTTTGTAACCAGAAATCCTTTGCCCAATACCAATTTAAGGCCACAGATAATCAGGTCTTAACAGATCTTAAAACTTATTTTATATTTTAAAGAATTTTGCTTTTGCCCCTCTTTGATCATATCATATTCATATTCACTTTTGTGCCTTTTCCCACTTTTTTTGTCATATCTACAATTATTATAGTTTCCTTGACCGTCTAAAGCCCATATATTCTCTAAATCCTTCCAAATTCATGAAGATTTTTTAAAATATAAAACTTCTTGTTGATATTCTTCTCATAAACTTTGTGACTCTTATGGCCATAGGAAGGGGCCAAAGAGGTTAGGGTAGTGGTAATGAATCTAGTCCAAGAATCGTGGTTCCCTTTGGGCACTACTATGTCACAAGAGACATTTTGAGAAATTTCCAGGTTTTTTTTTTTTTAATAATTTTACAATAATGAGGGGGACTACTATCACTTAATTGATGGGGGCCAGAGATGCTAGAGGTTAAGCAATGTGCAGGACAATCCCCAACCACAAAGAATTGTTTCCTAGTCTATATAACAATCTGACAACCTAGAAGATATTCATGTAGTTGGTAATCAGTTTATAATTTCTTGAGCTTAATGCTAATTGTGTTTTATACTTTTTTGATGGATTTATAAACTGTAGTTTTCAGGAATGTAGAGAAGACTGAATTTTGCTTAGAATTTATTGAGTTTTTTCACTATTTCAGAAAATTGCATCATCAATGGCAACACAGTTTGTAGAATTCATGTGGTTAATCAACACAATTACACCAGTCTTTGTTTACAGCTCTTGCATGCAAATATGCAATGAAGGAGATTTGAAAAATCTTTTAATTATCTGGAAGCAAATAGTATTTAAAGTGGAGAAACGTAAAATGTAGAGAACTCATTATATGTTTCATTTGCAAAAGGTGTTTTATAATATTTCATATCACCATCCTAAATGTTTGTGTGTATTAGTACACTGATAAGAAATTTGTGCTGTGAAGATTCCATAATAAAAGACAGTTTTCTACTCTTAGACTGATACAATCCCTGGGTTTCTAACACACAATTTCTCTATTGAGAGAATTTACTTTCCCAAATTATTTTCTTTTCCCTATTATCTATAAAGAATATGGTGTTTTAAGCACTAGAGACTAAATGTATGTTTCAACTTGTGATATGTTTCAAGAGAGGAGATATGTTTTTCATGATACTTAATTTCTATCCCACTCCATGTCATATAAACAGATATTATTTTGTCACTACATTACAAGCACTATAGACTGAGAAAGGAAAGAAAATATGCGTTCAATTTATGTAATTAGAGATAACATTATTTTACAAAACTTTTTTTAAAAGTTCATATAACCACACGTACTCATGAAAATATATGTTTGTGTCCTGGGTCATGATGTAATATGCATCTAACTGTAGTTCTCAGTAATAAATACATATATGTTTATAAACAGTCACAATAATATTGAAAGCTGTAGTGCACAGCATGTGGGATCTTAGTTCCCCAACCAGGGCTCGAACCTGCACCCCCTGCACTGGAAACGTGGAGTCTTAACCACTGGACAACCAGGGAAGTCCATGAAAGCTGGAGTTTTACAGAAGGATTATGCAGGAGTAATACTCCACTTATAATACAAACAATATCCACATTATTTTACAAAAAATTAGCTCCCACAGATTGAAAGTTGATGTAAGTACTTGTTATGGGTTATTGCTTGTTATGGGTTATGGTTCAACTTCATGTTTGCAATACCCAGTGTTCAGATTTTTGGTGGAGCTAGAGCAAAGAAACCATATGCTTTCAAATACATATTCTAGTTTTACACAGTTACACAGAAAACCTGCTTATAGCTTTGAAATTGTAGTATTTTTATCTTCATTATTTTCCATAAACATTTCTAAATCTTAGGGATATTTTTGGTCGTATCTCACACTTGAGATACCAGTTTAGCCCTCCTGTGATAGAGGATCATATTCTCAAGGATAAGGCCCAGGAATGCATTTTAAGCTTTTTGAAATGCTGAAATTAGAAGTTTTACTTATCCACATTATTGTTTCCGTTATTTACTTCCACATTATTGTACAAGAACACAGGTCTCTTCCCTATATATTCTTGCTTAACTGTACCTAATGACTCCTTCAGCTGTTAAACAAGTTATTATTAGAAAAACAAAAATGAGTATATCCAGAGCCTGTGTCCTTATAATGTTCATAAGTTTAGGGAAGACAAGACTAGTATATAAAATTGAGGGGGATCAAAATGAAGTGTGTATTAAAATGTCTTATACAGGTAAAAGAAATGGAAATTCAGAGCAGAGAGGGAGAAGGCAGAGGCTCTAGACAGAAAATAGAGAGCAAGGCAAGCAGTCTGATTAAGAAAGAAAGGGCATATTGTTAAATCATGGAGAAAGAATTAGAGGGATGATGAAAGCAGCAGACATGTTACAGAGTCTCTGGTAAATAATCAGCCTCATAAAAAGTACAATGTTAATCTGTGGCAAGAACAGATACTGCTACATGGCTAGGTGAAAATAGCTTCTCTGATCTTAAAAAAAATGCTTACATAATTTCCTAATATCACTTCTAATGCACTGAAGATATTTTTCCTTTCTCTTGTATGAAATTCCCAGATGGAAAAATCATTGTTGTTGAGACAGAAAACTCTAAGAATTCTTTAATACTTATTGTCTGTTACTTAATTATTGGAATGTTTTTGCCCTTGTATGTGCTTTTTCCTATTATGGGAAACTTTTAATGTTCATGTTCTCTTTATTAATTATTCAATTTTTATACTTTGTATTTTCCAATTTCTCTAAAGGGTTGATATTAAGAATGTGCTTCTAACACTCATGGCACAAAATACAAAAAGACTAAGATCTAAACAGGGCAGTATTAAATTCAGTGAAAAGTGTGACAAATATATAACCATTACTATATTCGTAAAAAGCAAATACATCTCTCACTCATTCACTCCCTGCTACTTTAAATGGCTGCTCTTGACAACCATATGTTGTTTTCGATGTTTTACATGCTGAGTATTACTGGACGCTGAACAAGTTCTTTGCAGTTTAAAGCCTACAAATTGGTTGTATGTTACACAGAAGTAATCTTTAAAATATATCTCTTGTGTGTACCTGTTCATTGATCCAATACCTTACCTTATGGTTATGCCCACATTCAATAGCCATTATTATGGAAATAACAACACTTGCCTGTTTCAACTAGTAGTATCAGCAGATGGTAAGAGTACCAGAAATCTCACAGGCTTTCATGCGTACTTTTTGGACTGACTGACTGCTTTTGACTAGGGAATATATTTATGAGTGTATTTTCATTTTTTTCCCCCACCTGTTTTAAATCTTCAAAGAGCACCAACTCCTGTTCCATAATTTTAGTGCTTCAACGTGGTCTTCCTTATTGCCCTTTTCATTTATCTACTGCTCAGAAGAACTTGCCAAAAATTTTAGGAGACATGGCAAAGAGCTGTAAAAGCTCTGAAATGCTCCAGGATGATACCATTCAAGAACTATTGAGTTAAAAAACATTTCTGAAAAAAAACTTCTTGCCAGATGACCTGACTTTTAGAGTTTTGATGATATTAGCTAAATAAATTTTTAAGTCTTAATTGTATCTGCAATTATTCAGATGCATGTGTTTACATATTTAAGATTTTGGAGGGAAGAGAAGTACTAAACAGCTACCAACTTTTGAGCAAATATTATACATCATCCTTTCTCTCTAAAGATTAGTTTGCATTTAAGATAATTTATATAAATGGAATCATACAGATGTATTTTTTTGGTCTGGATGCTGTCACTTGGCATAACTATTTTGAGATTATGCATCCACTTTGATTGTGTATCAATAGTTTGTCTTTTTTACCAACTGGAAATAAATTGCATTGAATATACAATAATTTGTGTATCTATTCACTTGTTGATGAACATTTGGGCTTTTTCCAGTTTTGAGCCATTACAAATAAAGCTGCTGTGAATGTTCATATGTATGGATGTTCATATGCATGTGAATGTCCATGTGTATGGATATATGCTTACCTGCCTCTCAAGTAAGTACTTAGGAGTGGAATGGCTATTATGGTAGCAGTAGGTTTAACTTTAGAAAAAGTTAACTGCTTTTAAACTTTTTAAAACTTAACTGCCATCTGTTTTCCAAAGTGGTTGTACCATTTTACATTTCCATAAGCAGTGTATGAAATTTCTAAATGTTCCATGGTTTCACCAACACTTGACATAGTCATTCTTTTTAAATTTAGCCATTCTATTAGGTCTTTAGTGGTATATCAATGTGATCTGAATTTGCATTTACCTAAATGACTGATGATGTAGAGCATCATTTCATGGGCTCCATGGGTAAAGTGTTCAAATTATTTCACCACTTAAAAAATTTAGGTTCTGTTTTCTTATTATATTTTGAGAATTCCTTAAATATTCATACATGAAAAAAGTCTTTTATGTATTATATGACTTCTAAATATTTTGTTCCCATCTATGGTTTATGTTTTCATTTCTTTAATAGGGTCTTTCAAAAAACAGAAATTTTTTAACTTTGGTGAAGTCAAATTTAACAATTTTTCTCTTTGTATCATGTTATTAGAATCATATCTAAGAAATGTTCACCTAAACCAAGATCACAAATATTTTCTCCTATGTTTTCTTCAAGATGTTTCATAGTTTTAGGCTTTACATTTGGATCAATGATACATTTTGAGTTAATTTTTGCATTTGTTGCAAAGTATAAAGATTTGGAAGAGGGGTGGATACCCAATTGTCCTAGCACTATTTGTTGAAAAGCTTATCTTTTCCTCAAAAATTATCTTTGTACTTTTGTCAAAAATCAGTAGTCCATATATGTGTGGGTCTATTTCTAGATACTCCATTCTTCTCCATTGATATATTTGTGTATATTTTGGCCAATACAAGTTTCCTAATAACTGCAGCATTACAGTAAGTATTGAAATCAGGTAACTTTAGTCCACCAAATTTGTTCTCTTTTGAAATTTTTCACTACTTTGGGTCCTTTGCATTTCCACATGAATTTTAGAATTATCTTGTCAATTTCTCTGAAAGACCACCTAAGGGATTTTGATTATAATTTTGTTGAATTTACAAACAAATGTTTGGTGCCAATTTGTGGTCTGAGGTGCTAAATCTAAAATGGAAGGAGGGGTTTCATTCACTTTGGGTAGACAGAGTATTAAAAAAGTGAATGCTATATAAATAGCCATTTCTCTGAAGAAGATATACTAATAGCCAATAAACACCTGACAAGTCACTGAACACCATTTGCTATCAGAGAAATTCTAATCAAAACCACAGTGAGATATTATATCACACTCACAAGGATAGCTATAACCAAAAACACAGTAACAAGTGTTGACAAGGATATGGAAAAATGAGAACCTTCATTGACTGCTGGTGAGAATGTAAAATGCCACAGTCACTTGGAAAATAGCCAGGTAGTTCCTCAAAATATTAAAATAGTGTTACCATTTGACCCAGTAAGTCTACACCCAGGTATATACCCAAGAAAAATTAAAATATATTTCACGTAAAAATTTGTATATAAATGTTTACAGCAGCATTATTCATAATGGCTGAAATGTATAAATAACCCAAATATCTATCGTCTGATGAATGGATAAAAGTAATATCGTTATGTCCATATAAATTACATATCTGATAAGGGTCATATATCCAGAATATATAAAGAATACTTACAACTCAAAAATAAAAAGATAGATAATCCAATTAAAATATGGGCAAAGGATTTGAATAGATGCATCTCCAAAGAAGATCTAACAATAGCCAATAAGACATGAAAAGATGCTCAACATCACTATCAGGGAAATGCAAGTCAAAACCACAATGCAATACCTCTTCACACCCACTAGGACAGCTAAACCAAAAGGACAGACAATAACAAAAAGGACAGACAATAACAAGCATTGATGAGAATGTGGAAAAAAAGGAAACCTCACACAGTTGGTGGTATTGTAAAATGATGCAACCAGTTTGGAAAACAGTTTGGTAGTTCCTCAAAATGTTAAATATCTGGTTACCACATGATCTAACAATTCCTATCCTAGGTATACGGTTAAGAGAAACAAATGAAAATATATGTTTAAAAAACTTATATATATTCACAGCAGCATTATTCATATAGCCAAAAATGGGAAAGAACCTAAACATCCATCAGCTGATGAGTGGATAGAAAACAATTGCAGTATATCCACACAATGGGATATTATTCAGCCATAAAAATTGGAGTACTGTAACATGCTATAATGTGACTAAACCTTGAAAACATTACTCTAAATTTAAGAAGCCAGTCACAAAACACTACATTTTATGTAATTCAATTTATATGAAATTTCCTGAATAGGCAAACCTATGGAACGAAAGTAAACTGGTGGTTGCCTAGAGTTGGTGGGGATTAGGGGAATTAGGGTGCGATAACTAAAGGGTACGGGGTTACTTTTTATGGTGATGAAAATGTTTTAAAATTCATTGTGGTGATGGTTGCATGACTCCTTGAATATACTAAAAACAAATGAGTTGTACACTTTAAATGGGTGAATTGTATGGCATATGAATTATATCTCAATAAAGCTGTTAAAAATATTTTTTTAAAGTGAGTGTCATAGAATAAAACACATACTATAATGTGAGACATAGGCAGTGCTACTATTTCTGGTACTAATTAGCAGGCTTCCTAGGGGAGCTGACATCTAAGTAGTGACATAAATGTTAGTTGAAATAGATAGGTGAGGGTAGGGCATGGGTAGATTTTTGTAAGAAGGGAAGAAAAGAGAAACAAAAAATATTCCAGGTAGAAAACAGCAGGTTCTAGTACCCAGGAGTGATAACAAGTTTGGCAGATGAAGGAAATGGAAGAAACTCAGTATCTAGAGTGTGTTAAGGTTGGTGGATGGAAGTAAGAGAAGTGAAAAATGAGGCTGGAGAAGATCATGGGGAGCCCTACAAGCCAGATTAGGATATCTAGACTTTTTCTTAGATTTGTTGAAATACTATTAAAAACCCTATTAGGGGTCGAGTTTATCAAATATGCCTGATCACACATTGGCTTGTTTTAAAATGAAACATATATTGCTCTCAAGAAAGAAAACTCTTTATAATAACATTTACATTTTTTACTATCTATAACTGATTTTGGTCTTGATGTATTAAATTGAGAACATACTACTTTTTTACATCTATACCTATTATTTAAAATCCTAAGAACTTCCATGGTAGATAACTTCCTAGGTTACAGGAAGACATCTAACCAGCTGAAAACCCCATGTAGTTTTCTCAATTAGTTTGAGCATCTAAAACATAAAGGCAGAAGGCAACACTGGAATTTGGAAAGATGTCGATTTGATTTTTATTTGTTCTGTAATATCTTCGACATATTTTTATCAGCAAAATTAGACACAAATGTCTACCTTTAATTTTGTTTGAATTTGGGAGTATTGTTTTTTAAAATACTGGTTCATAGACTATCAGATGACTGACAACCAATAAATGGTATCCATTATCAAGTATGATACAAATGTAGCATGGTAATATTTTGAGGTGTTGATCTGGCTTTTAACTTTTCCAATTCATCCTGAGCCTTTATTTATTAATTTAGTCATAACAAAAAGTAAAGAAAAATCCTTTCATTTCAAAAGCCAAAACTTTTTAGTTTCAAAATCCTAAATCTTAAAAGATGTAGAAATTAAAAAATTATGCCATAATGATTTGGAAAACTAAACAAACATTCAGAGCTACTTGTCTTTTATTACCTGCCGCTACCTCACTTCCACCATCACCCGAGACTGGATTAAGTTGGTCCAGAAAAGTGAAAGAGAAAGAAATGAAACAAGAATTTAAATGCTGGTGATTCCCTAAAAGCAATCTTGTCTCCCCTGGACAAATCCTGGGGTGAGTATGGGAGCTACTGATAGATTTTAGTTTGGGGAACTCAAGAGCAGATAGCAGCCTGAACCGCCTTTTTCAGTTTAGGGCTAGGAAAAATCAAGAACCAGAGTTCTGATCCCAGCCTGGTGTGAGAGCATCAGAAATATCTGCATGGGCTCTCGTGTCAGTCAGCTCTGAGACACCTTAATAGAATCCCTGTTTGAACCTGTATGTATCAGGGAGCCACAAAATGTTTTCCTCTGCTTCCATAAGCAGACTAATGCAGCGTCTCAATCTGGTAGACCTGGAAAGCTACTATGGCAAGATGAAGCAATGATCTGTGTGGACCTACCACCAATGAGCAGAAGTGAGTGAGGAAATAACGGTAGAAAGCACCATAAATACATGACCATGACTCCTGTTAGACCTACCTTGCCTCCCAAGCATAGGACTTGCCCTTAATAAAGTCCCCAAAAGAAACAACCCGATGAACTGATGTAAAGACTACCTTGCTAAATTTATTATTTGGTACCTGGTAGAATGGAGGCTCAAAATTAAAATTAAATTTAATCATAGGAAAAAAATCATAATCCTTATGGCCTGAGAACTGTAGCCACTAAACCAATAAAAATCATTACTTTTTACAGAGTGCTTACAAGGTTGCAAGTATTATATTAGCTATTTTACATAGGTGATCTCAATTTTATTAACAGTAAGGCATATTCTAAAAGTGCTCCTCCTTGAGCAGATGTTTTTCATGACAGATTCATTTCACTCTGATGGTAAAATCTGGCTCTGGTACACCCTCTTATAGTTGCTTAACACCATACATGTTAGATAAATAGTGGATTAATAGTTCTTATACCCAGCAGTTTTAGATCTAGCAATTCAAGGTTCTTGTTCAAACCGTAATTAACTTAATATTCATGCCCCCTGTCTTTTAAAGCCACTTCTTATTAGCAAGACCTTTATGACTTCCCAGCACAGTTGGCAACAACTTTATTTCTATCAAGCAAAAGACAATATGTTACAGATATTCACTATAAAATAAATAATACTGTCAAAGGCTTTATCCTGTCTTGGGGCTATCCTTAGCCTTCAAAAAAATTAATTGGTCTCACAGGCTTAGATGGATTTTAAATTTTGAAGAGGGAATTAGGGAGGAGACATGTTAAAATTATCATTTTCGCTTTCCCTAAGGCACCCGGTCAAAGGCCACTCAGAATGGGAAATGTCCGCTTGAGGCCTTGCCCAGCAAGAACTAACAGAAACCATACCACATTCAGCTGCAACCTTTATTATATTTCTAAAAAGTGAATTCAGCTTCCAGTCCTGCCAAAATATATAACTAAGTTTTACAGTTTTGACCTTAGGTAACTGGGGAGCAACCACATAAGCTGACATCAAAGAATATTTGCTTTTATTTTTAAAATACGTATTTCATGCTTGTAAAATCTAAAGGTGGCCTGAGTGTGAATGGGGATGAGACAGCAGAAACGTGAACTGGGTAGGTAAAGGGTGGTTTCTTTTCTCTTAATAAGCTGGTAAAACTGCTAAGGAAAAAAAATCACATATCGAAAAAAAGATAACAATTGTTTCTAATTATCTCACCATTGTGTACATTGTTCCGTCTAGTGTGTGTGGGTGTGTGTGTTTGAATCATTGCAATAAGGCTAAGATCACAAAGATATGAAAACAATCAGATATGAAAACAATCCCTAGGTATTTTTCTTGACCCTCCAAAAGTAAAAAAGCACGAAATAGTTTTGCCAAGAGGAACAGATGTTTCTGTTGTATATTTCTTACTCCCTGGGCATGCTTGAGAATTCTAAATATAAATGTTCAAACAGACAGGGTGCAAACACACAGGAAGTTTGGGGGAGTGTGAGGATTCATTTCGGCGATTCAATCTGATTCACAATTTTACACATGAATCAAAAATCAGGAAAATTGGAAAAAGGACCATTTAGACATATTGACATGTGCGGCATGCATCTTAAAAAGAAAGCCAATTCAGAGAGGTAGCTAATCTCATGACTAACTTAAACTACGTAAAGAATAAATAGAAACAAGTTTCAAAGACATACATACTAACTTAATTTTGCATGATTATCGCAATGTCCTTATATGACAGACTGAATGGGGTCGGTCACATTCATAAATTCCCAAATTTCAATCATAGTTAGTACAGTTTTATATATTAAATTAAAAACTGAAGATCTGTCTCTCAGAAGAAACAGTAGAGGGGTCAGAATGAATATTCTAACTAACTAACCAACACATTACTTGACACAGAGTTATCTAATATTCAATATAGGACAATAATCTAAACTTGCTGCTCAGAATGCTATAACAAATTAAGCTCTTTGCCTCCAACGGATAGTGACTACAGTTTTCACTTCCACATGAAATGGCAATTTCATTTATTTCATGGCAATATAGTTTTTTGAAACTATAGTTTGAAAACTATATATTTCAAACTATATTTGAAAATACAGTTTTTTGAAACATTATTTTCTGAAAATAATGTTTCTGGGTAACATCATCAGGATGCGACATAGATTGTTCCTGACTTCAATTCCCCTCATAAGAAGACCAACTAGCGACTATCTATAGACAAGACACTGTTGAGAACATCCCAGTACCCAGGGATGAGGCTGAAGCACTCCCCTGGACCACAGAGGTGGAGAAGGACAACATTAGAAGGGTAAGAGAAGTGGCTACACTCTGCATTTTCCTATCCCAGGCTTCCATAGCACCACACTAAGGCGGCCCGTCCGGGCCTACCGTTTCTAAAGTGGGAAAAAGTAAGCCCAAGGTTGAGTTTCTTCTCCCCCAGCATTGCAGTGTGCTTCCCTGGAGGCCCACTCAGATCTTATCTCACAGGGATCACTAGGGGACCCTGCAGGGCTTGACCTCTGGAGAACAGAAAGAGATGGAGAGGGGAGTGGGGTTTACAGCAAACAGTGCTCAGATCTCAGACTGCATTCCTCCCTGCCGTGGTGCTTTAGCAGAGATCCCAGCAAGTAGCTCTGCCCATCAGTAGAGCAGAGCCAGTGCCTGCCCTCAGTTGACAGTTCTGCCTGATTCAGGAGCCCAGAGCGAGCCTCACTGGATCTGGAGCCCATTTTACTTCCCACCTAGGCAGGGAAGCAAATCTGAAGCACTGCCCAACTGCTGAGTATAGCCTCCAGTCCCACCCAACGAGGAAACCTGACCAGAGGATCCAGGCAGCCACAGAGTCTACTCTACAGCCGCCCTTGGGCAGGGAGCCAGGCCAGCAGTACTACACAACTGCTAAGTATAACCTCTGGCCCCAGATAACCAGAGAGTCTAAACAGTGACCCTGCACAACCAAATAACCCAGACTATGGTAACTGCCCAGCCACAAAGCCCAGCTTACGGCAGAGTCCAGCCTATAGCTTTGCTAGACTGCTGAATACAACCCATGGCCTGGCAGAGAGAGGGGGCCCAGCCAGGGACCCGCTCAATCCTGGAGCGTAACCCACAGCCCCACGTGACTAGGAAGCGGAGACAATGACCCCTCCTGACCTCAGAGCACAGTCTCTAGCACATGCAACTGCAGGATACACTTGGAGGCACCTCCCGACCAAAGAGCCTAGCCAGTGATCTTGCCAAACAGCAGAGCACAGCCAGATGTCTATCCGGCCACGAAGCCCATCCTGCAGCCCCATTTAACTCTGGGGCACAGTCTGCACCCCTGTCTGATCACAGAGCACTGCCTGAGGACTTATTTTACTATAAAGCCCTGCCTGCGGCCCTGCCTGGACACAGAGTTCAGCCAGTGGCACCATCTGCTCGGGGAGCACAACCTGAGACCCCCACCTCACCAGCAACAACTGCAGAGACCAGCTCACAGCCCTGATGACCAATAGTGGAGTTCAAGTGTCACCACCCCGTAAGAGAACGTAGCCTGCGACCTTGCCTGACCACAGGTGACTGCACAGCCCAGCTAGTGCTTCCACCTGATCAAGGAGTGCAGCCAGTGGCCCAGCCTGATCAGGGAGGCCACCCAACCACCCCTCCTGACTGCAGAGCCCAGCCAGCAGGCCCACCCAAACATGGAACCCAGCCAGCGGTAAACCCCTGACCTCAGAGCACAGGCAGCAATTGATTTGGCAAATGTCACTGCCCACCCCCACCCACACTGACTTAAGAAAGGAGGAACAGGGCTTCCCTGGTGGCGCGGTGGTTAAGAATCTGCCTGCCAATGCAGGGGACACAGGTTCGAGCCCTGGTCCGGGAAGATCCCACATGCCGTGGAGCAACTAAGCCCGTGTGCCACAACTACTGAGCCTGCACTCTAGAGCCTGCGAGCCACAACTACTGAGCCCATGTGCTGCAACCACTGAAGCCCGCGTGCCTAAGAGCCCGTGCTCCGCAACAAGAGAAGCCACTGCGGTGAGAAGCCCACACACCACAATGAAGGGTAGCCCCTGCTCGCCACAACTAGAGAAAAGCCACGCACAGCAACAAAGACCCAGCGTAGCCAAAAATAAATAAATAAAAATAAATACATTTATTAAAAAAAAAAAGGAGGAACAGAAGCAGGTCATATTCACAAAGCGTGCACATGACTATGCATTTACTGTCATGGGCTAGGACTGTGTTCATTCTCCTGTTTCTGTTCTTTTTGGACATTATTTTTTTATGATTACTGTTTACCTAAAATTTTATTTCCACACAATTATTTTAAATCTATTTATACCTTTTTATTTAAAGCTCACCTCTTGTAAACAGAATATATTTTGATCTTGCATTTTGACCAGTCTGACAAATATGCATTCTATTAGAGTGTCAGTTCATTTATTTTTCAATATAATTATTTAAATGATTGTGTTTAATGCTATCATTTTGCTTTTTTTTTCTATAACTTCCATTTACTTTTTCCTCTAGTACTTCTGTCCTACCCACTTTTGTGTTAATAAAATTAGTTAGGTAATATATTTTATTTTCTGTATTATTATCTCTTCAGTTATAGCTTTTTGTATTATTTTAAATGTTTGCTCTGGTGATTACCATTTATATTTTAATATATGACAGTTGATTTAAGATTAGCATTATACTCTATCAAATAAAATATAGAAACTTGCAACAGTATAACTTCATTTACCAACCCCACTATGTTACTATTCATTCCAGTCTGATGATTTTCCCTTTAGCATGTTTGGAAGCACAGTTCTACTCAAAAATTTTTCTTAGCTTTTGATTTGGCGAAGGATGCTTTTATTTTACCTTAACTTTTGAAAAATATTTTTACTGTATATTGATTTCTGCATTGGCAGTTTTCTTCTTTCAATTCTCTAACAATGCTTTACCACTGTCACCTGGACCCCATTTTTTATGATGGGAAGTTAGCTGTAATTTTCACCTTATATATAACGTATCACTTTTCTATGCTGTTTTCAAGATTTCTTTCTTATCTTTGGTTTTTAATAGTTTGACTATGATGTGCCTAGATATCATTTTCTTTGTATTCACCCTACTTCAGAATTTTCAAGCTTCCTGAATCTGTGAGTTCACATTTGTTACCATATTTAGGAAAATTTTGGCATTATTTACTCCATTTTCTAAAAATTTATTTTCTTTTCTCAACTTCTGAAATTTCAATTATCCCTTGATACCGTCCCAGTTGTCACTGATATTATGTTTTCTTTCTTTTTTAAAATTCTTTCTTCTCTGTGATATTCAGGTTGAACAATTTCTATTGATATATTATCAACTTCACTATTTCCTACACAGTGTACAATGCAATTTTAATTCCATCAATTGAAATTTTTTTCAAGTTTTGTACTTTTGAACTCTGCATTTTGCTTTATTTCCTTAGTTTTCATGTCTCTGCCTAAATTGCACGTATATATAATAATTACAACAATATTTTCTGTTAAGTCCAAGAACGTATTTATAATAAATGCTTTAAAATCCTTGTCTACTGATTCTAAAATCTAGATTAACTCAGGGTTGGTTTGTATTGATTACTTTTTCTTTCAACTTTGGGTCATATTTTCCTGTTTCTACTCATCTCAAGTAATTTAATTTTAATGGACATTATGGATGACATATCATAGAGACTGTTGTTCATTTATCTTCTTTTTAAGAGAAAAAATTTAAGAGTTGTAGCAAAGAGTTGACTTGGCTGGAACAATATCCAAACCCTATCTCCCCTATATGGGCAGATTGACATCTCTGCTCAGTTCTCTTAACCTTCTATCTGTCCCTTACTTTGAGCTCCTTAGAATCTTGGAATTCTGGGGCCATCCAAAAACCTGCCTGTAATTCACACACATTTTGGGGGGCTTCTCTATTTAAGGGGTATGTTCCCTAACATTGCTACTGTTCTGGATGGCCCAAATTCTATCTTCTAATTTCTCAAGCCAAAAAGGCAAAAATTGTATAGTTCAGATTCAGCTGTTTTGCTCCCCAAGAAGTAGGGTTTGTCTCAAGCTATATGAATGAAATATAAATATAAAATTAGTATATAAACATAAATCTCATTCAGCTTTTGCCTTTTAATGATTGGCTCTTCAGTGCTTTTTCAAAATTTTTGTAACTCTCCAGTACTACTTTCAAATACTTAAAGAAAAGAATTCTTTCCAGAGTTTATAGTTAACATCTCTGTATTACTCCAATACAGCCTAAAAATATATACTAGTTAACTTCAAAAGTAATGTGAAATAAAGACATTACTAGATTTTTTTTTTTAAAAAAGATGAGATGATATGACACCTGTAGATCTGGATTAAAAATAATACTAAAGGATATTCCTCAGAGAGAAAGAAAATTGCCACATACAGAAAACACAGAAATGTGGGAAGCAATGAAGAACAATGAAAAGGAGAAATATGAAAATATAAAAATAAAACTGTGTAAAACAATTATTAAAGTCTAGGGATCACAGAATATGTGCAAAATTAAAAAGTATGATAATAATACAACAGATGGGAGAGATTTAAATGGGGTTAGTGTTTCATGGTCCTATAATTTATAGAGAGTCTTGAAAAATCTAAATGCTAAGTATATTTGGAAGTACTAATAAATCAAGAATGCATGTAGTAATATTTAAGGCATCTAATAAAATAATATTAAAATGATTTATAAAACAATCTAGTGGAAAAAGAAAAGAAATGCTTAATCATTTTATTTATCCAAAATAAATCATTCCACTCCAAGCTGCCCTGGGCCACGAAGAGCCACACAGGTAGATAAGACACAATAGTCTTTAAAACAAAGACTGTTAAAAAGAGACAAAGAAGGACATTACATAATGATAAAGAGATCAATCCAAGAAGATATAACAATTATAAATATATAAAAACCCAACACAGGAGCATGTAAGTACATAAAGCAAATATTAGTAAACATAAAGGGAGAAATTGACAGTAATACAGTAATAGTAGGGCACTTTAAAACCCCACTTATATCAATGGACAGATCATTCAGACAGAAAATAAATAAGGAAACACTAGCCTTAAATGACATGTTAGATGAGATGTATTTGATAAGTATATACAGAACATTTCATCCAAAAGAAGAACACACATTCTTTTCAAGTGCATATGGAATATTCTCTAAGATAGACTGATCACATGTTTGGCCACAAAACAAATCCCAATAAATATAAGAAGGCTGAAATCATAACAAGAATCTTTTCTGATCACAATGATATGAGACTAGAAATAAACTACAGGGAAAAAAATGCAAAAACCGCAAACAACTGAAGTCTAAACAACATGCTACTAACCAAACAATGGGTCACTGGAGAAATCAAAGAGAAAATCAAAAAGTGCCTTGAGACAATGTAAATGGAAACACGATGATCCAAATCTACAGCATGCAGCAAAAATAATTCTAAGAGGGAAATACAGCAATCCAAGCCTACCTCAAGAGACAAGAAAAATCTCAAATAAACAGGCTAATTTTACCCTTAAAGGAACTAAAACAGGGAAAACAAACAAAACCAAAACTAGTAGAAGGAAAGAAATAAGAAAAATCAGAGCAGAAATAAATAAAATAGAGACTAAAAAAAAAAAAAGAAAAGATCAATGAAACTAAGACCTGGTATTTTGAAAAGATAAAATTGATAAACCTTTATCCAGACTCATCAAGACAAAAAAGAGAGAGGGCCCCCAAATAAATAAAACCAGAAAAGAAAGAGAAGTTACAAGCAGGACCACAGAAATAGAAATGATCTTAAGAGATTACTAAGAACAATTATACTACCACAAAATGGACAACCTAGAAGAAATGGATAAATTCCTAGAAATGTACATTTCCTAAGACTGAATCAGGAAGAAATACACAGTATGAACAGACCAATTACCAGTAATTAAATTAAATCAGTTATCAAAAAGCTCCCAATAGAAAAATGTCCAAGGCCAGTCAGCTTCACAGGTAATGTTTCTACAAAACATTTTAAAAACAGTTAACACTTATTCTTCTCAAAGTATTCAAAAAACTGCAGAGGAAGGAACACTTTCAAACTCATTCTCTGAGGCCAGCATTACCCTGATATCAAAACCAAACAAAGACATACACACACAAGAAAAAAAAAAAAAAAAACAAGAAAGAAAAGAAAAAGATAAGAAAATTACAGGCCAAATCACTGATGAACATAGACGCAAAAATTCTCAACACACCAAATTCAACAATACATTAAAAGGATCACACACCATGATCAAGTGGGGTTTACCCTAGGGATGTAAGGATGGTTTAATATCCATATATCAATCAACATGATACACCATATTAACAAAATGAAGGATAAAAATTACATGATCACCTCAATGGATGAGGAGAAAAGCATTTGACAAAATTCAACATCCATTTATGATAAAAAATTTCTCAAGAAAGTGGGTATAGAGGAAATGTACCTCAGTGTCATAAAGGTCAAACATGACACACCCACACCTAACACCATACTTAATAGCAAAAATTTGAAAACTTTTCCTCTACGGTCCTGAAGAAGACATGGATGTCCACTCTAGCCACTTTTATTCAACCTAGTATTGGAAGTCCCATTCACAGTAATTAGGCAAGAAGAAGGAATAAAATGCAGCCAGATAAAAAAGCAAGTATTAAAACTGTCATTATATGCAGATGACACAATAGTATAAAGAGAAGCCCTAACGACTCCAATAAACAAGTGTTAAAACTAATAAATTCATTCAGTAAAGTCACAGGATACAGAAATCTGTTGCATTTGTATACACTAATAACAAACTATCAGAATGAAAAATTGAGAAAACAATCCCATTTACGGTTGCATCAGACAGAATAAAATACCTAGGAATAAATCTAAACGAAGAAGTAAAAGACTTGTATTCTGAAAACTTTAAGACACTGATGAAAGAAATTGAAGATAACACAAACAAATGGAAAGATACACTGTTCTCATGGATTGGAAGAGTTAATATTGTTAAAATAACCATACTACCCAAGGCAATCTACAGATTCAGTGCAATCTCTATCAAAATACCAATGGCATTCTAGAACAAACAATTCTAAAATTTGTATGGAAACACAGAAGGCCCCAATAACCAAAGCAATATTGAGAAAGAAGAGCAAAGCTGGAGGTATCATGCTCCCTGATTTCAAACTATACTACAAAGATACAATAATCAAAAACAGACTGGCACAAAAAACAGACGCATGGATCAATGGAAAAGAATAGAGAGCCCAGAAAGAATCCCACATTAATATGGTTAATTAATCTATGACAAAGGAGACAAAAATATACAGTAGGGAAAAGACATCCTCTTCAATAAATGGTGTTGGGAAAACTGGACAGCTACATGCATAGAATCAGACTGGACTACTTTCTCACAAAATACATAAAAATAAACGCAAAATGAATTAAAGGTTTATATGTAAAAACTGAAACCATAAAACTCCTAGAAGAGAGCATAGGCAGTATTCTCTTTGACATCAGTCTTCGCAATATTTTTTTGGATCTGTCTTCACAGGCAAGGGAAACAAAAGCAAAAATAAACAAATGAGACTACATCAAACTAAAAAACTTCTTTACAGCAATATAAACTATCACTAAAACAAAAATGCAGCCTACTGAATGGGAGAAGATATTTGCAAAAAATATATCAGATAATTGGTCAATACCCAAAGAACTCATAGAACTCAACATCAAAAAACAAACAACTCAATTAGGAAATGGGCAGAGAACCTGAATAGACATTTTTCCAAAGAAGACATTCAGACGGCCAACAGACACATGAAAAGATGTTCATCATCACTAATCATCAGGTAAATGCAAATCAAAACCACAATGAGATATCACCTTACGCTTGTCAAATGGCTATCATCAAAAAGAACACAAGTAAAAAATGTTGACAACGTAAAGAAAAGGGAATCCTCATACACCATTGGTGAGAATGTTAATTGGTGCAGCCACTGTGGAAAACAATATGGAGATTCCTCAAAAAACTTAGAACTACCATATGATCCAGCAATTCCACTCCTGGGTATATATCCAAAGAAATGAAAACACTAATTTGAAAAGATACATGCACACCAATATTCATTGCATCATTATTTACAATAGCCAAGATATGGAAGCAACCAAAGTGTCCATCAATAGATGGACAGATAAAGAAGATGTGGTATATACACAATAGAATATTACTCAGCCATAACACAGAATGAAATCTTGCCATTTGTGATAACATGGATGAATCTAGAGGGTATTATGCTAAGTGAAATAAGTCAAACAAAGAAATACAAATACCATATGGTCTCACTTATATGTGTAATCTAAAAAAAAAAACAAAAACAAATGATCAAAATAACAAAAATGGACTCACAGATACAGAGAACAAATGGGGTTGACAGAGCAAAGTAGGGTAGGTCAGAGTGAAATAGGTAAAGGGGATTAAGAGTTACAAGCCTCCAGTTATAAAATAAATAAGTCACAGAGATATAATACACACCATAAAGATTATCATCAATAATTTTGTAATAACTTTTTATAGGGACACATGGTTACTAGACTTATTGTGGTGATCATTTCATAATGTATGCAAATTTCAAATCACTATGTAAGATACATGAAATTAACATAACATTGTATATTAACTATATTTCAATTTAAAAATCTGGCTTTTCTATATTAATATTTGGAAAAGTAGGTATTAAGGCAAAAAACATTGCTACAAAAGAAAAGGGACATTTCAGTATAATAAACAAATTAATACACCAGGAAACGATAACAATTGTGGTTAGTATGCACCCAAATTAAATGGCTTCAAAATATATAAAACAAATGTTGACATAACTAAAAGGAGAAATTAACAGATTTATAATCAGAGTGGAAGATTTAGCAAATTTCTTTCAGTGATTGACAAAATAACCATGAGCAGACCAAAAAAAGTATAGAAGTTTGCTCAAGATGAATAATCCTGATCTAACTGACATACAAAGAACACTGTAATTAATAGTAACAGATAAATATTATTTTCACATGCCTATGAAGCACTTACCCAAATAGATCTCAAATTAGCCTCTCAATCATATCTCAAAAAGTTTCCAAGGAATGAAATTATATGAAATGTATAACACGACCATGGTGAAATTAAGCTAGAAATCAACAACAACAACAACAAAAATAATTAGGAAATACCTGAGTGTTTGGTAATTAAGTTTTCTTTTTGTAAATCATAATGGAAATTAGATTAGAAAACATTTTAGCCCTGTAATAATGGAAATTCAACTATCAATATGTTGTGTATTTGTGATTAGAGGGAAATCAATAGCCTTTAGTGCATATATTAGGAAGAAGGAAGCCTAGAATTTAATGAGCTCACTAACCAGCTTATAAGTTAGAAAAATAAAAACAATTACACCTAAAGAAAGTAGAAAGATGAAAATTATAAGTTAATAAAATAGCAAACAAATAAACAATTTTTAAAAATCAGTAAGTCCATGTTTGGAGACAATTCTTCTTGGTTCTCTTGTGGTTTATTTGGTTGGTGATCTCAAGATATGCCAGTGAGGGAACTGAGAGAGTGAGAGAGGAAGGAGCAAAGCCAAAGATAAGGATGTATAACTGAGGCTGAGATTGTTTTATAACAATAGATGATGTATTTTGCTACAAACTCCCGTGAAGCTTACCAATATTTTACAAACTATATGTAAAAATTTTGTGTCTTAAAGATGGAAGTCCAGAGCATTTATAAACCAGCCCTTAACACCCACTTGGTAAGGAATGCTCCTGGCACCTTAACCACTCTCTACGTTTGGACTCTGCTTACGTGGAGGTGGAGTTCCCACAGCATTAGCTTAGGCTGTGGGGCAGAATGTAGTAAACTACAATGTGTGCTCAAGATGAGGTACTAGCAGCACGTGTGGCCCAGTAGCGGTACAACATGGATTGCAACTGACTGAAGGTACTCTCTTGCCCTGGGCCCCTGTTAAAAACTAACAGTATTCTGAATCACACCGTATACATCAGCAGTAGCAGTATTTTCAAGTACATTGATATGCTGCCTCGGAAACTGAGAGAAAACCTCATAGTTCAGTCATCTTTATATGTGGTAAGAATAAAAAGTGCAATAAATTTTCTTATACTTGAGAGAGCTGTCCCCAAATGCCCCAGACTATTGATTCACTTTTGAGACAGGACTCTGAATCTTTAGAGTATTTATCTCCCATTCTTTGCACATATGTGTTACACTACAAAATCCAAAGTACTTCCTTCCCCTTGTTAACAAGATTATGTTAGGATGACTCACCAAAACAGTAAGCCAGCATTAGGGAAGAAAAGCAAGGTCCCTGCAGACTACAGTGAGACCGAGAAGAATTAACATGATCTTGGGGCAAGAAGTTAATGTGTACTGGTCTTCCTCCCAGGTGAATGTGAATACTTTTGATCCTCATTTCTGAAGTTGATTAAAATAAATTATTCCTCATATCAGTAGTCACAATCCAAGAATTTTAGGCTATGTTGATCAGTTCCAGTAAAAGCACCACATCCAGCACAGCAGCTAAGATTGGGGCCCCACTTACTATTCTGTCATTTTCCACAGCTCATTTGCTTCTCCCCTCAGGAATGTACAGGTGAATTAAACTGGGATATGCTGGTAATCACTGCATCTTCATTCTTTGAGGATGACATTATTCACTGCAAATTATCCTAGGATCCGGTATTCCTTCTGATTTACAATTTAGGCCTGAAATAGGGGCAGTTTCTGGGGCTTTTGTTTTGTCCTTCTTGACACGGACTCTTAGTAGCTATAGTAGACTCCATAGTAGCCAATCTGGCATTTGTTTAGTTTATCATTCCCAATATGCACTCTTGGAAACCAAGAAATAATGATGATATTTCTGTTCTTTCAATATCAGAATCAGTTAATGGTTAGTATCTAATAGCACATGAAAGAATTCTGTATATTCTTTTTCTAAGTATACTCTACTAAATGGCAGCAGAGTTCTTTAGGGGAGAGTTTACAATAAGGGACATTACAACGTCCTTTGCCAAAGAGATCTAGCCTCCACTTCAATCCAAATGCTCAGGGTTTGAACTTAGGTCTGAAAATCAGGTGAGTTATAACAATTTCCATTCGGGGATCCAACATCAGCCTTCTGCTTGTCAGCTATATATATATTTTAAGTTACATATGTCCACATCCTATGCAGCAGCCGTACTGTCAAAAAAGAACATGATCTATTAGCCACCACCACAGATCACTGTGGGATAAGGCACCTAGAGGTCACTCTGGTAATGTTATCAGTTAAGATTAACTACACTTTTTAAAAATGTAATTCCACAGAAAAACTTTGAGAAATGTTGTAAAAACATGCCTCTCTCAGCAGGAGCAAGAGCTGGGTTTTTTATTCGGATTTCTTCAATCATGACATAGATACGCTCTCAAGGAGTGCATACCCTGATATTCAAATCTGTTACCTTTGCAAAGTAACTTCCAATTCTTCAGTAAAGACAAACAAACAAAATTTTAGGCAAAGAAACACAAGTGCTGTCAGTTGGAAATGGTCTGGAACTCACTGATAGGATGTAGATGTGGCACCAGCATTTGCTACATTGCACCCCTTGTACTATGCAGATCCACTTACTGTCTGACATATGGAGATATCCTTTGAGTTGTAAAGCTGTATACACAAGTCTTGTCTTTCCCTAGAAATATTTATTCAGATTCCAAAGTGTGAGGACCCAGGATCCTTCCCATTATATTCCCAAAGAGACTCTTAGAAGGAGAGGAAGGACAGCTGGCTCCTTCTTTACTACAAATGCCAAAGTTATTTTCTGCGATACTTGCCTACAGTAGATCCTGTTACATGCAGGATTACATATGGTTCCTCTCACATCATCCCAGGGATAAGAATAAGGGCAAAGTGAGCCCTAAACAGTTAACAGTGTATATAAGTAATTATAACCTACCCTGTTCCAGAATTTTCATGCTGGCGTTCAAGACAATATTAATGAATGTAGACACTAAAGACTTAATAAACTCCTTTTTCCTGCCTGCTTATCTACTGTCAAGAGGAATCCAAAATGACAAAGCAGCAGCCATAATCCTGACTAAGGGTCAGGATTAGTGGACCCTTACTTGTGTTCCCTGATAGAAACATACCTCCCCTCCCCCTTTTCCCCCAAGCCACCACTCCCCACACTTTAGTTTCTTTATTCCAATGGTGCTTAAAGCTGTGCACATAGAAACACAAATTCCGAAACGGGTCATGGAAATGACAATGAGAGAAGCAAGTCTTATTTCCATGCAGTAGTTCTCAAAGCAGTGTATTCTACCTGTCAGGGATATAGTGCCACAAAATGGCCGTTGGTTCAAATTATATATTTTATCTTAAAATATAGCGGCGCAACTTCACCAGATGTCGTATCCAGCTTTGTACATTAGGTAAGCATTTACCTAATCATTACAATGTTTTCCCATTCAGGTTTTGGGAATGACTTTTAGCAAAATTTTCCCCACAGCCATAGGAGATGAGAGTCTCTTTAATCCTCCCATAGACTCTTTCTACATTTCACTGTGTATCATGAGTTGGCAGTTAGCTGAAATGAGCCTGTCATTTTCTTCTTTCATAGCATTTCTTCTCTCATTGCACTGAATAGAAAATACCCAAATGCACATTCATTTTAATAGTCAGTATCATTATATCTCTCATGCAATGGCATAAACCAGTGTTTCCTGGAGTAGTCTGAAGGGTCTAAGCATAATCTTAACCCCTTAGCATAGATGGGTTCTTTAGGCAAAGAAATGCAAGTGCTGTCAGTTGGAAATGGTCTGGAACTCACTAATAGGATGTAGATGTGGCACCAGCATTTGCTACATTGCGCCCCTTGTACTATTCAGATCCACTTACTGTCTGACGTATGGAGATATCCTTTGAGTTCAGAAATGAGGCAGGTGGGTTCTTAACCACTGTGCCACCAGCAGATGTCCCAGCCATAGGAATAGATATATAAAGAGTCTGGGGTTTTTGAGAAGGAATCACACTCAAGAGAAAGCAAATATAAAAGATGGCTTCCACTGGTTTTTTTTTTTGTACATCAGGGTATAAGACATGAAGCCAACAAACTAAAGAATATAAATGAGGGAATCACAATAAAATGGAACCTTCTAACTCAGCTGATCCTGGGACACATACTCCTCTGGGTTCCTAGTTGCAAGCTTAAAATGTCCTCGCTCATTAGGCCAGTTTAATCAGGCTTCCAATTTCTTCCAGTAGAAATCATCTTAACTGATATATGTGGTATGACAATGTTATCTGTCTAAAAATGAACAAATTTTATCTATCATAAGTAAATTCAAGGGGAAAAAGAATACAATTGCACTTAAGATTAAACAGTAATTATTTTTGACATATTTTCCAGCGAATTGAGATATAATTGAAATATTGTGTAAGGTGCACAACATGACAATTTGATTCACATATATACTGTGAAATGATTACTACAATAGGGTTAACACCTCGATCATTGCACATAATTACCTTTCTTTGTAGTATAGTGAAAACTTTTGAGATTTACTCTCTTAGCAAGTTTTAAGTAAACAATACAGTACCATTAACTATATTCACCATGCTTTAAACTAGATCCCCAGGACTTATTCAATTTATAACTGGAAGTTTATACTCTTCGATCAACATCTCCCCATTTCCCCTATCCCAGACTCCTGGCAAGCACTATTTATGAGTTCTTTATGAGTTCAGCTTTTTCAGATTCCACATAAGGATGAGATCATACAGTATTTGTTTTTGTCTGTCTGACTTCTATCAGTCAGAACAATGCCCTCAAGCTTTATCCTTGTGTTGCAAAAGGCTGATTTTCTTCCTTCTTGTGGCTGAAATATATTCCAGTGTTTATGTGTGTGTATGTGTGTATCACATTTCATCATTTCATCCATTATTGGGCACATAGGCTTTTTCCATGTCATTATTTACTATTGTGAATAATGATGCAATGAACATGGCGGTGTATATACTTTAAGGTGATAATCACCAAATTCCCTGCTTCCAAACTAAATCCTGAAGTGAAGTCAAATTTCACCTGTTCTATGAATTGGAGTCTGATATTTTAACTATTCTATGCATATATTAAGGTGGATCACATTAAGTTCCATTTTGCAAAGTCAAAAATGATCAAATATTGGGACTTTCCTGGTGGCACACTGGTTGAGAATCCACCCGCCAACGCAGGGACAAGGGTTCAATCCCTGGTCCAGGAGGATCCCACATGCCACGGAACAACTAGGCCCATGCGCCACAACTACTGCGCCTGCACTCTAGAGCCCGCGAGCTCGCGTGCCACAGCTACTGAGGCCCGCATGCCTGGAGGCCGTGCTCCGCAGCAGAAGTCACCACAATGGGATGCCTGCCCCGAAACGAGGAGTAGCCCCCACTCGCCACAGCTACAGAAAGCCTGCGTGCAGCAATGAGAACCCAATGCAGCCAAAAATAAATAAATAAATAATCAAATATTAACAATTTCATATGGAACAACCAATTTGTAATCTCAAAAATAAGTATGTAATACTAAAATATTGCACTGTTTTATATTTTTCTATTTTTATATCCATTTTCCTATATAGCCAATGTGATAGAAATTAGGCAGACAAAAATGAATAAGACCTAGTCCCTTCCCTTAAAGAGCTTACAGCTGATACCTAATAGGTATAAAGTAAATAAATGAAGTTATGAATCAATGAATACATACAGAATGTAACTGGCTGATACAGGGCAGATAGAGGAGTAAATAAAACATTGAAAATGTAAATGAAATCATAGGAAGTGGGTAAAACAGCCATTTATTACCTGTAAGTTACTAAGCAAATGCTTTGTAAATAACAATAGTGATAATAATACCTTCAATATATTATTCCCCACCTTATAATTAACATCACATAATTTCAGAGAGTTGATTTTTGTATCTTCCATGGTGAACCATGTTGGGGTTTTTCTCTTAATTTTGCACAAGCAAAAGATTTTTTAACGTGGCAAGCAGATATACATACATACATCTCAGTTATGAGGTATTGTAACAATTTTCTTTACGGGGGATATATAGGCTCTTTCTTTTTTTTTGGATGTAAGTTAAGTAGATAGTGTTTAGATGCAGGCTTGTTTGTAAGCAAGAGCATCTGGAAGTTCTGTAATTTGATAGTTATACAAAGACAATATATAATACACAATGTTGAGCATCAGTATAAATACAGAATTTTGCTACAACGCTTGTTCACCATAGAGGACACATTATTCCTTTATTAAAGAAGGCAAAATTTAATCTGTTAAAAAATGTTCTGAACAAGTTCCAGATCTAGAAAGCAATTTATAGTAAAATTCAAACTAAAGAACATGCTGTTCACTTTGTTTTCACATTATGTGATATATATTTTTTTCCAGAATGAAAAAAAAAGTACGGACTCCTGTTAGACTCACAACCACAGTAAATTCACCCTTGAATTTAGTAAGCCAGGATAGTGGATATCTTCAGTTTGGATTTCTTCCACTTTAGATATTTATTTACTTCAGAACCTGAGTACTAAGAATATTGAGGTGAAAACTAGACATGTAGACTGAAAATACATTTGGATAAGAAGCATTTCAGGAATGGCAGAGCAAGACCTCTGAAAAGCTGCTCCTCCATAAAAGCAATGATAATGATTGGCAAAATCAACTTTTTAGAACTCTAGAAATCAACCAAATGCGTGAAAAGTACCTTAGAAAACATTATTCAATAAAAAAGTAAGATAAGTGAGGTTTGAAATGTTATAATAGGCCCTGTGCCCACGCCTTACTCCCTACTTTACAGTAGTCTTGAAAAACAATAGCCTGGCTAGCAGCAACTGTGAAAACCAGCAGCCCTGCAGACATTGGAGGGAGCAGAATGGATTAAAAAAATCCCCTTCCTAACCAACATGGTCACGATACAGCCCGCTGCCTCCTAGGCAGACAGAAATGGACTCAGAAATCAAGGAAGAAACTCCTGTGCTTGAGGAATTCATTTCATGTTGTGGAGCTGAAACACAGGTTCTAAAATGTGGGCCCTGGATTGACCGCGTTAATACTCAAAGTGCCAACAGACCTAAGCTGCTTATTTTCTTTATTACTGGTAACACAGGTTTTTCTGCCTTTTATGTGCCATTTGCAAAGGCTTTGTATTCTTCAACAAAAAGACGCTTTCCAGTTTGGGTTATCAGTCATGCTGGGCATGCCGTGGCCCCCAAAGACAAGAAGATTCTGACAACTTTCGGACGATCCGAATGCTCGAGAAATTAAGGACATCTATGGACTCTGTGGTCAAGGAGAATACAAACTAGCTTTCCTGAGAACTGATGTGCCAAAGGAAATGAAACTCGTGGTCATTGGTCATTCTGTAGGCTGCTATTTTTCCCTTCAGATTCTGAAGCACGCCCCTGAGCTCCCAATAATTCGCTGCTTTCTGCTCTATCCAGCAATTGAGCGAATGACTGAGTCACCCAACAGCAAGCTCGCCAATCCACTTTTGTGCCGGCTTTGATATGTTCTCTATGTGCCTGGCTACTTACTACTTAAATCATGGCCTGAGAAAATCAAGTCCTCGATGATCAGAGTGCTCCTTCGAATGATTAACGTACAGAGTGAATTTTCCTTTCTGAATGCATTGGAACCATTCTGCCTCATTAGTGCTGCCTACCTTGGGAGCCAAGAAATGATGGAGGCGGTAAAGAGACAATGAAACCATAAAAGAACATGTACCTAAGCTCACATTTTACTATGATACTACAGATGGTTGGTGTCCAAAAGCATACTATGAAGACATGAAGAAAGATTTTCCAGAAGGAGATATTCAACTCTGTGAGAAAAAAAATACTTCATGCGTTTATCCTCTATTTGTTTACCAGGAGCCCAACATGGAAGCTGACTGGCTAAAGGATGATCTGTCTAAACTATAAATACTGACACAAGGAACAAGCACTGACATAGAGGCAGTAGGTGTACTGCCTCTTAGTAGTAAGTAGTATACTTAGTAGGTAAATGTTAACTTTTAATGTTTTATATTAGAAGAGAAAAAAAGTGAGACCCTCTTGGCCTAGAAACTATCAGCTCCTAGCTCCCCAGGCTATAGGCTGAAATATACACAGTTGATCAATATTCCATAGGATTAACAACACATTTTCCAAGACTCCGGGAACACAGTGATCTAAACAAGGTCTCATGTTTGCACAAGATGCCCAGTGGCACCATACAGTTTTGCTAGGCAGAATCCTTGCATACAAAAGGAAATCTAAATTTAGTTGATTTTAATTGAGTTACAGTGTAGAACAGGCTCCCCTAGAGAAAATTATGAAAGACCTACTAGAAAATGTAAGAGACCTGTGAATGTTATGTGTGTAGTCGGATATGTGAAGTGTATGAGATCATGAGAAGAATATACTCAAGTTCCAGTAGAGCAGGGAGTGATGAGCAGTGGATCTTGGCAGTGGACCAGCTCTCTCTTAAGGACAGAAACTGAAGATCATCCCGGACTAACTTTGCACAGGTCTTGGCTGAGATTATCAGAATCAGACTGGATCCCAGGATAGCCTGCACGTCCTACCTGTCACCACCATGCAGCGTGTCTCAAACCACCAAGTCAGCCTTCTGTCTGGCTGCCAGTGGAACAAACCCAAACAGAGCCAATGGCAGGGGAAGCACTGCTCGTTTCCTTCCCTGAGGAGTATGACTTCCTGATCTACCTTCAGTAGTCAGTGAATAAATTTTGTCAGATATTCTTCTGGTAAACTAACAACTAATAAGAGTTATTGAAGGATCCTAACTATACCTTCCTCCACAGCCAGCCAGCAAGCTCTGCTGGCTCCTCTTCTCCAGAGCCAAGATGGGGAGGCACTGGGCTGTCCCAAATCAACCCTGTACCTGCCCACATGCAACTGCCCCTTCTGTGATTTTCTTCAGTCAAATTCCATTGAGGACCAGCAATGAGCCAAGTACTATATAAGCAGTGAAGATAGATTGTTAGCTACATTATGATTCTTGTCTGATGACAATCTTCTATAAGTAATTTTTGAAAGGGCATCTTTAAATTGCTGAATAGAGAATCACCATAAATGAGTTTTCCACTTCTGCATTAGCTTTGTTAGTCAGAAAGAAATTATTTCACTAATGAACCAAAAGAACTGATTAAATTATGTGAATTCACGCTCTCTGGACACCTTGGGGTTCAGTAAAGAAGAGGCTTGTTCTCTGACCTAGAGTAGGCTAATGATATGGCTTCCTACACTGACTGAATCCTGGGACCTTAGGAGCCAATAAATCCCACTGACTGCAAAGATGGCTGATGATAGATAGAAGCATTCTATTTTCTCCTAGAGGAAATTCCTCATGGTGTTATCATTCCTTAAGGACAATGGGATGTTGTCCTTCTTCTCAAAACCTAAAGCCCCCTGATGAAAGATTCAGCTCTGATATGCTCCCAACCCAGTGGTAAGTGTTGAATGAGTTACGATCCTCTGGCATGGCTTCCGTATCGGGGCAAATGACTTCTCAGAGGGTAAGAGCCAAGCTCCAGGCAAGGAGGTCTCCTGGCCCCAGGAAAGGAGCCAGTAGGTGCATAAGCCATTGGTGCAAGGCTGCATACAAAGTCCTTACTGGCAACTGTGTGGGGAGGCCTTCTGGAAATCTTATGTTGGGAGCTGGGTCTCATGGCTCTGAAGTGCCGTGCACACAGGAGACGCTCAACAGTACGAACCTGAAGCACTTAAGCAAGTACTGGGTAAATTGTGCTACTGGAATAAAGAATAGCATGCCCAGCTTTTCTTTTAGTGTTATTTTACAACATTACTTCATATTTCAGGAGTCCACATGTATGAAATTATATCTGATACACCAAAGTTTACCAGAGCTTAAAAAATGATAAGAAGTAAAACAATAAAGTAAAAGATACTGGCTCTTAATTCCTGTTTATCATCTAAGCACCAAATGAATTTTCAAAATAAATGTTTTACCCACACTTAATGACCTTGCCTGGCCTGATCTCTGTCTGTTGAGGGAGGAAGGGTAAAATCTTAGTGTCCTCCTGAGTTAGACTAGGGTCAAAGTCTCCCTCTTAAATTGAAAAGCCATTTTTTCAATGGTTGTTTTAGAGAAGGAAGAATCAGATTTCAGGAAATTGAAGTTCATTTTATTTCATAAGGAATTAAACAAAAATGTTTCCATGCATATGTATGAGGTGACAAGGTATGTGAACTCTGGAGGCCTTACCATCTGTGTGATTTTAGACAACTTCATCTAGTTTCTCCATGCCTCATTGTCTTCATTTATAAGATAGGATTAATAATAATACATACCTCATATTGTTAGAAGATTTCAATGCGATGATTAAATGAAAGCATTTAGCAAAATGCCTAAACAAGAGTATCTTCTCAATAAAGATTGGCTATATTAATAAATATCATTAAACATTATAATAATAAAAATAAACAAAAGACTAAAGTTGGTAAGCAGGGGATGAAATCCATTTTCCAGAAGCATTTCTGCCTATATATACTGGTCGGTCACTTAGATTATTTAATAACTTCATCTGGGGTTATCTAGTGCTAAGTGAAAGGCCTGAACAAAAAATCATGACCAGTTGTTCCCAGTCTGCTCTGGACCGTGGGGAAGAATCTCCAGAGGCAGCCCCTGTGGCTTTTTGTGGCTGGATGTCCAAGGCAGCAGCCCTCTCACCATTGGCCTCTCCACTCAACCCTTGAAGAGCCAGTGACCTCCAAAGTCTTGATTTTTCTTTGTCCTTCATTATATTAAAATTAAATTTAATTCCAGACTTGAGGAGACACAGCAACTTAATATAATACCTGATTCTGGATTAGATGCTTTTGTTGCTTTAAAAAAAAAAAAAAAACACTCTTGGGACAGTTTGCAAAACTTCATTGAATGGGATCTGAAGATTAGCTGGGAATAAGAGATCAATGTTAATTTTCTGATTTCAGTGGTTGTATTGTGGATAACTAGGAGAATCTCTTTACCTGTACTGAAGACACACTAAAATGTCTGGGAATCACGGAGCATTATGTCAATTTACTTTCAAATGGTTCAGAGGAAAAAAAAGTTATCTGTACTTGCAACTTTTTTGTAAGTTTGAGATGATTTTGAAATGTATACAAATAATTATTTAGAAAAATAAAAGAAATCCCCTTCAAGTTCCATCCCAGATTATTTTCACTATCTACCTGTCTGTACAGTTCCCCAAAAGCTTAAATCTCAGAATCAGAGCTTGTTCGTGGAAAACAGTCTATACCATGGGTCTTTATCTAAAATAATCAGTGGCAACTGTTTAAAATCTCACCTGCCTGAGGTGACAATAGGAAGAGGATGACCAAAAACTTAAAAGTTAAAAATGGAGAATGAGATTAATAGTGGACTTTTTAAGCTTTAACTTATTCCTAGAAATCAAGAAGATAATGCCCATGTGAAAGCTTGTGTTCATGCCAAAGAAAAAGGAAAGAAGACCTAATCCTCAGCTCTGTCTGACCGTGAAGCTCTGACAAGGAGGAAGTGAATGAAAGCTAAGACAGAGTTGTAAACTGCCTGCATGAGCAATGAAAGGAAACACCAAAACAAATATAGGGCTCTTCTGCTAAGACTGGGAGACTTAATGGCTCAAAGCATTTAAGAAAATCTCTTTCAAATCATTAGCTGAAATTGACACCAACGAAGCAGAGCCTTCAGTGGCCACACAAGTCAAAGAATATAGACCTTACAGAATTAGTCCAGGAAAGACATCAAACAAACAAATAGCAATAAGAACAACAAAAATAACTCAACAATCAGCAATAACACAAACTTTAGGGGAGGGGAGGATCTGAGTCACCAGATCCCACATTATACTACTTAAAATATATAAGTTTCAATAAAACATTTTGAGACACACAAAAAACAAAAACAAAAAAGCATGACCCATGCACAAGGAAAAAAGGCAGTCAATAGAAATTACCCCTGAGAAGGTTCAGACATTGGGCTTAATATTCAAAGCCGATATAACTATGTTCAAAGAGCTAAAGGAAACCATGTCTCAAGAATTAAGGAGACTGTGGGAACAATGTCTCAACAAACAGATATTAATCAAGATAGAAACTATTAAAAAAGAAAACAGAAATCAGTCTATAGTTGAAAAGTATAATAACTAAAATGAAATAAAATACTCACTAGAGGGGATAAACAGCAGACTGGAATGGAGAGAAAAAGAAAGAAATAGTGAACTTGAAGATAGGTCAATTAAGGTTATCCAATCTGAGAAACAGAAAGAAAAAAAGAATAAAGAAAAATAAATATAGTCTCAGAATACTGTGACATACCATCAAGCTTACTAACATATGCATAATTGGAATCTCAAGAGAGGAGAATGGAGAAGAAAGAATATTTGAATAAATAACAGTAAAAAAATTTTTTAAAAAGAAAATAAACTCTCCAAATTTGATAAAAAACATTTATCTGCCCATCCAAAAAGCTCAGTTAACTCCAAGAAGGATGAACTAGAGAGATCCACTTCTAGACACATCATAGTGCAACTGATAAAAGCCAAAGACAAAAAGGATGATGAAAGCAGGAAGAGAGAAGCAACTCATCACATATGAGGAATTCTCAATAAAATTAACAGCTGACTCTTCATAGGATAATGGATGCCAGATGGCAGTGGGATGACATATTCAAAGTGCTGAAAGAAAATGAATGTTAACTAAGAATTCTGTATTCAGCAAAACTATCTTTCAAAATTGAAGGAGGAATTAACACATACCCTAATAAACAAAAAATGAGAGATTTCATCACTAGAAGACTTCCCTCATAAGAAATATTAAATGAGTCCTTCAGGAAAAGACACTATACGATAACTCAAATCAATGGGAAAAAATAAGAGCACTGGTGAAAGTAACTGCATAGGTAAATACAAAAGACATTGTGAATGTATTTTTCTTTGTAATGCTTCACTTCTGTACAAAGAAAAAATTATAAAACTATGTGGATGAACTTATATAAAAGTGTTTATTTATATGAAAATAGGACAAAGAAGTGGAGAATGGAGCTATATTGGGGCAAAGTTTTTATACGTTATATAAATTCAATTTGCCTTAATATAAACTAGATTGCTTTACTTAGGATGTTAATTGTAATCCCTAGGAGATCTACCAAGAAAATAACTAAAAAATATGATAGGGAAACAAAAGAGAGTTAAATACCCTAGAAAATATCTATTTAGCAAAAAAGAAGTAGTAAAAAAAAAAAAAAGGAATAACTGTACAAAAAAGACTTAAGATAGATAGAAAAAAATAGCAAAAATGTCAGACTTAAGCTTCACCTAATCAGTAATTGCATTAAATCTAAGTGGATTTAACACTCAAAAAAATTCTGACTGGCAGAAGGGATTAAAAAACATGAACTGGGTCTACCCTGGTGGCGCAGTGGTTAAGAATCTGTCTGCCAATGCAGGGGACACAGGTTCGAGCCCTGGTCCGGGAAGATCCCACATGCCATGGAGCAACTAAGCCCATGCGCCACAACTACTGAGCCTGTGCTCTAGAGCCCGCGAGCCACAACTACTGAGCTGCATGTCACAACTACTGAAGCCCGCAGGCCTAGAGCCCGTGCTCCACAACAAGAGAAGCCACTGCAATGAGAAGCCCACACACCACAACAAAGAGTAGCCCCCGCTCGCCACAACTAGAGAAGGCCCACACGCAGCAATGAAGACCCAACACAGCCAAAAATAAAAAATAATTAAATAAATAATTTTTTTTAAAAACCATGAACTAATTGCTGTCTGCAAGTTATGCACTTTAGATTCAAAGCCATAAATAGGTTGAAAGTGAAAGGAAGGAAAAAAATATACCATACAAAGAACTGCAGTTACTATAATATTATCAGCCATAATAGACTTAAAGACAAAAATAACCAGAGACAAAGTAGGATATTTTAGAATATAAAAGGTCAACCCACAGAAAGATATGATAATTATAATCATATATGTACTTAATGCCCTAAAATACATGAAGCAAAAATTGACATAATTGAAGGGGAAAACAACTCAAGAACAATCACTAGAGACTTTAGTATTCCACTTTAGATAGTGGATAGAAATACTAAGCAGAAGAAAAACACAGAAATAGAAGAATTAAGCAACATTTAAAAAATCAACTTAGACAAGACAACTTATAGACTTAGACATCTATAAAACAACCAATCCAACAATAGAGTATATACGTCAGAGTATTATTCTTAAGTGTATGTGGAATATTCACCAAGATAGACCATTTGATAGGCCTTAAAGTAAGCCTCAATGAATTCTAAAAGATTTAAATGATACAAAGTATAATCTCCAACCACAATGGAATTAAATGAGATATCAATAAAGGAAAGAAATTTGGGGATTACACAAATATGTGGAGAATAAACAATATGCTCTTAAAAAACTAATGGCTCAAAAAACAAATTACAAGAAAAATTTTAAAATACTTTGTGATGAATAAAAAGCACAAAATACCAAAACTCAGGAGATTCAGTTAAAGCAGTGTATAGAGAGAAATTTATAGCTGTTATCACCTGTATTAAAAAAGAAAGATCTCAAATGAACACCCCAACTTTTCACCTGAAGAAACAAAAAGATCAATCAAAACCGAAAGCAAGCAGAAGGAAAAAAATAATAAAGGATAGAGCAGAAGAAAAGGACATAGAAATAGAAAAACAAATAGAGAAAACCAACAAAAGTTGTTTCTCTGGAAAGGTTTAAACAAAATTAGCAAAACTTTAGCTAGAGTAACCAGGAAAGAAGAGACAAGACTCAAATGACTAAATTCAGAAAGGAAAAAGGGATATCACTATCTTCTTTGCAGGATAAAAAAAGGATACAAGATAATAACACTAGATAATATAAGGTACCTTATTTGTATGCCAAAAAAATGCAATAACTTGGATGAAATGGACAAATTCCCAGGAAGAAACAAACTACTGAAATTAACTCAAAAAATAAAATTTAAAATCTGCAAAGATTTATAAAAATAGAGTTAATTAGTAATCAAAAAAACAAAGGAAATCCCACACCCAAATCACTTTGCTGGCTTATACTAACAAAAATATTCAAAGAAGAAATAACACCAAATCTTCAGAAACCCTTCTAAAATATAGAGGAGTGATTATTTCCCAAATCATTCAATGAGGTCAACATCACCCTACTATCAAAACCAGGCAAAGACAACACAAGAGAAAAATAATCAGACTAATATCCTTTATTAATATAGATGCAAAACTTCTCAACCAAATACTAACAAATTGAGTCCAGCAATAAATTAAAAAAAAAACTGTACACTATGTCAAGTACAGTAAGACAAGGTTGGTTCAAAATACAAAAAAACAATACATGCATAATATAACACCATATTATGTAGAAGACCAAAACCATTTGATCACCTTAATAGACGTAGAAAAAGCATTTGAAAAAAACCAATACCCTTTCATTATATAAAAAAAAAATACCTAACAAAGTAGTAGCAAAAGGAAACTTTCTCAAACAATAAAGCATATCTATGAAAAATCTCCAGTTAATATCATACTTAATTGTGAAAGCTTTACCTAAGATCAGGAATAAGACAAGGATATACACTCACTCCATGTCATTTCAACATTGGAATGAGGATCCTAGCCTGGGCATTTAGGTAAGAAAAAGAAAACGAAAGCACCAATATTGGAAAATTATAAGTAAAACCACCTCTAGTTGTAGATAACATAGTTTTGTCTATAGAAAAATCATAATGAATCCATTAAGAAAAACTATAGAGTGAATAAATGAGTTCAGCAAAGTTACTGGGTACAAAATCAAAGAACAAAAGTCAATTACATTTCTAAACACTAGCAATGAACAATCTGAAGATGAAATTAAAGAAACAATTCCATTTATAATAGCACCAACAAGAATAAAATAGGAATAAATTCAACAAAAGTACAAGACTTGTAAACTTAAAACTACAAAACATGGTTGAAAGAAATTAAGGAGGTCCTAAGTACGTGGAAAACATCTCATATTCATGGATTGACAATTTGTACACTGAGGAAATACTCCCCAAAATGGCCTGCAGATTCAACACAACTGTTATCATATATTCCAGCTGTCTTTCTAGTAGATAATGAGAAGTTGCTCCTAAAATTCATATGAAAATATAAGTGACACAGAATAACCAAAACAATCTTGGAGGAAAGAACAAAGTTGGAGGATTCACACTTCCTGATTCCAAAAATTACTAAAAACCTACATTAATCAAGACATGAGGTACTGACACAAAGATAGACATGTAGGTCAATAGAATAGAATTGAGAATACAGAAATAAATTCTTACAGCATGGTCAATTGGTTTTTGACAAGTTATCAAGAAAACTCAGTGGGAAAATAATAGCTGTTTCAATGAAAGGTGTTGGGTCACCTAGATATTCACATGCAAAAGAATGAATGAAATTGGACCTGTACTTCATACCATGTACAAAAATTAATTCAAAATGGATCACAGACATAAATTTAAAAGCTAAAAATATAAAACTAAAAACTAAATACAGGAGTGAATCTTTGTGACCTTTGGTTAGGCAATGGTTTCTTAGCATTACGTTAAAAACACAAGTATTAAAGAAAAAATAGTTAAACTTCATTAAAATGAAAAACATTCATGACTCAAAGAAAACCATCAAGAAAATGAAATGATTCTCACATGGGAGAAAATATCTGCAATAATTTATCTGATAATAACATTGTATGCACAATATATAAAGGGCAACCCAATTAAAAATGTGCAAAATATTTGCATAGACATTTCTCCAAAGAAAATATACAAATGGCCAAAAGCACATGAAAAGATGCTCAACATAAGTAGTCATTAGGAAAATGCTAATCAAAACTGCAATATGATGCCACTTTACATGTACAAGAATGGCTAAAATAAAAAAGACAGGAATAAGTATTGGCAAAGCTGTGGTGAATTAGAACACTCAAAAATTGCTAGTGGGGATGTGAAAATGTGAAGCACTTTTGAAAACAATTTGGCAGTTCCTCAAAAGGTTGAACATGGAGTCACCATTTTACACAGCAATTTCAATCCTAGGTAAAAGCCCAAGAGACTTGAAATATATATTTACACAAAAGCTTGCACACAAATGTCCATAGCATCATTATTCCTGATGGTCAAAAAAGCATAAATCGTACGAATGTCTATGAACGGATGAATGAATAAACAAAAGTAGTGTACTCATACAATGGAACATTATTTAGCCATAAAAATGAATAAAGTACTTATCCATGCTACAACATGAACGAACCCTAAAAACACTATGCTAAATGAAGAAACCAATCACAAAAGATTGTACATTATATAATGCCATTTATAGGAAATGTCTAGAATAGGCAAATCTATGCAGACAGAAAGTACATCAGTGGTTTCCAGGAGCTGGGGGAAAGAAGAAAGAGGAAATGACTACAAATTGGTATGAGGTTTCTTTTGGGGGTGATGAAAAAGTTCAAAAATTAGATAATGGTGATGACTGTACAAGTCTGTGAATATACTGAAGACCACCGCATGGTATACTTTACCATGGTGAAATCTATGGTATGTGAATTAAATCTTAATAAATCTGTTAGTATAAAAGTAAATATAATTGGGAACAAGAAATCTAAAGAACATTTTTATATTTTAAAAGATTGAAATTGGTGATGAAGTACAGAGTCAAGAGTCTTAGTTTGTGTTCTCTATACCTATAAAGTGAGAAATTGACTCTACACATCAAGAAAAAGATGAAGAAAAATGTATATAAATGTGCTTTATAAAGTATATGAAGATGTGATAGAGGGGCAACAGGGACTTCATTCTTTCTGGAAACATAAAAATTCCTCTCAAAATTGTTTACCTGGCTGCTACTCCCACCTTGTTGCCCTCGGGGATGTTAACTCCCCTATACATCCTAGCTGTACTTACATATGGCCAAGCAGACAACCATGGAAAAAGTGGAAAGATATGCAAGGCCACATTATGACTGTGACTGGCCCCTTTCACCATAAAAAGAATTTAAATTCTCATTTTATGACTGCATTTGTATAAAGAAAAATATATTACTATTATATATTAAAACATTTTTATAGACTTAAAGTTGGTTTCTTCTAATTATAAAAGAAATTTAAAACATTATTGTGGGCTCCTAAAAGTAGTATGGGCCAGGCACTGTGCCTAATGCATCAGTCCTGAAGACAAGAGATCAGTGCACGGAATGGGAGCCTTAGCACAAGGTGAGTCTAAGTGCACAGAACTGTGGAATGGAGAGATGTAACATGCAGGCATCAGAGACATCTGCTATCATCAGTAATATGAATAAATATTTTTACTTAAGTCAAATAGCATATCTTCTTAGAACATCTTTCACATAAAACCATTTCTAAAATATTTGGCCTATGACTATAAATCACCAACTATATTTTATAACTGGGACAATACGTAATGGGATAAGCTTATATTACAAGACAAAATGATGCCTGATATTATTTTCTGACATTGTTTATCTGCTAGTCCTTGAAAATTGCATAGAAAGTAATTTTTTTTCTATCTAGCAACATGAATCAGTGCAATAAAAGAGACCACTGTAATAATGCTGATGTCAGAGGATAAGATAAACCCACCTTGTAGGCTCCTTCTATGTTATATAAAGAGAAATGCACAATGTACACAATGGTCATAGTTTGACCCAAGGTATAATCAAATCTGTGAAACAGTGCAGTGCCCTGTAATAGAGTTTTACTGTAATTGCTTTGTCAGGTTATCAATCTTATGCTCTACCCTAAAGAGAAAAAGTTAGTCCTGCTGCTTGCAGGTATAGAAAACTGTGGAAGACCAAGTGTATGTCAGCTAAGGTGGCACTGACCCAAGGGAGGCTGGAATACTGAACAGATCAAGGAAGAATCCAGATTACAGGCTAGTGCAGGCAGAATAAGAAATGATCAGATAAATGGTGTTGATGAGGTATGGAAAGGGATTAAAAGGAGAACAGTGGTAAAGTAGCAGGATACAAAATTAATGCACAGAAATCTCTTGCATTCCTATACACTAATGATGCAATATCTGAAGGAGAAAATAAGGAAACACTCCCATTTACCATTGCAACAAAAAGAATAAAATACCTAGAAATAAACCTACCTAGGGAGACAAAATACCTGTATGCAGAAAACTATAAGACACTGATGAAAGAAATTAAAGATGATACAAATAGATGGAGAGACATACCATGTTCTTGGATTGGAACAATCAACATTGTGAAAATGACTATACGACCCAAAGCAATCTACAGATTCCATGCAATCCCTATCAAACTACCAATGGCATTTTTCACAGAACTAGAACAAAAAAATTTCACAATTTGTATGGAAACACAAAACACCCCGAATAGCCAAAGCAATCTTGAGAACGAAAAATGGAGCTGGAGCAATCAGGCTCCCAGACTTCAGACTACACTACAAAGCTACAGTAATCAAGACAGTATGGTACTGGCACAAAAAAAGAAATGTAGATCAATGGAACAGGAGAGAAAGCCCAGAGATAAATGCACGCACATATGGTCACCTTATTTTGATAAAGGAGGCAAGAATATACAATGGAGAAAAGACAGACTCTTCAATAAGTGGTGCTGGGAAAACTGGACAGCTACATGTAAAAGAATGAAATTAGAACACTCCCTAACACCATACACAAAAATAAACTCAACATGGATTAAAGACCTAAATGTAAGGCCAGACACTATCAAACTCTTAGAGGAAAACATAGGCAGAACATTCTATGACATAAATCCCAGCAAGATCCTTTTTGACCCACCTCCTAGAGAAATGGAAATAAAAACAAAAATGAACAAATGGGACCTAATGAAACTTAAAAGCTTTTGCACAGCAAAGGAAATCATAAACAAGACCAAAAGACAACCCTCAGAATGGGAGAAATATTTGCAAATGAAGCAACTGACAAAGGATTAATCTCCAAAATTTACAAGCAGCTCATGCAGCTCAATATCAAAAAAACAAACAACCCAATCCAAAAATGGGCAGAAGACCTAAATAGACATTTCTCCAAAGAAGATATACAGATTGCCACAAACACATGAAAGGATGCTCAACGTCACTAATCATTAGAGAAATGCAAATCAAAACCACAATGAGGTATCTCCTCACACCAGTCAGAATGGCCATCATCAAAAAATCTACAAACAATAAATGCTGGAGAAGGTGTGCAGAAAAGGGAACCCTCTTGCACTGTTGGTGGGAATGTAAATTGATACAGTCACTATGGAGGTTCCTTAAAAAACTAAAAATAGAACTACCATATGACCCAACAATCCCACTACTGGGCATATACCCTGAGAAAAGCATAATTCAACAAGAGTCATGTATCACAATGTTCATTGCAGATCTATTTACAATAGCCAGGACATGGAAGCAACCTAAGTGTCCATCAACAGATGAATGGATAAAGAAGATGTGGCACATATATACAATGGAATATTACTCAGCCATAAAAAGAAACGAAATTGAGTTATTTGTAGTGCGGTGGATGGACCTAGAGTCTGTCATACAAAGTGAAGTAAGTCAGAAAGAGAAAAACGAATACTGTATGCTAACACATATATATGGAATCTAAAAAAAAAAAAAAAATGGTTCTAAAGAACCTAGGGGCAGGACAGGAATAAAGACACAGGCACACATAATGGACCTGAGGACACAGGGAGGGGGAAGTGTAAGCTGGGACGAAGTGAGAGAGTGGCATGGACATATATATGCTACCAATGTAAAATAGATAGCTAGTGGGAAGCAGCCACATAGCACAGGGAGATCAGCTCAGTGCTTTGTGACCACCTAGAGGGGTGGGATAGGGAGGGTGGGAGGGAGGGAGACGCAAGAGGGAGGAGATATGGGGATATATGTATATGTATAGCTGATTCACTTTGTTATACAGCAGCAACTAACACACCATTGTAGAGCAATTATACTCCAAATAAGATGTTAAAAAAAAAAAAAAAGGAGAACAGTAACTTCATAAAAAGTTCATCCTGTGCTGAAAGTTGTATACTGAAAAGAAATGAACTTAAGATGTTTTTGTTAACTTTTCCACCAGTTGCTATAAACTCATGAGAAGCCTCTGAGAGTAAGGGAGGCAACCCCCAGAAATTATAGATTTATAAAGAGAATAAAGTTAAGTCTCCTTGGAGACCTAGTTCTTTTAGGCCAGATCTAACTTGGTCTGAAGTAACTTGAACGTTAGGAAAATTAACTGAATGTCATCTGGTTCTTTTTCCTAAATCAACTGAAAATATTAGAGATTCACAAATTTTAGGTGAGAATGGGGCTTTTGAGAATAATGAGCACTGCCTCCACATTTTAGACATTATTCCCAGTGAGACACATATTTTATGAAGATACTTAGATGATGACTATAACTTACATTGTAAGATAAATAGTTAAAATATAATTTAACCTACCTTAGCAATAAAAGGTAGGTTTGTTTAAAATTTCATAGCTATTCACATTTAGAATCATTAAAATTACTGTGGGGAGATCCTTAATTGCTCCCTTAAACATGAAGAGAATCACGACTCTTAAGAATAATCTAGAAAATTATTCTTATAAAATTATCATTTTGCAGTTTATGCCAAAACCTTTGCCTTTCACATTTTTAATCTATTTCTAAGCTTTATAATAGTGTCCAAATCAGTTGTAGTAATTGTGTTAAATTTGATAAATAATATTAAATACGCAAGTATATACTGATGTGCATGGGTTGGTATATACACAACTAGGCTTTTGCTTCCAGAATCCATTACACATTAGGTTTTCATTCAAAACTTGAGACATATATTTTATTGAAATATAAAATAACTTGATTCTTCTTCTAGGGAAGTGATTCTTAAAATCTAGTATGAATGAGGATATTTTTTGTGCTTCTGAACAGTATAGATGCTTGATTCTATTGGGGAAATACTAGGAATCTGCATTCTAACAAGCTCCCAGTCTCTCTTAATCTCAGAAAAGGGAAGAAGAACATCACATATGATTATGGCTTAGGCAATATGGATAATGTCTGCTTGTATTCAGCAATATATCTGTCTCTCTAACTTGTCTCCTGTATCTCTGAAGAAAGAAGCATAGAAAACTACATTTTTTAGACTAAATCCCTAGCTGAGTCCCAGCTTAGATTCTGCCAAAGAAAGTCGCTTTCACAAGATTTTAGAGGTAGATGAGAAATAGAATTCATTTTAGTCCTGCTAACAATAGTAGGCAAGCACACTGATTTGGGCTGAAAGCAAGGTTATGTTGTGTCTTCCAGATATTTGCCTATGAATCAATTAATTAGGTACTGCAAGTTGCTGAAATTAGCAGTGCTGTTTTTCTATAATTTCTGCAACTTAAAAATTTCCTGAGATTTCCATGAGCCTTCTCTGACATTTGTTTCCCTCATCCTTCCAAGGGTATTGATAGCACTCATTTAAACTCCTTGCCTGAAATATTTTCCTGGCAAGACTTTGACATCTATAGCCTGCGAATAAAATGAAAGTTAACGACATGCCTAAATCCTGGTGACTTTTAACCTATACCTAAATGTATGCAAGACTTCATCTCCATATCAAGTCCCCTGACTTTAGTTATGGGCATCCCTCTGGAACTTAATATATTGTATTCCAAGAGTATTTCCCTGCCCTTGCTGATTAGAAACTTTATTCTCAGGTACAGAAGCTATTCTTGTCACCATATCAGAGAATTCTCTCTAAACCCAGGGAGAAGAGTCTATATACCTGGCCTTCTGAGTTAGAATACAGTAGACTTATTAGCTTGGTCACAATGTTATAAATGAGGGTGAAATAAAATTTAACCAGGACTATTACATCTTCTGTCATGTTATAGAAAAAGACAGAGGCTTCTGAGTGTTATACAAGAACATACACATTTTTTTCATACAGTCAATGTGGTATCCCAATGTCTAATAAACCAATGGTTCTCTAACATTACTAGGCCTAAGAATCACCTAAAGTTTGTATTAGAAATAAAGACAGAGTGACACAGCAAGATGGAGAAATAGATGGTTCCCGACTTCAATTCCCCTCACAGAAAGAACAACTGGCAATTATCCATAGACAAGACACTTTTGTGAAGATCCCACTTGGGAATAAGGTTAAAGCAACCTCTTGGATGACAAGAGTTGTGAAAAACCACCTCCCCCAGGCTGGTCCAACACTACACCAAGGACCTACCATTTCTCCAGTGGAAAAAGGAAAGCCCAAGGTGGACATCCAGCTTCTCCAGCATTACAGGATGCTTTTAGGGAACCTACGAGGTATTGCCTCCTGGGAATCATTGGGGGAATCAGCTAGAGACATAGAAGGGTGACAGGGCTCACAGCAACAAGCATGCAGATCTTGGCAGACTGCATTCCTGCTGGCAATAGTACCCAGGCAGAGTACCAGTGGCTCTCTTTATCTGCAGAGCCAAGCTAGTGGCCCCATCTGGCCAGTAAGCTTGGTCAGCAGTTCTTCTGAGTTTTACTCACCAGCAGGTAGGCCATCCCAGCCTCAGAGTCCATTCTAGGGCCCTGCCTGGGCAGGAAAGCAAGTCACCAGCCCACCCAAACAGGAAGCCTGGCCAGAGATTCTAGGCAACTATAAAGCACATCCTACAGCCTGCCAGGGCAGAGAAGCAAGTCAGCAGTCCCTCCCAACTGCTGAGAAAGGCTAAAAGAAGAGACTGGTTCCTCAAATGCACAGATACTAATGCAAGTAAATGAAATCCTGAAGAGGTATCTGCATCCCTGATGTTCACTGCAGCAGTATTCACAATAGCCAAGATACGGAAATAACCTAAGTGTCCATCCATGAAAGAATGAAGGAAATATATATACATACATATATATATATATATGTATATATATGAAGTGGAATATTACTCATCCATAAAAAGAAGGAATCCTTTCCGTCTTCATTTGTGACAACATGATGGACCTCGAGGGCATCATGCTGAGTGAAATAAGTCAGATAGAGAAAGACACATACTGAATGATCTCACTTATATGTGGAATCTAAAAAAAGTTGAACTCAGAAACAAAGAATAGATTGGTAGTTTCCAGGGGCTGGTGGGATCGGGGAGATGCGGAGCTGTTGGTCAAAGGGTATAAACTTTTAGTTATGAGTTCCGGGGATCTAAGGTACAGCACGATGACCATAGTTAACAATACTGTACTGTATACTTGAAAGTTGCTTGGAGAGTAAATCTTAAATGTTCTCACCACAACAAAAAAACAAAAGTGTAATCATGTAAGGTGAAGGTGTAACTAAACTTATTGTGTCAATCATTTTGCAAAATGTATGTGTATCAAGTCATCACATTTTACCCCTTAAATTTACACAACCTTATATGTCAATTATATCTTAATAAAGCTGGCGGCGGGGGGAAGAGAAGGAAAGATGCTTTGTTCTCACCTGCCAAAGATTGTCAGGTTGGGTTCAGGAACAGGTAAATTTTGTAGATAATTCTAGTGAATATACAACTGACTTTGAACGACAAGTAGGATATAGGTGCTGACCCCCGAGCACTCAAAAATTTCATGTATAATTTTACATTTAACCCTTCGTATCTTCAGTTTTGCATCACAGATTCAACCAACCGAAGACTGTGTAGTACTGTAATATGTATTTATTGAAAAAAAAATCAACTTATAAGTGGACCTGCTCAGTTCAAACCTGTGTAGTTCAAGGGTCAACTGTATTTCAACAAAGACACTATTAAAAAATTGTCCTAAATCATTGATGGACGAACAGAACTTTTTTTTTCAGAAAGTCTAAGGTTTTCTCTTAAACTAAACAAAGAGCTTTGGGAAGAATTTGTTGACAGGAAAACATTCATTTTGCCCTTCATAGAGTCCAAATTTAACCTGGTGAGCAGAAAGATGGAATAATGTAGGCTAAGGATATTCCCACCTTTACCCAGATCAGTTATCCTATAAGAAGATAAATTGTATGTTTAGTTAGTCAACAAGTGGTTTATCATCATGGTAATGTCCTCCAATGAATTAGAGTCCCTATATCAAGATTCCTTTGCAATATGATATCATTACTCTTCTCATCAAAAGGTGAAGTCTATTTCTCCAACATCTTCAGTGTGGGGTGCATTCCGCACTTGATTTGACCAATAATAGAATGTGCCCATTTTAGAGATGAGGAAGCAAAGGAGGTTAAGTATCTTCCCAAGGTTACATAGCCAGGAAGCATTTAATCCCTGGCAGTCTAGGTCCAAATTTCATGCTCTAAATAAGCATATTATATTGATGTTAATGTATTGAATCATCATATAAAGCATCCAAACTAGATGATAAAAATTTCCCATAAGAAAAAAAAAAGAAGAGGAAAGATGTACTAAAGGAAAAACAACGTGCCATTTTTCAAGTCTAATTCAAAGTTGTTAAAATATTATCACCACCGTCAGGTGAGGATGAGATTTTCAAAGGATTTTATCATTGGTTTGCTACTATTCTCTATGGTAAGAAATTGTGGACTGTACAAATGGATTCCAATACTGATAATCAAATTGATAAAAATGAAGTGTTAGTGCAAGATAATCAAATGGATTGGAAGTCACCTAAGTACTACTGAGAAACCACTAGAAGAAATTTAATATATGAGACCTGAAGCAAGGAGAACAGGGGAAGGATAATGTAATAACTGTAGAAAAATGAAGCAGAGTTTTTTGTTTTGTTTTGTTTTTCAGCGAAAGTGTGGTAAGAATAACAAGAAAAAAAGATTTACATTCGGAGAAATTACTACAGCCAGAGAATTTTATCCTGAAAATGATTCTTAAAATGAATAGTTTTAAAGGCACATTATTATAAAATCATCACTTGATTTTATAATGATGGTTTGAAAATCATCTTTTTCAAATATAGTAGCTATATGCATCATGACCCTAAACAAGATGCAAAATAAGATCTCTGTTGCAGAATCTTCATGCTAAGTAGCACAAATATAAATACTTGGAAAAAACAAATCTCTATAATATGCTACCATCTCTTTAACATTTGTTGACAAATGATAGTGTATTTGGCTGTATATAGTCTATGTAAGGGTTTACATAAAATACATGATATCTGGTCCCTGTTTGTATTCGTTTACAATTTACAATGTGAAGAAAGATCAAGCTTACAAATGTCACAAAGGTTTCAAGGGGGTCAGAGCATCCAGATACACTCATAAAGGATTTCTGAAGAATAGTTACAATTGATAGTTCTAGAGATACCTTCTAGATTGCTTTTTCCCAACAATTATGTATGGTTTGAAAACAGCATCTTTGAATACATTCGACTGGGTACCAAATTAAGAATGGAAAAAAAGAATGCTTTCCAACCTATATCTGGTATTTTTAACTTTCAACTCTTGAACTGTTAAAAATAAAACTTGTAATAAAAAAAAAAATTACCCAAAACAAAAATAGAAAGCACTGATTTCTTATTGACTGTCAGTAGTGTGACCAGCTATGGCTGACGAAGACCTTGAGCACCCAAGTCCTTTCCTCTGTCAGGAATGTCATATTCTGTTGCTCGATAGCAATGAGGATTAGTATGACATGATTTAGATGAAAAAAAGAGAAATCAAAAGAAAATGGAGGAAAAATCAGATGCCAGAGGCAATTTCTGATAAACAAACAAGTTCAATTCAATCACAGTGAAAAATCAATGAAGTAAAAATGGACTGCTAAATCACACTCTGGCCATTTCAGAATGTCTCCATCAATACTTGGAGTCCCTATCCATTATCTCCGTCTGCCCAGGGAATCTCTCTCTTCCTCCCCATCGACTTGGTACTACAATACAGTATTTTAAAGTGTCTAAAGTTTTATGGTTCATGTTCCTACATTAGACCTGTATATGCTCTAGAAAACTACTAAAATATCCAGCTCTCCTCCCTTCTATCAAAAAAAAAAAAAAAAAAATCCTCCAAGTTATTCCCAAATAACATCTGACCTCCTGGATTTATCTGAGCACTCAATTCTGAAACAAAAGCAGAATATTTTTACCTCTGAATTTAACTAGAGATTTGTAACCATTTTTTTTTTGATCCATGGATCACTTTGGTAGTCTTGTAAAGCCTGGACTCCTTTTCAGAATAAAGTTTTTAAATGAACAAAGTGCACAGAACTAAAATATAAACCAAACATATTGAAATATAGTTTTAAAAATATTAAAAACAAACTTACATGATTGTTTCTTTATTAATGCCTAAAATAATAAGTTCTAATAGTATACTTAATAACTACAATAACCTTGAAGTGTTAATGAGCATGAACTGTATCTCAAAATATCTGCAATAAGTGCTTTGTGATATCTAAAATCTCTCATTTCTATGAGTGACAAAGTTGCATGTACTTCTGATACTACAGTGATATATACACTTTTGCCTCTCATAAGGCATAGATTTTTGTGTTGGGACCCTGAATCCTAGCATGGATTTTTGTGTTGGGACCCTGAATCCTAGCATGGATTTTTGTGTTGGGACCCTGAATCCTATCCACAGACCCTTGGGAGTCCATGGGCCTCAGGTTAAGAATCCCTGTCTTATAAGAGAAGCATAAACTGTCACCTTAAAGAGCTCCTTTGCATATTCTTCTTTTCGGACTGCTCACAGCGATTTGAGCATTATCTGTTATTACTCTGCAGATTAGTATCCAAATACTCCTACAAGCTATCTCTTCTCTGTAAACATTAACGTCAGACTCTATTTATGGTATCTTTGAAAAAGTCTGGGAAGAGAGATTGTCACTGCTGGGTTCCTGTTCTCGCTTTGCTTGGAACGTGGCCTAATATGCATTGTCTCGTATGCTCAAGGTATGCTTTGAATAGGAATAACTTGTTTGTTCATTTTTATTACCTCCCTCACAAGCCACTGCCCACATATATAGAATTTGATTGGCACTATGTTTTTAGTAACAAGAAGGAGACTAGTGGTTCTTACGACCTACTACTTATACTTATTATGTAAAAGCATTACTACAATTGACACGCTGGTAATTTGTGCCTCTCTCTGCGTCCTAGAACTGTCTCTGTGGAAAAAATATCATCTGAAACATTTAAATTTGTGGAGTAAAGATGCTGCAAAATGTAGTTCTTTTCACTGCAAGCAGACAACTGCCAGAAGTAGAACGATGATAGAAATAGCTACATACATGCTGAGTACACTCCTGTGTATACCCCTATTATTCACACAGAAATTAATTTTTGCAAAGTACTAAATAGAAACATATTAATGGAACATACTTATATGAAGCAGATAGATAGGGTTGGTTATATCAGAGGATGCTGGCTGCACTGGAAACAATGTGGACAATCAGGAAAGGCATCCTTGTTTACTCTTTAAAGGAGCTCTTCAGTCATTCCTTGATAAACATTGCCTGATCACTTGAGTTTGGAAAATAAAATGGAAGAATGCTTTAATGAACTCATTACAGTGAGAGTCCCATAACCAAATTGCCCTTAGTTTTTGTCTTTTTCTTCCTCTGGGATTCTTCTTGGAGGAGCACACAGGAGTGAGTGATGGGAGAAGTACTTGCCATTTCTTCCCTCTCTGCTCCTTTCACCACTTTCTTTTAGGTGATAGAAGTAAATGAATTATATATTTTGCTATGGCTATTTTTAAACTTATTCCATTTTAAATAAATCCATGTCAGTCTCAAATTCAAGTAGTTTTATTAAAAAAAAAAAAAGCAAAACCACAGTAGTTATATGTCCCATTCCTCCTTCACTTTCTGAGTTTATTAATCTCAGGAAATAATCATTTGCAATTCTTTAATCTGATTCTTCTTCTTTTGCCTCTGCATTTGCTGCCATTTCCTGATGTTTGAGGTTTGAATATAACATTTCCACAACTGGAGGATAAGGATTTATATCTATCATAGTATATATAGCAGATGGTATTCTCTACTCACACTTACACTTCCTTTCTTCATTACCTTATAAAGTAGAAGCATTGGAATTTCAAGGATTGGTACTCAGGGCACATAATATTGTAACTTGTCATCACTGAGGATTAAATGTTCAATTCATAAATATCAATGGCTGTATGAATTTCAATTTTATTGGAACAATTAATTCTTTTTTGGTTTGCTTGATTTTCCACTTTTCCATTCATTGCCAATAGAAACATATATAATTTTCCTCCTGTTCCAATGTTTCAATCTGGCTGGTTGCTCCCTAGGTGTGCTGTTTAGCTGTCATCCTGGTATTTCTCTCGCTGTTTATCTGGAGTGTGACCTTTACCTCTGAGGTGTTTTTTAATCTTCTCTTTTCTGAATTCAATATTATCCTATTTCTTGGTTTAGTCATCATTTTGAGGAGCTTATCTTCTAGTAGCTCCTGGAGAAATGGTATATTGGATGAATTTTAAAGATACTTCATGTCTGAAATATCATTATTTTCTCCCTCATACTCATTTTTACTGAGCATAGAATTCTAGACTAGAAATTTGGGACCAGAAATTTTGAAGACTAAATACCAGTGTCTAGTATTACTGTAGGGAAGTAATTCCAATCCCTTTTTTTTTTTTTTTGATGTTTTTCCTCAGTGATTTTAAGAATCTCTTTATCTCTTCTGAAATTTCATGATGAATATAAATTTATAGGATTATTTTCCATTAACTATACTAATCATTTCATTTCATGAGACCTTTAATTCTGGAAACTTATTTTCTTATTTATTTGATAAACTTTTAACTATTTTTTCAGCTCTTTCTTTGTATAACAACTTTTATAGGATTTCCCAGATGGATACTCTAATTTTATAACTTTTTCTCTTTTGTTGTATTTTTTGAGATATTCCTCAAAATATTTCCTCTGATCCTCCTGAAAATTTCAGTTAATTTTCATATATTAGAATTTTAAAGAAAACATGTTATTTATATGGTACCTTGGTATTTAGGTTCTGATGATTCTAAAGTGTCTATGATTTCATGGTTTTTCTTAATGTTTACCAGTTTAATTAGAGTCTAGGTAATTTTTTATATAGGCTTACTATAAAATATACCCATATCTAATATTTGGCCATGTATATTTTTCACATAAACAACACTAAAAATATTGATTTTTCTCATGAATGAATTTTTAAAACATCAAATAGATGAGTTAATTTTACTGAAAGCAATTTATCACTTAAGTATATGTTCACCATTTTTATCAGAAATGATGTGTCTATAGATAGGGTCTAGAGACCCTGGAATAAATGATAAACCACATGACCACTGTTCTATATATTACTTTTCTGCTCTCCTTATGCTAATATCAAACCCAGGGAACCTCTTCAAGGTCCCCACCCTTACCCACACACACAGGTACACACGTGTGCAAATGTGCATATAGCATTTGATTTCCTGTAAAAATACAAATTTTTAAGATAATTTTCTTCTCTTTTTAAAAGAAAATATGAAGAAGCACTTTTGTAATGGCAGAGTCAATGTCCATCAACTGATGAATGGATAAATAAAATGTGAAATATTACCAGACCATAAAAAGGAATGAAGTACTGATATACAAACTGCATGAATGACCTTGAGAACATTATTCTAAGTGAAAAAAACTGTCACAGAAATACCACATATTATATGAATCCATTTATTTGAAATGTGCAGAAGAGGCAAATCTATAGAAACAGAGAGTCAATTAGTGCTTGGCTAGGTCTGTGGGGTAGAGAGGAGATAGCAACTGACTGCTAATGGGTACAGGATTTGTTTGAGGTGTAATGAAAATATTCTAAAATTATATTGCAATGATGGTTGCACAACTCCGTGAATATGCTAAAAACCATTGAATTGTAGGCTTTAAATAGGTGAATATTATGGTATGTGAAGTATATATTTATTTCTCAATAAAACTTTTTAAAAAGTAAATATTTATTATAGAAAATGAAAATTATACAAAATTGAAGAAAAAGAGTCCATTACATATCCCCTTACACAAATATAGCACTCGTGTTTATTTATATCTTTCTTTTTACTCATATTCTGTTTGCATTCACTGTTAATTTTGTATTCTAATTTTACATTACAGACTATACAGTATTTTTTCCACCTGAGGAAAGGTTGTTAATATAATGTATTTTCTTAATATTCCATGGATTAAACATTTTGTAATTTGCCTAACCAATTAATTAATATTGGACATTTAGTGCTTGGCTCTTCATACTGATTATAGCAGATAACCTAGAACTTCGGAGTGTCTAAGAGATTCATATATGAGGGTTCTATGGAAATTCATTATGCAAATTCAAGAACTATCTGACACTGAAGTTAATTTTGAATGAAATAGATTTGGCTGACTTTTTTCTCTTGTCAATTTCTCCATTTTTATAGAGTCCATCTTTTTACAGTTATTTCTAGAGGACAATTTGTTCTCATTCCACACTTCACAAGTTCCAATCAAGTTTACACAAATCTGTTCTGTCACATACCTATTATTCTTAGTTCTCTGGGCATTCTTCCTTTTTTGGTTATGAAAAAAAAGACATTTAGTATGTACACACAAATCAGTCAAGAAAAAAAGCTACAGCAATCAAAATAGCATAAAATTGGTGAAAGAATAGACAAATACATCAATGGAACAGAACAGAGAACCAGAAATAGACCCAAACAAATATACTCAACTGATCTTTGATTAAAAAAAAAAAAAAAAAAAAAAAAAGCAAAGACTATCAAATGCAGAAACAAAGTCTTTTTAACAAATGGAATAACTGACATTTAATTGAGACAACTGGATGTTTAGTTGCAAGAAAATAAGTCTAGACACTGACCTGACACTTCCGCAAAAATTAACACAAAATGGATCATAGACCTAAAAAAAAATGTAAAATTGTAAAACTTCTAGAAGATAACATAGGAGAAAATCTAGATTCCTTGGTTTTGGCAACGAGTTTTTAAAACACCAAGAGCATAATCCACAAAAGAAAAAATTGATAAGTTGGACTTAATTGAAATTAAAAACTTCTCTGAGGAAAGTACTGTTCAAAGAATGACAAGACAAGCCTTAGCCCTGGAGAAAACATTTACATAACATATATCTGATAAAAGACTTGTATCCTAAGTACACAAAAAATTCCTTAAACTCAACATTAAGAAATCAAGCAACTCACTGTAAAAGGGGACAGAAGATCCCAACAGACACCTCAACAAAGAAGATATATGGATAGCAAATATGCATATAAAAATATGCTCAACATTATATGCCACTAAGAGAATTAATAATTAAAATAACATAATATTCACTATATACCTATTAGAATGGCTAAAATCCAAAACATGGACAAGACCAATGCTGGTGAGGACGTGGAGCAACAGGAAATCTCATCACTGCTGGTGGGAATGCAAAATGGCACAGCCGCTTGGAAACAGTTTCTAAGATTTTTACAGAACTAAGCATACTCTTACCATTTGATCCACAATCCCATTCCTTGGTATTTACCCAAAGAAGTTGAAAACAAATTCACACAAAAAACCCGCACATGAATGTTTATAGCAGTTTTGTATAATTGATTAAAAATTGGAAGAAACCAAGATGTCCTTCAATAAGTGAATGGATTAAAAACAGCAACTGTAACTGTGGCACATTTATCTGATGGAATATTATTATTCAGCAATAAAAAGAAATGAGCTGCTGACAAGCCACAAAAAGACATGGAGGACACTTGAATGCACATTGTTTAGTGAATGAAGCCCATCTAAATGACTACATACTGTATAATTCCAACAATATGACATTCTAGAAGAGGCAAAACTATAGAGATAGTAAAAAAAAAAAAAAAAAAAAAAAAATCAGTGGTTGCCACAGATTGGGGCTGGCAGGGAGTAGTGGAGAAAAGGAATGAATGGGTGAAGCACAGGCATTTTGTAGGGCTGTGAAACTATACTGTATGACACTATAATGGTTGATACATGACATTTGCATTTGGCAAAACCTGTGGAACTGTACAACACAAAGAGTGAAACTTAATGTAAACTATGGATGTTGGTCAACAATAATGTATCGCTATTGGTTCATCAATTGTAACATCACACCAGTGAAAATGTTAATTATAGGAGAAACAGAGGTGGGGAAAAGGAATATATGAGAACTCCATACATTCTGCTCAATTTTTCTGTAACTCTGAAACTGCTCTAAAAAATAGTCTATTACTTTAAAAAATTCAATCATAAGTGACTTTTTCCACTTAAAATTACCTTTGTGATTTCCCAAAGGACTCCTGGAAAATCACAAAAGACTTGCACTTTCGTTTTGTAAAAATAGGTGTGCCAGAAATAATTAGGGTTATTTGATATGTTTTACTATTGATGAGTTGCACGGAGAGAGGTGTCAAATCTGAATATATATATAGATTTCTTTGGGTTAAATTTGCATTGATCAAGTATTATCAATATATTTATTACAGAAAATATATGCTGTATGGGAAGTCACCGTCCTTGCTGTCCATGACATGTTCCTATTTATTAGCACCTTGCGGCTGCTTTGCCCCATATTAGACATGGTGTTTTCAGTCATAGATTCAATTAATTTTAAAACGTTAACTTGGTTGTAATTTACTTCTTTAATTTAAAATAGCCTCTTCTAGAATACTGGTTTTCAATTGAAGATTTATATCACTTAACTGTGGAGTTTTTATTAATATACAGATGTTTAGGACCTCTTTAGACCTAAAGAATTTCTTTACTTTATAGCCTTCATATATTCTTAGTAAATTCTAATGATATGCTTGGTATACTCATGGTCCACTATGTCAATTTATTTATATGTTATATCTGAAGTTTTTTTACTCTGTAAACATGTGTTTTCATTTGTACTATTAATTTTAATATGCACTATTATTGAAAATAGGTGTAATTATTATGTTTATAAATATTTTGTCCAAAAAAATTTGGAGTTGACTTTTGTCTTGTTTTGCATTCCACAGAAACAACCAAATTCTTTTCTCAGCTGCATTATTCTTGTTATGAATTCTCATCTGCTCTTTCCGTTTTGCAAATTATCAGTATTAAGTTAACTACAGCCTTTTTAAGTCCTTTGTCATTCACAGGTAGTTTTTGTTTTATTCTGATGTTGCCCTGAAAGCACCTGTAATCAGCTACAGCCAGAATCCTTTATCTTTAACAAAGGACTGTGTCAGAGATCCCTGGAAAAGGACTATGCAAGGTGCTTTTTTGGTATAGGCTCCTGATAGCAGTGTTACAAAGGTTTAGGTCCATTCCATTGGACTGTGCCAGAATTTCTAGAACTCTAAGAAAGAAACAGGTGAGTTCATGAGATGCTAACCCAAGATAGATCACAGAAAGGACTGATTACATAAGACTGAGTGAGTTGATGAGGGATGACTGTGGATTATTTTGAAACATTTTTGATGTTTTGATATGCTAGTTTTTGGACATTTAAAGAATCTTTATCTTTTCTCTTAAGCTATCTATAATTCATAACAATTTAGTAAATTACACTTTTGTAAACTGAAACATTTGTAAACGATATCCTTTGCTCCCTGCCTGACCTTCCAGAATTCAAAAAATCTTACTGAATATTCTTATTTTTGTGGAAATATGATTATTTGAATGGATTCAATACGAATATGTCTTTCTTGTTAGTAGAACATAATTGGAAACATGCGACCAAGCCCTTGCCTAGGATATCATATTTGATATGCTCAATTTATCAGATGTGACCAAACAATGTTAAGGAACGAAGGCTGACTTTATGGAGCCAATGATCACAAAGCCCTCTTGGGAAAACTGCCCAAGTGTCTGGCTTACAGGATTTCCAGCCATAAAGGTGACTAAGGAAGGTCACTTCCTGTCAAGCTCAGGAAATATAGTATATTTCGGGGACTATAAGAAGAGAGGCATTCACCCACATTTATAGGTGTTTCATGTGACGGTCAGTTAGTGTGAGTTTTTTTTGCTACTGTAACAAATTATTATGAATTTGGGGGTTTAATACATTGTAGATTTATTACCTTACAGTTCTGTAGTTCAAAAGTCTAAAATGGGTTTTCTAAGCTAAAATCGAGGTATCAAGAGGACTACATTCCTTTTTGAAGGCTCTAGAGGAAAATCCATTTCCTTACCCTTTTGAGATTCTGGAAGCCGTCCACATTCCTTCGTTCCTTGGCTGGTGACCACCTTCCTCCATCCACAAAGTCAGCAAGTGCGGGTCAATTTTTTTCTTTCTTTCTTTAGTAAATTTAAAAAAACAATTAATTGTAGTAAAATATGCATAAAATATAAAATTTACCAAATTACCATTGTAGTGTATAATTCAGTAGTTAAGTATGTTCACATTATTATTCAACCAATCTTCAGAACAATTCAAGGTTTTAAAGCCAAAAGGGTATGAAAACTTTATTATAAGTATGATTTTATCCTAGAATTCTAACAGTATTTTAGTATTCTAAGTTTTCCCATTGTTTTGACAAGTTTCTTCTAATTCATAGCTTGTGGGAGTTTTTGTTTTTGTTTTCATTTTTCCAGGTTTATTGAGGTATAACTGACAAATTGTATATATTTAAAGTGTACACTGTGATGATGTGATATGCATATACATTGTGAAGTGATAACCACAATCAAGTTCATTAACATATCTATCACCTCACATAGTTACCTTTTGTGTGTGTGTATAGTAAGAAAGCTTAAGAGCTACTCTAGGCAAATTTGAAGTATACCATACAGTATTATTATCTATGGTCATTATCCTGTACATTAGGTGCTCAGAACTTATTTTTCTTATAACTGAAAGTTGTATTGTAAAGTGCTTACCATAATAAGGTTGCTTAACACAATCCTTCACTTCACACAATTACCATTTTATTGTTGCTGTTGTTGTTATGGTATGATATTAAAGCTGTACTCTCACAGCAAATTTCAGGTACATAATACAGTACTGTTAACTGTAGTCACCATGCGTACCTTAGATCCCCAGAATTCATGTTATAACAGGAAGTTTGTACCCTTTGACCAATGTCTCATCTCCCCTACCGCCTAGCCCTTGGCAACTAACATTCTACTCTCTGTTTCTAGGAGTCTGACTTTTTTTGATTCAACATGTAATGAGATCATACCTATTTGTCTTTCGCTGTCTGACTTATTTCATTTAGCATAAGGCCCTCAAGACTACATACATACATACATACATATATATTTATTTGCATACAGTATCACACTTGGCTGTGGGGTCCCACTGCAGGTGCCTCCTGGTGGCAGTGGTCAGCTGCACTGGTGAGGGCTGGGGCCAGCAGCAGGAACCAGGGCCAACTGGATAATCCAAGATAACCTCAGCATTTTATGGTTAGTTGACTAGTAGCCTTAATTCCATCTGAAATTGTAACTCCCTCTTCTCTCATGTAGGGGTCAAATCTCTGATTCCAGGTATTAGATGTAGATCTTTTTCTGGGGGGGTGGGAGGGCATTATTCTGCCTACTATACCAGTTCTTGGCTTGACTTCTAGGCTTATGAGGCTTTTAAAAGTCCAATCTGAGATTTTTTTTTTTTTAATGAAAACACCCAGTAAAGCAAATTTAAGAAGGCCAATATAGTAAATTACTGTTCTTGCTTCCTCTATGTAAACAATCAAACCAAATCTACTGAGGCCAGTCTTATTTTGTGATCGAGCATAATCTTTCCTTGAGATGACTTTTGATCAAAAGAGGGGCTACTTTAGAGAAAAATTTTGTGTTTCAATGGTAAACTATGCATCATCTATAGTATACCATTCTGGGTTATCAAATTCTTGTCCCATTCATTGTCTTTTGAGATATATTTTACTTCCTTCTAAATTACAGGTAACTAACAGATATGCAAATTGTCTTGCCTTGTGGAGGTTCAATTGACTTCAATCAGTTTTGATACCTACTGGTAAATTGGACTGGATCCAATTCCATGTCCAAATTGTCAATCCTTAACAAATTTTTAATTTTACCAAGCTTCTCTAATATCTGTCTACAATCCTCCAAACTTACTTTTCCAATCTTTCCCTCTACTGTCTGACTCAGTATCAAGAGAAGTAAAACATGACTGCCCAGATCACTATCATGACTCTGAGTTGCCTTGGAGCTGGCCCTTCTCCTCAGGATCTACAAGCTGAAGCCCAGTTACTTGATATAAATCTTCAAGGACTCACCACTGTAACAGACCATGCATGGGCCAGAATCTTTCCTGGACAAGTTGCTGTCTGGACCATAAAGAAGTCTGGCAAAACACTTGGGTAATGCATTCAAAAGGTCACCAAGGCTGCAGCCAACAACACTGAGAACATCAATTTTCTACCTAAAGAACATCAATTTTCTGAAAACTCAACTAGCAGTGCTTTGTAACTTTTAACAGCTTCTTGGAATCCACTAGACAAGTTAACCTCAAGGTTCAACACTGGACCCTTTAATATAATCTTATATTAGTATTTCTCTTTTTCATTTTAGGCATTCCTCTTGTAAGTTGCCTTATCTCCAGGACAATAAACCATTGTCACCATAAAGATTCTCAACTTTAAGTGACCCAATAGATGGTTAAACTAGTTTTACAGAAAAAAATACCAAAAAGAATCCTCCGTAGACTATTTCTTACAAGCTGCTTTGTCTCACTCAGGAAATTTATAATCCACTCAGAGTTGTTCATCAGTGAGCAACATGTGCCTTAAACAAAAGAGAGAACTGACATGTTGAACTTTATCATGATCTCCATAAAGCTCCCAGATCCCTTTCATATGAGACATGTCTCACTAATGAACATTTCCCTAATATTGTGCTATAGTCTGAATAAAATCATCTCCTTAACTGTCTGCTGCACTATGTCTTTCACAGTCTCAACTCCTTATTTACAGTACACTTTTTCACCAATGGATTAATTATTATGTAATAATAGAAATATGATATTGACAACAATGAAAATGATGATAATGAGATGACGACGATGGTGATGATGATGATGACAGTATCAAAAACCCATAATTGTGCTTATTCTTTTCCAGACACTATTCTCAGCATGTTATATATAGCAAAGATCTGATCTTCATGACAAGTCTATGAAGTAGATACTATTAGTATCTCTCTTTAATCAATGAGGAAATCCAAGAACATAGATGTTAAGTAACTAGCCCAAAGTCACAAAGCTAGTAAATTGCAGAGCCAGGTTTCAAACACAGGCTATCTGGTTCCAAGGTCTGTGCTCTTAGGTGCACTTATGTGAACCATCTTACTGTTAAGCTTCTAAAGATAATTTTTTTTTTTAATCCAGAAGGCTTCTCCCATATGGTTCTGCTTCTTTGAATCCCTGTTGTGATTACCTTTACTTTTCTTACAGTGGTGCTATACAATGGCCCTAAGTATTCTGCTTATTATGATTGTTTATAAGGGCACAAACGATATGTATTTTATGCTCCAAAGTCCTTCATGATGTTATCTACTTTTTAACCCTTACTTTCATGATTTATTTTTACTGCTATTATATTTATATATATATATTTAAAGTATAGTGATTATCAACATGTCTCTAGATCCTGACTACCTTAGTTTGAATACCTGCTCCAACACTTACCATCTCAGTGACACCTTGGGCATATTACTTAATCATTCTAAGTCTTGGCTCCATCCTCTGTAAACTGGGGATGACAATGGGGTCCAGCACCTGGGGTAGATGCTATACTGAGAAAGGCAATGCATGTAAAGCACTTAGTACAGTGCTTGGAACACAGAAAGCCCTTTATCACTATCATTACTTTCTTAAACTCTACATTTCACTGTAAACTATTTGAGGTTAGTGAAGAGTTTACATTCCTCTTTATAACCCATTTTTAAGACACCAACTTGAACTTACTATATGTTCAATTTTTTTTATAAAAATCAAAATAATTTAGGCCCATTTTAGTCACAGCACACAGCCAATTTCTTTATAATTCCTACTAAACATTATATTGTTTCTACTATTGCTCAGTATGTTCACATAACCTTGTGTAACATCCTGCTGTTTGCTACTCATTTAATTACTTGAAAGATCAGTTTTTCCTGTAAGCTTTATTTCAATGTACACAGCTTTTTCTAGATTTTATATAAATAGCAAGTAGATATAGTATGTAGATATAGTATCCTGCTTATATATATGTAATATATAAATTATATATAACAATTTAATACATATACATAATCCTAGCCCAGACATAGCGATCTCTGCTCTCCGGACTTCATAGGATTATTAGCAAAATGAAATTTGATCATTCATATGAAGAGACTTTATAAAATACTACACATAAAATTTAATATATTACTGATTTTTAAATTATTAATATCTAAGGATGGGGATGAGGATAAGGTACTATGGAACAGATCTGCATGTGGATATCTTCACCTTAAGTCCTAACACCCCAAAAGTTTTTCAAAATTAGAACTATATTCTTTCTAAACTAAGCAATTCATGTACCTAGCTTAAAATATAAGGTGTGCAATGAAAAAGAGGTATTTTCAATCTATCCTTACTTAACTCTAAGTCCTGTAGCTGATTTTAAACTTATTAGCTCTTTTTACTTTCTTAGTTCTAAAGATCATGTATTTACTTCTATTTCTCAATTTTTAAATTGGAGTCACTATCTACTGTGGAAGAGTGTATAGTTCTCTCCCTGAACTTCCTACAGTTCTAACTTAGTCACACAACCCATCTCCCAGTGAATCTTTATGGTACTTTTGTTACAGCAGCCTAAAGAGACTAAGACATATGTTATGCCTTGGAAGTCAAGTGAGATTCCCAGATTTAGTGCCTGGGAGAAAGGGGGAATATAGGTATCTTTCAAAAAAAGAGAGAACAGGGATGAGGAAAAAGATTTCTTTTAACAGAGCATGAGTTTAGGCAAGGTGAATTTGAGGTCCTTTGGAACATCCAAGTGCATATGTCTAAAAGTTGGATAAAAATAAAGGGAAAAAAGGGGAACTAGAAACATCCAGTTAAGCCTCATTAGAATAGGGACAAGGATACCACCTCCTTCAGAAAATCATTTTGAGCCTCTTTAAGGAGATATAAATATTTTCTCTTCTCTTCTCCCATTAACTTATTTACACATCTATCAGTGAAGACATCACATGATATAATCATTTGTTCACACATGAATAAATTTAGGATTTCTCATGAAAGTATTTTTTCTGTAGTTGTTCCTATCACTTTTAAGTTTCTGAAATATACGTTTGAGTTGTCTCACATAATAGTGAATTGAATGAAAGACCAAAAATGCAAACAATATAATTTTCCATAGGTTGTTTAATATGTAATTTATTTGAATAACATAAGCAATATTTCCTTAAGAAACTTCTAAGGTCTTTCCTTATTTCAGTGATCAAAACTGTTATTTAGTATAGTTTTACCTTAAAGACTGGCAAGTCTACTATTAGAAAAAACAATAGTTTCAAAATTACAATTAAATACTGGTATTATTATAATATCCTAAAGTAAATAATAGTCTTGTTTGCACAGTTAAGGGTATTAACTAAGAATCATAAAAACACTTAGTAGTTTTTTGTTTTTTGTTTTTTGGCCATGCTGCGTGGCTTGCAGGATCTTAGTTCCCTGACCAGGGATCAAACCCGTGCCCCCTGCAATGGAGGCATGGAGCCTTAACCACTGAACTGCCAGGGAATTCCCAAACACTTAGTGTTGATATCATAGACTATTTCTGTGTCAGTTTCCTACTGCTGCTATAACAAATTACCACAGACTTAGTGGCTTAAAATAACACATATTTATTATCTTACAGTTCTAGAGACCAGATATCCCAAGCTAATCTTAAGAAGGTAAAAATCAAAGTGTCAGTAAAGCTAGATTCCTTTTGGAAGCACCAGGGTAAAATCCATTTCCTTGCCTTTTCTGGATTCTAGAATTCCTGGGCTCATGGCCCCCTTACTCCATCTGCAAAGTACATCATTCCAAACTCTGCTTCCTTCATCACTCCTTTCTCTGCTGTCTCCAAATTTCCTGCCTCCCTTTTACAAGGACCTTTGTGATTCATTTGGGCCCAGCTGGATAATCCAGGATAATCCCCCCCACTTAAAGATCTTTCATTTAATCACACCTGCAAAGTCCCTTCTGTCAACATATTCAGAGGCTGGGATTAGAATGTGGATATCTTGGGAGGGGGCCATTATTCAACCTACCATAACTTACTTTTTAATTATGTTTACAGCCAATTCTGGTCGTTTTATACTTAACATAAGTTGTCTACTCTTTTACTTTCCTATCTCTATAATTCTTAGAGGCTGACACCTAGAAACCCAGAACAGACATAATGGGAAGTTTCAATGATGCAATTTTCCACTGCTCCTCCTTCTTAGCTTTGTACCAACAATCTTATTTTAAAAATTAAGTGCAAAGACAGCAATAAGCTGAGTACTTTTTCTTTAGTTTGTAGCATTATTCTATTATCTATTCCTTAAAACTATACCATTAAGTTATTGTATGTCAGACTCAGTGATAGGGTTGAGAATGCAAATATAAAAGATATATTATCACATTCAAGATACACATGATCAAATGGAGAATGTAGTTCTATAGACCAAATTTGTGCTGCAGTGTAATTAATACTGTAAGTATGAACAAGGTCAGTTGTTAGCCTATGGGTCATGTTTCTGCTTCTTTCTTTTCATTTTGAATCTTTGTTTTTAGTAAGCTGTATATTCTCTTTTGATAGTAACGTTCCTTTAAATGTTTCCTATAGAATATTTATCTTCCTTATATGAAAGCAATATGTGTTAATAGTAGGAACTGTTTGCTTACCTTAGCATGAAACTTACCTTTGCCTCCTGTTTAAATATTCACTAGCTGCATGCTTGAGTTATTGCAACCAACTTCTATTGTGTGTCATCTATTGTGCTACCATTGAGATAACAATGTCATAGAGTCAAATACCTAGGACATATTAAGAAAGTAAGAGAACTCCTACAGGGAAATTTAACAGCTTATATGTACCTAACTTTCACAATCAACTCAGATGATTGTTGTGTTCCAACCAATTGTACATTTGGTTGAACTGTTCAACACCTGTCCCAGTTTCAGTTACCCCTGCTGAGTGTGCCCATCCTTGAATCGCTTCACAGATTATTGCAATTTTTTAATGTTTGTTTCCAAAAACAAGCTTTAAGAATAATGCAAACTTATACATATTCTAATGTTATAATGAGGTAACTAAAATATACAAACAAATCCATTGAAAAACTAAACTTTCACTTATAAACAAATAAGCCAGAAAGCAGCATCTTCTATTATGATTATCATTTGGGATTGTTTGATTGCAAGCAGCAGAAACTCTTCTAATCGAACCAAGCAAAATGGAATTTATTGGAAAGATATTTGAAACACAGAATCCAAGGGATGCTAGAAAATCAGACTTAAAATTGTAGAAACTAAGCTATCTCCAGAGTCCAGAAAACAGAAACAAAATAACATTCCAGTAGCAGAATTATTATGGTCAAAGTTATAGCCTTGGGATGACTGGAAATGCAACCATTTTCAGTTCCACTGTCCTTCTGCGTGTGATCCAAATTTTAGGAAGTATATATTAGTCTAGCATAGGAAACATGCCATTGGTTAGTGGACATAGGGGGAAAAGGAAATTTCTCTAAATAAAATGGGTGTGGTAAGTAAGAAGAAGTGGATTCTAGACATTGAAAAAATCTTAAATATTCACCACATACAATGTGTATTTTTATTTTCAGTATTAAACTCCAAAGATTTTATTTGTCTGTAACAATAAGCGATGCTTACTTAATATTTATAATGTTTTTAAATATCCTAACATGACTTTCAGTTTAAGCTTAGAGATGTAGTGAACTAAAAAAGGAAAGTTTCTATCCTTAAAACAAGAAAAAAGCTGGACATGCAACAAATGGTTTTTTGTGAAACCATCAAATAACAGATGTCACGAGTCAAGGCCAACCCAAAGAAAGATACCTGCAGGGAGAGACAGAAGCTGAGCATGTGCTTACCTCTCAGGTAAGAAACCATTAGATACTATGTAATCTTATAGGAATATTAAACTAGAAGTTTTGACAAATTTCTAAAACATGAGTGTGAGCTAGTAAGAAAGTGAAAATCTCTTGGGAGATGCAGTATTAGGGAGATTCCCAACCATTTAAAGGATTTTCCTCCAGGAACTCCACGAAAGATCAGTAGGAATCCTAAGAAAGCTCATATAGTGAGGATGAGGATGAAGATTTTTCTCCCTGATGGAGCAAATGTTCAATCTGCAGAGGGAAGAATAGAGCCTGAGGACACATGCAAAACTCATCTCAGAGGAAGGGAACTCCACCCAGGCTCAGTCTCCCTATCTGTACTGGCTTTCTAGGGCTACCATAACTAAATACCATAGACTGGGGGGCTTAAGCAATGTAAGTTTATTTTCTCATACTTCTGGAGGTTAAAAGTCCAAGACCAAGGTGTCAGAATGGATAGTTTCTTCTGAGGTCTCTCTCCTTGGCTTGTAGGTGGCTGTCTTACTGCAGTGTCCTCACATGGCTTTTTCTCTATACATATGTATCCTGGTGTCTCTTTCTGTGTCCAAATTTCCTATACATAGACACCAGTCAGACTGGATTAAGGATCACCTTAAGAGCCTCATTTTAACTTAATCACTTCTTTAAAGGTTTTATTTCCTAATACAGTCACATTCTGAGGTACTAGAGTTTAGGGCTTCAACATATGAATTTGGGGGAGGAGGGCACAATTTAGCCCATAACACTATCTCACCTGAGGGAAAAAAAATAAAAGTCTCAATCTGCAAGGAAGAGCACCTCAAGGATATAGCTTTTGAACACTAGGGGACACTCACTACCGCTGAGAAAAGAAATGGGGAGAAGAAAAACTGTATTTATGGTGGAAGGACAGGCACATTTGTGAAGGTCATACTTCAACTACACAGGCTCACTGCACACTCCAAGGACTAAGACTTACTCAGTACATTAGCATAAGCTTCTCTGTCCTACACCCTACCACCACACTACAAGCCTCCAATAATAATACCAGTGAATTACACCTGGGAGATCTGCAAGAGACAGATTCTCTCTGAGGAGCATTTTAGAAAAGGGAGACCTGAAGCCAAGAGTGGAGAATAAAAGAATAAGGTCACTAGAGGAGCCCCCTGGTGCCCACAGCAACAGCATACTGCGAATACAGCATAACTATATTAACACAAATCCTCACTTTACATGCCTATTACCTCAGTGTCTACTGTCCTATATAACATACTCCACTTTCAACAAAATATTACAAGGGATGACAAAAGGCAAGGCGGAAAAAGTCTAAAAATATAAAGCAACTACCAGAAGCAGACTCAGATATGATAATAGATATTGTTATTTTCAGATGTATCTTTAAATAACTATAATTAATATGTTGACAACTCTAATGGAAAGATAGTCAAACATGCTAGATCTAGATCGGGCAAATAATTTCAATACAAAGATGAAACTATCAGAAATAATCAAATAGTATGGCTGAGTTGCTTTGCTGTGCACATGAAACTATCAAAACATTGTTAATCAGCTATACTCCAATATAAAATAAAAAGTTAAAAAATAAATAAATAAGAAATAATCAAATAGAAATACTAGAAATTAAAAACACAATAACAGAAATGAATATGCCTTTGATGGGCTAATCAGTAGATTCAAACAGCTGAGGAAAGTATGAGTGAACTTGAAAATATGGCAATAGAAATTACACAAATTATCTCAATTTGCAAAAAGAAAAAAAGAGTAAAGAAAAAAAAGCAGAGCACACATGAACTGTGGTAAAATATCAAATGATATATATAGCATATAGCATATGTGCAATTGGAATACCAGAAAAAAGAGGTGAGGGCAGAGCAGAAGAAATATTTGAAGAAATAATGGCTTTAAAATTTCCAAAATTAGTGGTAACAGACACCAAACCACAGTGAACACCGAAGAGAATAAATACTAAAACAACAAAGAAACTAGGTATATCGTACTCAAACAAAACCAAAAAAAAAGAGAGAAAAAATCTTGATGGTAATCAAGGGTGAGCTGGGATTGGGGAGGACACCTTACGTACAATGGAAAAGATAAGAATTACAGCAGACTTCTCATTAGAAACCATACAGGACAGTAGAAAATAGAGTGAGATCTTTAAAATTTTTAAAGAAAAAAAATGTCAACTCAGAATTCTATATCCAGAAAAATTATCCTTAAAGATGAAGAAGAAATAACGATTTTATCAGGAAAAGAAAAGAACTGTTAGAGTTTATTGCCAGCAAACTTATCCTATAAGACAGTTAATAAGAAATTGTTCAGGCAGAAGTAATAATAAGGTCATAAATTTACATTATACACCAAAAATAAAAAGCATCAAAAATTGAATGAATGAATATAAACATAACCTTTTTCACTTATTGTAATTGCTCTAAAAGGTAGCTGATTATTTGAGGCAGTAATATATACTGTATTTTTTTTTTTTTACAGTATATGTAAAAACATCACTAACAGAGACACTTTTTGATTATGACATAAATTCTGATTCTGTGACTACCTACTGGTATCCCTAAAATACCAACAATGAGGATATGCTTCCTTGACATGATTAGTTAATATAAATTTATAATTTGCCTTGGATTGATTTCAAAAGTTTTATTCTGTTAGTTTCTTCCCATAACAAGTTCCCATTCTAATAGATCTTTCACAATGTGTTTTTGCAAATGTGACTCTCCTGAAACAATACATTCACACTTGGATACAGCGAACATTTTTTGACATGCCGCAATTAAAAGAGGGTTTCTAATACAGATGGCCAAAAAGCACATGAAAAGATGCTCAACATGGCTAATTATCAGAGAAATGCAAATCAAAACTACAATGAGGTATCACCTCGCATCCATCAAAATGGCCATTATCAAAAAGTCTACAAACAATAAATGCTAGAAAGGGTGTGGAGAAAAGAGAACCCTCCTACACTGTTGGTGGGAATGTAAATTGATACAGCCACTGTGAAGAACAGTATGGAGGTTCCTTAAAAAACTAAAAATAGAACTACCATATGATCCAGCAATCCCATTTCTGGGCATATATCTAGAGAAAACCATAATTCGAAAATACTGCACCCCAATATTCATTGCAACACTATTTACAATAGCCAAGACATGGAAGCAACCTAACTGTCCATCAACAGATGAACGGATAAAGAAAATGTGGTACATACATAAAATGGAATATTACTCAGCCATAAAAAAGAATGAAATAATGCCATTTGCAGCAACATGGATGGACCTAGAGATTATCATACTAAGTGAAGTAAGTCAGACAAAGGCAAGTATCATATGATATTGCTTATATGTGTAATTTAAAAAATGATACAAATGAACTTATTTACAAAACAAAAAGAGACTCACAGACTTAGAAAACCAATTTATGGTTACCAAAGGGGAAAGGTGTTGGGGGGAGAGGGATAAATTAGAAGTTTGGGATTAACATACACACACTACAATGTATAAAACAGATAATCAACAAGGACCTACTGTATAGCACAGGGAACTCTATTCAGTACTCTATAATAACCTATATGGGAAAAGAATCTGAAAAAGAATATATATATCTGAATCACTTTGCTGTACACCTGAAACTAACACAACATTGTAAATCAACTATACTCCAATATAAAATAAAAATTTTAAAAATTAAAAACGTAGTTTCTTCCTAAAGAAGAAACTACCTGAGTTTCTAAATAATGCTCAGTAAGAGCATTATTTAATCAAATGCTCTTTTAATCAAATGAAGAGAGCGTTTTACTTATAATATATTAAAATGCCTTGTTAAATAAAATAATAAAAAGAGGCATCGTACAATACAGATTTTACACATAGTTTGATTATTATATTGATCATTTAGAAATGGTTGCAGTCCTTTTCCATCCAATCAGCATACATCTTGATTAATCTGTGCCTTACTGAAAACATAATTATAATTATGGAAATTTAAAATGTCATCAACTTCATCCTCTATAGATTTAGAAGTCTAATATGACTCATCTAAATTTTGGAACTTCCTGTTAAAATCGGCCAACACATAAAAGAAAATAAAACTTGTATACACAATCAGGACGGTTGTTCTTTTCTTAAAATTATTTTCCCAAAAGTATCTTGTTTATTAATTTGTCACTTTCTCATCTTTCTCTAATCTCCAGTGTCCTTTTAAAATTTATCAGGGTTCCATTAAATATCTGACCTGAATTTTTCTCTTTACATTTATCTATGTTTGCTATGTATGTATTTGTCACTATATTCCTATCATTTGCTGTGGAATTACTGTACTGAAGGGAATATAATATGCTTGTGATCACTGACAGAAAAATTAAATCACTGATATAAAAACTTGCAGAATATGCTTATTCCTCATAGATAATACTATTTGATCTGATTTCAAGTTTGGGGCTCTCCTGCTTTTTCCTCTGAATTTTTAAAAATTTATTTATCATCTATAGAAAGGAAAGAGAATCCTGAATGAAATCCTGAATGATGGGTATTACAGGCATTTTACTTTGATTCTATTCTCCAAAAATCACCAAAACTAGCCAAAAAATGAAAAAGAGAAGTAAAAAGAAAAGCTATCTTTGTTGAAACAGGTAAGTGATCATAACACCAAATAAGAATCTCTGATATTACCTGCCAAATCATTTAAATATGGTCAAAAGGAAGGGACCTACTGAGAAAACTCAAATTCTTCTTATGCAATGGTAGCAGATGGACGCTTTTTTCACAAAGGCAAAATCTTCTTATGCAATTGTAGCAAATGGATGCTTTTTTTCCCACAAGTGTTGTAATTTTAAAAAGCTTAAAGTGACAAGATCAAATCTGGTAACATACTAGGTGCTTACAAACACATACCACACAAACAAAACATACCCTACAACATTTATGCATAGTATGTGTATGTTTGTGGCAAATTTTACAGAGGTATGGAAAAATAGAGAAGATTTACTTTTCAAAATACAAACATCTTTATATTATTTTTTATATATTCCTGGATGAAACAGCCTTTATTTACCTTTACAGCTTCATGCTGCCTCTCTGCTTTTCCCCAATCTCATTAATTGTTTCCTTAGGTAAATTTAGTACTATTCTTTGCTGCAGATTCGCCTGCTAATATGCAAATAATGTCCTTCAAACATGAACTACTTACTTCAGATCTCTTTCTATTCAGCCTCTCTTGATCGTCTCTGCAGTAACTGCAATAACTTGTAAAGAAATCAATTGTATATTATGTCATGGTAAAATGATTACTAACATTTTGAATGCCTACTATATAAACTACAAATATCTTAATATTTTAATCCTCACAATAACCTTACAAGGTATATAGTTTTTTCTCCAACTATAGAAATAAGTGAGAGGTCAGAGGACAACTTATCCAAGGTCACAAAGTCAGTAATTGGAGGAGGCTGTTAAATCTATCTAAACATCAGCTCTGTATTTTTTCCATTACATTTATCTGCCGTTATTAATCCAGGGCATCGAAGAATAGTTAGATTATACTCAGTACCTCTTGTTTAATAAGGCATGGAAGTATGTAATTCATTTAAGAATGATATCCATCAAAAATAGTTAAAACAGAAAATAACTGGAGCACTTAATGGGGTAAATGTCAATCATCTGAATATTTCCTTTAGGTGGAAGAACTCTTCCTCTGACTATATCAGATAAATTAGGTGTCTCTACATTTTAATTATTGTCTGTTTTGCTTCTGCTTCTTTGCACATTTTTCATTTCCAACTAGCATTCCATTGTGTTTGATTCATTTTCAGTTACCAGTGAAGATTTTTGTCTATTTTCTAACTTCAAGCATTTAAAAATTTATGGTAATTTGATTCACACCAACGTATCCACAGGTTTTCATTTTAAGATGGCATCATTAAAATTGCTAAGCATAGTACGTACTTGCAGTGGCATTAACTTTGGCACAGGCTTAGAAACAGTTTCACTTCTGCTTCATCTTGGAAGGTACTTTTGTCCCTGCTTCATGAAGCCCCTCCTGGTGTACCTTTTGTGTCCCTGCTTCATGAAGCCCCTCCTGGTGTACCTTTTGTGTCCCTGCTTCATGAAGCCCCTCCTGGTGTACCTTTCGTCTCCTTAATAACACGCATCTCAGCCAGGCTTTCAGTATACTTAAACCATTCTCTGGGCAGTTTTTGTTTCAACTAACCCTCATTTCACCATTTAAAACTAAGATTTGAGATGCTTTGCAATATTACATAAAAGGTATTTTTTCTCATAAACTGCCTTTGTCTGTCAATATTTGAAACAGTTAATTTTTATCACAGGAGTTAAACACTGTATAATGACTTTGCTTTGCAATTCTAATATTTTCTTTCTCTTTGTTTCCCATTCTCCTTCTTTATACTTTAAATTCAGAACTGAGGTATACTGATTTAATCCACCAATACCAGAGATGATGATTATTGAATAAACAACTCCTGAAGGTAAAGAAAAGATTGTAAAGTGCTAGATATTTTGAAAACAGGCTTTCAAGCTAAATAAATAGATATGTAGCTTTATTTCTATCAATTTTCTTCAACATTTTTCTGGACACATTTCATTACGACTTGACATTAGCCCCTAAAAATATTTTCAGTGAAAACAATGATGACAATTCTGTGGCAGACATTTTCAGCAAATTTTATCTACTAAGGACACAAAATTCTAATTGGCGACGTCTGAGGGATATACTGATTTACTGCTTTATATGCAGATGTTATTAATTTTCTGGAGGTTTGCCATATTTCTAGTTATAGCTAAATCTAAATAATAAACACCTGTCTATAACTTGGACCGTGTAAGGCATCAGAAAATAGTAAAATGTTCATGATCTTTTTTCTTTTTTTAAACATCTTTATTGGAGTGTAATTGCTTTACAATGGTGTGTCAGTTTCTGCTTTACAACAAAGTGAATCAGCTATACATATATATATATATCCCCATATCTCCTCCCTCTTGCATCTCCCTCCCACCCTCCTTACCCCACACCTCTAGGTGGTCACAAAGCACCGAGCTGATCTCCCTGAGCTATGTGGCTGCTTCCCACTAGCTATCTATTTTACATTTGGTAGTGTACATATGTCAGTGCCACTCTCTCACTTTGTCCCAGCTTACCCTTCCCCTTCCCCATATCCTCAAGTCCATTCTCTATGTCTGCATCTTTATTCCTGTCCTGCCCCTAAGTTCTTCAGAACCTTCTTTTTTTTTTTTTTTTTTTTTTTAGATTCCATATATATGTGTTAGCATACGGTATTTGTTTTTCTCTTTCTGACTTACTTCACTCTGTAGGACGGACTCTAGGTCCATCCACCTCACTACAAATCACTCAATTTCATTTCTTTTTATGGCTGAGTAATTGTTCATGATCTTTGAAGTCACAGTGCATGAGGTACCCCTGCTCCTTCCCAGTCATTAAGCAGGAGCACGTTGCATCACACAGAATAAAGTAGAATACATCTGCTTCAACAAGTCAAAGTCCTAAAATGACATCAAGCCAGTGCCAAAGAAATTTCTCACATGTTAACATCATTGCTCAAAGCATATATAAAAGTACATGGTCAAGGCAACACAGTGTTGAGAATGACCTACTAAATCATCAGTAACTGTGAATAGATATTGCTATAGAATGTGGTAGTGATTGATGTGTGATTTAATACTGATTTGAGGGTTTTGAATTTTTAATCCAAAAATATATTTTTATATTTAAAAATATAACACATAAACTTTCCAACTCACATACTTAAAGTTAAGAACTTCCACGAATATGAACAGTGTTCCAGAGCAAGACCCTTTGCCACTTTCCAACAGGGGGAAGAAGTCCTAACAGAACAATTTAGCCATGTCCATTGTTCTGATTTTGTTTATTTTTTTTTGTACTTAGTGCTAATCTATTAATAGTAAACATCACATTTATGTTGAGTGCAAAATAATGAAAACATTGAAAGTGTCTAGTAACATGATTTATAGATTATGATGGTAAGTAGAGATTAATATAAAAGCACTATGTTTATCATTGAGTTCCTGAGAAACTTGCAACTGGTTCTGTCTAGTCCAACTTCAATCTAGGGGAAAATCATTCCTTTTATGCCACCAATGCCCAAGATGCTCAAGTCTCCTGTTTTCTGTTAAATGGTTTATGCATGTCTAATTACTGTTATATGGTAGGTTATCTACAGGTGATGGGCTTTGAAGGGAAGCATTTGACCAAGATGGCCTTAACATTCTCCATTCCCATGATGGCCTAAACTTTATATTTTTTCTTCCTAAACATAGACTTCTAACCTTCCTTTTCTTAGAGAACCTGCAATTGTAAATTTTTTCTCTGCTCCTTTGAGACATAAATCTTCTCCCATCCACTTGCCAATTTTACAACCCAGGAATGTCTTTCCAGGACCTAGAAGCCATCCCTTTGAAATATAATTGTCAAGAACGATAATGCCCCTATCTCCTAGTCTCTGTGCCAGCTAGGAGTCAACTTCAATAAGTGCCAGTTAACGGTCTAATCACATTTACCAACCTCCCACCAATGTCCTCCAGTACTTTTCCACCAGCTCACTTCAGTGCCTAAAACTCTCCTCCCTTTCATTTCAGCAGAGTTGAGTTCAATATCTCTCCCCTATTGCAACAGTCTTGATCTCTATTGCAACAGTTTTTAATAAAACCTCCCTTACCTGTGTGTCTGGTGCAATTTTTCTTAGACAAGTTACCCAGTGTCTAACACAATTTAAATTCCGTGTTTTGTAAGTGTAATAGTTGGTAGTTGATGGTCTTTTCTGAACTGTTACCAGAGGCAGAGCCCAAAGCTGAGACATTCTCCACACTGTCGCCTATTATTTTTAACTAAAGGTCCTTCTTTCAAATCTGCTGCATTCCAAGTTGGTTACTCAGCCTCTTCTTCTTTCACGCCCAACCAAAACCTGGTCCACATTCAGGAAACTGACCATAATCTTTTCAGATATGCATCCCAATCTTCTCTCTGGTCCTTGGTAAGTAGCTTTTTCTTTTTTTGCTACTGCTTTCCAAGAAATTGAATTATCCCTACTGGAGTCAAATTGGAGATACGATACTACTTTGGAGATGTTGAGAGATGTAAACATAGAAAATACTTTCACAGTACTTTAACAGGGCTTTGAACAAGCCTCTAGTCCTCATTTCCTACGTTACTCAACCTTAAATCCCTGATCATCATAATCATCACTCCCTTGAAATTACCATAAGCCCTCTTATTTATCACTCTGTCTTCTCCTGATAAAATCAACTTCAATTGAAGCAACTCTCTGCTACTCTTTTACCTGCACCACATAGGTGAACTGTTTGAATAAAATCTCATAACCACACTAATTGGTCTCATCTTAAACTCGTGATCATTATCTTCAAGTAGGCCCTTCCTGTTTGCAAGCTATCCTACCATATTTCCCTAATTCTTTAACTCTCTCACTCTTTTTTCTGGATCAATACCTCTCAAACTTGAATCTGCATATAAATTACCTGAGGATCCTGATAAACATAGATTCTGATTCAGTAGATCTAGAATGGGACCCAAAATTCTGCATTTCAGATGATGAATGGCTGCTGATTTGGGGTTCCTACCTTGAGAAGCTTTGCAGGACAATTTTTCTCTTTCATCCCATTAACACTCTTCCTTCTTATCGTTTTAACTTGATGACCTCTTTCATATTTTAATGAGAATCAGATAGAACTTCCACAAGCTTTTTTCTGTAAAACTACCTATCTACTTGCATCTGTACCCACATAGCCTATCTTCCCTCCTTTTGGAATTGAATCATATGCTACTATTTCTGAGGCCAAACCCATAATTTATTCACTGGATCCAACTCCTTTTCATGTACTCTGGGCCACTGTTTCACTAACTCACCTCTTTCATCACTGTATCATAAATTTTATATATATATATATATATATATACACACACATATATACATACACACACACACACACACACACACAGAATCTTTCTCAACTGTATATAAACATGAGGTACTTTATCCCATTTGAAAAATCCCTTTCTTAATTCCACAGCCTTGCCAGTGACTACACATTCCTCTGCTTCCTCCTTTAGAGAAAAACTCCTTGAAAGTGTTGTCTATATAATTTTTTTCTAATTCTCCCACCTTCATTTTCTCTTGAACCCACAGAACCATCTTTTATAAATTTACACAGGATGGCCACATTGCTGTAGCCAATGACCAAGTATTCGTACTCCTTTTACTTAGCCTATCCGTAGACATGACATAATTGATAACAGCTTCCCCCTTCAATTTCTTCACCTGGCTTTGGGAACCACACTTCTCTCCTCCTCCCTCTCCCTCTCTCAAAATTAATTAACGGAAACCTTAGTCCAACAGAGCTGGGAGACCAGAAGAGAAAACTCTCGCACCTGTGACAACAGCAGAGCCCAACAGGAAGAAGAAGCACACCTCTTCTTTCCTGGCAAGGACTCAGTCAATGAAAAGCCACGGACTCTTCGTTTACTATAGCCCTCCCAACTTCCTTCTCCTCTATAAAAGTATTCTCCCTCCCTTGCCATATGAGAACTTGCACATGACTCACCATGGTTGCAGATCCAGAATTTCAATTCTCTGCTGGTCCCGAACAAATTCATCTTTGCAGGTGAACTATCTGGCAGTCTATTTGTTTGAGGTAAACATCTGGTGGCCCATACTGGGACCAGAGAAGACTCCCGAAGGCTCTGAGGCTGGTGAGAAAACAGGTGCAGTATTCACAATCAAGCCCATTGTTGTTTACGGCTTTCTCCCTACCCTGGAGTTTGATGGTACTTCTTTCTCCTGAATCTAAGCTCTTGCCCACCTTGCACTTGAGGCTCTCCAGGCTTTATTCGGGATATATTTTAAGGTTTCCTCTTTCTCCTCAAGGCCTTGTTCTGTTTACAAGTACTCATTTGGCACTTTGGTCTGATCTTGAGATCAGACGGTTTCAACTGAAGCTGGCTGAAAATGCCTTCGGCCCAATTCCTTTAGAAGGGGTTGCTTCAAATGAAACCGTGCTGTGTGTTCAGGCTTCAGTCTATTCCTTTGGAAGGGCTATTCTCTAGAAATGGGCTGAAAAAGCCTTTGGCTTGGCTCCTCTGGGACCAAGCAGTTTCCTTTGAGTTGGCTGGGATTGGCTTGCCAGCTGTTTGAATTGAGCTGTTTGTTCTGTAAGTTGTTTGAGCTGTTTGAAAATTGTTCTTTACTCTAGAGGAAAAACCTCTAGGAAATGGGATCCCAGTTATCTAAGTATTTTGAGGACACCTCCCCCTCCCCCTCTCCAGGGTTCCGGCCAATTCTATATTTAAAAACCATAGTCCTTCCTCTTGCGAATTTCTAACTAAATGGACTCACCTGACCAAAGGCAATTTAGAATATCAATGACCATCATGGGGAATTTTCGAAATCCACAAACCTAATTTCCTTAAAACCGAACTGGACTACAATAACTAAACCTTCCAGAACTGAATGGAGTGCTTATTTCATTTGGTATTTTGAGGCTTCCCAACTTTATCAAGAGCCTAAAATTGCCTCTTCGAAAACTATAATTTTAAGATTAACTGAGGCAAACAATTAAAATAAGATAAAATGGCCCCCAAAACCCCAGGCTCTTCTTTCTTGGCTCCTCTGTCTCAGGCTTCACCTTTGGCGTGGTCATGTCTCTCTCCCTTTGCTCATCACGGCCAGACTTCACCTCCTGCACCATCTTCTGCCTTTCCTTCTACACTGACTGTGCCTCCACTATACCCTCAATTATCTCATACTAATTCTCTCACCAAACCTCCCCTTTTCTCTGAAACTCTCCTTACTCCCTTTTCCTCTAGAACTTGTCAGAACCTGCCCCTTTAAAATTAAGAATCCAGAGGCTAACCCCTTAATTTCTTATGCTCCCTGGACTAAAAATGAACTGTGAACCATAGTCAAAGATTTTTTCCAAAGTAACTGAAGAGCCTCACAAATTTGCTAAAGAATTTAATACTGTCATTCAAACTTATCAACCTGGTTTCTGACTTATATCGCCTGGTTCATGTTTGTCAGTGAAAGCCAGGCTCAGCATTGGATGAAAACTGCTAAATGAGAATATCCTGAAAGGCCTCTAGAATTACAACTGGGCAACCAGCCCACTAAATTATTACAGCTGATTCTTGAACAGCACTGGTTTGAACTGCTCAGGTCCACTTACATGCAGATTTTTTTCAACAGTGAACATTACAGTACTACGCAATCCTTGGTTGTTGAAACTGAGGATGTAAAACTGCAGATGTAAGTAGATAGGGTAGGGAGTCTCCAGAGAAAGACAATCAGGCACGGTTTTCTTGACATAAGAGAAGCCATTTTGGGCGTAAGCTATTTTATGAGCTAAGCCTGGCCACAATGCTTGTCCTTAGACAGGTGTTAGTAATTAGTGTTCTTAAGGGAACAAAAGAATGCAGAAACATTGCCTATTATCAGGAAAGAGAAGTAATAAGAGCAAAGATAATATGTCATTTGGAAAGACTCCCAGTTCTGTTTCAATGGTAAAGATTAGCCTCAAGCACTCAAACACCAAGTCAACTGGAACCTAAGGGATGATGATATTGACCTTTTCTATACCTCAATCAACTAAAGCTTGGACTCTGTGGGCTGCCCAAGCCCCTTCACAAATATGCATGTACGTTTAGCTTAAAACTTCCCCAATTTTGCTGTTCTGGGAGACTGTGCTTTGGGAAATATCCCCAGTGTTCTCCTTACTTGCTGCAAGTAATAAATCTTTCCTTCTCCCAATCTTTGGCTTGGTTGTGTCTGTTGGCTTGATACCCACCAAGAAAACAAACCCAGTTTTGGGGTAACAGATACAGGGGGAATGCAACCACATATACAAAGGGCCGACTATGAATTTTACATGGATATTCAGAGGGCTGTACCCCTAACCCTCTCATTGTTAAAGGGTCAACTATATATGATCAGGCTCAGGCCGGATCACTAGGTAACTTTATCCAACAATTTTTAGGGCTTTTCCAATGCCTGTTGATTGGAACAAAATTCAGGCTCACCCACAAAAATCTGAGGAAACTGTTCGTAAATATTACAATCAACTTCACATTGTTTTTAAAGAAAATTCTGGTCTTCCTTCAGATGTTGATTCTTCCCAAGTAGTTTTTATCTGGCAAACCAGCTCTCTTGTACTCTAGATGAGTCACCTCCAAGGAAGACCACCAAAATTTATTCTAACTCAGGCAAACGAAGGCTCCTAAATGAAACCAAAGCCTCCTAGTCTCCACTATTATTGCAAAAAGTCAGGATGCTGGAAAAGAGATTGTTACAAATGTAAGCACTTGAGGCTCCTTCAGCCCTCTAACCGGGCTTTCCAAAGTCCTTCCAGTTCTCAGTGATGGAGCTCCAAAGAACTACAGGGCCCTTCCCAATTCTCCCTCTTAGTTGGCTTGGAAAAACATTTCTCCAGATTGGAGATGAATCTCTTCCAATCCTAAATGACATTGGAGCCACACTCTTTGTTCACAGCCCCACTACAATATAACAGCCCCTGCCTGGGAGTACTAAAACAGCTCCAATAATGGGGATCTCTAATGAATCTCAGGAGGTTCCTGTCTCTGAACTCTTGGGCTGTACCTCGAAGGCCTGCAAGGCCTGTGCTTGCCCAGCTTCAAGACTGAAGAAGGAGCCCAGAGTCAGCAACAGAGACATTAATGGTTTAATGGGTTGGGGAGCTTACACGTCTGAAGCAAGGTCCTGGAGCAACACCCCACTGTGTGCAGAGCGCAGCGAGCAGGACACGGCGGCAATCTTCGCTCCCGGTTTTGCGGAGGTGGGGGGAGGGGGAAGATTACCACTTATAGGGGAATTGACATCAGGTGGGCTCATTAGTTACCAGAGAAACCAGTGGAGGGGCACACCCCTCACCGCCCCTTTGATAAGAACAATCACTAGCTGGGGTCTGGAGCAAGTACACGGGAAAGTCAGTCAAGTGAGTAGGGTGTAGGTGAAGCAGGCACTGGTCAGCAGGGGATGTACAGAGAGCAAGAGAGCAACCATCTTGAGTGGCCTGACCATACAGAACCCATTCCCTTTTGTTTAGGCCCTTTGAGAGATACACACCTTTTTTTCCCTTAGTTTCTCCACCCTTATCCATTTACTAGGCTGAGACTTCTTAGAGAAGTATCATGCCAGAATTTCTTTCTCCCAAAAGGGGGAAATAATTCTAGAAATTGACAGTAGTCATCAAAGTATCCCACCAGGTGAATTAAATGACCCTTTGACATCTTTTATTTGTTCCATCTCTGACAGTACTATAGCTGATTCTGGAAACATTGAAAATTTGTCCCTATTGAATCAGCTACAACTTTCCTTTGGACAGAATCTCCAACTGATGGCAAAATTTACAGCACACCTCCCAAGAAAATTCAAATAGACACCTCAAAACCTCTTCCCAGAATTAATATTCTGTAAGTAAAGAAGCCCTTCAATGAGTGAAGACCATAACAGAAGATTACAAGGCTCAAGGCCTCTTTATCCCTTGTACTAGCACATGTAACTCTTCCATTTTACCAGTGAGAAAACCTAAGGGCCAAGGGTGGAGGTTTGTCCAGGATCTACAAGCAATAAACAACACTGTTATCTCTAACCCTCATACATTACTAACATCCATTCTACCAGAAGTAAATTCTTCACTGTAATTGATTTATGCAGTGCATTATTTAGTTGATGAAACTGTTCAATACCTTTTTGCCTTCACTTGGGAAGAAAAACAATTTACCTGGACAGTAGTACCTCAGGGTTATACTGAGATTCCTTATTTCTTGCAAATCCTGAAGGCTGATCTGGAGGACATAAAGTTCCCGAGAAGTTCTACTTTGTTGCAACATGTGGATGATTTGCTTCTTTGCTCTCCTTTTCAAGCCTCCTCACAGGAAGACAGCATCCACTTACTAAAGCGTTTTAGCCTTAAAGGGACATAAATTTGCCAAATAAAAATTGCAGTTTGCCCAAATATAGGTTCAATATTTAGGGTATCTGATATTAGAACAAGGGCTACACCTACATCCAGATAGACTTCATGGAGTCCTAAGTTTCCCCAAACCCAAAACTAAGAACCAGTGAGGTTTTCCCAGGCTAGTTGGTTATTGCTGAAATTAAACTCCAAATTTCTCTCTACGGCCAAACTGTATATGTTTTACTCAATGGTAACAACCCCAACCCAATTTTATGGGTGGGACGGGACAACATAGCCTTCCAGGGCTTAAAGAGCATTTGATAAACCTACCTGCCTTTGGGCATCCCCATTATCAGATTTCCCTTTTCCTTTTTGTATATGAAAAGGAAGGAAATACCCTGGGGGTTCTCGCCCAAAAACATGGACTGCCATTGACCCATGGGGTCTTATAGCCAGCAACTGAACCCTGTGGCATGGGGATACCTTCTTTGCCTTAGATCCATTATGGCCACACCCCTTTAGGTTAAGGCCACCAAAAAAATCATTGTGGGATCCCCTTTGACCATTTTTGTACCTCATGCTCTAGAGGCTTTCCTGAATTTCCATTAAACTCGCACTTCTCAGGCAGCCGCCTCACCTCCTATGAGGTCTTTTTGTTAACTGCTCTTCACATAACTCTTTCACATGGTAATAAACTTATCACTGCTGCTCTTCTCCCCTCCATAATCAATGACGTCCCCCATGCCTGCTTGAGGCTGACAGACCACCTCCCAGCTCCTTGTGATGATCTACAGGAAATCCCACTGGGTCACGTTTACTGCTCATGGTTCACTGATGGTTCTTATTTAAAAGGTGACAATGGCAAATACTGTGCTGGGTAGGCTATTACAACTCCTTTTGATGTTGTTGAGGCAGCATCTTTACTATGGCCTCTTCAGTCCAACAGGCTGAATTATACACTCTTACAGGGGCATGTTCTTTAGTCAAGGACAAAACTGCCAATATTCATACTGACAGTAGATAAGCTTTCAGAGTAGCTCATGATTTTGGAATATTGTGGAAGCAATGTGACTTCCTTACTTTCAGTGGAAATAAAATTTAAAATGGCCCCTGTGTTCAGGAATTATTGAATGCAATACGTTTACCTGCTGCTTTAGCTATTATTAAGATTCTAGGGCATTCTAAACTTGACTCTCTGGAAGTTAAGGGAAATCACCTTGCTGATATTTCTGCAAGGAATACTTCCCTTAAAGGGACCAACAACAGCCAAACCTCTGTCATGGTCCAAAGGGATATTTCCCCAAAGATAATTTAGAAAAGCTGGCTAGAGAAGCCCAGTAATTGACCTCAGAAAAGAAAAAAGCAAGATTGGAAATTCAACAATTGTTGTTTTATAAAAAGAGAAAGCTCTGATTTGAACCAAATAACAACCCAGTCCTACTGGAGACTCCAAAATTCCCAATCCTCACCACTGTAGATGCATTAAACCATTAGTCTACTGACAAAATGATAGCCTTCCTGAATCAATATCGGTGGAGAAACATTAACAAAGCTGCAAAAAGTGCGGTCTTGTCACACTCGTCCAAAGTACAACCCAGGGAAGCCTGTTGATATTGCTCCCAGACATTTTAAACTGCCTTAATGGACGATTTGAGCTGTGGCAAGTAGATTTTATACAAATTCCTCCAACAAGTGGATACAAATATGTTTTAGTTATGGTATGTACATTTTCACACTGAACTGAAGCCTTCTCTTGCAGACAGACTACTGCCTCTTCTCTGGCTAAAGTTGTTTTGGAAAAGATAATCCCTACCTGGGGAACTCCTCTCAAACTTCATAGTGATCAAGGAACTCATTTCACCGGCCAGGTGCTTAAACAAGTCTGTACTGTTTGGTCAGTTTTACAACACATACACTTTCTTACCACCCTCAATCCTCTGGTTTAGTTGAACACACTAACAGTATTACTAAGACTCAATTTGCAAAATTTATAGAGGCTCTCCAACTACCTTGTCCAAAGGTATTGCTGTTGGTCCTTCTAAATCCCAGATCCATCCCTTTAAGAACTCATAAACTCTCACCCTTTGAGATAACCATGGGACGCCTAATGCACTTAGCTCCTTCTTTTGACTCACAGCTGATAAAGAGAGAGATACTCTAATATTGCTTCCATTAAAAATAACCATGTTTTGATAGAGCAGTCTTTTCACAGGACACCCTCAGAAGATGAAGACCTTAAGCATCACACCTTGCAACCTGGAGATTTTGTCTATCAGAAAAGACACCTCCAGAAGAACTCTTTTCAACCTCTTGGGAAAGGCCCCGTCAAGTACTGCTAAGTAACCCTCGTGCTGCTGAACTCCAAGGAATAGACTTGAATTCCTGTGACGCACCTAAAGAAAGTGCCAAACCCTGACTAGACCTGCACATCATCTGGTGACCTGAAAGTAAAGATTTCCCAAAACTGAAGCAGATGACATCTGATGAGACATCCTTCCCAAGATATCTGGACCAGGATTATTGGAAGTTTGTTGCCAAAATTTTGATGATGACGTAACACTTCAGATTATGAACAGACATCTCTAATGTCTATGATCCTGATAACATATGGACTTTAGATTAAAAGTGCCTGAGAGTTCTCTCTCCTACCCCTCCTTGTTACTTGAATGTGACCTTAAAAGATTTCCATGGTGCACTTTCCTTCCAGTGTGAGACACCACACCCAGAAAAGTTCCTTCCTGACATTGAGGGACAAAAAGCCCCTGAAACTAGAAAATCTGACTCTAGATCAGTTATGCTTTTGGAGAGAGATATTGATCAAAAGGGAGAAATATTTAAAACTAATAAACAAAAACCTCAATTAAACAGAGTTGGGAGACCAGAAGGGAAACTCTCATGCCCTGATATAGCAGAGCCCAACAAAAAGAAGATACACTTTTTTTTCCTGATAAGGACCCATCCAGTGTAAAGCCATGGACTCTTCGTTTACTATAGCCCTCCCAACTTCCTTTTTCTCTCTAAAAGTGTTCTCCTTCCCTTACTGTTTAGGGACTTGCATGTGGCCCACCATGATTGCAGACCCCAAATTGCAATTCTCTCCTGATTCACAATAAATCCATCTTTGCAGGAGAAATATCTGGCAGTCTATTTGTTTCAGGCCAACACTCTGTTCTCTCTCTCTCTCTCTCTCTTTTGTCCTCTCATCTCTCACTAGCTATTCCTTCCTGGTCCTCATTTTTGGTTTCTTCTCATCTCTGCAACCTACAGATCAATGATTCACAACACTGGCTATACACTAGAATTACCTATGGATTTTTAAAAACAGATACCGGAACCTTACCTCCAAGGAACCTAATGTAATTTGTTTGGCACGGGACCTGAACAGTGATAGTTTTTTCATCTCCCCAGGCATTTCTAACATCCAGCCAGAATTGAGAATCACCGTCCAGCCTCAGTTTGTACCTCTTCTCTATCTGGATTCACTCCTAGGAGACAGCATTTTGCAAAAGAAAAACTTTTCTATTCAAGTGTGGAAGGGAGTCAGATATCAGGAGTACTGATTTACCAAATAAAAATCACAACACATATTTGAATGGGGGAAAAACCCCACAAACTTCTCAAGGGTAGTAGTTTGCATTAGTCTGTTCATGACAGGAAGATAACAACTTTCTCAAATTATTATATTCAAAAAGGTCATGCATATCTTCAGATATCGGTATATCATAATTCAGGGATGATTTCCTTTTGTTACAAAATCCAGGTTTATGAGCAATAGTCAAGGTTTTATTAATTTGAGGACCAGAAACAATAAAGGCAATCTTGGTTTTGGCTTAATTTCAGAGCATAGAGCATTTTGTTTGTTTGTTTTTCCAACTGTAGTATGTAAAATGCTTAATAATAATGAAAGCAGGCTAAAGTGTTTGTTTTTTGCTTCCTTAAGTTTCATAGCTTTAAATATTCTCTATAAGTAAAATGCCTAATCTGTACCTCCGACATAAACAACCCTAAAGTTTTGACTTGTATGTCCTATTGCCAACTCAGCATCGATTACTGAACGCCTAATTGTTATTTCAGATTTCAAAAAACTTATACATGTCTCTAACCAATTGTTCTGAGGTCATCCCTAGGTTAATAGATGCAACTCCATCTTTTCAAGCTAAAAATGTTGGGGTTGTCTTTAACAACTCTTCTCATATCCCAAATCTAAACCATCATAAAAATCTTCTTGGTTTCATTTTTCAAATATGAGCAAAATTCCATAACTTCTCATCACTCTCACTGCCACCACCCTTGTTAACACTGCATCATCTCTCACCTGAATTAAAATTTCACTTGCCTCCTAATGTTTCCACCTATTTCTGTTCCTGCTACCTACATATTATTTTCAATAGAATAACACAGCAAACCTTTTAAAATGTAAGTCAGATCATATTCTTCTTCTGCTTATATAACTTCTGCTTAAATATCTTATCTCACAGCAAGCATGGTGGTTATTTCTTTTTTTTTTTTTTTTTTAATAGGGAGCATTTTCTTTTTTTTTTTTTTAATTTTATTTATTTATTTTATTTATGGCTGTGTCGGGTCTTTGTTTCTGTGCGAGGGCTTTCTCTAGTTGTGGCAAGCGGGGGCCACTCTTCATCGCGGTGCGCGGGACTCACTATCGCGGCCTCTCTTGTTGTGGAGCACAGGCTCCAGACACGCAGGCTCAGTAATTGTGGCTCACGGGCCCAGTTGCTCCGCGGCATGTGGGATCTTCCCAGACCAGGGCTCGAACCCGTGTCCCCTGCATTGGCAGGCAGATTCTCAACCACTGCGCCACCAGGGAAGCCCCGGCGGTTATTTCTGACACATCTTCCCCATCCTTACCATTGCTCACTTCAGTGATGTGCCCCTTTCCTGTTCCTCAGTCACTCTGAGCACACTGCAAAGTTTAAGCCTTATACTTCCATACTCACTGTTCTCTCCACCTGAATACTCAAGATATACGCATGTTTTGCCCTCTCAACCTTCAAATCTTTGTTCCAATGTCACCTTCTCGGCAAAGCCTTTCTTAAGAAGTATATTTAAAATCACAACCCATTTCCCCTATCCTTGCTCTCCTCATCCTTCCTTCCTCCTTACTCTGCCCCAAAGCATGCATCACCATTTGACAAACCATTTTTAAATGTTTATTTTCTGTCTCCTCCTTCTACTGCCCACCCTGCAATGGATACTCCATTGAAGGCAGGGACTTTGATTTGTTCATTGCAAAATAACATTATTCTAGATTAGTACCTGGCACACTGTAGGGTCTCAATAAATATTTATTGAATGAGCGGATACATTATTCTGTGGAGAGAAGATTAGTCCCATCTTCAAATGCTATGAGCCCTGTATTAATTCACAAGAAGACTTTTATTTGTTTTGATTTGTTTTGTTTGACTGAATTGAATGCCATGTGCAAGGAAATATGAGGAATACTTAAATCAGTGATCTTCTCCCCCCAGATGTCAATCTTAGCTTTAATACTACAGGTAGATTATATCTTTTGCAAATCATATGAACACTCAACCCCCCTTCTTCTTGCCCTATCCCCACCACACTCATACAGCATAGAGCCCTCAATATTTTTGGCAGAGACCTGCAATGAATAATGAGGTAGAGAAAAGAATACTGCAGAGAAGAGCAAACATCAGTGTCTGGGGTTTTCTTTCCCTTTAAAGTTCTTTCATTTACTAACCTCCAATATGCTAATTCTGAAGGGCACCATATTCTACCCCCTTTAACAATGCCCTAAAAACTCTTTAATTATGCATTGAAAAATATTCCTGGAGCACAAAAGGGTTGGGAAATACCGTGGTACACACTATCTGATTCTCTTTACCATTTCCAGGACTCCTGTTTTAGAGGTATGCTGCAGCTGCTCTTGGTGTGCAGGAGCTAAATTGTGAAACTCCTGTGTTTGATGGAATGTTTGCCTGGCCATATAGCTAAGGGAAGCATAGTTCTGCTGTTGAAGGAGCAAAGGAAAAACCATGGAGAAATACTAGGGTTTATGTGGAGGCCAAGAATCCCTGTGATCTGCCTACCAAGTTTAAACTTGTCTCAACAGAGCTGGAGGAGCACTGCCACCATCATACATGCTTGGGCTGCTGTGACTCAAGGAAGGATTTTTTTCTGCTTGGCAAAAAAATGTTCCCAGGGAGTGTGACAGCAACTGGCTCCATTGGTGGTAGAATTTCCAACTGTGAAGCTACAGAGCTGTACAGGGAGAGTGAGTCAACTCTTGCTTATTTGGTGCTCTGGGTGGGAGAAAGGGGGCAAAGGTGGACCACGTTCTTCCCAAGAAGGCAGTTCCTTTTGGTGTATAGCAGCCTGCTTCACTTCCCTAAGGTGAGGAAAATCAAGCTCATTGATATTCCTGCCCACAGTACCTTCTGTTATGCCCATGTGGTTAGCTGGCATCAACCTGCCTCCTAGAGAAAACAAAAGACTAAAGTGGCTCTTCTGTTAAAACTATCTGGTTTTTTCTCTATTTTATTCAACTGTTAGGCTCTTTATTTCATCTTTGCTTCACATGCATGCAGATATATTTCAATTTATCTAAAAGAGATTTCAAGGTCATTAAAATTAATCTTTTGAAGGTCACAAACGTGCACTGTCAAATTTGTAGTTTTGAAGGAGTCAGCCTTTAACCTTTCTAATAGATATTCCATATAATCTATAATGGCATATAGTAGAGAAGAAAGGCTTTATTTAACTATATCTTTGAAAAGCAATAATCACTGCAAGCATTGTTGAATTGTATCATGAGAGATATTTTTCTAAGAGTGAATAATTCTATCTAGTAATTTAAGTAAGGTTCATATTCAGAATGACTGATAAAGATTAAGTAAATGCTAGGTAATATTTTGTAAAATATTTATTTTTTGTTCTAATAACATAATCTCAGTGTACATTTACCAAAAAAAAAAAAGCATATTGCCATTCTCAGGTGTGGCATCTATATTTCCACAAGCATTTTAAAACAGAAATTAAATATATATATATATGACATATATATATAATGCAACTGAACACCTAGCATCATTCTGGCAACCAAAAAAGCCATATGCAGGTACTATTGAAATTAGAAAGTTAGATTTTAGCCTCTAATATATTTTTAACATAGCTAACACATAAGAAACCAGCTGGGCTTATTACAGGTCCCGAACTTTCCAAATTAAACAGTGTGTGCTAAAAAAAGAATCTAATCATGCAGAGACCGGTTTTTTTTTCTTTATCTTATTCACTAGTATTTAATTTCCAACAAATACATATTGCAAGCTGTTAACTTCCTCTTACTGCAAAATGAGGATAAAATATTTAATGCCAGTGGCTTTGTATTTATGACTGTTGCCCATAAATTACACAGTTGTTTTGGTTGAGTATTTGTTTGCATTTTTCTCTCACTTGAAATTTATTTCAAATATGACAAACTGTCTAATTCCCTGTGAAACAGCGTTAGTTGTTACCTTGAGAAACTACTTAGTTTGTTCAAACATCCTTTGGAATCTCTATAAGTAACTAAGTAAAACTAGAATTGGGACATTAGGATAGTAAAGGATCTACAACTCTTCAAACATACCATCTTATTTCATTCCGGTCAAATCTAAATTGGGAAATATTGAGATAGAAACAGGGAGGTATTTCTTTAGGTTAATTATCAGAGTTTTAGTGTATTTTATATAATTTAGATAAATAAAAAGATTGCTATTTTTAATTAATTTGAGACAGCTGTTTAAAACAAGAACTGATGTGGGTGGGGAAAAAAGGAATAGTCACCTTAGACTAAATCAAAGATGTAAGTTATTAGAACTAAATTTCTTAAATGCCAGAAATCTGTTATATTTTCTGTGGCATTCCCTAATGAATAATGTTAATTACAATTTCACATATTATAAGATTTATCACTCTAATTACAAAAACAATTGAGCCAGTAGCAACAAGTGCCTACTTTTCTTAAGAACAGAAAAAAATGGATGTGAGATAATTCTGATGTCTCATTTAGTCTTAGAAAAAATGGAACAATGCAGAACTGAGTTTGATCTGAAAAAAGATGTAGAGAATTGTTAGATGGTGAAGGCACTACTGAATTTCTGTATAAACCATTTTTATTATTTTTTGATGAAGATTCTAAAAATCTTAAGTAAATTCATCTTAATAAGGAAACTTTAGCAGTATAATTGTAAAATACATCATGATAGTTTAAAAGAATGAATCTTAATATATACCAGACTTAGAATATATCAAAGCATTTAGAGAAAAAGGTCCATATCAGTCAACATTCATTCAAAACCACTAGAAAATAATGTAGAATAAGAGATGTGTAACGTGAAGCAAACTTACACGATTGTAGGAGCTGGTGGGACAGTCTCAGTTCCACTGTTTCTTCTTTGCTGGTGTTGAGTGTGAAGTCCCTGGACAATCAGAAGGGAATGTGGGGACGAGCAGTGACACATGAAGACCTCAAGGAACAAGATGGGGCTTGTGTCTGTCTTTCATTAGAATCTACGATGTCTCCAGTGTGCTCTGGCCTCACTCACACCAGGATATGGAGAAGTGCAAGGGAAAAAAATCTCTTGGGAGCTGGCAGTGAGGAACCCAACTGTTGCCCAATCAACAAGGTGAGCAAGCAGATTCAGAAAGACATACATGATTTACTTCAACCTTCCAAGAATAAACATGGTCACTGCTTCCGAATCTCTCATGTATTGTCTCCTGACCAATCTTAGCCAGAAACATTCTAGGAAGAGGATTCCAGGAAACATAGTTCAGCTTAGCCAAAATGACACATTAGAAGCCAACCATACTGACAAAATAGAAATATCAACAAGAGTTACAACTCCCTAAACAAACTTTCACCTTAAAATCCTTATGCCCTATCCTGCCTGATTCCTTTCCTGGAGAATTGGAACCTCTTATGAGGTTCAGATCACAATTCTGGGATCAAATAGCCCTTAGGGTCATGAGTAGCTTTGATTATAGAGTTCAAAGGCTTTTATTGGTCCTTGGGAGTTCAGAATCACCAGGTGAGAAGGTTCAATATTTCTTTACCTATTAACTGCTGTCTTTACTGAAAGAAATCTCTTGTTTTCTGTCTTTTTTCTTGGTGAATCAAGATTCACATGTATGGTTTTGCTGGTGTTTTTATGAGAAAAAAATTTAAAAGCAGAGAAGCCCATTTATTATATGGCAAATATATTACGCTTAGCCTTTTGCTTTTCCTTTGGATATTATCTAAGGACCACTAGCTTCTTTTTTGTTTTCTTCTGTTTTCCTATTGGTGCCTAATTTTTTATTTCCTACCACAAAGAAAAGTAAAAGAAAAAAAGGAAAAGATAAAACTACAGGATTTTTCTACTACATAGTCTTTATTAATCTGGTCTCACTCTATCATACTTTTCTTGTACAAGGATCCAAATTTATCTCCATTCCTAAGAGGACAAACATCTTTCAGCAAATGCATTCTCATCCCTTCCCAATTTCCAGTAAGGTCTCCACTGCAGGTCTGCTATTTTAGCAAAACTCTAGTTTAGATTGCTTCACTGATTGAACTTGTATCTTGAACCTGTATAGACTTCTAAACAAATGAAAAAAAAAAGACAGATTTGCTCAGAGAGAATCAGCATAGGGAGAGAGAGTGATTTCTTCTTTCCTTCTCGCCTTGTAGCAGCCAACATTCAGGGCTACAAATGTGGATGGTTCCACTGAGCAGCATGTGCCCGAGATAGCATGTCCCTGCCAACTGGGCAGGGTGAGCTGACCCACTGCTCCCATTAGGGCCAAATGGCTTTCTATCAAGATACCGTTATGGGTGAGCCGAGATCCTCTCCAAGGTCACTTCATGCTATTGACACATTTGGAAAAGAGATTTGGAATACTTAAATTTGTTCAGTTTACTCTCTCATTAAAAACACAAGGCAGGCGGTGAAGGTGAATTCACATCAAGGTTACTAACTAAAGTTAGCTCGTAATAAGACATGAAAATACGACTTCCTTTCTCTGATAAGCAAGCTGAGCCAAAAGAACTCTGCAATCAATATTAAGTGAAAAATATTATAGACCCTTTAAAAATTTTCCAAGGGGCAAACCTATAATCTTCTGTCTCAAGAAATTCCTGCCAGTGTTATCCTAGATACCCACAAATGCAGAGACACACTGCAGAGGCTGAATAAGGTTAAAATAACAAGGGAAGTTTCATGGAATTTTTGTTTTGAATGCATAGAAAAACCTGTGCTAGTATACAGTATAATTCAGAAATTAATGTCCTCCCTGCACTAATAATTGATTCAAATAAAATAAGACAGTTTTACAGTAACTTTTGAAAAAATAGCAAGAGTTATATAGTAACTTTATAAGAATATATTCTGGAAATGATTGATTTTTATGTCATTTTATGTGTGCTATAAAGGAAGGCATTTTTTCTAGAATCTCATCATTTTTTGTTGCATCTTTCATTGAACATTTTTTTTATTCTCAATATTTTCTTCCGTTGGACATTTTCCCCCTCTCTTTTATGTATCAACATTTCTTCATCCCATTTTGATAGCACTTTGAATGAATTTTACCTCTTAGAATATATTTTTTTCTTTTTGTGCCAATACAGAAGGCCTTCTCTATTTTAGTACACTTCAAGGTCTGCTATTATGTGACAATTTCCTTTCCCTCCTGCTCCCTATTTCCAATATATAAGACAGCCATTCTGGCACAGATATAAAATTACTTTTGCTCAATGGATTTCTTGTCATGCATGTGCACAAAGCTTCATTTGCCTTCAATTTAGATTTTTGTTTTCCTCTGGTGACTCATTTTGCTGCATCTGTGTTTATTCCATAACCTGTGGATAAGGCATGTTTCTCTGACTGGGAGCTGGCTGAGCATTTGCTGCTGGCTGCCATGTGTTAGCAATTCCTTTCCTGAATGAAGTTCAGGGGTGCTCTATCTACTGCATCAGATATTACTGCTTTTTATACATTTCCTATGTGGCATTCAGCTTAGAACCCATTTGTTTATCTTTGGGATTTGTTGTTGTTGTTGTTGTTGATTTATTTAGTATATCACAAATGCTTTTGTTGTATTTCCTGATGGTAAATAAATACAAGTCGTACTGATTTTGGTGATCTATGTCAGATATTTATTATACTTACAGTTGATGCTTTGCCCCTATTCAAATGCTAAATGTGATCACAATGTTTTGTTCTCTATCCTTTCTAAAATTTCCTCTGTACATCTTTCTCACGTAACAATGCAAACTCATTTCAGCCACAAGCTTTTTCACAGACAGTTCATAGGCTATTGTTTACAAACATGTTTGTCATTCATGGATTAGTACTCAGATGTGTTTGGGATTTTTTTTCCTTCTAAATGACTGAATTATTTAATCTATTTTATAATTAGTGCTTTTTTAATACTTCCTGAGACATGGATCTTGCTTTCTGAATGTATTTGGTTAAGGAGTGGGTTAAGTAGCAGTAGGGGAAATAAGCTTGTGCATGCAATAAAAGTTTGCACAGGGAAAAGTTATTAACCAGTTTTGGAGTTTGCTTAAATCTTATGTTTCCTATGTTTCGGAGAGCAAAGAGATTTCAAATTAATTAGATTTAGATTTAATTTTTATATTTAAGCATAGATGGTTACTAAACAGACTTTTCGCATACATGGATGGAGATTTGTTATCCATTCATGTGGATTGTTTAACAAATAACTCCCTTTTTGGCAAAGCTATTTGGTTCTGAAATAAAACACCCAGCCACAAATTATCCATTCCTTGAAAATACCTAAAACCACAACTCTAAGGAAGTAGAATTGCTCCAACTGTGAAACTGGGGAATTGATCTAGTCCTGTCATATGAATAATATATTTTTAAAATCCTACTGTGTCAGAACCATGGCCATTTTTTCTGTATGAGGTGATGCTAACCACAAAAGTCCACAATGACTTCAATATTTTATCAGTTTCCTAGGGCTGCTTTAGCAAAGGGCCACAAACTGAGTGGTTTAAAACAAAGAAATTTATTCTCTCAAAGTTCTAGAGGCTAAAATTTCAAAATCAAGATGTTGGCAGGACCATGCTTCCTCCAAAGCTTCTAGGAGAGGATCCTTCCTTGACTCTTCCAGGTTCTGGTAGCCCCAGGTATTCCTTAGTTGGTAGCAGCTTAACTCCAGTCTCTGCTTCCATATTCACATGGCCATCTTCCCTCTGTGTTTGTCTGTCTCTGTCTTCACATGAGGTCTGTGTCTGTGCCCAAATTTCCCACTTCTTATAAGGATACCAGTCATATTGGATTAAGGTCCACCATACTCCAGTATAAGTTCATCTTAACTAATTATATCTGTAATGACTCTACTTCTAAATAGGTCACATTCTGAGCTACCGGAAGTTAGAATTTAAACATGTTTCAGAGGAACACAATTCAACTCATAACAAGCACTAAGAAGTTTATTTCTTCCTAAGGTAATATGCTGGATAGGTAAGAAGATTGGCAGAGTCATCTTGCATGCAGTCATTCAAGATCCAGATTGACAAAAGCTCTACCATCTTCAAAACATGGTTTCCAAAGTCATCCTAAAAGTTATGGCCATGTCAGACATCCAGAAGGGATAAAGGACACAGAGGAGCAAGAGTGGGAGGTTTTGATAGGCTAGATGTGGAAACGGCACCACATCTAGTGCCACAGTCCATTGACTACAATGATAAAGAAGCAAGGAAAATGTGGTCTAGCTGTGTGTCCAAGAAGAAAAGAAGAATACGGATTTTTCTGAGCAGAAAGGAATCTCTGCCACTCTTCTATACAATGGGACTCTAGGGCATTGTATGAGAGACTGTAGATGTTATCCAATGTGATTGGAGTAACCATACTTTCTGAATTCCCTAGGACTACATCAATTGATGCTTATTGTCTGAGAAAAAATTATCAGTTGCATTTTCTCTCCCTTGCAAAAGTAACCTGAATTAGATAATAATTTATATGGTCATCCTACCAATGAGGATAAAATCTCAAAGATAAGGTAAAGGGGGTAATCCCACATCCCCACAAACCTTTCTGTAAAAGAATATATCAAATGTGCCAATTGAAAACAAGATTTCAGGGACTTCCCTGGCTGTCCAGTGGTTAAGACTCAGCACTTCCAATGCAAGGGGAGCAGGTTCGATCCCTGGTAGGGGAAATAAGATCCCACATGCCATGCAGTGCAACCAAAAGATTAAAAAAAAAAAAATTCTTTTAATATGTTTTTAATCCTACAAGAATGATATTTGGCAAGATTATGGACCATATGTCTTTAGCATTCTCTAAACCAGAATGACTGAAAAGGTGTTTAAGACATTTTAATAAAGTGTAATTGTATACCTGTCTAAAAATCGTGTCCTTTAAAAATGTAATTTCTAACTGATCTGAGAAAAATAGATTTTGAGGCATCCATAGGCATCTATATAATAGTCTTACCTGCATCAAAAATAAATATATCTTAGGCACTTTCCAAATGAAAGTTTTAGATGGGTGATCATTGTAACGAACATTAATTAGGAAAAAGATTGCCTAATAAAGAACTGATACTAAGCCCCTAACTGATTGTGAGTCTGCTTAACTGAGTTGAATGTGGCTTTACTTTGCTTGTAAAAGCACATGTTGAAATATTCTTAAGATTGTCCTTGAGATTTCTTTACACTTCTTGGAATTCCTCATCATAATGAAATGTTCCATTCACTGTATGTACTAGATTTAAGAAACAAAGTACCCTCTCATTTGTTTAATTAGTCAAAATATAAAGAAAACTTGAACTCAAAAGAACTCATTTATCTTTTGCTACACCTCTGCGGAGTGCTTGCATAGCTCTGTTGCCAACCCCCTGTAAAAGAACTCACAAACTCTGAAATTTGAGCTTCAATTCTCCTGTAGAGACTTTAGGGAGCCCTGCTCAAATCCTTTTAATGGGTAAGAAGATATAACTTAGCTTTTATATAAGAGTTTGTTAAAGTAATCAAGGTTATACACATGCCTTTTATAAGTAATTCACATAAGAATTCAAGCATATGTTTGAAAGGCATGATTGAGAATATGTTTCCCATTAAACATTTTACTGAGGTCAATGCATTTTATTTCATCATGATCTTCTTTCTCAAGGGTTACATGTGAGAGTTTATAATCATCCCACATTCTTGCCAGTATCTGTCAGCTCACAATGAAACACAGCTGAAAGGGCTTTGCACTATTCACTGACCACAAACAGAGATTTTCTGAATGTCCTGAGTTTTATATAAGTCTCCTGTGGCATTATGCTGGGAAAAAAATCTTACTCCAATTCTTTTACTATTGCTTGAAAATCCAGAATAGTTTGACTATCCTTAATAGCTAGCTAAGAAGATAGAGATGTTATTCTGCATAGTAATAATAATATTACCAGTGTTTCCAAATGTAACACACTCAAAACTAACTCTCCAATTACAATCATAGATATGTTACCCATTTAATAGCCTATAAATTTGGATCATAAAATTATGCTCAATATACATGCCAAAATATTTCATTTAGAAAGCATTTAGACTAATTCCCAATTACAAAAAAAGGAAAGGAAGGAAGGAAAGAGAGAGAACATGATTAGTTGATGTAAAGCTTTTATACTTTTGCTCTTAGCACTATGAATAAAGCTAGAATATTCCACCATAAAAAAAATGAATTTATATCAACAGTTTGGCTGACATGTGCTTCATAACTACTGTAACAGCAATTAACATTTCTTCCAGTGACATAATTTTCAAGAGTTTTTGAGTCATTAAGATAGATAATTAGCACTTGATATTAATAGAGATATTTGTAATCCAGGTTTAATACTTGCAACACTTATTTAATAATCACTTCATTCTGCACAAGTGTCCAGATTTTCTGAGCACATACTTTGGAAGAGCACTTTAGAAAATAAATTTCTCATTTTTAGTAGCCTAATAAGTAACTCTCACTGAGGTGTAATTTTTTTTAAGGGTGTAAATAAAATCAATTAGGATGTGCAGAAAGAGTAGTGTGTATGATTTGAGTTCCAATGAAGCATGAAAATAAAGCAATGTTGGACATTTGTTTGACAAATGTCTTACAAATGGATTTTAGATGACATACTTTAAAAGAAAACATTATTAAGTGAAGAGTAAAAAAGCTGTTTACAAGCCTCTAAAAAGGAAAGAGTGTCACCTTCAAAATCTTATTTTTGGATTTTCAGTGTATGAATCACTACTGAATTTTGGACTCTAAGATCTCATGAGCAAAAATGGTTATAAATTTCATCTTGTTTTTATTGTCTTTCAATTGTATTACAGAAAGTATTTTCAAACTCCATTCCAGCTATTCCTGCCTAAATCCACCATTCCCCTGTACATATTCTTCTTTAAAAAAAAATTATAAATATAGATGCCAAATAATGGCATCCATTTTTGACGCAGCCCTAGTTAGTATGGAAATTGTGCTGTCGTCATTTATTAGGAAGCTACTTTTTAGTATTATGACGATAGCGACACAGCTAATATTTATTAAGCACCACTGTGGTCAAGGCACGGTGCTGGGCGCACAGGTGTGTGGAGGCAGGATCCTGGGATTTTTAGTCAGATAGATTTGGATTTCAAATTCAACTCCTTTCTTTACCAGTGTGTGCTCCGAGTAAGTCACTGAGTTTTTCTGAGACTGTTTTCTCTGAATCTCAGTTTCCTCATCTCTAACATACTTAATATTCCATATAGAATGAAATTTCTGAGGTAGAAATAAAATGTCATTCCTCAAATGCTGTGCAGAGTCAACACTCAAATATTAGTCCCAGTCCATTCCTGCATTCCGCTTTTGTCTATTTCATTCACTTATTTTCTTTTTATGATTACATTACAGAACTTTATAGATCTTCTCACTAGCTACTCATTATATGTTTGTAAAAATTCAAGAAAAGCCAGAGGATGTTCATTCTATTTCAAGAACTTTACTACCAAAGACATTTGTACATTTTCTTCTGAATTGCTGCTACTGTCCTCCTGTGGTCTACATTCAATGTATTTCCTTTTTTAAAAATACTTTCACTCTCCACATTCCATTTGCTGCCTTGTAGTATGAATTGTACTCATAGTCACTACTTGTCTGTGCTCTGGATTCACTCTGAGTAGGGCACTTTGTTGGTGCTCATCCTCTACTTATTCATATGTTTTAGGTCATCTGAAGCCCAGGCTTCCTGGTCCATCTCTCATGTCATTGTTCATACGTTCTACGGATTTCCCTGACCACACAGGAAACATGTTTTGACTTTGTCCTAGCCCCTTCTGTGGGATTCAAGTTGTAGTTACTTTTTAAAACATTTTTGTTTCATGGAAAAATACATTAAGGATTTGTAAAGATTATAAAATATTCTTCTCTAATGTTCCTAATGTCTACATATGTAAGATGTGTCATATAATCAGGACCATCTTGTTACATATGTTTTTCTCCTATTTGCTATCACAAACAACACTAAAGTAAACATCTCTGAAACTAAATTTTTGTACATATTTAGGAATGTTGTTTGTCAGTTGTCAAAGTTCTCTTTTACTCAGGATGCCTACTTTATTTAATATATTTTTCAAATATATTTTTTCCAGTTTGTCCTATTTCTCCTTGGTTTATTTTGCTTTCATTGTTTTAGGTTTTGTTTTAAATAGTGTGTTGAAGCTGAAAATGTTTTTATTCAAATCTATCAATATTTTCTGTTTTTTTTAACCTTAGAACATTGGAAATATTTTCCTCACTTATGGATATGTAAGTATTCATCATAAATATAATTCTCCAAGTAACATCATAATTCCATGTTTTAAAATTCTTTAAATGCTTCATCTACCCAGGACTTATTTTGGTGTATAGCATTAAGTGGAATCCTAGGTTCCTATGTATCAGCAAAACCATTTTCACACTGATTTCAAATTCAGCTTTTAACAAATGCATGCGTATGCCTGCGCACACATGTGTTGTGTTCATATAAATATATATGTCTGCTTTCAGAATTTCTGTTCTGCTTATTCATTTCTTCTTGTGCCAATTTTATATCATTTAATTATTATAGCTTCATAATAATTTGTGTGTGTACAAACATATGAACACACTCATTAGTATTAATTTTCAAACTTGTTTTCCCTGTTTTCTTGTGTTTAATCTTTGAGATGAATGTGTAAATGAAAAAGATTGAAAAGTTTTTCATTTAGCTATTATATTTGAGAAAATTGATATTTTTACAATATAAGATTATACCATCTTTTGATTTCTTAAAATTCTCAGATTTGTAATTTTTTTCATATAGTGACACTGTAAGTTAATTTTATTTCTTATATGATTTTTTAAAAATTCTATCTTCTTAGTGTTTAGTTGTTATTATATGCTAACTATGGACTTCTGAACATATGGAAGTGTTTCACAGGTGTCAGGAGGCTGAATTCAGAGTCAAACTCTTAACAGCTATGACAAATATATTATGTTGCCTTTCTTCATACATATAGCACTATAGTACTATAGACCAGGTTTCTCTGAACAGTAATAACCTAACCAATAACAACTTCTAAGTTTTCACTACTTAGAAGTTTCAAATTAAAAACACAAAAAGTAAAACAAACAAACATATTTACTAGCTGTATGAATTTGAGCAAGTTACTTTATTTTCTATGCCTCAGATGCTTCAACTAGAAAGGGACTTTTAAAAAAGTACCTTTTGTTTTTATTTCCATTACTCTAGTAGGTGGGTCAAAAAAGATCTTGCTGTGATTTATGTCATAGAGTGTTCTTCCTATGTTTTCCTCTAAGAGTTTTATAGTGTCCAGTCTTACATTTAGGTCTTTAATCCATTTTGAGTTTATTTTTGTGTATGGTGTTAGGGAGTGTCCTAATTTCATTCTTTTACACGTAGCTGTCTAGTTTTCCCAGCACCACTTATTGAAGAGGCTGTCTTTTCTCCATTGTATATCCTTGTCTCCTTTGTCACAGATTACTTGAGCATAGGTGCGTGGGTTTATCTCTGGGCTTTCTATCCTGTTCCATTGATCTACATTTCTGTTTTTGTGCCAGTACCATACTGTCTTGATTACTGTTGCTTTGTAGTATAGTCTAAAGTCAGGGAGTCTGATTCCTCCAGCTCCGTTCTTTTTTCTCAAGATTGCTTTGGCTATTCAGGGTCTTTTGTGTCTTGCGCTGTTGGGGGGAATGTAAACTGATACAACCACTATGGAGAACAGTATGGCGGTTCCTTAAAAAACTAAAAATAGAATTACCATATGACCCAGCAATCCCACTACTGGGCATATACCCAGAGAAAACCATAATTCAAAAAGACACATGCACCCCAATGTTCATTGCAGCACTATTTACAATAGCCAGGTCATGGAAGCAACCTAAATGTCCATCAACAGACAAATGGATAAAGAAGATGTAGTACATATATACAATGGAATATTACTCAGCCATAAAATGGAATGAAATTGGGTCATTTGTAGAGACATGAATGGACCCAGAGACTGCCATACATAGTAAAGAAAGTCAGAAAGAGAAAAACAAATATCGTATATTACTGCATATTTGTGGAATCTAGAAAAATGGTAAAGACGAACTGGTTTGCAAGGCAGAAATAGAGACACAGATGTAGAGAACAAACGTATGGACACCAAGGGGTGAAGGAGGATGGGATGAATTGAGAGATTGGGATTAACATATATACACTAATATGTATAAAATAGATAACTAAGGAGAACCTGCTGTATAGCACAGGGAACTCTACTTCACTCCGCTGTACAGCAGAAACTAACACAACATTGTAAAACAAATATACCCCAATAATAATAATTTTTAAAATGCCTCTTAGTTTTTTGTTGTGAAGATTAAAAGGACCATCAAGCAAAGCACATACACTGGCATGTCAATAATTATTGTTAGTTTTGTCATAGATATTTGTATTAATATTTTTAGGCAAGCCATAGACCATTTACATTGTCTATTGAATTGTCCAGTTGAATTAATTAAAACTTTTGATTTCAAAAGGTAGAAACTCAACTTGCATGACCTCCACTCTAAACTTCCTGGGGAACATGTTCAATAGCAGCATTGGTAAGATGCTCATCAATTATGTCCAGATGAGAAAGATCACAAATCAAACTAGTAGCTGATATTAAAGCCATATTCTATTGGTTTTTAAAATTATATATATGCTATATATATGTATATATAATTATATATGTATGCTATATATAAAAAATCATATATACATGTTAATTTATATTTATAATACATGAATAATATACTTATTATTTTCAGATTTTTACTTTTTACATATTTTACTTATTTTCTTTGGGTTTACAATGCACCCGTTTTCCTAGTCTATTGAGTTGAAAGCTTAATTTATTTTAATTATTTTTTACATTAAAAGCATTTAAAGCCACAATTTTTATTTTTCTGACTACAAGTATTTGGGCAACTCATATGTTTAGATATGAAGAATTCTCAAGAGCATCACATAAATAAACTGAACTTTCAGGGTTTATTTTTAATTTCAGTTTTAATTTTGTTTTGAAGGAGGAGATATATAGAAGCATTAACTCTTTTTAATTTTGTCATTTAAAAAATAAAAACTCTCCAGAAAATGGGCATAGAGGGAAGCAATCTCAACATAATAAACGCCATATATGACAAACCCACGGCAAACATCATACTCAATGGGGAAAAACTGAAAGCATTTCCACTAAGATCAGGAACAAGACAAGGATATCCACTCTCGCCACTCTTACTCAACATAGTTTTTGAAGTCCTAGCCATGGCAATCAGAGAAGAAAAAGAAATAAAAGGAACACAAATTGGAAAAGAAGAAGTTAAACTGTCACTGTTTGCAGATGGCATGATACTATACATAGAAAATCTTAAAGATGTCACCAGAAAACTACGAGAACTAATCAATGAATTTGGCAAGGTTGCAGGGTACAAAATTATTGCACAGAAATCTCTGGCTTTCCTATACACTAACAATGAAAAATCAGAAAGAGAAATTAAGGAAACAATCCCATTTACCATTGCAACAAAAAGCAAAAATACCTAGGAATAAACCTACCTAAGGAGGCAAAAGACTTGTACTCAGAAAACTATAAAACGCTGATGAAAGAAATCAAAGATGACATAAACAGATGGAGAAGTATACCATGTTCTTGGATTGGAAGAATCAATATTGTGAAAATGACTATACTACCCAAAGCAATCTAGAGATTCAATGCAATCCCTATCAAACTACCAGTGGCATTCATCACAGAATTAGAACAAAAAATTTTACAATTTGTATGGGAACACAAAACATGCCAAACAGCCAAAGCAATCTTGAGAGAAAAAAAAAAAGGAGGTGGAGGAATCAGGCTACCTGACTTCAAACTATACTACAAAGCTATAGTAATCAAGACAGTATGGTACTGGCACAAAAACAGAAATATAGATCAATGGTACAGGATAGAAAGCCCAGAGATAAACCCATGTACATATGGTCACCTAATTTATGGCAAAGGAGGCAAGAACACACATGGAGAAAAGACAGCCTCTTCAATAAGTGGTGCTGGGAAAATTGGACAGCTACATGTAGAAGAATGAAATTAGAACACTCCCTAACACCATACACAAAAATAAATTCAAAATGGATTAAAGACCTAAATGTAAGACTGGACACTAAAAAACTCTTAGAGGAAAACATAGGAAAGACACTCTTTGACATAAACCACAGCAAGATCTTTTTTGAATCACATCCTAGAGAAACGAAAATAAAACCAAAAATAAACAAATGGGACCTGAATAAACTTAAAAGCGTTTGCACAGCAAAGGAAACCATAAACAAGATGAAAAGATAACCCTCAGAATGGGAGAAAATATTTGCAGATGAAGCAATGGACAAAGGATTAATCTCCAAAATATACAAACAGCTCATGGAGCTCAATATCAAAATAAAACAAACCACCCAATTAAAAAATGGGTGGAAGACCTAAATAGACATTTCACCAAAGAAGACATACAGATGGCCAAGAGGCACATGAAAAGATGCTTAACATCACTCATTATTAGAGAAATGAAAATCAAAACTAAAATGAGGTATCACCTCACACCAGTCAGAATGGCCATCATCAAAAAATCTACAAACAATAAATGCTGGAGAGGGTGTGGAGAAAAGGGAACCCTCTTGCACTGTTGGTAGGAATGTAAATTGACAGCCACTATGGAGAACAGTATGGAGGTTCCTTAAAAAACTAAAAATAGAACTACCATATGACCTAGCAATCCCACTACTGGGCATATACCCTGAGAAAACCATAATTCAAAAGGACACATGTACCTCAATGTTCACTGCAGCACTATTTACAATAGCCAGGACATGAAAACAACCTAAATGTCCAATGATAGATGAATGGATAAAGAAGATATGGTACATATATACAGTGGAATATTACTCAGCCATTAAAAGGGACGAAATTGGGTCATTTGTAGAGATGTGGATGGACCTCAAGTCTGTCATACAGAGTGAAGTAAGTCAGAAAGAGAAAAACAAATATCATATATTAACGCATATATGTGGAATCTAGAAAAATGGAACAGATGAACCTATTTGTAGGGCAGGAATAGAGACGCAGACATAGAGAAGGGACATGTGAACATGGCGGGGGGGAAGGGGAGGTTGGGATGAATTGGGAGATTAGGTTTGACATAAATACACTACCATGTGTAAAATAGATAGCTAGTGGGAACCTGCTGTATAGCACAGGGAGCGCAGCTCAGCGCTCTGTGATGACCTAGATGGGTGGGATGGGGGGCGGGGGTGGGAGGGAGGTCCATGAGGGAGAGGATATAGGTATACATATAACTGATTCACCTCATTGTACAGCAGAAACTAACACAACATTGTAAAACAATTTTACTCCAATAAAAAAATAAAACCTGACAATATCAAGTGCTGACGAGTACAGAGCAACTGGAACTCTCGTACATTATACATAAGGATGCACAACGGTACAGTCACTCTGGAAAACAGTCTGGTAGGTTCTTAAAAAGTTAATCATATTCTTGCCCTCTGATGCAGCTGTACTACTCCTGGCCATTTATCCCAGAGAATTGAAAACCTAGATCCGTGCAAAGACATGCATGTTCTTAGTCACAGAGACATGAATGTTCATAGCAGCTTTATCTGTAAAAGCCCTGAAGTGAAAACAACCCAAATTCCTTCAGTTGGTGAATGGATAAAATGGTACATCCCGACCATGGACTATTATTCAGCAACTACTGATACACACATCACCTTGGATGGATCTTAAGGCCATTATGCTGAGTGAAAAAGGCCAATCTCAAAATCTCACATACTGCACGACTCCATTTTCTAAGAGACAAATGATGGAGAACAGATATGTGGTTGCCAGGGATTAGGAGAAAGGGGAGGACGTGACTACGAAAGGATAGCACAAGGGAGTTTTTTGGGGTGATAGAACTGTTTTGTTTCCCACTTGTGGTGGTGGATACACAAAGTTATACACATGATAAAATTCATAGATCTGTGCTGTAAAAGGATGTCGGTAAAAATGCAATTAAAAAAAAGACTAAAAGAAAAATAATAATCACTTGTTATTTCAGATTTTATTGGAGACCTGTCAGATTTTGTCTACAGCATCAATTTTTGGAAATGTATTGAGGTATTGTAACATGAACAATTATTTTCCAAAGTTCCATCTACAAACATGTATTTTAAAGTTCTAATATTTTTTTTAAAACATTTTTAAATTTAAAAGTGTGTTCTGAAATCTAGTTCTTCAGTCATCTTTCTGAGAATCCTTTGAATCTGAGCCTTGGACAATAGGACAAATCTAATAAACTTCCTTATCCTTGTATTGGGTGGGCCAAAAAGTGCCTTTGGTTTTTTAAGTAAAAATAAAAGACACATTTTTCATTTTCACCAAGAACTTGATTGAACAATGTATTCATCCTTTTGTTCCACTACTTTCTGCCATTTTTCAGGCAACTTCATAATTCCATCTTCCCAAAATTTTTTATCTTTTTGAGCAAAGAGCTGTTCCAGGTGCCTTTTATATCCTTCCAGGGAATGGAAATTTTTTCCATTAAGAGAATTTTGTAAAGACCAAAATAAATGGAAATCCGAAGGTGCAATGTCTGGTGAATATGGCGGATGAATCAGAATTTCCCAGCCAAGCTGTAACAGTTTTTGCCTGGTCATCAAAGAAACATGTGGTCTTGCATGATCCTGATGGAAGATTATGCGTTTTCTGTTGACTAAATCTAGATGTTTATCATCGAGTGCCGCTTTCAGTTGGTCTAATTGGGAGCAGTGCTTGTTGGAATTAGTCGTTTACTTTTCCCGAAGGAGCTCATAATAGAGGACTCCCTTCCAATCCCACCACGTACACAACATCACCTTCTTTGGATGAAGACCGGCCTTTGGTGTGGCTGGTGGTGGTTCATTTCTCTTGCTCCACGATCTCTTCTGTTCCACATTTTTGTACAGTATCCACTTGTTATCTCCCGACACAATTTGTTTTAAAAACGGAACATTTTCATTACGTTTCAGTAGATAATCGCATGCAGAAAAACGGTCAAGAAGGTTTTTTTAGCTTAACTTATGTGGAACGCAAACATCAAAGCGATTCACATAACCAAGTTGGTTCAAATGATTTTCAACGCTTGATTTGGATATTTTGAGTTATGTCGGCTTTCTCCCGCGTGGTATAATGTTGATTGCTCTCAATTATTGTTTCAATTTGATCGCTATCAACTTCAACGGGTCTACCCAACCGTGGAGCATCATCCAGCGAGAAATCTCCAGCACGAAACTTCGCAAACCACTTTTGACACGTTCAATCAGTCACAGCACCCTCTCCATACACTGCACATATCTTTTTGTTTGTTTCAGTTGTGCTTTTACCTTTCTTGAAATAATAAAGCATAATATGCAGAAAATGTTGCTTTTTTTCTTCCATCTTCAATGTTAAAATGGCTACACAAAAATTCACCAATTTTGATAAGTCTACTTTTAAATGCGCACTGATATGACAGCTGTCACATACAATCTAACAAAATTGTTTCAAATGAAGTTAAAGACAACTAAGTGCTTCTAGAGCCATCTTATGGAAAAAACCGAACGAACCTTTTGGCCCACCCAATATCTTCATTTGAAGGAAGTTTCACCATTTTTAACATGATCTTACCTGCTTTAAATGGACTTTTACAAAACTACACAGAAAATGGCCATTATAAACTGTATTACCTCCTTCTCATGACAACTAAACCTATAAGCTCGTCACACTTGTGTAAAAAATAAAAATAAATAGCTATAGGTTCTGTGCCTTGAAATTTTGTCAGACACTTTGCTAGTCACCACACATTTTTCTCCTAACAACACTCTGAAATTCATATTATATAGTCACAATTTCACAAGTGGTGACTATATAATAGAAATCAAGTAATTAATTACAGAAATTAAGTAATTAATAAGTGAAAGATATTTTATTGGAACCTAAGTCTGTCTGACAACAAATTCTATAATCTTATCCATAATAGAAATATAATTTAATATCAACAGGTAGACTAATGGAGTAAAACTAAGTATCATGAGTAATAATGTGCACTAGTTTCATAATTTTAAATAGGATGTTTATAATCATCCCCAGTCTAGCAATACAAATTGTGGCTCAGAAAAAAAAAAAAAAAAAAAGAAATATATATAGTAGCTGCTAATTTTATATTCTATCTTTTTCAAAAAAAACTCACTCTGAAAAAATGGTGTTGATATTGTAGGCTGACTAACTTTAGTATTTATTTTTCGCCATAGGTTTTTTATTACTATAAATACATATAAGTCCAAAATGATAAATCCTGGGGTGAAGACTTCAGCCTTCTGCTTGATTTTAATAATTCCTCAAAAATACATCTGTTTTCCTTAAATAGTAATTTTCCTTTAGGTGGTTTTTGAGAAACCACTTTAATTATTTAATATTACATGATTTAATATTTTCATGATTTTGTGATTTAATATTTTGAGTAGTTGGAAAGTTATGGATAGTACTTAATTGACTGTCAAAGTGCTTTTAAAGAGATACTGGCACACTAAAGCTCACTGCTCTGTTATAAATAATACTTGTCTAACTCACTCTCTGTATACTTTTCTATTTCTTGTTTATGTCTCTACTTTCTCTCCCTCACTCTCATTCTTTTTCTTTCACCTCTTCTTTTCCTTCTATTTTTCCTTAATTTAAATCCTAAGGAAGTGAAGTATATGTTTACACTTGGATGTCCTTACTGAGTAGACTGTTATGTCTTCTATTATTTATTTTTAAAAATAGGGAAGTGGAAGCTGATATTTCTCTTTACAAGTGGAGTAAAAAAGGAAATAATAAATAGGTAACATTTTCTGTAAAACATTGGTTCTCTGTAACACTGAATCTAGCCCTCACCTCTAACAAGGAATAGGTCATTAGTATTCACTTTCTTATACCCCACCTTTTTTGTATTTTAAGTCCATCTGATGCAAATTCATTCAAATTCAACGAAATTTTAACACAGTATTTTTTGGCTTTCCAGGATTCTTCCAACTGTTTCTCATGTGCTCTAGATGAGAACCATATTTTTTTTAACATTGTATTCATCAAATTCTTTTCCCTTATGTATAGATACTTTCCAACTCCACAGGTAACTGCTGTAAAGAAGTACAGCATACAAAATTCCTTTATATAAGTTTTGAATTGGTGATATGATTGCTTCCTTGTTTCAAGATTTTTTTAATTCCAGGTATACTCCTCCCCTTTTTCTATATCACTGAAAAGTATCTCTCTGTGTAAAAACTGTTTACAGTTAGCTTCAGGAGGTACTCTAATAATTTTTAATACTAAAAGTATTGCCTGTAGACATTGCTACACAGGTAACAATGTACAAGCTCAGCTTCCATTGTTATGTGAAAAATATTCCTTTTTACTCTCCCTCATCTTTTTTTATTCCCTAAAATGCACTGCAAATTTCCTTTATATCATATCATGATAAAGCAGTTTTTTTGATGCAGTTGACAGAATGAAAATGAAAATCTTTTATGTTTAAAGATAGTTTTTGCCTAAATTCAGCTATGTTAGTACTTCTCTATTAAATAATACTTTAGAGATTTTAAGGTTAAAATATTATAGATAATATGCTTGTATTTTATTGCATAATTGTAACTACATTGGTCATTTCAGGAATCATAGTAAAATATTAAAATTACAGAGCTTTGAAAACCTTTTCTTATATGTATAAGAATATGCCTTTATTGTAATGTTACATCTGCACAAAGAAATCCTGCCTTTTAGAAATGATCTTATATTTATAACCAAAGCTCAATCTAGGCACATTGGTTGAAATATACATCGATGTTATTAGGTATATCACTAAAATTCTAAGGTCAAGATATGTTGACATAAGGTGATTTTTTAACTTAATTACTTATTTTCAGCTTTTATCCAATTGAATTGTTTGTACTGGCTAATATGTCAGATTACTCAATAGAGTATAATATATAAGTATACAACATAAAGCTGAGGATCTTGTTTTTCCTTCTATGAGATATATTTTTATTTGTGACACATGTCCATGGGCTACTGCATAAATAAGTTAAATTTCAGGTTAAGTACAATTACTTGTAGCTTAATCATTTTCTCCTAGCTGAATTACAACAAACCAGCAATGTATGGTTATGCATGCCCAGTTCAGTTGTCCTAGGATATTTCATAAATCCTTTGAGGGTATCCTAAGCACTCAATTTCTAAAGCTCCTTCAGAACTAAGTCCCTTTCCTACAACCACAGCAGGTATGTTGGACACTACTTGAAAATCCCTTATAAAATTGAACAAATTGAACCTATTTGTGGTTTTGTTTGCTGATACTCAAATTGACAGCGGTGGATGTCTTTCAGGAATTCATTGAGGTGGCAGTGTACCATGGCAGAAATAAATTGCTCATTTGCTTGATGGATGGGCATAGGAAAGCAAGCAGTGTATGGAAGATTTCCCCAAAGGTCTCTGCTTCTTATGGCTATGGAGTATGAATTGAGGCATCACTTTGGCTGGCTGTTAAATGACTTGGTTGCTGAATTGGAAGCAATAACTGCTAATGTTGGACAGAAGATTAAGAGTTGCCATGCCCCCTCTGCTTTTGTTCTCTTAACCAAAAGAGACCTCACTGCACCCAGAAGAAAATACAAATTTACATTTCTGTAATGGCAATGTGGCATAAACTAAGTCACCAAAAGGGCAAAGTTTTCTATTAAATATCTAGTAATAAATATCTCCATACATAATGATAGTTTGATGTCCTTCTGTTTAGTTTGGCTTCATGCTGAAGGCTTTCAAGTCATTTTTTTAATGAACATTCTGGCACAAATCTATGATGATTCTGAGTTACTGACCTTAAGCAATCAATGCTCTTCATGAGGGCACTTTAATGTACTAAGCATAGTAGTGGTATCACTTGGCTCAGGTATGTTTGCTTGGAATATATAGACTACATTTTGGATTCAAATGAACTGATTATAATATAGATTTGCTCTATCAGTTCCTAGTTACTTACAAACTGCAGCAGTGTGTGTTTTATACCGCAAGCACAGAGTTATCAGTCTATAATTCCATCTGTCTCTTTTAAATTTGAAATATTAAAAAAATAAACTATCTCATCTCATCTACTTCTAGCCAACTTTTTATTTAGCAGTTTTAAATCTCTTGAGATGAAAAGCTTTGCAAGATTTTATTAAATGTACAAATAATTGATAAGCTTTTTACTATTTTAGATATGCTAATTTTCCCCAAAACATCTAAAAATTCTATCCTTATTACTTAGCCTTCTTTTTTTCTACTGATGAGTTATTTAGTCAATCCATTTTTACCACCACCTCCTAAAAATGGATCATTGCTTAATATTTATGCTGAAGCAATTTGTGCATACCTCAAAAATACCATACATTGAATCATGGTCCCTGGATTTCCTATTATGCAAATTATGCACATGAATACTTTTTAGACCCTAAAGTACTGCCAATTTATAGGTGTGACTTTTAATTAGTTAGATCTTACACATGACAACTCTGTGTATATGAGAGTAGGGAACACATTGACAGTTTATTTACAGTTAAGTTATTCGAATCGTTCTAGTAATGGAAGTCAGTAATACCTCACCTATATGTAATAACAAGAGATGATAATACTATATGTTATACTTTATTAAATAATAGACTAGTAAAATCATGTCCTATAAAGAAGGAAGAAGCACTATTCTTTTCTTTAAAAATGTACTTTGTGAAAAACTTGATCTAAACTTGTCTCTGAATACCTATAAATTTCAAGAAAAAGTGTATTTGGTATAAGAAAACTAATGTCTTCTATTTTCGGGTGATGTGTGCGTGTGTGTGTGTTCAACCACACACACAGCTGCAACTGGACATTTTATTTTTAAATTTAAAGTCCCCTTTTTAAAATACAGACATACTTTTACTATTATAGATCAAAATATCCGGTAGAACTTCAAACTGCAAAACTATAATTCAATGTGTGAAACCAATACAGTCCATACTGACAGATAAAATTATATTCAGAGTGGAGGATTCAATTTAAATTCAGGTTAATTGATGCCATCTCTGTCAAAATTCCAATGTTGGTTTTCACAGAAACAGAAAAAATATATACTAAAATTTGTGTGGAACCACAAAAGACCCTAAATAGTCTAAACAATTTGAGAAAGAAAAAAGCTGGAGGCACCATGCTCCCTGATTTCAAACTACTTTACAAAACTATCGTAATTAAAACAGTATGGTATTGGCATAAAAACAGACACACAGATTAATGGAACAGATTAGAGAGCACAGATATAAATCCATGCATATATGGTCAATTAATTTATAACAAAGGAGCCAAGAATATTCCATGGGAAAAGGACAGTCTCTTTAATAAGTGGTGTTGGGGGACTTCCCTGGTGGTGCAGTGGTTAAGAATCCACCTGCCAATGCAGGGAACACGGGTTCGATCCCTGGTCCGGGAAGATCCCACAAGCTGCAGAGCAACTAAGCACATGTGCCACAACTACGGAGCCTGTGCTCTAGAGCCCACAAGCCACAACTGTTGAGCCCATGTGCCACAACTACTGAAGTCTGAGCACAGCAACAAAGAGTAGCACCCGCTCTCCACAACTACAGGAAGCCTGCGCACAGCAACGAAGACCCAATGCAGCCAAAAATAAATAAATAAATAAATAAATAAATAAATAAATTTACAAAAAAAAAAAAAAATGGTGTTGGGAAAGTTGGGCAGCCACATGCAAAGAAATAAAACTGGATGACTATCTTATACCATACACAGAAATCAAATCAAAATGGATTAAATATTTGAACATAAGACCCGAAACCATAACACTCTTAGAAGAAAACATAGGCAGTAAGCTCCTTGACATAGGTGTTGGTGATGATTTTTTGAACCTGGCACCAAAAGCAAAAGCAAAAAAGCAAAAAATAAACAAATGGGACTACATCAAACTAAAAAGTTTATACACAACAAAGGAAATCATCAACAAAATGAAAAGGCAGCTTACTGAATGGGAGAAAATATTTGCAAATTATATATGTGATAACAGGTTGATAAGCAAAATATATAAAGAACTCATACAGCTCAATGGCAAAATAATAATCATCATCATCATCCCATTAAAAAACAGGCAAAAGATCTGAAGAGACATTTTTCCAAAGAAGACATACTGATGGATAACAGGTTCACAAAAAGATGCTTAACGTCACTAATCATCAGGGAAATGCAAATCAAAACCACAATGAAATATCACCTCACCCCTGTTAGAATGGCTATAATTAAAAAGATAAGAAATAAAAAGTGTTGGCAAGGACACGGAGAAAAGGGAACACTTGTGCACTGTTGGTGAAAATGTAAATTAGTGCAGCCACTATGAAAAACAATATGGAGTTTCATCAGAAAAGTAAAAATAGAACTACCATAGGATCAAGCAATTCCACTTCTAGGTATTTATCTGAAGAAAACGAAAACACTAACTCCAAAAGATATATGCACCCCCATGTTCATTGCAGCATTATTTCCAATAGACATGATAAGAAAACAAACTAAGTGTCCATTGATGGATTAATGAAAAAAAAAATTGTGGTGTACATATACATAAAATGAAATCTTATTCGGCCATAAAAAGAATGTAATCTTGCCATCTGCAATAACATAGCTAGACCTCCAGGGCTTATGCTAAGTGAAATAAGTCAGACAGAGAAAGCCAAATACCATATGATCTTTCTCATACATGGAATCTAAATTTTTAAAAAATTAAAATTAAAAAATAAGTTCATAGATATGGAGAACAGATTGGTGGTTGCCAGGAGCAGGAGCATAGGGGAATGGGAGAAATGGGTGAAGGGGGTGAAAAATAAATAAATAAGAGATCATCTGGTCAAAAAAAATACACTGGAAGTCCAAATGGAACAAAAAGATGCAAATAGGGCAAATTCTCTCTCTTTCTTAATTCCCTAAAAAAGATAAAATGTAAACTTGAATGGCAATGAAGATGCCTTTAATATCTTTGTAGTCTTCTGTTCCTGACATATTTATTATTGATATGTATCACACATACTAAGTGCTGAATAAATATTTCAGGATCAGATTGAATTTATGACAAAATTATGTGGTTTTTCTTCATAATAGACTATTCAATAGTAAAACTAAATAAGAAGATTAAAACAATTAGCTGAATATGTGATAAAAACAAACTATATTTGAAGAAGAGATTTTGAGTAGCATTGGTATACATATTTCATACAGGAAAAGGGATTGCAGCTCTCTTCTTCAATTCATCTTCTCAAAGCAGGAAATAAGTCCATGTCCTCTTGGCTTGTAAAGCCATCATTTACCAGCTATTACCCCAAATGTATATTTTCTCCTTCTTTTGGTCTTGGTGAATTATTGCATAGCATGATGATAAGCATTGATCTTAAAGAAGAGACTTTCTCAAAGAAATAAAATATCTTCTCAATTCCCTCTGTAAAATTCCTGTTACATCCAGATATCCACCTGTGTTATTTTTCAAATGCATGTGGGACGACGGGGAATTAATCAGATGAGATGCTGCTGAATATTTTAACCATATCAGAACTCAGGTCTAAGAGTGATAGAAGGCCAGTTCCAATTAGTACCTAGAGCAAATTTTTCCAGAATCCTTTCAGCAACTTTACCCATAAAAAAGAGAAATTAAAGGGAAATAATGGACCAGATTTTCACCATTGAGAGAAAGAGAGTGCCTCGTATCTGGGCCAAGCATTTGCTTTGAGAATGTTGGTAACTTGCCACTCCAGAAGGTGGGGAAAGTCATCTCTGCCAAGAAATGGTCACAGTGTTATGTTTAAACCTCTCACTGGAAAGAATCAATGAGGGTTTGGCCCTAGGGCAAAGGATTGCTCTCATCCTTCATATCAATACAACTGTGCAGAACCCTTCTTTATTTAGCTCTGTATGACACTAAACATAGATCTTGGAAAACTTAAATCTTTAGGTATGATAGGAAAGGGCAGTCAAATAAACATTCAGCTTGACTAAAGCATTTGACAAAATCAGAGACTTCACAGTCAGCAGGGGAGTTGCTCTGCCAAAACTCAAATGAATCAAAGAACTTGCCAAGAAACCAGCTAGCAAGGAGGGAGTGTGCAGGCAGCCACTATAGAGCCCAAGTCTGCTCCTAGAAAATCTGTTCAAGAGCTTGGCTTCTGGGGGTTAGGCTGCCAACGGCCAAGTGTGTGGCCACAGCTGTTCGTTTGAAGGGAGAAGCTGAAGTACACAAGGGTAAGAGGGAAGAGTGGTCAAGAACACAGCAATGTCAAATAGATCTTCTAGATCCAAAGTTGAGGTGTTTTCTTGCTGTCATAATATGTAACTACTTTTGAGTGGAGGTGGTTTCGTTTTTCTGAATTGCCATATGATGCACCAGAGGTAAAGGATAAGCCACTGCATAGAACTGAAGTGAATTCTGCAATACTCTTTGAAAATACCATCCTTGATGTTTTGGCAAATCTAAAATTATGTAGCAAGCAGAAACAGTTTCAGTACACTATTTCTATTCCTCTCTCATTACAAAGGCACTGGCTGATTTAATGCCAACCCATAACAATTCAGAGATCAAGTGGCCTGCTTGCACTTTCTTCCTAAATCAAGCCCCAAAAGATAAACCTTTCCTCTTATGTCATCCATATCCTCAAAACTGATCTTTCGTAAGCTTCATTCTCACACACCTATTTGCTCCTCTAGAAGTGATACAAAAGTATAATATCACTATTGTTAACAAAGACATATGCTATTTTAGGTCTAGTTTGAGTTTTGGAGGCCCAAGCCCAGAGGATCTGGTTCACAGAGTTGTAGAAAAATAACTCGTTTGCCTCTAATAGTAAATCAAGGAAATGTACTGCTCAATGGTAGAGGCAGGTTAGGAAGCATCATATAAGCAATGATCATTACAAATATCTAACAGCTGTTACACCACAGGCTCAGGTCATTTAGAGGAGACATTGGCCATAGTTCAGGAGCTGGCTTAGAATCCCTTGCTAAGTCAGAATTAACCCTTTTCTTTCTGGATGATGGGGATGTATAGTGGGTGCCAGAGAGGACTGGTTGGGTGACTAGGGGGTTCTGGGGATTTCAGAGCAATGGCTACTTATCAAACTATATGAAATTATTTCAATAGTTGATCAACTGGTTTGTCCTACCATTGTGTACCATTTGAAGTAAGGTAATAAACAATACAAAATAAATAACACACTGATTTAACAAAAATAAAACACAGAAATGGTATAAGGGAGACTGATCAAGAACTACTTTGTTTGAGGCTCTCTGAGTTGGTGACATTTGAACTGAAATCTGGATAATGAGAAGGAAAGTGTACTGGAAAACTGTTGGGAAGAATATTCTAGGGGATGTGACCAGTAAGCACACTATGTGACTTAAAATAAAATCAGCACTAGAGCACATGTATTCATATATTCCTAAACATTTAGAAATTAATATGAAAATATTATATAACAAAGATGCTAGAGTGAAAGAAATGAGAAAGAGCTAGGAGAAGCAGAGTTGTCAACAGGGGATAGCTTAGGGAATTATGGTTAAAAATATAAACACTATGGAAATTTGAATGCAAACGCTAATTTCTCAATGAGGGGGTCATTAATTACATAAAAATTAGGCCTAAAATTTAAGAATTGTGGATGGATCAGATGCTTGGTTTTCAAGGTGCCAAGGGAGAGACTTCTGAAGTATGACCATGTTCAAATATGAGATCAAGTATTTGCAACCACTTGGTTCATAGTCTCCTGTATCCACACTTTTGAGTATTTTTCTCTGACAATGAATCTGAGCTTGGCCATACAGTTTGCTTTAGCCAAGCAAATGTGATGCATTCAAAGGCTTTAAAAGTTCTTGTGCATCAGGGCTTACTTTCTCTTCCCGCTTTTGGAAGCCTGAGATCACTATGTGATGAAGTCCAGCTAGGCTACTAAAAGATAAGGGACCACTTAGAGCAAAGAGACCCAGCTGAGACCACCAGATCAAGCTACCTGCAGCTTCCACTTGAACCATCCTAGCCAAGAAGAACAACCTAGCCAATGCACAGAACCATGTGAAATATAATATTTGCTACTTTAAATCACTAAGATGGTTTGCTACACAGCACAAGTTAACTAATACTGGGCCAAAGAGGAGAAATGTGTGAGTAGCAAGTATCTGAAGTAAAAGTGAAGTATATTGTGGGAAAAAAAAAATTGCTTAGATGCCTGGATCCTAAGGTAGTAACAATATCAATAACAAGAAAAACTGCCAAGAAATTTAATTCACTTCAATTCCAATTCCAGAAAAATAAAATAAGGAGTATGAATTCTGTGCCAAGCATTATGCTAAGAGCTAGGGTATAAAAATAAACACCCCTCCCTTCAAGTTGCTCAGAGATTCAGGATAGAGGGGGAGGGGTGGGTGGTGAGGGCCACGTTTAGGAATTATTTCAGTGTTGTGTCAGTTCCCAGGGACCAGTATCTCACAACTTCAAGTTTTAAAAACTATGAAGCAAACCACATTTCATTTCTCTTTTCTCTTCTAAAAACAGCTCTTTTTCCCTCGAATTAATTATACTATTATTAGTATATATGCATATACTTTTACATATTTTTAAAATATTCCTCTCCACAGATTTTAGGGAAAGATAATTTTTAGGAATGATTACGAGTGATTTTGAAGTGTAATGACTGAAAACATTATACCTATGCCATACAAGTGTGCTTAACCCTCCTTCCACTACTCCCTCCCTTGCCCCCCATTTACCTGCTGCAGTAGGAGACTGATCCAAAGAATGAGTACATTATCCGCCTCACCTACTCAGTCCTCTTAAAGTGGACATTGGAGCAGAACAAGAATGGCTGTAAAAGGAAATAGACTTTATAAGGAATAAAAATTGGCAATCTATTTTTTTTTTTTTTTTTTTTGGCCACGCTGCATGGCTTGTGGGATCTTAGTTCCCCAACCAGGGATTGAACCTGGGCCCTCGGCAGTGAAAGAACCAAGTCCTAACCACTGGACCACCAGGGAATTCTCTTTTGTGTGTGTGTGTGTGTGTGTGTGTGTGTGTGTGTGTGTGTGCGGTTTTTTTTTAATCAGTTTTTAAATTCTCTTCCCCCCAAAAATAACTCCTGATGTCTCCTAGTCATATTCTTCTCTATACAAAACCCCACACAGATCCCTCTTTGCAGTCCTACAAAGGCATGTCAGGATCTGGGGTCACATAAAATCAGAAGAAGGCAACTACAGAGCCCCTGTTTCCCATAGATTCTGACCTTTCTCCCTGCAGTTTCAGCTATTCAAATGAAGGCATCATTATGAATATTTAATATTATTCCTTTCCCATATCTTGTATTCCCTTCTTAGGCTTTCCATCCCTTCCCCAAGTTATTGTTTGCAGATACTTTACCTTATTTAAAAGTTGTTGTTGTTGTTTTAAATAAAGGTCTTATTTACGTTACAGCAGTAGGTTTTTATTTTGATGGATTAAAAAAAATGTGGGAATCTGAGTTTCTCATGGAATTCAATAAAAAGAGATTAGACTTGTACACATGACTTCCTATTTCCTAGCTACATTTCTCTGTGGAATGCAAGTGTTTGTGTATTCTTGTTACCTTTCTAGGCTTAGGATAATTCACAATCTGTCCTGAAGAGTGGGCTATAAAGCAAAAATTAAGTCAAATGTTTTGGCATAGAATGCTTTGAAATGAGCATTCCTACAGGATGGAAAAGAAAGATATTGTTAATAAGGACAAGCTGTAGGCATAATTATAAATAAGTGAATTCTAAATGTGCTACCTCTCTGTCTATTCTCCCTGTGTCACTGGGCGTTTCTTCTCAAGTTCACAGAATCAGAATATCCCCAAGTTGTTTTGAGCTCTTCAATGTGATGACTCACTGGATCCTATATTTCTTTAATTTCATTAAAAACATTAAAAGTCATTTTATATCACTCTTCCTACTCATTCCCATTTTTTCCAGGATCATTGCTTTTCAAAAAATGTGCACAGAGTAATTTGAGGAAAGACACTCATTATTCACTACTTTTCACCGAGGGCCTAACATCATGCCTTGCATATATTAGGTCATTAATAAATACTTGTTGACATTGATCTGATCCTTTTTTGCATTCTGAGTCCCCTACTCCCAGAAACAAAAGAAAGTTATATAAGTTCCAGCAGACAAAGATTTTCAGTTGTAGGGAGCAGGGCTGTTTACAGTGGCTGCTTCAGTGCACATCTCCAGAGGTTGCTCTTCACACTTGGTCTTAAGAATATCATCTCCTTGGACGTATGCACTGCCATCTGTGTAACCAAAATGGCCACTCTGAAATTACTGTACCACAATTTAAAGTCCTTTAAACTCCAAACCATGGTACTATTGTTTACTGTAGATTGTAGGGAATTGTCTAGGTATAAATAAGCAAAATCCTCGTCACAAACCTAAAGAAAAAATAAAATTTATGGAAGAACACAGAAGGTAGGAAGAAAAGTAGGCCCTCACTAAGGTCTGGGATTAAGAACTGCGGGTTGAGAAATAAGGATTACTCTCTTGGTTTCCATAATGCTCTGTGGTTTCCTATCTCTCTTCCTGCAGACTGCCTCTTTCTGGTTCTCTCTAGCTCCAGTTTTCCATGCATTCCAGCTTCACTGCCAAAAGTCACTGGAAATTCTTTATTATAATTTCAAATTTCTAGGAGAAGGAATTGGGTTAATCAAGCTTGGACCAGGTGTCCACCTCAACTGCAGCCAAAAAGCAGGATTAAATAAGTCCCTGTTTTCTCATCTGAAATTCTGGGACCTAAAACTGCAAATTCAATGAGAAAGAAGTATGAGGGTGGAAAGGAAATTCCGGATATCATCACTAGGACACGAGACCTATATAAATGTATGCTCATTATCTCCCCCAAATATAAACCAACAACTGCTTATAACATGTATCATAACACTATGTTCCAAGAAACATTCAAATATCTTTTTAATATATTCATCATATAATTCTCATATCAAACATATGATTTAAGTATCAATAGTATGCTCATTTCATGGATGGGAAATCAAAGTTCAGATTATTTAATTAATTTTTCCTGAGGTCATGTGCTAATAGGGAGCTACTTTTCCACTTACTCTGTATCTGTCTTGTCACCACTTCTCTCAGATAGAGTTTTTTGTTTTTGTTTTCATCTCTTGAAGCGCTTAGCCCAGTGTCATGAATAGAGTAGGTAAGCAAATAGATTAGGTTAACTGAATTAAATGAGATGTTGAAGAAAATGAAAAGCTAGGTAACTTCCGTCTTTACTTTGTAAATATGGTATGGTATAGGTTTATAGAGAATTATTGGAACTGTTTTATATTTAGATTGGCCTTTTGTGACTATGTTAAAACAGCTATATTCAAGGGTTTTGAGATTATCCTGCTTTTCAAATGAGCAGTTCCCCATAGTGAGCTGCAGTAGATAAGCCAATTCATCTCCATCCCAAAGCACTTTAAATAAACAATAAAAGTACAGCACATTCTTGTAAAGGATATTTTTGTTTGTCTTACATGTGCTGTTGGACTATTTTTAACTGTACTTATTAGAACTAGTTTCAGTTCATTGTTGAAAAAAATAATTTGTATTAAACTGACTTATCTGAATCACAGAAACTAAGAAATTAAATATTTTGAAAGAATATTTTCAAGAACAATGAGATATTTCAAGGCAAAATCCAATCATATGATTTAAGGAACAAATTTCCTTCTTGTTTGCTTAAATGCTGATGGAATTTACTAAGGATTTACTATTATATTTGCTAAGATTAGATGAGCAGGTGTGGCACAGTATATTTCATTAATGTTAGTGACCACAAGCTCTTAAGGAAATGCTTTTTAACTTGAATGTCATTTAGATGTATTTTTCAAACCTTTATTTCATCCAAATCCTCCACAGGCCATCGGGGATGTGTTTACCACTAATCAGGAAGGGAATTATGGCAAACAGTATGCGTAGGAACTGACCAAGGTAGTATCATGATGTTCAATTTGCTGGACTATATCCAGGGTAGTACAAATCAAATTGGATTCCTAAACAGTTGATCTGATCTACTTGTGAAGACAGCAATGGGAGAAAAAACAAACTGTGAGTGTCCATCTGATTGATGGCCTGTGTTCAACTTCCATGATGGTGAGCAAAAGTCAAACTGATCAGCCAAATAATATCCTGAGAGATATTAATCTCACGGTGTTAGGGCTGGAAGAGACCTTAGGGATCACCTGGTGAATGCCCTCACTTAATAATTTAGTAAACCCAGTCTCATAGAGAATGCATTTTACTCAACGTTTCACTTTCAGTAATTGGAAAAGCCAAGCTGAAACTTCATATTTCTTGCCTCCAAACCACTGTCTTTTCAGTTGGCAATTTTTGAGACCAAGGGTTAGAGAATGGGGGGATGAGCTCTGAGGAAGGGATGGAGCAGTGGGGGAAAAAAGAAATATTACTTTAAGGATGTTGGTGTCTTGTGATGTTTTAATGAAAGATTAATTTTTGCATAGTGTTCTACCCATGATAAGTCTACCTAAATACTTACATACAAGAGACTAAGAAACTAGCACAGGAGGCTATAAGTTAGTTCCATTTTCTCAAGGGCCATTTTCAATTCTGTTTAATTAATTGCCTCATCATAATGGGGTTGTATCTTTTGCTGAGGGTACACCTGCATTATTTTTTTCCCATTAATATTTTCATTTATTCAGTGGAGTGCTGGAGCTGCCCTATATCCATCTGGGAATCAACTGTTAAATTGTCATGAATTTTGCGAGCTAGTGGTTAAATACAGGCATTACTAAAAATTAAATTATATAAACTTACAGTGAAATAAATTATGTTAAAATCATAGAGCTAAATACACGAAACTCATCATTTCCTGTTTATTTTACTATAATTTACTGGTATCTATTATTCACTATTTACTATTGTCCATTTTACTGTTATTTTGAGGTTAATTATATCTATCCTTACCTGTATGGTAGAAGTACTACATATGAAGTGTGCTATGCAAATCCCTTCCCAGCTTTTAATCAGTCATGTATATTTGGTAGTTTGAAATCAGCCACAGTAAGAGTATTTATACCTTGGAAACCAGCAAACACTACAAGCCAGGGCTCGATACATTGATTTTTTTTCTACTCCCAGAGAGCTGATTGTTGCATTTACCAGCACACAACTACTTATAATCCACCTATCCTCCACCTTGCACCTTAAGAAGTTGAGATCTCAAGTCAGCTACCAGTTCTAAACAAAGAGTCCTAAGCTACCTAATGCATTTCAACTTTCTAGCAGGCTGGGGTATACTTGTGAATTTATTCATAGGATGTGATAGTTTGACACTGTGGCAGGAAACTGGGCTATGGAGGCAGATAGACCAAAGTTTCAATCTTATTTCTGCCAACTTGTGACTTTTCTTAACCTCCCAGACTTTAGTTTCCTTATATATAATGTATGGGTATAATAATACCTATCTCACATTGTTGTTTTGAAGATTAAATAGGACAAACAACATAAAATACTTGAAACATTGGTTGAATTTGTACACAGTTAATAAAACTAATGCATTCTTATTCCATAGTAACCAGAGAAATTTCTGTGTATCCAAAAACAACAATAGTAGCAGTAACAACAAAAAAGGTTCTAAACCATTCTCATGTCTACGCATTGGGATTTGAAGCCAGGCTGGTATGAGTACAATAGGATTGAATGTGACTGAAAATTTGCCACACAGGTCACAGCCATGCAAGAAGCAGTGACCCGTAAATACGAGCACCACGATGTGGAACCCCTGTAATGAAGTGGACCAGACCCACTAAAGTTTTGAGTGCATCATGCATATAGAAACATAGGCTTGCATTAGCTTCATCAAAGTGTGAATACAAAGTAGGTGCCAGCCTACTTCCCAAACATCACTCTTCCCATAAGTATATCAAAGTTTGCCCTGTCCATCCTCATGATGTTTTATCTCTATTTACAGAATTCTGTGTAGTGAAACAGCGGATTTATGAAAATGTCATTGAAGTCTTTTTTTTTTTCTCCCAAAAGAAGTACCCTGGAGGGGTTTTTGTAATAGCTCTTAAACGAGCCGTTATTCTAGAGCTGTACCATGTTACAGGGGGAAATAAAGGCCAGTGGATAAGAAAGCAGACATTGAGTTTTTCCTCAGAAAAAGTAAACTGCCACAGAAACACACAGCAGGGAATATTATATTTGAAAGGATTTCTACACTTCCAGCCGGAGAGGGTCTGACTTCACTAACTGATATGGTCACTGGAGTTATACTGACACGGAAAATGCAATGTACACTCTTGGGTATGCCTAGCTCTAGCAGTGAGATACAGTGTGTTTGAGATGTGTATGTACGAGGGCCTGGAAGGAAATGGGCAGAGGTTTTTGAGAATGTAGCCTAGCCCTGAAACTGATGAAAAAAGAGCATAGGAAGAGAGAGAGGAGAGAGAGAGAATGGCTACAAAATGGCTAAGTGAATAGCTTTTGTTATGGATCAAGTATATTCTAAGTTACTGCTCATTTTCAAGCCCCCCCATCCCTATATAAAAACTGATACAATTGAGGTTTCTCAAAATGTTATCCTTCTCCTTTTCTCCTTAAGGCCTCCCCCCCCCACCAACTAAGAAAAAAAGTTCTTGCGCTTGAATTTTAGGCTATTGACCTAGAGTTCCCACCCGCCAGAGCATTTCTGCTGAAGAACCTGATCTGAATCATTCAAACAGCCAGGCAAATATGCCTATGTTTGTTCTCCCACCCCATTTCAATTCAGGCCACGTGGGCAATCAATACAGAGTGTAAAATAACAGGAGCACGCTTGGATACACGTCTCTATAGGCCTGAGTTACCACCTCCCAAACAGCTTCAGATGCTGGGGATGATTCTACAATGACAAAATCACCACTACTTACTACGGCCACTTGGAAAATCATCTTTAGCTTTCACAGTCCATGGTCCTGTTGAAAGCTGCTAATGCCCCTTATAGGGCACTGACTCCTAATTTGTGGGACTGGTGTGATTTTTACTATTTTCCTTCTTATCAATAACTTATAAAATGAAAATATCCTAATTCAGTAATTCTTACAAATTTATTTATAATATATTTGCAAAATATGTATTCATTAATTTTCATGAAAACAAAAAATTTTAACTCAGGCCTTAGGATAATTTCCTGTTCAGGGTTAGACTTAGTGTCGTGGTTTTGAGATATTTGAAAAGTGTTGTCGCAAAGTGTAATGCAGATTCTAGTTTCTGTTTAAACTGCGGTGTGGGCAATCATCCTTTCATCCTTGGTTTTTTATCTAAGATCTGAGCTGTTTGAATTGTACTGTAAACTTGAAACGATATGGCTGCAATAAAACCGCTTGAAATACCTTATAGGATGAAAGAATTCTATAAACACCCATAAACTCCAAAAGCACTGATTGGATTTTCCTTGGTAAACAAAAACTGGAGTGTGCATATGGAGAGTAAGATAAAGAACTGCTCTCTGTCCGTTTAAAGCTCTTAGGGGATCTGTGTGTATGATATATTCTACATACTGTTAAAACTGCATGTGTGAGTATGTGCACAATATGCAGTGTATGATTATTTTAGAAAAAGATCAGATCATGTCAGGAGTGTTCAGTTCTAATCTTATACTGGACAAAACAACAATTACCCCTTAGGTTCTTCATCAGTAAAATGACATTAACTTACATTTCCCCATTTTAGTGAACTAAGTTATAGATTCAAAGCTCTCAGAAATTCAAACGACTATGCAAATGACACATCTCTTCCTTGATATTTCAATATCTATATTGAGATCTCCACCTTAACCTTTATGAAAGATTCCATTTAAAACCATATAGATTTACCCTCTGCAGTCCTTTTTCAATTCTCTTGTGTCAGACTGGAAAGGGAAAGATTACTCCTCAGAATTCTTATTCTAGTTAAAAATGGTTAAGCACTACAGATGTGGCATTTTTTTTTTTTCCTTTCAGCATAGAATTTGATGAATAAAGCAGAAGCCTGTGTGGGAGAAGTGTTTAACTCTATGTTCAATTGATCATCTTTTACGAAAGTTTGTGAATGTAAGTTAAGGAGAGGGAGAAAAAAAGTTAACATCAACTTTCTGAACACCTACACTTTTTAAAAGAAATAAGAATCATAACAATAGGTAAACCCAGTTTTCTTAACTAGTGGGTGTGCACAAGACAAGACTATTTATAAGAAATATATTAACATATTAGTGGCTTATCCAAACTATCCTCATACTCCCAACACCTAGAGTTGCTACATTCTAAAACTGGTAAATTACAGCACCTTAAAACGACTTGCATTTATAAGAATTGTTAAAAATTTATACTGCCATTGAGCACTGCAGCTCCTGGAGATGGTGGACTAATACGTTGCCAGCCATTACAGCAGTGGATACATCTTTTTTTTTTTTTTAAGATTTTTTAGAGCAGTTTTATTCACAACAAAATTGAGAGGAAGGTAAAAGATTTCCCATATACCCCTGTCCCATACATATATAGTCTCCCCATTATCAACATCTCCCAGACTGCTGCATTTTTTACCATGGATGAACCTACATTGACGCACCATAGTAACCCAAGGTCCACAGTTTCATTAGGCTCACTCTTGGTGCTGTACATTCTACAGACTTGGACAATTGTAGTACAGCATGTATCCACCGTTATAGTATCACACAGAGTACATTCACTGCCCTAAAAATCCTCTGTGTTCTGCCTATTCATCCTTCCTTTGTCCCTAAGGCTTAGTAATCAAGTGATCTTTTTACTGTCTCCATAGTTTTGCCTTTTCCATAATGTCATATAATTGCAAATCATACATTATTTAGCATTTTCAGATTGACTTCTTTTAATTTCTGTTATGCATTTAAGGTTCCTTTATGTCTTTTTTATGACTTAATAGCTCATTTCTTTTTAGCTTTGAATAACATTTCATTGTCTAGATATACCAAAGTTTATTTATCCATTCACCTACTGAAAGACATCTTTGTTACTTCCAAGTTTTGGCAAGTATGAACAAAGCTGCTATAAATATCTATATGCAGGTTTTTGTGTAGACATAAGCTTTCAACTCCTTTAAGTAAATACCAAAGATCATATGGTAAGAGTATGTTTAAGTCTGTAAGAAACCACCAAACTGTCTTCCAAAGTGCTGGACCACTTTGTTTTCACACCAGCAATGATGAGAGTTCCTGTTGTCCACATCTTTGTCAGCTTTCAATGTAGTCAGTGTTCCAGAATTTGGCCATTCTAATACCTATTTAGTAGTATCTCATTGATGTTTCAACATGCATTTCCCTCATGACATACAATGTGGAACATCTTTTCATATGCTTATTTGCCATCTGTACATTTTTTTGGTGAGATGTCTGTTAAGGTCTTTTGCCCATTTTTTAATCAGGTCATTTATGTCCTTATTGTAGTGTTCTGAGTTCTTTATATACATTGGATAACAGTTCTTTATCAGATGTGTCTTCTGCAAATATTTTATTCCAGTCTGTGGCTTTTCTTCTAATTCTCTTGACATTGTCTTTCACAGAGCAGAAGTTTTAATTTTAATGAAGTCCAAATTAGCATATATTTCTCTGTGGATCATGTCTTTGGTGTTGTATCTAAAAAGTCATCACCAAACCCAAGGTCATCTAGATTTTCTAACATTTTAACTTCTAGGAGTATTATAGTTTTGCATTTTACAATTAGTTATTTTGGGTTAATTTTTGGAAGGGTGTAAAGTCTGTGTCCAGATTCACTTTTTGTATGTTGGTATCCAGTTGTTCCAGCAGCATTTGTTAAAAAGACTATCTTTTCTCCATTTCATTGCCTTTCCTTCTTTGTCAAAGATCCGTTGACTATGTGGGTCTGTTTCTGGGCACACTATTTTTTTTTTTTAATTAATTAATTTATTTATTTATTTATTACCAATACCACACAGTCCTGTTTACTATAGCTTTATAGTAATTCTTGATGTGAAGTAATATCAATCTTCCAACATTATTCTTCCCCTTCAGTATGGTTAGATATTCTCTGTTAGGTTAATTAATAATATGAAAATTTTAAAACTAGAAATATTTTTGATTGTATCTTTATTTATTCCTTCTTTGATGTTCTTCCTTTCTTTATGTAGATCCTCCATATTTTATGTAGATCCTGGGCTATTTTACTTCCTTCTCTCTGAAAAACTTTTGATATTTCTTGCCAGGCAGAATGACTGGCAGCAAATTCCCTCAATTTTTTGTTTGTCTGAAAATATTTTCTTTCTTTTTTACTTTTGAAGGATAATTTTGCAGGGTACAGGATTCTAGGTTGGAGGGGTTTTTTCTATCAACACTTTAATACTTCACTCCACCCTCTTCTTGCTTGCCTGGTTTCTGAGGAGAAGTCAGATGTAGTTCTTATCTTCCTCTATATGTAAGGTATTTGCCAACTGGCAAGCAGCCACCCACAAGTTGAGAAGCATAGCAAACGTCCAGCAGTCTCATAGAGCTGAGGACATAAAAATTAGAGTTCAAGTCCCACCAAGATGAAGTCCCCAAGGTAAACACCTTAGATTTTCAGTTGGAACTCCTGACTAATTATATAATATTAAGGAAAGATAAGAAATTGGCAAAACAAGCTGGACACCTGTATCCAATCAATTCAATCTTAGCCTGTACTGAAATTATCTTTCCCTAGCCTAAAGTTAATTCTCATTAGAAAGATAACATCATGCAGAACCTCAAATCATCTCAAGAATTTTTTTAACACACAATGGTTGGCATCAATCAAAATGTATTAAATCAACAAAAATCAAAAGAAAATAAAAGAAGGGATCAAATAAAGTTAGGGTAGGAACAATAGTCACTGAAAGAGAAAAGAAATGTGCAATATGGAAGAATCCACAGTGACAAAAATGATTCTTTGAAAACTTAACAAATCTCTAAAAAGTCTTATAGAAGAAGAGAAAAAGGAGGAAATGGTGGAGGGAGGAGAGAAGGAGGAGGAGGAAGAGGAAGAAGTGAACTAGAAGAAGGTAGTGAAGGAGAAGAGACAGAAAGAGAGTGGGAGGAGGAAGGGAGAAGCAGAGAGAGGAGAAAAAACTAAAATCTACAGGTAACAAGAATGAAAAGGGGTCAGCATTATAGTCCCACAGATATTAAAAATACATTAATATATTTCAAATAACTGTATATCAAAATTTTTTAATTAGAAGTAAAATTTTAAAAAATTGGAAAACATCACTAATTTTGAATACCATAACATTTATTAAGGAAATTGAACCTTTATTTTTCTAAAAATAGAAAAATATTCCCAGAAATACAACTACAGGTCTCAATGGCTTCTCTGAGGAATCCTTGCAAATAGTTAAGAAAGTGATATACTAATCATGTGCCAATTGTTTCTAGAAAATATTAACACTTTCCAATTCTTCTTATGAGACCAGAATAAACTATAGAATAAAATTATTAAAAGATGCCATTTAAAAGAAGAACAAAAAACTTTAAATACCTAGAAATAAATTTTAACAAAATATATATGTTACATATACTTATTTAACTTATTTTAACAAAAGTTATATAAGATATATATACTGAAACTAAATATCTGTGGAAGGGTAAAACTAAATATTGGGAACAAGTTATTTCCCTCAAATTATCTGTACATTCAATGCAATCACAATAAAATTCCAAACAAGGTTTTGACACTAACCATATTATTCTAAAACTTAATTAAAGTACAAAGGGCCAAGAATTACCAAGACAACCTTGAAGAAAACAAAGTTGAACTTGTACTATTAGAAACTATGTTTTATTAAAATGCTCTAATATGTAAAACATTGTGGGTTTTGGCAACAAGAAACTCAAATAGATCAATGGATCAGAAAATGGTATCCAGAACATGTATGTGAGCACGTGATTTATGATATATGATTCAAGACAAAGCAGTGGGAAAAGGACGGTCTTTGTTAAGAATGGTGTTGGCTAAATGGGATAGCGATATGTAAAATATAATGTGTCTTGGCCCCTTATGCACCATATACAAATACCAGTGCCAGCTGGATCAACTGGATTATAAATCTAAAACTGAAAAATAAAGTCAGAAATTTTTAGTAGATAACATAGACAAATACCTTCTTTTTCTTAATAATGTAAGCAAATATTGCTTATATAAGACACAAAATGTATAAACTGTAAAGAAAAATATTGATACATTGAAGAGCAATGTATTTAAATACAACTTATTTAATGTCTAGAATAAAATTACAAGCCAGAAACCAGAAGGTATTTGCAGTACATATATCTGACAAAGAATTTTGTTCAAAATTAAGAACTCCAGCAGAGAGAGATATGAGAGAGAGAGAATCTATCAGAAAAAAAGTGAAGAAAACAAGAACAGGCATAAAATAAGAAATTAAAAAGACAAAAGCCTTAAAAAAAAAAAGATGTTCCAAATCTGAGGCATCAGGAAAATGCAAATTAAAACTTCAGTATGACACCACCACAAAAGCCACCAGAATAGCCAAATGTAAAATAAAATACAATTGCAAGTATTGTACCATTTAACTTTCTATCAAAAATACATGCAAGTTCCAGTTATCCCACATTCTTGTTAACATTTGGTAGTGTCAGTTTTTTAAATTTTAGCCATTCTGATGAGTGAGTGTTGGAAACATGGTTTTTATTTGTATTTCCTTGATGACTAATAAATTGAACACTTTTTCATGTGAAATAATCATATATCTTACTGCGATACTTTTTTTAATACTGTATTGTACCAATGATACACAAGCACCTTTATGCCAGTGAGAACAAATCATTAAAATGAAAAATAATAAGAAAAAAGAAATCCAGTGTTTGTTTGCCTTTTATCCCATGTATACACAGAAGTAAATATATGGTGATTTAAATAAATAAAATGACAAGAAGAGGTTAAATATCATAATTCTGTTTTTATTTAAGTAATGGATTTGAGACATAACTAAACAAAGTCTTTGTGTTATGGATTTGGACAATTAAAAATGTTATAAATGTCCTACCATTCTTTTATCCTTAAAATTTACCTAAGTTTACATTTTATTTAAAATGTAAAGTTTATTCTTGAGTAAACTGTATGTCAATTTCATTTTTTGAGAGTCTAAACTTAGTTCTTTACAGCGTCATGATATGTCTGAGACACCACAACATCAAATTACTGGGTGACGTTAATATATCCACTACTGATCTCTTCTTATCTGTTCACTCAGAAAAGATTATTCACGCTGCTTAAAAGCTGCTTATTTACACATATAGAGGAGAAAAAAAAAAAAGGATTCACAAGAAAATAAAGCAGAACAGAAACGTACAGAAAGTTACAGAAATTCTGTAACTTAAATGAGCAGCCCAAAGTAGTCCAAACAATAATCCTTCAAAAACAAAATATTTTGTTCCTTCCTTTTGATCATTGTTACTTAAGAATGACTTTGGATCATGTCTCTACCTGAAAATATCTTTAATGCCAAAGATTATGTTAATTCAATTGAAACAGCACTATCATTTTTATTTTTGGGGCTTCAAAGAGTTTTATAGCATCTACCCTCAATTTTCATTAGTAAACAACTGTAGAAAATACGTGCTTAATTACAGCAGCTAGGTAACTAAACAACAAACTTCCCTATAATCTCATTTACTATTAATTAAGGTATTCCCTGGAATAACATGACTATTTTTTATATTAACTAAGCAAATAATAATGAAGAAATATTATTAAAGGTAACTGATTCAGGCACTATCCCAATGAACTGATTACATGTATATGTGTGTTTGTGTATGAAGTGTACATACACTACTCATCTAGTCATCAAATATATATTTAACAACAGCTGTAATAAATGCTGGGAACCATACAAACAAGTTTTCATTGACCTTAATGTTGAGGTAATCATAAAATCCAAAATGAATATGCCATATTGGTATCTCTGACATACCAACATTCCCTCAGCATCTGTACTTAACAGACAAGAAGTCGATTTGTGTACTTTTGGCCTCTTTTACTTAAGAACTAAATCTAAGAGCTATCTAGATTTTTGTTATATAGTTCTAGACTAGTTAAGAGTGTGATAATCTATCCTTTACATATGCTATATAACTACAGAGAAGACACATAGAAAATCTGGTGGAATTTCTTAAATTTCAGATTATTTTCTCACAACCTGCTTTGGGTGATCTAGTATTGCCTGTGGGATTAATTCTAGATTGTAAACTTCAGGAAAAGCTTATATTTTATTAGGCCTTATATCCTGATTTATCACAATGTAAGTGAATTGAAGGTTCTTTCTAAATGTGTTTTTGAAAAGGTGAAAGAATGATTCCTAAGTTCCTCTCTAACTTTGAAATTTTGACACACAGAAAATTTTAACCAGAAATATTCCTATCTATTTATCATAGGGTACAAATATTTAACACATTTTAATTCTTTTGATTTTTATTCATTCACAAAAGTAAAGGGGAGAATTTTTCAAAGTATACCAATTATAATTTTACCTCATATATCTTGATAATTTTTTAAATACTTTACTCACTCATCTTTCATTCAATAAGTATGATTCTGCTAAAAGGTTATTGGAAGTTAGGATTACTGAAATATAAAGGATTCAGCTCTGTTCTTTGAGGATTGTATTTCCGAGCATATTTTTTACTGAATTATGCATATGATTCAATTCTCCTTTTCCTATTTTATAGGCAGAAAATTAAAAAGAATTAACCAGAAAAACAACCAGCACAATTTCCCTCCTGGAAGTGAGAAAATCATTTTATGGTGGTTTTTTTTGTGTGTGGTGTTATAAATACCATTCCATATACTGATCATGGAAACTTGTTAATTCCCTGAACTTGGAAATTCGAAACAGTCTCCCACCTAATTCAATTATCATTCAAAATGTAGTTCATAGAACATCTATTTCAGTATCACATAGTTTGTTAAAAATGAATATTCCTGGGTTTCAGCCCTGATAAATTAGAATCTTATAAAACATATTAAAGACCAAGGTAAGACCAAAATTTAGGTTTCCTAACTTCTGGTACTATATTTTAAACTTTCACTCTTCTTCCATTCCAAATAAAGTATACATATTTTATGGCGGAAATTTTTTAACTTCTCAATTTTATTGTTTATCAATACAAAGGCATGGTATAGTGTAGAAAGGATCAAAATATTTCTGAATCTAAATATGTTGATTGAACCTTTTTCACTTTCTTGGATTAAACATAATTTCATAATGTGGCAAGATTTGAGTCCAAGGGTATCTGAGCTACCCAAACTCAGCCCTTCTAAGATTTCTCTGCAATTTAACTTTAAATATTTTTAAATATCTAATTTCTTATCATTTTACTAACTTTCCCCTTTCCAGTTCATATCTAGGTCAAAATGAAAGCATTTAGTTGAATCATTTATATTGTAGAGCATTCAAGGTGTCAAAATTTCCTAATGAAATATTTCAGTATCACTGGGATAAAACTGATGAAAAAACACGAAGCAAAACATCTTCCTGAAGAAAAGAAAAAAATTTTCTAGCAAACAAGAAACCAAAAGGGAATTACATTTTGAAATTGTCTTATCTTTGTAATTAACATCAATTTAGAACTTTGATTTTCAAAAATATGGGATGATGATTATTGACAGCCTAATTAAATGTCAGATGGCAACTTTAAGAGCAAAAATTAAGTGTTTGTTTGAGAGATAAAGACTTTGCAGAGAAACACTGAAAACTCTGTAATTAATAACTAAATTAATCAAAAACTTCAAGACTACAGTAATCTTTGGAATGGTATATAAAAAAATTAGTAAAAAGCTGAAATGTATATTTAAATGATTAATGTAACACATATGTCTTCTCCTTAATTGAAAATTTATTTAACAAATAATTAAAATAATATTTTCTGCTCTGATCAGGTAATGTTCTTAATATATTAAACTATTCTGTTTCACATCATTTGTTCATGTTCTTTCCTGTGTTTTATCTTGATGTACAAATGTTTAAAGGAACATAAATTTTGAAATCTTACATATCTTTTTGAAATATACCCCCAGTGAATATTTGTAACTCTTTTATAAATTTCTGTGTCCTAAGCGGATGAGGACTATAGAAGGTAAACTGGATGTATGTGAATTCTTCAGGGTTCAAAATGTATGGTGAATTCATAATAGAAATTATTCAGTAGGGCTGCACATAAAATTAATACAAAAAATAAGTAGCTCAATATGTATTTATTGAGCCTTTCTAGTGCCTAAAATAAGAACTGAAACATAGAAGGTGTTCAATAAATGTTTCTTCAACTGATTTAAACATAACACTTTATAAAGACCTTTATGTAAGTTACTATGGGAATACTTAAATCCAGTAACATTCCAAAAAAATAAATAAATTTAGGCATGGTATTTTAAATGAGTAAGAAACTGAAGTTAGAGTTGCCAAAGATCTTAGAGCTAAACAAGGACTCAAACCCAAATCTATAGACTCTAAAGACCATCCACTATTTCACACTTTAATACACAAGGTATTTTGAAGAAAAATATTTAGAACTCCATCACACAAAAGGTCAAGCCCTAAATATCTAGAAAAAGTAACATCCAGAATAACTCCTTTCCTAGTTTATTCAGAAATCGCCATTCTAAATATTGTAAAACCATGAACATTACACACAGGTCAATTTCAGTATGCCAGATGTCAAATACTGCCTTCCTCTAACTGACCTTTTAACTTATCTTCTCTATTGACTCATAAAAGTACATTTCAAAGCTAGCTAATACCCAAAACTTAGAACCATTAGACTTCCAATATTGATCCTGATATCTTTTTTCACTAGAACTTTTCCTCCTGGTTTTGAAATCTTGCTTCAACACTCCTCAGGCCCCTACTAGATACTACACTGTTTTCTCGTCTGACCTTCTCATTATCATTTCTGGATCAGCCCTATTCTCCAAGCTCATTATCTTCCCTTGTCTTGGGTGAGTCTTTCATACTCCAACTCTCCACAATCTAACTCCAGCCAAATTTTGTCTTTTGGCCACCTCCATGCCTGCTCTTTCCCCTCTTTAAAAGAGAAAGATGATACTGATATTACATCATCTATCTATGGCTATAGGTTCACATAGCTAATGTACTAATATAGTACTTAGCTACGTAAGTAATTTTGCAAGCACCTCTCTGGTTTTCAACATTTACCCAAGAACTATAAGCATTTAAGTTCAAGTTAAAAAATTTATTAAGTATTCTCTACATTTCTACATTCAAGGGTGTATCAAGGATAGACAATGCATATGATATGGTCCATCCAAGATTGTATTTTAATATGAATGGAGATAGATAGTATAGATAGATAGATAGTAAGCATTATAAAATCTCATTGAAAATTATATAATATGTCAAAACTGAAGAAAAAATAAGGTATTGTGGGAAAACCACTCTGAATAATTCTGTAGACAAATTTTAGAACCACTCTCAAAAAATTATATTTCCTTTTATCTATATTTAGTTCTTTCACTTTTCTTATAATATTCTTTAAACTTTCTGTCTGTATGCTATCATACTGGAAGCATTATATGAAAGATACCTCTTTAGTCTTGTTCAGTATCATATTTCTGGGGCTTAGAATAGTGTCTAACAAATGTTAGATGCTCAAAAATTATTTATTGAATCCATGACTGAATTGCAGGTGTATACAATTCAGTCACTGATTCAATAAATAATTGGCACTTCTAGAATAACAACAGTTATTAGTAAATTATAGTGGAATCACTGCTGTTGAGATAGTTACTATCATAACATTCTTGATCAATAAAAATATTTATCAAATCCATCCAATGCATATACATTCCCATCAATTAGATCTCCTCAAACTCTCTTTACTGTCAGACAAATAAGGACCTTCATGCAATATTTCCTATATGTGGGTCATAATTAATGGTTGCAAACTGTATTGTTCAGTCACTGAAATTCACTGCACTGAATTAGTGCCTTAACAAAGATCCTGATTAATAAAGAAGAGGTATCAGAGAAAGGATAATCCACTGGATTGTACGACAGGAGTCTTTTGTAGGCTCTAAACTGTTTATGTAAGCAACACAAAGATAGTATTTATTTACAAGAATTTCTCTCATTTGATTCTGAGGGGGTTTTTTGGTACATTTTCTTTGAGAAAGACAATTTTGTCACTATCAGTTATAAAATAGTATTTTGAAAATTGTTTCATTTTTCTTAGTTCATGAACTGTTAGCCTATCAACTGGAAATTATAAATTATCCCATTGCCAGTGACAATTTATTAGTTTCTCCAATACTGTAGTCATAGTATTTTTTATTTTAATACAGAGTCCTGGAAATAAAAGATTATATTATCATTCTTCTTTATAGTCATATCTTTGATGAAGTTTGAGTCATGTAGTAGAAATTTATTATAATGGAAATGCTTACAATGTGTTTTTAATAAGAAATTGATGTGGGATCCACCAACACAGATTACTGAAGATCACTGGATTACTGAACTTGAAAATAGAAATAAATATTCAAAGACAGTACTTGAAAACAAATTTTGTGTGCTCAGTAGGTATTTTTCATAAATTTTCTCATGATTGATACTTCACAGTAACAGGCTACATTCATTTAATTTAAATGAGCTATATCTAGCTAAATAATAATAATATAATGTGTATATCTCCCAAAGTTAATTAACACATCAATGTTGTAGAGTTCATGCAAGGTATAGTATAAAAGTAGTATAAAATATGAACTAGAAACCAATATGGCATGAGTTTTTGCTGTTGTTTTATTTATTTTCCTTTGGAAATATTGCCATATATGTTTCAAAACTTTCTCCTTTTCGTTATGACTTTTGTATATTTTGTCTTATTACAGAAATATAGCTTATTTCTTAAATTTTAATTGTATCAGAGTTTTAGAATATGTGTGTGTGTGTGTGCACGTGTGTGTATACAGAGAGACAGCAGACACGCATATTTTTACTAATTAAGTTTTTGTTTCCTTTTCAAGGCATTTTCTAGTGTTTTTATATAATTAACACTATGAGAAATACTATGTATCTTTCTACTTTTAACAATTATGAGTATCCTGAGCAGACTTGAAATTCTTCCTTCGTTTGTTTATTTAACAAATATTAAGGAAATGTTGCTATGGAACACAGTTCCTGTTCAGTTTGAGCTTCCAGTAAGGAAGGAGATTTAACACAAATTTTATACCAATGTTTTTCATTACAATTGTGCTAAGTACCATAAAGGAAAACTATATATTGTATAATAAGGGAATAGAACCATTTTAGGGGGTAGGGAGCCAGAAAGTTTTTCCTGAGCTCAGTCCTGAAGAATTTACAGGAGTGAGACTAATCAAAACTGAGGATAAAAGTTTTCCAGACAGAAGAACCAGCAGACCAGCACGTATGTGTAGGTAGAACATGAGGTGACAAAATCCTTGGCTTGCACATGGAACTAAATTAAGTATAGGTTGTCAAGAGTATAATAATTGATTGGAGGGCAAATTCAAAACAAAATTTTAGATGTAATAGATTCCATTTATCCAGTATTGCAATTCTCACAATATCTTAAAAGCCTAGGAAGTCACTGGAATATTTTAAGCAAAGGAGTGACAACTCAGGTTTGCAGCACCTAATCCAAAACTAACCTGACAAGCCTACACACGGCTGCTGCTTCTTTTCTGCCTTCCAAATTTTAGTTATTTCTTGTGGAGAATTGAGAATCACACAGGGAACAGAATTCTTGGGAGCATAGTTCCATTTTAGCTAAATTAATGTAGTACAAAATCACCACATTATTCATGATTAACGTGTGCATATTTTTGATTCTCATATTGACAATCTTCTAAGTTAAAAAAAATAATGCATTCATTTTAGTCTTAAGAGCTATACAATATGTAAAGATAATTGGATAGGTTGAATAGAAATAGGGAGACTGTAATTTATTATATTTTCTCAATTGCTTTAAGAAAATATTATAGTATAAACAGAATAACTTGATTATTGTAATTAGTATTATTCGCAATAATAAAATCTGCATGACTCATCAATTACTACTGCCTTGAATGTGAACCAAGATTTTTTAAAATTATACAATATATTTTCTATATTTTTGTTTAATAAGATAATGATACAAATTGTTTTTAATAAAGACAAAAATAGTAAATCTTTCACAACTATACAACATTTCAAAATTTGTGTGATGCATTTCATGTTTTAGATTAACATATTTTAGTTTAACAAATTAAACTCAGAGCTATTAGGTACTTGGCTGAGGTCAACTACTGGATATATGGTTATAGTGAAATTAAATTCAGGTCTATCCTTTGACTCTAATTACAATGCTGTTTTAACTACAACACACACATGTACATGAAACACACACACATTTAAACATGTTTATATGCCTTGTGATTCAAGGTTAAAAATTAAGTCCATACATTTATACTTTCCTTCCAAAGACACTATAAAGATGATAGTAAAATGATTTTAAAGCTATAAATCCACATCAGGGAAAGATCATCAAAAGATGAAAGATTTCAAGTATTTTCTGGAAAATGAGTATGGATGGAAGTGCAGTGGCTAAAGAAGCAAAGCGAAGGTTTCACAAATTGGAATGAGTAGAGGGAGGTTATAAGCCAGGAAAGAACCGCTCTCCTAATAAGAATTTTGGAAAGATTCTAGGACAAGATAGGATGCAAGCATACGATGTGGGACTAAAATTGGAGAATTAATTGCAATAGTATTCAAAAGTCTCTTGCCTACATGCTCTGTACCTATACCGCAACCAATGATCACTATCAACTGTAGAAGGAAATGACCAGTGTCTAAGCATTCATCTTGGACAAACAAAAAGATAGTTATTTTAAAAATAAATTCAGTGAATTACCTGAGGAAAAATAGAGCAGTCCATGTCAGTGTGTTTCAAAGAAAAGTATTCATTAAGTGTGTTGTTTTGGGAAATGCCAACATAGTGGTTCGTTAATTGTTCACTTGCCCTAATCCAATCTTTGCAGGTAAATAAGCCTTCCCATGTACACTAAGTGCATTGTAATTTTTCCCACTGATTCATTTTGAATAGGTTTAGAAGCCATTTATCAACAGATATCTGATATGGTCTGAAGGAAAAAAATGATAATGGTAACAAATATAAAAAATAATCTACAGAAAACAGAAAATCTTAGGAACATGTGAAAGTTTAAACATCTTAAAATTTCACTCTGGATAGAGCATCAAGAAGAGAGCATATAAAACAAGAACAGGCTCATATGAAAAATAAAAAGAAACAAAGAATTTAAAAACATCTTAGAAATTCATATAATATTTTAAATTAAACATAACATACATCCAAAATAGTGCTCAAATCAAAAGTTGTGCAGCTCAATGATTTTAACAAAGTGAATACATCCCTGTGATAAGATAAATATCAAGAGATAGAATAGTATCACAGAAGCTCCTGTCATTCTCACCGCCAAATTGTTTTCCAAAAAGATTCTAATAATTTACATTCTCACTAGCAGTTGCTCCATATCCTTGTCAACAGTTGGTGTCAGCCTTTTCATTTTTGCAATCATAATGGGTATATAGTAATATTACACTGGGGTTTAATTTACATCTCCTTAATGACTAATGAATTTAGCGTTAGTCAATATGTTTCTTGGTAATTTCAATGGCCTCAATTGTAAAGTAAATTTGTAAGTTTTACTCTTTCAATGATGTCTTTGGAGGAACAAAACCTCTTGATGTTTAACATTGATCAACTTACAATTTTCTCCTATTTGTACTTTTTGTGCGCTCTTAAAAAAATCTTTACGTTTCCTAATGTCATTAAGATATTTTTGTTTTCTTGTAGACACATTACAATTTTATTTGTCACATTTTGATCTGCAATACAATATCATAAAGTCAAGATTTTTTTCACATGAATATTCAATATTTTCAGCAACAGTTATTGGTGAATGAAACATATCTTTTTTCAATCACACTCCGGTGCTACTACTGTCATAAATCAAATGACCATATTCGCATGGGTCTCTTTGTGGACTCTCATTTCTAATTTACTGGTCTGTTCTTATGTTGTTATCACACTGTATTCATTACTGTGGCTTTATACTAGGTATATCAATACACCAGGTATGTTCTTCAAGATTGACTTGGCTATTCTGATTTTACAACTTTAAAACAAAATTTCCAGAATACTTTTTTAAATTAGCAGAAAGTTTGGAAGACAAAAGCAAGAAAATATGCTAGAATGTAGGATTTAAAAATAAAGACCAAAAAGTGAGAAAAATAAGAGATGTAGGATACCAAATCAGGTGGTACAAATTCCGAAAATAGAAGTTCCTTGAAAAACACAGAGAGAGAAACTTAGCAATTAGACAATTTTTTAGAACAATTAATGGCATTTTTAATGGAATTCCTAAGGAGCCCCGCTTTCACCTCAAACCGCACTCCCTCCTTTAGCACTATCAGTAAATACCAGCACAACCATTGCTCAGAATTGCTGTTCTAAATGCCTAAGATTGCAAACTTTTTAAAAAATAAATGTGATAGCTCATTCTCCAGCGGGTTAAGGTAGGAGATATAACAACATGGTATTTGATTTGATTAAGGTATATTTTTATTTAAATACAAGCATTTCAGCAATTTAAGAAGTCAGGGTTTTCAAGTTTTACAGTATTTTAACAAACGAGATTTCATTTCATTTAAAGATGGTGTCTCTTATAAAGTATTAAATTGTTCTCCTAAAATATATAGATAATACAAAGAAACAAGTTGCTAAAACGTACATTCAAAATGTTCAAGAAAAGAAGAAACTCAATAGGTAAACACTGCTCGAATTCAAATTACAGTATCTTATGCAATAAAAACTAAATCAGCTTAACTGTAGTAAACAAAAATTATCTTTTTACAATTTTTTTTATGGTTTGTCTATCTTTCTCTTTATAGTAAACCTAATATGGCATGGATAATGCTTTTTTAAAATCTGTTTGAAAGTTCAAACTAATTTCTACATAAGTGTTAGAGAATTAATGAATCTGTGAAATTTTTCAAGGTTCATTGAGGTGCTCTCAGTAAAGCCATGGAGCTTTACTTTTGAATTATGCCCTTGTCAAGGAGTCTGGACTATTTGATTCAGGGTGTGATTATAACATAGTTTTTCAATTAATGTGTACTAGTTTCATGACATAACTCTAGCCAGTGTTAACACTTCAACCTCATTAAGATATAATGTTATATAAGTAACTATTGTTAGCCCTAATATTAATTCTCTGTCCTCAAGTAATTGAACCTAATAGCAGTGGCACAGAAAGAATTACTGATTTAATTTAGGTCATTTCTCAGTGAATGTTTTAAGCTAAGTATAATGTAAACTACCATGAACTAACCTAGGATAAGTACAAATAATATTATATTTAAATAAGAAATCATTCATTTGGAAAACATTGATATTATAGTTGTTCAAATTACAGGGACAATGCTAAATGTGCTTGTTCACAATTACTGCCACGAAACTTTATACTCAGACTGCTTTAAGTATACAGCCTTTGAGGTTAGAACTTGGAATTCATCCTGCTTGCTCTTATCAACTAATGTAATGATTGTAGATCTTATAGAGAGAATATGGAGAAAAGAAAGAAGGAAGGAAGGAAGCAGGAAGGAAGGCACGCTGAGGAGGCAAGAGGAGTGAGAAAGACGTATTGTAACAAGCTCATCCAAATTTTAAGAGATATTTATGTTTTGGACAGAATATAACTACACCATACATTTGACGTTGGGGTAGGAGAGCAGGCAGTGTAGGGAGATATGGATGAAAAAAGAAACCGAATATTTATTGAGAATTCATTATATGTCAATCATTGCACAAAATTTTTAAATAGCTAGAGCCGACTCCTGCCCTTGTCAGTTTGGGGAGGGCGGTGGGGGGATGGCGGACATGTGAAGCAGGCTTGGCCAATCAGAGTGTTTCAGTTCCCAAGCCTAAGCTTGGTTTAGATATGAGCTCATGACCTAAGTCCAAGGAATTAGTCTAACTTTTAATTGAGCTACCAAAAAATATGTTCTTTCTAATCCTGGTGAACTCAAAAATTAACCAGGTGCTGTTAGTTATTGTCTAACAAAAAGAGAGCTTGCCAGAAAATTGAGGCCAGTGGATGAAATTTAAGTTAATACAGGGAGAGAACCAATATTTAACTATAGCATTTGAACTCCTAGATTGAGTAGTAGGTAAAGTTTGACCACTAATAAATCTCTCCTCCATTTTTATTTTTTATATTTTTGCTTGAGTCTGTTTGGGGTGGATTTTCTGTAAATGACAACTCTAAAAGTCCTCATTAGTTGAGAGACAAAGTTAGGATTGAAACCCAATTTTTTGTACTATCTCCCTGTCTACTTGCTACAATTATCCATGATAAGTAGCTTTCATGCAGACTAAATAAACCTAATTATTGTAAATTGAATTAAAAGCAGGTAAACATTTCCAGTAAAAATGTTAAGATGCTTTCATTCAGTAAATATCACAGACGAAGGTCAGGGAGACATTTCACAATAAATAGAAATCATGGTTCATGTTTTATGCCATTTAAAAGGACATAAAATTCAAAATGAATGAATTAATAATTTGAGCAGATCCAAGATAATATGAAATATATGATATGCTAAAGATTAACCTTAGTTTCTAAGGGAAAAATAAAACCAAATACATTCATCAGGATTTTGCTAATTGTTTTTGTTTCTGTTTTTAACTACCTGAAAACATCTATTGGAATTAAATGAAGTCTCCTTGTTTTATTGCAGTTATTACTGACTAAGTAAAAGTTAATGAGAAAATATTATGTTAATTGAACGGTATTGCATTTCAATCAATGAGAAAACATTTATTAATATAATATTCATTCTCTCATTGTTATGTGCATGATTTGAAAATACTGGCCATAATAAGTATAAATCGGGCTGAACAGACAAAATAAATTTGCATGATTTAACAGACAGCACTTCAGAGAAATCTGTAATACATAGTCATACATATGGATCCACTCTATCCATTAAACGTCCTGCACAACCATATAGACAGCTTGGTAAACATATGCATATGCAAATGTTAGATTGCACAACAATCTAAAACAGCAGCTTAAAAGATTTTGGGGTGTCATGCTTCCCCTGATATGAGGTTCCACTCAGCTTTCAAGAAAAACTTAGTACTCACTCTACTTACTAGCATTAGCTCTTAAAAGGGGTCTAAACCATCTTGCCAGAAGAACAGAAATTAAGTCCAAGGATAGAGCAAACAACTGACCATCAAATCAAAAATTGATATAACAAGTCTTTTTCTGTCCCAGGCATTGTCATATTAAAAGTAATAGGGCAGGGAAGGGCCATTGAGGTATAAACCAAAGATGTTTGTAATAGGGAATCTGTTGAGTCTGAGCTGTTTGGAACTCAGGGCTGACAGATGAAGAAAGAGAAGCAATCCAAGTCAATTCATGGATGTATAAGTGCCACTGTTTTGGAGAAACTCAAGAGACCTAGGGAATGACACAAAAGACATCACCTCTTGACAAAGACATTTATGGGGGCCACTACCCAATGACAACTAAAGCAGTATGGACTTCAGCTTAAGTAAAGAAGAAGCTAAAATTGTAGAGTTTTCCCTAGGTTCATAGATAGGTGTTAGGAGGTCTCTAGTCCTTCTGAAATTATATGCCAAAAATTACATGTGTGTGTATGCATTTTCCGGGGCCAAAATTAAATTCTCAAAAGGGTCTATGACCAGCAACAAATTTAAATCCCACTAACTCAAAGCCTAGTTCCAAACTCAAATGGGTAATAAAGGGAGAGCTGCTAATTACTTGAGTAGCTGACTTTTGCCTAGTTCCCAGAGAAAGAATGGAATAGCCTTTGTACCTATTGCTGCTTACTGAGATATTACTGAGATACTCCCTAGCAAGAATTCAAAACAAAACAAAACAAAACAAGATTATAGAAATGCTTTAACAGATTGCAATAATTTAAAATGTTCCATCTAGATATTATGCTTAGAAAATGAAAACTTTTATTTTTTTAAAATGTTACATGTTTATCTGTGTTACTCATGAGGTTGAGCGTGTAGAAACCTTTCTCTCGCAAAGTGCCAAAGCCTCAGCCACGTGCAGTTACATCGAACCAATACAGACTCTTACCTTTGCCAGTTCCTCAGTCATGTGCTTTGTTCTCAGGCCCTGCTGGGGCCCATTACTGTAATTTGTACAGCTTGCCACTAGCATAGCCTTCACCTCAATAGGGGACTGGGGAAATTGTTCTCATTTTCATTCCTGGGTCTTCACCAGTTTATCTATCATCTCTTACCACATCTTTTATAGAAAAGAAAACACTTACTTGCTACCTCTGTCCCAAATCCTTCATTCCCAGTGGGCAACTTCTCTTTCTTGTACCTCAATTACTGCTGCTATTGAAAGATGTATCAAAATCCTCTTCCTGCAGAAATTGGGCACAATATTTGGTATTATTCTCTGGTCCTATTTGGCATCATTGACTGGTATAATTTCACAATTCCGTTTAATTAAAGACCACGTAGGCACATTGAAACCCTAGCAATGAGAGGGTGCCCACTGGGAAAGAATAGCAAGTACTAAATATAAACTTGTTGAATAAATGAATGAATGGATGAATGACTATTTGTGAAAACCAAATGAAATAACATATAGGAGACTGAAAATGAAATACTTTCATGATATTCTATTATTATAATCCTTTCATCTGTGTTATTCACCTGTGAAGAATTCTTCACTTGCGATAAAAGGATTATAATAAAAAAATGCCATAGAAGGGTTTCATTTTCAGCTTCCTATATATTACTTCATTTACTTTTCACAAATATTTTCTTATTCATTAATTACTTCATTCAACAAATTTATATTGAGTGTTTACCATGTGCCAAACATTGCTCTGGGCATGAGAAATAAAATAGTAAAGTTAGACAAAGTTCTAGCCCTCATGCTGCTTAAATTCTAGAATGCACTAAAAGAAAATAGACATATTAATTATATACAGTGAAGTTTCTAGTAATAAACAGGGTAAAGGGATTTATAATGGAAAGGTGTAGCAAGAGGAGCTATTTTTAATGAAATGGTTAAGGAATACTGCATTGAGAAGGACATGTTTGATGCAAGTTGTGAAAGAAGTGAAGGAGTGAGTCTTGTGAGGCTCTAAAACTAAAGAACGATGACTAACAAGAAAGGTTGAAGCCAAGGTCCTGAGGCAGAAACCATCTGTGCCTATTCAGGGATCATCTACTATTCTAGTAGTTTTCATGTTTTCACCAAGCATGAAAGTGAGACATAGAAATTTTATGATCTTGCTCAAGACCACACATTTTGTGGATGAGACATGTAGAGCTAGAGCTACAGCTCACAAATATGTACCACTCACCCAGAATCGTCCTTAAAAGCTGCACAAGTCAGAGAAGGCTGCCTACTGAGGATTTGTGAAGGAAACTTGGTCACTGACACAAATGGATAAATGTAGACTAGGGACACACTCTCTCTCCAATGTCTCTTTAAGGGGAAGGGATTTATTTTATTCATCTTTGTATGCTCAGCCAATAGTATAATGCCTAGTACAAAGTAGTTAAAGTCATGATTAAATTTAACTCTGAGATTTGGAGTTTGGGGTCCTGAGTACAAGGCTGTATCACTTAATAATGATGTACCTTTGGCACATCACATAATTATTGTAAGCCTTTATTGCCTTCGTTTTTATAAAGGAGAGTATAAAACCTTATACTGGTGGTGTATTAATTAAATGGTAAATTATATGTGAAAAGTATTCATTAAATATTATATTAAGGATTTTATATAACTGTATGTGTGTGTGTGTGTGTGTGTGTATAATTATGTATATATATTATTTTCACAGATGGCTGTGCCTAAGAGTAAGGAACACACTCACATTGTCAATGCTGAAGTGTAGTCCCAGGACATGAGCAAGGTGAATGGATATCCTCAAAAGCCAAGATTTTAAAGCACTTGAGGAAAAATGCAAGCTATGTCTTTGGGAATATTAAAGAATTATCCTACCAAATATATAAGGTAACATCACGGTAAAGAATAACAGAGAAGATAATAAAAAAACAAAAGGATCAGAAGGTTGATAATCTGAAATAAGCCATGAATGTATCTAAGGCTAGACAGTCTCACATCAATTATCTTTAAAGTGGGTTATTTTAATAGATCACCTGATACATGCTTGGGTTATCCTGGATTGAAATATCAGAGTGAGCATGGGCACTTAGAACGGCAATATGATTCTATTTGTCACTGTTTATACACTTCAAAGTTTCTAAGAGACTAGATCTTAAATGTTCTCACCACAGAAAAAGAAATAATAATTAGGTAACATGATGGAGTTGTTAACTAAAGCTACTGTGGTAAACATATTGCAATCTAGCAAATCAACCTGTTATACACCTTAAATTTACACAATGTTATATGTCAATTATATCTCAATTTTGGAAAAAGAAATGATTATTTTTTAAATGGTTGCAGTGTCGTATAACCATGGAAACTTATAATTTTTAACATATTGTAGAAGTCCAATAGAAAACTGTGAAACTGGGCTTCCCTGGTGATGCAGTGGTTAAGAATCCGCCTGCCAATGCAGGGGACACAGGTTCGAGCCCTGGTCCAGGAAGATCCCACATCAAGCGGAGCAACTAAGCCTGTGCGCCACAACTACTGAGCTTGCACTCTAGAGCCCGCGAGCCACAACTACTGAGCCCGTGCACCACAACTACTGAGCCTGTGCTCTAGAGCCCATGTGCTGCAACAACTGAAGCCCGCACGCCTAGAACCCATGCTCCACAACAAGAGAAGCCACCGCAATGAGAAGCCCGCGCACCACAACGAAGAGTAGCCCCCGCTCACCACAGCTAGAAAGCCCGCGCGCAGCATCGAAGACCCAATGCAGCCAAAAAAAAAAAAAAAGAAAGAAAACTGTGAAACCAATTCCACAGAAAAGAGTAGTCTTACTTAGGTGGGGTCGCCTAAGGAAACCTGCCTGGCTGAAGCACTGCAGTAAGAATTAGAATAGCCTGGAATTACACCCTACTTTCAAGTTAACAAGTTAGCCTGCTACAGTTTTATGGCTGCTGAGTCAGAGACAAAGGACTGTTTTACTCATGACATAGCAGGTATTTTAAATGTAATGTATGCTATGGCTCTGCTTGTCCCCAAGTCCCATTGATATTTTATGGAACAGCCCCGGTGGATGCAGGTAGTTTATGTCAATGAGGAACCCTGAGGAACTCAAACCTAGAAAATTCCAATCTTTTAATGAGGGCTGCTAGAAAACCTGCCCTACCTTTGCCCAGAGGGAGACATTATTATCCTGGACAACAAACAAATCTACCTCTGCCCCAGAAGGAGATACAGTCTCTATCTTTCAAGGCTGTTTACTATACAAATATTCTTGAGAAGATAGCCTGGAACAAAATCTGTCAAGGCCTCTAAGAAGATATATGGAAATGTGAGAGACCCATGAAGAATTGTCTCCAACAGGTAAACTAAAAAAAAAATTATGCAAGCAGATCAAGGGTTTTGAAGCGTAGGCCTAAATAATGATCTAAAACAAGTAAAGTTTTTAAGCTGAGAGTCAGCAGAAGAAGGGGAAGAATATTTTATTTTAGTATTATGTTAATAGGTAGATCAGTTAGAAAATATAAAATATGAAATGATGAGGGTCTGTAACTAAATAATGTCAGTGAGAATTAAAGTTCATTGGAAAATTCAATGAAAATTATGCAGTTTTTCTAATAGGACATAATGACTTATTGTGGGAAATGAAAGAAAAAAATATTTTTAAATGACATCATTCCTACACATAAAATTTAATATATGAAAAATGGGCATCTTAAGTACATTTAAAAAGAAGGATATTTTGAAAGATATTAGGGCAATTGGTTAGCTGTTTGAAAAAAATGTCATCATAGATTTGTATTTTATATTGTTCCCCAAAATAAGTTGTAGGTAATTGAAAAAAACATATTGAATTTGAAGAAACAAATACATAAAATAGACGTATTAGAAGAAAATATTAGAGTATATGTTTTCTCCATAATTACATAAATAAGTAGCAAAACCAGAAAACAAATATTTATGTTATTGTGGAGAAAATCTTCCTAAATATACAAACAAATGCAGAATTCATAAAGGCAAGCATCTTATAACACTTTACCTTTATTTATAATCATGCCACTTTGAGGCTATTTTTGCATTTTACTCTATTTGACATATATTTTCAACCATACAAAATATTATTAGTTTTGTCTTAGAGAGTCAAAAGTTGTATTTACTCATGTATTTACCTTTTCCAGGGCTATTCTTCCTTTCCTGAATTTTCTTACTTCTATCTGTGTACCTCTTAGATTTCTGTGTAAAACAGACAACCTCAAGTTATAGTGGTTGGCTTAAAACAATTGTTCTATTGGGCTCAAGTTTCTATGTTTCAGCCTGATTGTGGCCTGGCTTAGCTGACAGCTAAGTTCTCTCGTGCTTCTGTGGTCAGTTGCAGGTCAACCAATTGCAGGATGATCTAGAATGGCCTGCCTCACATGTCAGGTAGCTGGTAAGCTCATTGGTCTAGGATTTATTTCCATGGGGACTTTATTCCATGTGGTATTTCATCCTCCACTAGATTGGCCCACCATTTTTCACATGCTGGCTTCAGAGTTCCAAAGAGTGGCTAGAGCAATTTATAGCCTTTTTCAAGCCTCTGTTTCATGTTTGCCAATTTCCAATGGCCAAAGCAGTATATCTGTGTATTAGTTTGCTAGGGCTGCTATAACAAAGTACCACAGACTGGCTAGCTTCAACAACAGAAATTTATTCTCTCACAGTTCTAGAGGCTGGAAGTCCAAAATCAAGATGTTGACAGGGTTTGTTCTTTCTGTAGGCTTTGACTGAAGAATCTGTTTTAGACCACTCTCCTTGGCTTGTAAATGTCTATCTTCTCCCCTTGTCTCTTCACATTGTCTTCCCTCTATATATGTCTCTGTGTCCAAATTTCCCTTTATTTAAGGAAACTAGTTATATTGGATTAGGAGCCACCTAATGACCTCACTTTAACTTGACTACATACATAAAAATCTTATCTCAAAATAAGGTCACATTCTGAGGTACTGGTGGTTAGGACATCGACATATGAATTTGGAGGGGTTACCTAATTCAATCCATACAACCTAGCAAACAGATTCAACTGGTGATACAAGTGACTCAAATCTTAATGGGAGGATCTACAATGACAAATCGCAAGGAGGTGGGTGGAGGAAGGGGTGCTTATTTTGGCCACTTTTACAATCTACAACAATCTAAAATCATCTTATTTTTTCCTGGAAAATACTTTCAGTATTTATTTTAGTGAAAGATTATTATTACTACTTTTCCCTCATTTTTTTGTTTTCCTGAAAATGTCTTTATTTCACTACATCTCTGAAGTTGATTTTCAGTGAGTATAGAATTCCAATTTGCCAGTTCTTTTAGCACCTTAAGATGTCATTGTGCTGTCTGGCTTCCATGGTTTCTGATTAAAAAGTGGCAATTGATTTTATTATTTGTTCCATGAAGGTAATGTGTTTTTTATCTATGATTTATTTTATAATTTGTGCTTTGGCTTTGGTTTTTTATCAATTTACTTCTGAATAGTGCATAGATAGAATATGGGCAGATCTTCTAGCTAGATCTCTTGTTTTATGGGAACTGGAATATTTCTATATTTCTCTTATTGTTAGGGCATTACCAGAGAAGGAATCTCAGCTGAAAGTCTAGGTTGCCTTATCAGGGCTCCTACTACTTGGTAAGTCCTGAGATCCAATTTTTGTCTCTACAGCTAAATTAATTTCTTGTATTCTTTGCTTAACTTTTTATCCTTTAATTAACTATGTTCTGCTCGGATTCTCAATAACTTACCCTGGGAATATGCAGTTAAGAATCAGCAAATGCCTCAAAGAGAAGTTGCAGGAAAAATAGCACTGTACTTTTCTATAGTTTTCTTTTCTCCAAGATTCTGACTCTTCAAGTCATGGTTGCTTTGGCAGCCTTGAACTCTCATTTTTACCTGTAAAGCCCTCAGAGACTGCCATAGGCTCTAGGATGCTGTGTTCTGTTTGGCATTTATGTTTACTGTAGAGAATAAGCAAAATGCTCCAAAAGGAAATAGAGATCTCACCTCAATGTGTTTCCTTCTCTGAAGAAACTGTACGCATCAAGATCTGGCTGCCTTGATTGTTCTCTGGTGTCTGCAAACAGATTTTTAAAATATTATTTAAATATAGCTTTTACAGTTGCTGTCATTAGAACAGTGAGTCTGATATACTCTTTTTTGTCATAGTCAGAAGCAGAAGTTCCCATAACATTTAAAGGTGAACCAATGTTTGGGCGTGCACACACACATATGCACACGGGTGTGTGCACACACAGGTACACACACACACCCCACATTACTTAGTTATGGACCATATGATTTCAAGAATGGACTTCTAGGCAAATTAGCTCAAGTTTAGATGGATACATGGGACACTTACGGAACCTAATTGCTAAATGTACAATGTAAAGCTGAGAATGTCATATAAAAATCAGCTATTTTTGAGATTGAATGGTCTACTTTTTAAATACTTTTTGTTCTTTCAGTGAATTTCCTTCATTCTTCTACTTTTTTGTGAGAGCCATCTAATTTACTTGGCCAAAAGTTGGAGGCAAATCCCAAGTCCATTGACCTTATAGTTCCAAGGCCTATCTCCAACTGGATGATTTGATGTTTATACCTATTTTTAAAAGAGAGCATTTGGACTTCCCTGGTGGCGCAGTGGTTTGGAATTCGTCTGCCAATGCAGGGAACACGGGTTCGAGCCCTGGTCCGGGAGGATCCCACGTGCCACGGAGCAACTAAGCCCGTGCGCCACAACTACTGAGTCTGCACTCTAGAGCCCAGGAGCCACAACTATTGAGCCCGTGAGCTGCAACTACTGAAGCCCATGCACCTAGAGCCCATGCTCCACAACAAGAGAAGCCACCACACTGCAACAAAAGAGTAGTCCCTGCTCGCCACAACTAGAGAAAGCCCACACTCAGCAATGAAGACCCAACACGGCCAAAAATAAATAAATTAATTTTTTTTAAAAAAGAGAGATCATTCTCAGTGTTGCCAAATATAGGAAACAAGCATGTTCTCACACTGATTTCATCAGAACCCATATACTCTTCATTGTCTCCTTATTTCTTATGGATACATTGTATGTGCTCCTGGCCATGACCAGTCCCTCCATCCCCTCTCACTTGTTTGAGGACAATACTTCAGCAATTGTCTTCTTTCTCTCCTACATGATCAATTTCCCCTCTCCATTGGATCATTTCCATTAGAATATAAACACTGTTATGGTTTCTCCCATCTCAAGAATAAGTATGCAAATAAATGGGGCAAAAAAATTAAAACTTTATTTTTTTACTTTTCTCTCTAGATATTGCCTTTATTTATCACATGCTTTTTGCAGCAATATTTCTTGAATGCATTGTCTATACATGTATTCTCTCATTTTTTTCTAGAATCCACCTGATCTAGGATTTGCCATTTCCAATCCCCTGAAACTGCTCTTGTCAATGTCACCAGTGAACATCTCCAATGACTAATAAATGCAGTGATCATTTAACTTTCTCAGCTGGCAGCATTTGATCATTCTCTTTGGAAGACTTTTTCACTTGCTTCTGGGACACTTCATTCACTGGTTTCATTCCTACCATTATCCTAGACTTTCTTTTTTAGTCTTTTTTTGCTGGCTCTTCCTCAACTTTCTAACCTAGAAATATCAGGGAAGACCAGAGCTCAGTCATTGGAATACTTTTCCTTTTTTTATCCCCCCCCTTCTCCATTTGTGTTTCCCAGTAGCCTAGCTTCCAAATCTGTATTCTGAGATTTCCAGCTTCTACCTCTCCATTAATTCCCAGACTCACATATCCACTGCCAACCAACCTTTCCACTTAAGTGTCCAATAAGCATGTCAAATGTAACATATCCAAAAGTCTGCTTTTTATTCTCCCCTCAAAACTCCAATGTGATGATATTTGGAGATGGGGACCTTAGGAGGTAATTACATTTAGATGAGACCATGAGGACCCCCATGATGGAATTAGTGCCTTTATAAAAAGAGAAGGAGACACCAGAGCTCTCTCTCTCTCTCCAATCTCATGCACCAGAGAAAGGCCATGTGAACACAGAGTAAAGTGGCCAGCTACAAGTCAAGAAAAGGGCTTTCACCAGAACCTGACCATGCTGACACCCTGATCTCAGACTTGCAGCCTCCAGAACTGTGAGAAAATAAGTCATCTGTTGTTTAAGACACCCAGCCAATGGTATTTTGTCCTGGAGGCTGGAAGTTGGGTTCTAGAGAGACCTTCTTCCTGGCTTGCAGAAAGCTGCCTCCTTCTCACCGTGCACTACATGGACTTTGCTCAGTGTGTGCGGGTGAAGAGAAAGAGAGAGAGATTGCTTCTTATACGGCCACCAATCCTATCAGATTATTACCCTATCCTTATAATTTCATTTAACCTTAATTACCTCCTAAAAGCCCTTTCTCCAAATACAGTCACAAGGAGGGTTAGAGCTTAGAATTTGGGGGTAGACACAATTCAGTCTATAGCAATTATATAATGTATGTATAAATAAATCTTATGTTGATTATTTTGATTTCTCTTTACTAGAATGTAAGCTCCATGATGTCCTAGATGTTTGTCTGTTTCATTCACTGCTGTATTCCCATTGCTAAAAATTCCCATTAAGTGTGGAACTTAATTAGAATTCAAACATATATGCAACTGTAAACTGATAATAAATTTCCAGAGGACAGTTTGGCAACATACATCTAAAGCATAAAATGACCACATTGTCTTTTTGGTAATTTCAGTACTGGGAATTGATAATAATGAAATAAGCATTTGCTTATATTCAGCATTTTTTATAAGAACAAAGATTGAAAACAACCTAATAGACACATCTAGTGAACTAGCTCAATAAATTATGACATTATATGGTAAAATATTATACATCAACTAAAAATATCAAGCTAAAGAATAATGTCACAAAACATGTTTGAAATATACTTTAGGTAAAAAAATTATTAAAAGAATAAAAATACCTACTTACTAATATGTATATAAAATGACAGAGAAAAATGCTCAAATCTGTAGAGTGGTTTCTCAAGTTTACTATTATTAGCAAAATTTATTTTGAAGCAAAAGCCTTTCTACATTTTCTAAAATTTTTACAAAAACATGTTAACTCTGCAATCATAAAGTATATTAAATAATTTAAGAATCAAAATATAAATCATTAGAAGAAAATGTAAATGATCATTTTTAACTTTACATTGGAAAAGATGTCTACACTAAAATGAAAAAGCAAGAGATTGGGGAGGGTGGGTAAAAGTTTAAAAAATGACCTTTATAAATAAGAAAAATCTAAGAACATTGTCACAGAAAACAAAGCTTGGACTCAGCTAAACTACTATCCTTGTTCTGAGTTTATTTTTAAAAGTTAGTAAATGCTCTCTATTTGAAAGAAGATTGCTCTCTAGTTGAATACCGCTGCATTCAAAAGCTATTATACAAAATACAGGCAAAAACAAAAAAAAGCAACTAAAGAAGGATTATACTTTAAGGATGACAAAGTTTATACAAAATTCAAAGGTATAGGTATTATAGTTTGGACGGTTAGAAACAGACTGCCAACATTCTAGGTCATGCTGACACAAACTCTTCCTAGAATCAGTTTATACAGATGTTTCATTCTATTTCTCATTTTGTGTGAGGTGAATACCAAATCAGCTGAAAAATTCCATGGCAACATACAAGAAGACCTGACTAGGGCTTCCCTGGTGGCGCAGTGGTTAAGAATCCGTCTGCCAATGCCGGGGACACGGGTTTAAGCCCTGGTCCAGAATATGCCGCGGAGCAACTAAGCCCGTGAGCCACAACTACTGAGCCTGCGCTCTAGAGCCTGTGAGCCACAACTACTGAGCCCGAGTGCCACAACTACTGAAGCCCACGTGCCTAGAGCCCGTGCTCTGCAACAAGAGAAGCCATCCAATGAGAAGCCCACGCACCGCAACGAAGAGTAGCCCCTGCTCTCTGCAACTAGAGAAAAGCTGGCGTGCAGCAACAAAGACCCAATGCAGACAAATAACTTAATTAATTAATTGATTGATTTAAAAAAAAAGAAAAAGAAAAAGAAAGTAACCTTGTCAAAAGCTTTAAAAAAAAAAAAAAAAAAGAAGACCTGACTAAATGAAATGGATGTCACGCCCTTGGAGGAAAAGATTCAATACTGTAAGGATGCCAATTCTTTCCAAATTAATACATAAATTCAATGAAAATTCACCCCAAATCTCTTTGAGATTTGTTTGATTTTTTGTGGTGTGGTTGTTTCATAACTTGACATACTGATTCTAAATTTCATCTCAGAAATTAAATGTGTGAAGTAGCCAAAAAAATAATGAGGAAAAAAGAAGAAGAATGGAGAGGGACATGCACCATAAAACTTTATTAATGAAAAGTATGGTACTGATGGAGACACAGGCAAATAGATCAATGGAAAGCATAGAGAATAAGTGTATATGAGAATTTACTGTGTAATAAAGGTGGCATTCAAATCAATGAGGAAAGCTTTGACTGATTATTCATGAAATGACTACCCATTTGAAAACAAAGGAAAAGTATGTTTTCTGTATTATATTGCACACAAAAATAAATTTGTGAGGTTATATATGGAAATAAACTATGAAGTACTAAGACATAGTAGAATATTTTTCTAATTTTAAGATGTGAGAAAGCATATTTAAATATTTTATAAAGTCCAAGGAAAAGTAAATGTATAAATAGGATAAAGTAACATTTTAAAATGTTTATGTTGTGTAAGACTCCATAAACAAACTATATACTAAAAACTAAATAAGAATTTTTTAGGTGAACTATTTTTATTTATTTACTTATTTATTTACTTACTTATTTATTTTTGGCTGTGTTAGGTCTTTGTTGCTGCACGCGGGCTTACTCTAGTTGCGGCGAGCGGGGGCTACTCTTCGTTGCGGTGCACGGGCTTCTCATTGCGGTGGCTTCTCTTGTTGCAGAGCACGGGCTCTAGGCACGCGGGCTTCAGTAGTTACAGTACACGGGCTCAGTAGTTGTGGCTCCTGGGCTCTAGAGCGCAGGCTCAGTAGTTGTGGTACATGGGCTTAGTTGCTCCACAGCATGTGGGATCTTCCCGGGCCAGGGCTCGAACCCGTGTCCCCTGCATTGGCAGGCAGATTCTTAACCACTGCACCAGTGAAGTCCCTAGGTGAACTATTTTAAAGCAACTTTTAGCAGTTAACTAATACAGTAGTACTAACTGCATTTGTACCATAGTTTTGTAGAGCTACTTACTAGAATGTATAAAGAATTTTGAACAGCCTTTATATTGAACGCTGTGGTGCCACCTCCTTAGGAAAGAATTTACACTCCAGCTCTTCGTGAAGTGTTGCCACAGACAGCCCTCTTTGGAATAAAGTGTGTTGAAGAAGCCTTCTTGCCTAATGTCTCACCCTCCTCTTGGGCACCTTGTATCCAATAAGTTAGTCAGTGCTTTGCCACAAACGCCTGGAAATTCACCCCAACTCAGGACAACTCGGAAGGGCCATCTCAGTTTCACAGTTGACAAGAAGTTGCCTGAGACCATTTTGAGAAAGTGTCACAACCCAACTTTTCCCTTTAATCTAGCTCCCTGCCCTGCTCCCACAGGGATATTTCCTGGACAGTAATCTGTCTCGAAGTCAACTTTCTGGGGAAACTGATCTGCAACTTGCTTTGATTTATTAATTCCAAATAGAAAATAAATTATTCAGCTACAGGAAGAAAATATATGGGTTTCTTGAGGGATCTTACTCTAAGAAAAAGCTTGAAAACACCTAAATATTCTAACAGGTTGCATACTATATACTATATATATACACACACCTACATGTATGTATATACATACATGTGCATGTGTCATTGTACCAGTATCTATTATATCTATTACACAGCACTTAAAATTTGCTTGCAAATAATTTGTGATAACAGGAAATTTTTCTGTCACAATGTTACTTGGAAAAAGTAAGTAATAAAATCATTTATGTAGGGTGACTCCTATTACGTAAATATATGCATAGGCATAAAGATAAAAATAAACATACATTTTTTTCCTTCTATATTTCTAAATTTTCCATAATTTCAGAAATATTATATAATTGGGATAATACTTTCTATTTTTTATAAATCTTTAAATGTTGACCAAGAAAGATAATTATAATTACCTCTAATTGTTAAAGGAAGAATTTAAAACTCGGTATGAATTTGAAACTCATTAAAACAAAATCATGGGGCTTCCCTGGTGGCGCAGTGGTAGAGAATCTGCCTGCCAATGCAGGGGACACGGGTTCGAGCCCTGGTCTGGGAAGATCCCACATGCCACGGAGCAACTAGGCCCGTGAGCCACAATTACTGAGCCTGTGCATCTGGAGCTTATGCTCCGCAACAAGAGAGGCTGTGATAGTGAGAGGCCCGCGCACCGCGATGAAGAGTGGCCCCCACTTGCCGCAACTAGAGAAAGCCCTCGCTTTGAAACGAAGACCCAACACAGCCATAAATAAAATAAATAAATAAATAAATAAATAAATAAATAAAATAAATTAGAGATTAAAAAACAAAACAAAACAAAATCATGCCCCAGTTCACATAACTAGTATCAGCAGCAAAGTTTGGAATCAAACTAAGTCATTGACTTCAAATCCAATACTCATCAACTTCAGCATGACTGAATCTTCAATATTATGCAATAATCATGATATATCCTTAAGAAGTTGTAATATATATGCATATAAACTCGGGATTTTTATAGTCAACATAAACATGGCCTGAGTTGTATGAAATACTGTTATTAAGATTTAAAAGTTGGGGGGTCTGGGCAAGATGGTGGAAGAGTAAGACGCGGAGATCACCTTCCTTCCCACAGATACATTAGAAATACATCTACACGTGGAACTGCTCCTACAGAACACCCACTGAACGCTGGCAGAAGACGTCAGACCTCCCAAAAGGCAAGAAACTCCCCACGTACTTGGGTAGGGCAAAAGAAGAAAAAAGAAATAACAGAGACAAAAGAATAGGGACAGGACCTGCACCAGTGGGAGGGAGCTGTGAAGGAGGAAAGGTTTCCACACACTAGGAGCCCCTTCGCGGGCAGAGACTGCGGGTGGCGGAGGGGGGAAGCTTCGGAGCCACGGAGGAGAGCGCAGCCACAGGGGTGCGGAGGGCAAAGCAGAGAGATTCCCGCACGGAGGAGCGGTGCCGACCAGCACTCACCAGCCCGAGAGGCTTGTCTGCTCAGCCGCTGGGGCGGGCGGGGGCTGGGAGCTGAGGCTCCGGCTTCGGAGGTCGGATCGCAGGGAGAGGACTGGGGTTGGCGGCGTGAACACAGCCTGAAGGGGTTAGCGCACCACAGCTAGCCGGGAGGGAGTCCGGGCAAAAGTCTGCAGCTGCCGAAGAGGCAAGAGACTTTTTCTTGCCTCTGTTTCACGGCGCACAAGGAGAGGGGATTCAGAGCGCCGCCTAAACGAGCTCCAGAGACGGGCGCGAGCCACGGCTATCAGCGCGGACCCCAGAGACGGGCATGAGACGCTAAGGCTGCTGCTGCCGTCACCAAGAAGCCTGTGTGCGAGCACAGGTCACTCTCCACACCTCCCCTCCCGGGAGCCTGTGCAGCCCGCCACGGCCAGGGTCCCGTGATCCAGGGACAACTGCCCCGGGAGAACGCACGGCGCGCCTCAGTTTGGTGCAACGTCACGCCGCCTCTGCCGCCGCAGGCTCGCCCCGCCTCCTCTGTACCGCTCCCTCCCCCTGGCCTGAGTGAGCCAGAGCCCCCGAAGCAGCTGCTCCTTTAACCCCATCCTGTCTGGGTGGGGAACAGACGCCCTCAGGCGACCTACACGCAGAGGCGGGTCCAAATCCAAAGCTGAACCCCGGGAGCTGTATGAACAAAGAAGAGAAAGGGAAATCTCTCCCAGCAGCCTCAGAAGCAGCGGATTAAAGCTCCACAAACAACTTGATGTGCCTGCATCTGTTGAATACCTGAATAGACAACGAATCATCCCAAATTCAGGAGGTGGACTTTGGGAGCAGGATATATTAATTTTTCCCCTTTTCCTTTTTTTGTGAGTGTATATGTGTATGCTTCTGGGTGACATTTTGTCTGTATAGCTTTGCTTTCACCATTAGTCCTAGGGTTTGGTCCGTCCTTTTTTTTTTTTTTTTTTTTTTACTTAAAAAATTTTTTTTCTTAATAAAGGTTTTCTTAATAATTTTTTCCTTATTTGCTATTTTTAGAAATTAAAAAAATTTTTTTCTTAATAAGTTTTTTCATATTATTTATTTTAAAAAATTAAAAATTTTTTTCTTAATAAATTTTTTCTTAATAATTTCTTTATTTTTTATTATAAAAAATTAATAAATCTATTTTTAAAAATTAAAAAAAAATTTTCTTAATAAATTTATTCTTAATAATTTTTTTCTTATTTTTTATTATAATAGCTTTATTTTATTTTATTTTATTTTATTTTATTTTATTTTATCCTCTTTCTTTCTTTCTTTCTATTTTTTCTCCCTTTTACTCTGAGCTGTGTGGATGAAAGGCTCTTGGTGCTCCAGCCAGGCATCAGGGCTGTGCCTCTGAGGTGGGAGAGCCAACTTCAGGACAATGGTCCACAAGAGACCTCCCAGCTCCACGTAATACCAAATGGCGAAAATCTCTCAGAGATCTCCATCTCAACATCAAGACCCAGCTTCACTCAACGACCAGCAAGCTACAGTGCTGGACACCCTATGCCAAACAACTAGCAAGACAGGAACACAGCCCCATCCATTAGCAGAGAGGCTGCCTAAAATCATAATAAGGCCACAGACACCCCAAAACACACCACCAGACGTGGACGTGCCCACCAGAAAGACAAGATCCAGCCTCATCCACCAGAACACAGGCACTAGTCCCCTCCACCAGGAAGCCTACACGACCCAATGAACCAACCTTAGCCACTGGGGACAGATACCAAAAACAACGGGAACTACGAACCTGCAGCCTGTGAAAAGGAGACCCCAAACACAGTAAGATAAGCAAAATGAGAAGACAAAAAAACACACAGCAGGTGAAGGAGCAGGGTCAAAACACACCAGACCTAAAAAATGAAGAGGAAATAGGCAGTCTACCTGAAAAAGAATTCAGAATAATGATAGTAAAGATGATCCAAAATCTTGGAAATAGAATAGACAAAATGCAAGAAACATTTAACAAGGACGTAGAAGAACTAAAGAGGAACCAAACAATGATGAAAAACACAATAAATCAAATTAAAAATACTCTAGAGGGGATCAATAGCAGAATAACTGAGGCAGAAGAACGGATAAGTGACCTGGAAGATAAAATAGTGTAAATAACTACTGCAGAGCAGAATAAAGAAAAAAGAATGAAAAGAACTGAGGACAGTCTCAGAGACCTCTTGGACAACATTAAATGCACCAACATTCGAATTACAGGGGTCCCAGAAGAAGAAGAGAAAAAGAAAGGGACTGAGAAAATATTTGAAGAGATTATAGTTGAAAACTTCCCTAATATGGGAAAGGAAATAGTTAATCAAGTCCTGGAAGCACAGAGAGTCCCATATAGGATAAATCCAAGGAGAAACATGCCAAGACACATATTAATCAAACTATCAAAAATTAAATATAAAGAAAACATATTAAAAGCAGCAAGGGAAAAACAATAAATAACACACAAGGGAATCCCCATAAGGTTAACAGCTGATCTTTCAGCAGAAACTCTGCAAGCCAGAAGGGAGTGGCAGGATATACTTAAAGTGATGAAGGAGAAAAACCTACAGCCAAGGTTACTCTACCCAGCAAGGATCTCATTCAGATTTGATGGAGAAATTAAAACCTTTACAGACAAGCAAAAGCTGAGAGAGTTCAGCACCACCAAACCAGCTTTACAACAAATGCTAAAGGAACTTCTCTAGGCAAGAAACACAAGAGAAGGAAAACACCAACAATAACAAACCCAAAACATTTAAGAAAATGGGAATAGGAACATACATATTGATAATTACCTTAAATGTAAATGGATTAAATGCTCCCACCAAAAGACACAGACTGGCTGAATGGATACAAAAACAAGACCCATATATATGCTGTCTACAAGAGACCCACTTCAGACCTAGAGACACATACAGACTGAAAGTGAGGGGATGGAAAAAGTTATTCCATGCAAATGGAAATCAAAAGAAAGCTGGAGTAGCAATTCTCATATCAGACAAAATAGACTTTAAAATAAAGACTATTACAAGAGACAAAGAAGGACACTATATAATGATCAAGGGATCGATCCAAGAGGAAGGTATAACAATTGTAAATATTTATGCACCCAACATAGGAGCACCTCAATACATAAGGCAAATACTAACAGCCATAAAAGGGGAAATCGACAGTAACACAATCATAGTAGGGGACTTTAACACCCCACTTTCACCAATGGACAGATCATCCAAAATGAAAATAAATAAGGAAACACAAGCTTTAAATGATACATTAAACAACATGGACTCAATTGATATTTATAGGACATTCCACCCAAAAACAACAGAATACACATTTTTCTGAAGTGCTCATGGAACATTCTCCAGGATAGATCATATCTTGGGTCACAAATCAAGCCTTGGTAAATTTAAGAAAATTGAAATCGTATCAAGTATCTTTTCCGACCACAATGCTATGAGACTAGATATCAATTACAGGAAAAGATCTGTAAAAAATACAAACACATGGAGGCTAAACAATACACTACTTAATAACGAAGTGATCACTGAAGAAATCAAAGGGGAAATCAAAAAATACCTAGAAACAAATGACAATGGAGACACGACGACCCAAAACCTATGGGATGTAGCAAAAGCAGTTCTAAGAGGGAAGTTTATAGCAATACAAGCCTACATCAAGAAACAGGAAACATTTCGAATAAACAACCTAACCTTGCACCTAAAGCAATTAGAGAAAGAAGAACAAAAAAACCCCAAAGCTAGCAGAAGGAAAGAAATCATAAAGATCAGATCAGAAATAAATGAAAAAGAAATGATGGAAACAATAGCAAAGATCAATAAAACTAAAAGCTGGTTCTTTGAGAAGATAAACAAAATTGATAAACCATTAGCCAGACTCATCAAGAAAAAAAGGGAGAAGACTCAAATCAATAGAATTAGAAATGAAAAAGGAGAAGTAACCACTGACACTGCAGAAATACAAACGATCATGAGAGATTACTACAAGCAACTCTATGCCAATAAAACGGACAACCTGGAAGAAATGGACAGATTCTTAGAAATGCACAAGCTGCCGAGACTGAACCAGGAAGTAAGAGAAAATATGAACAGACTAATCACAAGCACTGAAATTGAAACTGTGATTAAAAATCTTCCAACAAACAAAAGCCCAGGACCAGATGGCTTCACAGGTGAATTCTATCAAACATTTAGAGAAGAGCTAACACCTATCCTTCTCAAACTCTTCCAAAATATTGCAGAGGGAGGAACACTCCCCAACTCATTCTACGAGGCCACCATCACCCTGATACCAAAACCAGACAAAGATGTCACAAAGAAAGAAAACTACAGGCCAATATCACTGATGAACGTAGATGCAAAAATCCTCAACAAAATACTAGCAAACAGAATCCAACAGCACATTAAAAGGGTCATACACCATGATCAAGTGGGGTTTATTCCAGGAATGCAAGGATTCTTCAATATATGCAAATCAATCAACGTGATACATCATATTAACAAACTGAAGGAGAAAAACCATACGATCATCTCAATAGATGCAGAGAAAGCTTTTGACAAAATTCAACACCCATTTATGATAAAAGCCCTGCAGAAAGTAGGCATAGGGGGAACTTTCCTCAACATAATAAAGGCCATATATGACAAACCCACAGCCAACATTGTCCTCAATGGTGAAAAACTGAAACCATTTCCACTAAGATCAGGAACAAGACAAGGTTGCCCACTCTCACCACTATTATTCAACATAGTTTTGGAAGTGTTAGCCACAGCAATCAGAGACGAAAAAGAAATAAAAGGAATCCAAATCGGAAAAGAAGAAGTAAAGCTGTCACTGTTTGCAGATGGCATGATACTATACATAGAGAATCCTAAAGATGCTACTAGAAAACTACTAGAGCTAATCAATGAATTTGGTAAAGTAGCAGGATACAAAATTAATGCACAGAAATCTCTTGCATTCCTATATACTAATGATGAAAAATCTGAAAGTGAAATGAAGAAAACACTCCCGTTTACCACTGCAACAAAAAGAATAAAATATCTAGGAATAAACCTACCTAAGGAAACAAAAGACCTGTATGCAGAAAATTATAGGACACTGATGAAAGAAATTAAAGATGATACAAATAGATGGAGAGATATACCATGTTCTTGGATTGGAAGAATCAACATTGTGAAAATGACTCTACTACCCAAAGCAATCTACAGATTCAATGCAATCCCTATCAAACTACCACTGGCATTTTTCACAGAACTAGAACAAAAAGTTTCACAATTTGTATGGAAACACAAAAGACCCCGAATAGCCAAAGCAATCTTGAGAACGAAAAATGGAGGTGGAGGAATCAGGCTCCCTGACTTCAGACTATATTACAAAGCTACAGTAATCAAGACAGTTTGGTACTGGCACAAAAACAGAAATATAGATCAATGGAACAGGATAGAAAGCCCAGCGATAAACCCACGCACATATGGTCACCTTATCTTTGATAAAGGAGGCAAGCATATACAGTGGAGAAAAGACAGCCTCTTCAATAAGTGGTGCTGGGAAAATTGGACAGGTACATGTAAAAGTATGAAATTAGAACACTCCCTGACACCATACACAAAAATAAACTCAAAATGGATTAAAGACCTAAGTGTAAGGCCAGACACTATCAAACTCTTAGAGGAAAACATAGGCAGAACACTCTATGACATAAATCACAGCAAGATCCTTTTTGACCCAGCTCCTAGAGAAATGGAAATAAAAACACAAATAAACAAATGGGACCTAATGAAACTTAAAAGCTTTTGCACAGCAAAGGAAACCATAAACAAGACCAAAAGACAACCCTCAGAATGGGAGAAAATATTTGCAAATGAAGCAACAGACAAAGGATTAATCTCCAAGATTTACAAGCAGCTCATGCAGCTCAATAACAAAAAAACAAACAACCCAATCCAAAAATGGGCAGAAGACCTAAATAGACATTTCTCCAAAGAAGATATACAGATTGCCAACAGACACATGAAAGAATGCTCAACATCATTAATCATCAGAGAAATGCAAATCAAAACTACAATGAGATATCGTCTCACACCGGTCAGAATGGTCATCATCAAAAAATCTATAAACAATAAATACTGGAGAGGGTGTGGAGAAAAGGGAACACTCTTGCACTGTTGGTGGGAATGTAAATTGATACAGCCACTATGGAGAACAGTATGGAGGTTCCTTAAAAAACTAAAAATAGAACTACCATACGACCCAGCAATCCCACTACTGGGCATATACCCTGAGAAAACCAGAATTCAAAAAGAGTCATGTACCACAATGTTCATTGCAGCTCTATTTACAATAGCCAGGACATGGAAGCAACCTAAGTGTCCATCATCGGATGAATGGATAAAGAAGATGTGGCACATATATACAATGGAATATTACTCAGCCATAAAAAGAAATGAAATGGAGGTATTTGTAGTGAGGTGGATGGAGTTAGAGTCTGTCATACAGAGTGAAGTAAGTCAGAAAGAGAAAAACAAATACAGTATGCTAACACATATACATGGAATCTAAGGAAAAAAAAAAAAAGGTCATAAAGAACCTAGTGGCAAGACGGGAATAAAGACACAGACCTACTAGAGAATGGACTTGAGGATATGGGGAGGGGGAGGGGTGAGATGTGACAGGGTGAGAGAGTGGCATGGACATATATACACTACCAAATGTAAAATAGATAGCTAGTGGGAAGCAGCCGCATAGCACAGGGAGATCAGCTCGGTGCTTTGTGACCACCTAGAGGGGTGGGAGAGGAAGGGTGGGAGGGAGGGAGATGCAAGAGGGAAGAGATATGGGAACATATGTATATGTATAACTGATGCACTTTGTTATAAAGCAGAAACTAACACACCATGGTAAAGCAATTATACTCCAATAAAGATGTTTAAAAAAAAAAAAAGATTTAAAAGTTAACAAAAATACTACATAGATTTAAAGATATCTCTTGAATGTATGGTCCTTTACCAGCAGAATATTATTGTCTTAACATGTTTAATCCAGAATACCTTGTGCAGTGGAAGAGCATACAGCAGGTTCTGAAAAATTATTTAAAAGTTAATTCTATGACTGAGAAACTTAATATTTTAACTTTTTATTTTGAAATAATTTTAGACGTAAGAGTTGCAACGGTTGTAAAGCGATTTCTCATATTCCTTTCTCTCAGCTCCCCCTACATTCATATGTTACATAACCGTAGTAAAATTATCAAAATTAGAAATTAACATTGGCACAATGCTATTAACTAAACTACAATAATCCCTCTTTATCTACGGGTGATACAGTCCAAGACCCTCAGAGGATGCCTGGAACCACAGATAGTACTGAATCCTATATACACTGTGTTTTTTCCTAGGCATACATACCTGTGATGAAGTAATTTATAAATTAGGCACAGTAAGAGATTAACAACAATAACTCAGAATAAAATAGAAGAATTATAACAATATACTGTAATAAAATTTATGTGAATGTGATCTCTCTCTCTCTCAAAATATCTTATTATACAATTTTAATGCCTTTTCCATTCTGAACTAAGCACTTGTCACGAACTGTGACCATAATTTTTGCAGTTTGAGGTGCAACAGTAAAGCTAGCATAAATTTATTTTTCCTTCTTCACAATTTCACCAACAGAAGATTCATTCTTACCGTAGATCTCAGGAACCTCAGCATATGATTTTTTTCTTTCCTTATTAAGTAGTAAACATTCACCTTTTCACTTAAACGAAGCACTTAACGGCTTTTCTTTGGCATATCCAAATTGCCAGCATCACTACTTTTTCACTTTGGGACCATTATTAAGTACAATAAGCGTTACCTGAACTCAACCATCGCATCACTGAAACAGTGACTCGGACAACTAAGTGACTGTGGGCGGATACGCTGGGCAAAGGGATGATTCACGCCCCAGGAAGGATTGCGCGAGATTTCATCAAGCTACTCAGAATGGTGCGCAATTTAAAACTTACGAATTAAATATTAAATTTCCCACTTACTGTTAACATTAACTGTTAACAGCGGCTAGCTGAAACCACGGACAGTGAAACTGAGGATAAGCGAGGACTACTGTACATACAGAGTTTATACAGAGTCCGCTAGTTTTTTCACTGATATCTTTTTTTTCTGTTCAGGGATCCAATCCAGGATACTACGTTACATTTCCTTGTGGTGTCTTCTTGCTCTTCTCGAATATGTGACAATTACTAAGTCTTTCCTTGTTTTTTATGACCTTGGAAATTTCAGAGTCAGATCGGGTATTTTGTATAGAATGCTCCTCTATTTAGGTTTTTCTGATGTTTTCTCATGATTAGATTGAGGTTATGGATTTGGGAAAAGAACACCACAGCTGCGAGGTACCCTCAGTGCATTGAAGTTAATATGTGCATGTTGATAATATGTTTTATTACTAGTAATATTAACCTAAATTACTTGGTTAGGATGGTTTCTGTCAGACGTCTTCTTGGTAAAGTTACAATTTCATTCTTTGTAAATAATATTCGTTGGTGGAGATATTTTGAGACTATGAACATACGCTCTTTCTCAAACATATCCTGTTTCTCGTTAATCTTCACAATGGTCAGTGTTTCTGGTCAACAGTAATTATCATTGTGGTGTTTTTTTCTTTTTTCTTTTCATTTTTTTTTTTTTTTTGGCTGAGCCGCACGACATGTGGGATCTTAGTTCCCCTTAGTTCCCTGACCAGGGATCGAACCCGTGTCTTCTGCATTGGAAGCATGGAGTCCTAACCACTGGACCTCCAGGGAAGTCCCTCACCGTGGTGTTCTAACGTTTTTCTATTTCCCTTGTTCCTTCTAAATTCATTAATAGGAAATTTTTCATAAGGAAAATCTGTCCCTTTTCCAGTATTTGATCACTTGTTTATATTGGTTTGGACATATGAATATAGTTTTTTCTTTATGTTACAATTCAACATTATCATTATATTTTTGCTGCTCAAATTGTTCCAGTTTTGGACATTGGGGCTATTTCTGGTCAGCTCCTGCGTCTTTTCAATAAACCCCAATCTTTTCATTGAAAATTCCTTACTTTCTAGGATTACAAAGTGCTCCAGTCTTAACTTACATTTTTTTGTATGTGTCATCCCTAGAATCAACACTTCTCTAAGAAGCCCTGGTTCCTTTTAGTGGAGAATGTTATTTGGAAGTCAAGATCTGGGCACTAAGTTTTCTCATTGCTGCTGGGGTGTCATTCTGTGTAGGTCCATTCAGAAGACAGAGTTTGAAAATACATGTACATGTGTAGACTAACCCATGTATACACACATGTCTATTCTATCTATGTGTGTGTGTGTGTATATATATATATATATATATATATATATATATATATACACATACACACACACACACACACACACACACATATTTTTTTCATACTGGTATATCTGACTCCTCTTCAGGACCACAGGTTTCTTTCTATTCCCTCTTTGCTTATTTATGACATATCTCTAACAGTGGTCCTTATCCATAATACATTTGCTCATTTATTCATTTGAAGCATAAATAAAAAATAGTTTCAGAATTTCTAACCCTGTGAGAAGTAGCTTTATCAATTAGAAAACAGTGTTTGTATAGTTATTTTTTTTTGTTTCTAGCCTTAGAATATCCAGTGAAAACAGTGTTTTCTAAAGTTACTTAGGCCAGCTCCTTTGTTTCCCACACACTGTAGTTGGTTATGTCATTCATTTGAAATAAAGTTAAATTATTTTATCACAGTCTACATTCCGTATTGCACTTCCTTTATATCCTGATAGATTTTTTTAATTTGCATATAGCAAAATTCACTCATTTTGTGTACAGTTCCATGTGCTTTGACAAATGCATAGAGGTGTGTATTCGTCAAACTCAGTTCCATACAAAACAATTCCATCATCCCCAAAATTACCTTATGCTCCTCCCACCCCAAATCCTGGGAACCACTAATGCATCCCTATAATTTTGCTTTTTCCAGAATGTCATATAAATGAGATCATCATAAAACATGAGGGCTTGGGGTCTTGCTTCTTTCACTTATCAAAATGCATTTAAGATTCATTTATGTCGTTGTATAAAACAACAGTTTATTCCTTTTTGTTGCCGAGTAGCATTCCACTGTATCATTGTATCACCATTTACTAATTAACCTCTTCAGACCCATCACGGTTCTTTCCAGATTTTAGCAGTTATCCATAAAGCTGCTACAAGGGTTTGTATACAGGTTTTTGTATGGAGATAAGTTCTGAATTCATGCAGGCAAAAAATAAGAAGTGGATTGCTCAGTCATCGGTAAGTATGTGTTAAACTTTACAAGAAAGAGCGGAACTATTTTCTCAAAGGGGCTGTACACTCCCACCATCAATGTATGAAAATTCCAGCTGCTTTACATATTTGTAGTTTTAATTTTTTTGTTATTGATATTCTAATAGCATTGTATTAATAACTCATTGTGGTCTTAATTTGCATTTTCTGATGATTAATAATATTGTACATCTTTTGAAATACTCAAATGTCAGCTTTTTTGTTTTTTTTTTAATATTGAAGTATAGTTGATTTATGAACAATGTTGTGTTCGTTTTTGCTATACAGCAAAGAATATATACACATATTCCTTTCATATTCTTTTCCATTATGGCTTATTACAGGATATTGAATATAGTTCTCTGTGCTATACAGTAGGTCCTTGTTGTTTTTCTATTTTATATATAGTAGTGTGTATCTGTTAATCCCAAAGTCCTAATTTATCCCTTTCCCCCTTCCCCTTTGGTAACCATAAACTTGTTTTCTATGTCTGTGAGTCTGTTTCTGTTTTGTAAATAAGCACATTTGTATCATATTTTAGATTCCCCATATAAGTAATATCACACGATATTTGTCTTTCTCTTTCTGACTTACTTCACTTAGTATGATAATCTCTAGGTCCGTCCATGTTGCTGTAAATGTCATCTTAATAGTTTCCTTACTGAAGTGTGTTTTCAGATTCTTGGCCAATTTTTTATTATGTTGTTTTATTTTCTTGTGGAGCTTTGAGAGTTATTTATATGTTCTGGATAAAAATCCTTTACAGGGTATGTGATTTTCAAATAGCTTCTCCTATCACGGTTTGTCTTTCCATTCTCATAAATGTATCGTTCATAGTGTAAATGTTTTCAACTTGAATATAGTTTATCTTTTTCTTTCTGTTATAGATTTTTCTTTTGCTCTCTTATCTAAAAACTATTTGCCATACTCAAGATCACAGAGATATTCATTTGAAGTTTTTTTTTAACTTAAGGGCTTATTTAAAGGATTTTGTTTTATTTTGTTTTGTTTTGCATATGGATGCCAATTCTATTATCATTATGTGTTGAAAAGAGCATCCTTGTCTCTGACACATTGTATCTTATTCCAGTGTTTATGAACCTTGACAGGCTAATTTGTTAGCCTACAAGTAAGGTAAAATCTCAAACCCTTCATCGTTTTTGACCACAAAGAGTTTTTATGTCATGAAATGGGCACGCCTTTTCTTCTGCTAGGCCTTCAGTGTATAAGACTGAGTTAATCTAATTAGGAATTGGACTGGGTTTTAGGTTTGTTGTTGCTATGGTTTCAGTATACCACAGGCTTTCAATTCCTTGAGGGATTATTTTGTTTATTATGGGAGTGGATTTGCCGGTTTTTTTCCCCCAATATCTGCTCCACTCTGAGCTTTAGGTCATCCCTTTGTGCTGCACCTCAGAAATGGTCTGTCTTCTGCAAGTAACTCTTCATTCATATGACACTTGCTAACCTAGTGGTGGAGGTGGGAACAGTCTATGTTGTTCTGATTAAGTTTAATCATTAAGTAGTCAAGGTATCCCTGGTTCTCCAGGATATGACCTCCTTAATGCCCCTCCCCTTCTTGGTACAGTTTTGAGCCTAGCACTTATTTCCCAGGGATAGAGGTTTCCTTTCCCTCCCCAAGCCTGTTTGTTTCTTCCCCAGCTGCAGGGAATTTTTACTAGTGCCTAAGGGTGACGGCCTATCGTCCTTATCCCACAGATCAGAGCATTATTTCCTTAGCGGAAATAAGGAAGAGGGTCTCAGAGTTTCTTACTGCCCCTGCTTTGGTTTCTCTTCTCCTCTTCTCTGTTCTCCTCCCCTCCTTCTGTTTTCCTTCCCCATACTGAAGAGTTTCTTTGGTTTCTCCCAACCATTTTTTGTGAGTATTAGGTGGTGTTTGTGTACACCTGGGCCCCTGAAATTTGCCAAACATCCTACCTTTTTTTAATAGGTGTCCAGAAGCAGATTGCCCAGGTAAGCAAGTGTTTTGGTTTTGTCTGCAACTGACCATCTCTCTTTAGATTTTGAGCTCTGTGACCTCTGTACTCTGATGGGTTCAAACAAAGTTGTGAATTTCCTGTTTGTTATTGTTGTTGTCATTGTCATTGTTGTTGCAAAGGTTGAGAATGACCTTTGAGAATGAGTCTTTCCAGTTCTCTGTATCTCTGGGCAGAAACTGAGAATCAATTTAATGTTTTAAATTTGATTTCAAAAAGCAACTGATTACAAATTTGTAACCCTTTTTACTTTGAGAGACTCCCAATTATAATTTAAGTTGTAAATTACTATAATTTTTCTTAATAAGTGAATAATTAGCTGGTGCTCTGTTGAGTCACTCGAACACATAAAGGCAAGAGACCTGTAGACTGCTTGGAGTATCACAGGTTTGAATAATTTGCTCAATTTTTCCCTGACCCTGTGACTGAATTTGTAAAGTAATAGTAAGAAGTTTTTCATCTAGCTCCAGCAATATGGTGAGGATTTAAGAACTAAAAGTGTTTTGATATCTTCAAAAGGTAATAAAAAAGTTTATATTAAAAAAAGTTTATATAAAAAATGTTTTTCTTTCTTATTACTAACTGAATTGCCACAACAGTTTTATCTAGTTTAAATGATTTCATGACTATCTAAACTAGAACAGCAAAACTGAGAAGAACAGAATATACCCAAAAAGCTACATTAAATAACAGCATTTAAACAGTTAAATCCCCGTTCTTTTTAACAATAAAATTATTTCTGACCCTCAAAGTACATTTACATTTGAAAAACAGGATAGTGATTCAAATATTATGGGAGAGGGGTTCTGAATATGGAATACAAATTGTAAACAAAATTAAGTAACAAAAATGTTTGGGAGATTATCTATGCCCTCAAATTCTCTGAGTGGAATATCAGTGGTAAACTACTAGAATTTCCTTTCCCTTAACACCCTGCATATTTATTTGACAGACCTCATTCCTATCAGGCAGAAATTGCATGTTAATGACATTTATAAGTGAAGTGGACATTCAAAGTTAAAAAGAGGCTGACTAAATAGATTTGAAAATCGTTTGGCAGCAAAGGATAAGAGAGCTTAAGGAGGCATTAGAAGAGAAATTTAAGGATAAGTAGGAGGATAATGATAAATACAATTTAATCCCGGATAATAATGCTAAGGTTAAAAGTCATATACAGTAACTTGCAGTATATTATTTTAATGTTTCATTACTGTGATCGAAAGGATCTGACCTAAAGATTGATTTGATGCAGGTCACCCCATCAGCTCTTCTATCTAAGTGGATAAATCTCTCTTTGGACAGATATGGTTGCAGCTTGCCTGACTCTGACCTGTTATATCAAGAAAAACTATCATGTACCAGATGTGTTTCATTTTGCTTACTACGTGACCTAGTATTTACTTTGATTTTACAAAACTTTAACTTTGACGATTGGAACGTATATGAAACAAGGAAGTATTAAATAGAATAAATTCCAAAGCTCTAGATACTCAAACCTGTGTCTACAGACTTAATATGTAGTTATTTTTATAGAAACGTGAAAACTCATTTGTTCCCTACAATTGAAGTAATGGGCTATTTTATGAATTGAGACCAATGACCTTAAATTATTTTGTGATTTTGAAGAATTTCTTTTTTAAAAATATATATTTGAAATAACAAATATTATTTTTTCAGTAATTTTTACCCGTAAATAAAGTCTCAATCTTGTTATTCAAGATTGTGTGAGGAATCTGGGTCCAATGTTTTTCCCAGGTTCAATTTCACCTCACTTTCTTCAACAGAAGTCAACAGCAGAAAAACTAAGTACCAAGTATCCCTCAAAATTTTACTTGGCTTTCCTTTTTATATCATACTTTACTTTTACTTTTAAATAATATATGAGTATTAATTATCCAAGAACAGCAATATGCTTAAAATAAAATACATTATTTTCCTTGCAAATAGACTACGACAATGATTTTTGAAATATTTTCTTCTGATATTTAACAAACATAGTATTGCACTGCTGAGTTTGGTTTCTTGATCTTAAATACTATCCACGGACTTTGTGTTTTAACAGTTGAGGATTTAAATCTCTTATATCTCTACCTCAGCCTTCTCCTACTACTCACCTTATCCTATAGAATTAAATCAAAATATTTAGTTAAATTATTGTTTAGTGTTTAAGTGCTTAATTACCATAAAATATTGCTTATTTCTACTATGCCCAATAGACCAAAATTATTACTTTTGATTTTCTCATTTTTATGTGTTCAATCTACAAACCTAAACTGAATCACTGATTATCTTTATTTTTATTATTTTGACTTTGCTTTTCTCCTTGCTGCAATCTTTTTCCACTTTATTAGAAAGTTATCAGTGAAAAAGTCAGCTCAGAACAATCTCTCCATTCTCTGAAAGTTACAATGCACATTCTTTGACTATACTCCTATCTGGTGTTTAAGAGGTGATATTAATTATTCATTACTTCTTGATTGCTTATTTTTACTAGACAAATTTGAAGCAAGGGTCACATACTTGCCATGACAATTTCCTTAGTTAGTCCCTTATGTAGCTTCTTAATTTACTAATTTGAAGGTTTATATTTGAGTGTATTTGGTTTTACATGATCCTCACTTCTAATGTTACAAAAAGTTCCTCCAAATCTTTTTACAATTATTACTTACAGCGTAATAAGTTGTTAACAAAATATCATGAAAACCTACTAAATATATATATATATTTCAAAGTATTTCTAAATCATTTAAACAAAACTAGGTGGAAAACAGAATAAGCATTTAGATATGTTAAAGAAGCTGAAACAGTTTTTTCATGTTTAATAGAAAAAACATGTGATTTAATTAATTCTAGTTGTCTTAATCAGTCAGAGCTACTATATCAAAGAGTCATAAACTAGGTAACTTATAAACAAGAGAAATTTATTTCTCACAGTTCCAGAAGCTGGAAGTCCCAGATCTGGGTACCAGAGTGGTTTAGTTCTGGTAAGTGCCCTCTTCCAAGTTGTAGGTTGCCAAACTCTCATTTTATCCTCACATGGCAGAGGGCAGAGAGGAGAAGCTAGGGCTCTGGTGACTCTAATGACTCTTATGACTAATCCTGTTTTATGAGGGCTCCACCCTCATGACCGCATCTAATCCTAATCACCTCCCAAAGGCCCCATCTCCTAATACTATCACATTGAGGGGTAGGGTTTCAACATATGAACTTTTAGGGGACACAAACTTTCAGTCCATAGCACAAGTATTTCCTTTTAGAATTGTTAATTTAAAATTTGAGGTGGTGGTATCCTTTGTATTATGATTTCCCCCTCTTTATGGCTTGTTTAAGGCCTTTTTCTCTTGCAGAAATGGGTACTTTAATCCCTGAACACTGGTACTATCTGTCAATGTGTTTTCATTTAAATAAGAACACATTAAGTTTCTGGAAGACCAAATTTCCTTTTATGAAGATATAAAAGCCAATGAAAGTCCCCCTTTTTTTACACTAGATATATATATACAGTACAAAAAGTGCAATCATTGCATATCAGCTTCAATAGTGGCTTCTGTTCAAATTTTGCCATATTTTAACTAGATGATAACACTTGTTCAATCAATGTTATAAAATGTATTTTAATTATACCACAGAGTTGGTTTTGATCCTGAGATATGTAATCCAAATTTAAAATCTAAGTGGATCTATAATAATCATCACTTTGTATATGTCCACATACATCTAACTTATATAGTTTAATTGTAAGAAATGTAGATGAAAGTGAAAACACTAAAGTAATTTATGTATATGTTGTCTTAACACTCTATATATAATTTACCCATAAGTTAAATATGTAGAATTCCTACAACACATGAGACACTATTTTATTTAATCCTTTCAACAACCCTATAAGTACAGCCATATAATTAAACATTTAAACCAGAACACTTCTGAGAGTAGGGGCACTGTTAATAATTACTTTGGGACAATAGGCAAAAACAAGTATGAAGAGTCACCCCACCTATAAAGTGAAAATTTTCCTGACTAATTCATCCCAGAATGATTTCTTCTTTCTCTGCAGTTATTACCACATCTACAAACAAGGAAATCAACATTTAGAGAGACAAAGGAACTTACCTAAATCAAACATCTATTAAGCATATTGGTTGGTATTCAGACTCAGGATGTATGATGAGGGGGACGACCATTATAACAAGTGAAGAAAATATGCCCATTTCAAAACAAATATTATAGCATGTTAGCATTGGTTAAATGTACATAAGAAAGATACATGTCTAGAAAGATACATAAGCAAACTGCTAACAATGCTTACTCAAGGAGAATGAATGATTGAAAATGGAGAGGCTTTCACTTTATTATGTATATATTTCTGTATTGTCCATACCATACAACCCCATCTCCCCATAATCTCCCCACTCAGCCAATAAGCATGAATTATTTTACTTAAAGAAAACATTTCACCAGTGTTTAAATTTTAACTTTCTTTAAATAAGAGACAGACAAAAGTTAATTTGCCTAAAAGTATTACAGATTTAAAAATAAGTTTGATCACATCAGTTTCATCCTGCATTGAAAGTATTTACAAGGATTACACTGATTTTAGGTTTATCATAACTTGAGCCAATATTTTCAACTTTAAATAAAAACCTTTAAAAGGTTTTAATTGTATAATTAAATCACTGACAGTATATTCATATATCTGTGAGAATAAAAAAATAGGTTGTATTAAATACTTTAAAACGCAATTAATCAAATAATAGACTTTGCTTTTCCAATCTAATTGAGATTTTATCTTATTTTTTTCTCGCTTTAGCAGGCTTTTGCTTTAGATAAATGAAATGATTAGTTTAATAAATTATTAAGCTTATATGTTTGTATGGAAACACAGAAAAATGTTCACAATGATAAGATGATCCATATTACTGTAACTGAAGGAAATTAAAACCCTTTTAAAGTCAGGCTTGGTTTTCATGAATTCAGTACCTCAGAGACTCATCTAAATTATGACAGGCTCCTTGCTGAAAGTATATTGAAAAGTTGACAACATTGGAGGAGAAGATTTTGTGCTTAAACAAAAAACTATGTATAATTTTCACCTCAAATGCTGTCTTTCCATAAAATGCAAATCCAAGATAACTAAAGCAATCAAATAATTTTACTTACGTTTCTATGCAGGGATAAGAAAGAAACCATCCTGAAAGGAATAGTTCCTTGAAAGAATCATTGGTTCCTCAACTAAACTAGAGTTATAGCTATTTGTGCACTCTCTCTACAGTACCGAGAGCACTTAATCTTTTCCTACTACCCAGTAGCTATACAGCAAGTACTTTGGTAACTGGAAACTGTCACATTGCAAGTGAAGAATTGATAGAAATTGTATGTGTTTGTGCTTGAGACATATGGGTTCGGATGTGTGAATTGTTTTCTAAAGATCTTGAGCCTTATGCTGTGCACTCTACTCCAACTAAGATTGATGGAACCAGGAAGCGCACTCCCAAAGAAGGATTAATCAAATTTTACAACTGTGAATTAATCCAAGAAAAACTATAATTTCAAAGGACTAAGTAAAAAAGCAATTTTTTTCTTAGTGAACGAAAGGCATAAACATGCGTTAATCCAAATTTAGGAGCCTGGTTTTGTGATACAAAACAAAAAATTTGAAATGCAACTTTAATAGCAAACATGAATATGCCTTTGTCCTATATTGTATCTATAATTATTGGGTAGTTGCAATGAGAGGAGCACATATTCCCCTTACACATATGCAGGCAAACAGGATTCATGTATGAAAAGAGACTCAACACAGTAAAAGAGAACTTTCACATGACATTAACACCAATCAGTACTGGTCCCTTAATCAATAATAGAGACTATAAGACAGTGCCACAATGTAGTACACTGAGTTTAGATGGCTCCTCATTGACATTTCTATAGGATAAGTCCATTTTAAATATGGTTAGGGTTGGGACACATCTCTCAGAAGAAGCTTTCTTCCTTAAAGCTCTATGTTACTAGACACTAACAGATTTTCTTAAAGCTTTAATTAATAACTCCAGATGCTCTAACAATAGTATAGTGTTTAGAATATTTCTTCTCCAAAGAGTTTAAAGCATGTGATGTGCAAATGATCAATTCTAATCTTGTAATTTATTTAATATTTGTTATTTCGGTTTGTAAAAAAATAAAACTTTGTAGTATCTGGATGTTATAGCACATACTATTGTGATGACTGCATTGGGCAGTTTATTTAGGGGCTGTGGGTTTCTCTTCTCGTGAATACTTCTCTATGCCACAAACTACATATAAATTAGGAGGAAGAAGATAAAAGATTAAGATGAAAAAGAGAGGGAAGAAGAGCTGAAGGAAGAAGAGGAAAAGGAAGAGGAAGGAGAATGGTATAGGGAAAAAGAAGAGAAGAGAATGACAGTAGCAACTCTGATAATTGTAGCACTTCATATGTAAAGCTTGCTTAGTCTTCTTAGTAGAAACTGCTTACAATGTGGTTCAGGGTAGTTCAAATAGGAATGAACTAGAGGAGTTCTAAGACATCTGTTCCAGTCTTAGTTCAAGTAATAGTAAATATTCCAATCTTGAGAAATTCATTTAATATCTCTAGTTTTCAATGCATAAGAAATATATTTTTATACTCATATAATATTTATATATGTTCATATAAATATATAACTATATGTATTTATTATATAGAAAATATAACAATACATTTCTTATATGTAAAATAGTTATTAAATGTATATTTTTAAAGGAACATTTAAAAAAGAACAGAGTCACAATTGTTTGCCATATTTGCAGAGTTTTTCAGAAAGATTTACTCATAATTTCTTGAAGGAAAAAAAAGCTTTGCTTTAACCAAGGAAAAGTGCAATTTGATTAGTCGAGTTGTATTGTTAACACACCGGCATCTGCGGATTCTGGTTACTGTGGTTGGAATCCTGGTTCTAGCACTTACAAGCTTTGAGCCCTTGGGCAAGTTATCTTAACTTTCTGAACTTCAATTTTATCCATCTGTAAAATGGAGATAAAATTGCACTAAATCAAAAGGTTATTAGGGTATTAAAGATAGAGAGCATGTAAATGACACATAATATATACAAGCAAATGGAGATAAGTCATGCAATTAACAATATTTGTATTGGTATTTATTATAAAATACATGATCAGAATAGTCTAAAGGAAAGAATACACACTAATAGACTTCACTGATAAAAGTCTGAATTCCAATTACTATGAAAAGTGATAGATAGCTATTAATGACTTTTTATGTAGCATAGTGGAAAAAAATCCCATCATTATTTTGGAAAAAAAATATAGCAGATATAATGAACACAAAGTATTTTGTAATTATTTGCCTTTGGCTTTCTACTTTAAGCTTAAAAATGTGTGCTCTTTGAATCAGGTGACTCTCTCTCGCCCCCTTCACTATGTAACCTACCACTCAGCACAGTGTCAACTATATATTGAACTTTAATCATTATTGATTATGGATGATGGTGCAGATGAAAGAATGACTAAGAAACTATGCTCCAGTGGTAAGATGAGACAGAAAGAAAAATAGAAGGATTTTGGTAAGAATAAAAAGAGGAAAAAGGTAAGAGAGCTGTTTTTGTGTGTGATTTACTGCACCTGGTTACATGGAAGTTGAAAGTTGCTCTAGTATCTGGCATTTAATCTTTTTTAAGAAAGCCTACCCTGCCTTGGAAACAGCTGAACTGATACATGGCGAAGCAGTGGGGAGGATACTGGTGTCGGAGGACTCACATTCCTTCATTCTGTATTTACAGTACTATCTGCTGTGCTTCCAGAAATGAGAGCAAGGGAGAGAGAAGGAAGATAGATGGGTCCTTGGTGTCTCCCTGCTGTGGTCAAATGATTGTGCACTTCAGAAAAAAAAAAATGAATAATCCGATTTCAAAAAAATCCTCACCCAAACTTGATCCTAAGCTAAATATCTTTTAAAGTGATAGTTTTAGCTTAACTTTCATTCCTTTTGATTACGCTACCCTCTGCCCCACTTCCTAGTTGAAACTAAAGGTCATACTTCAAAAAAAATCACATTATTGATATTTCCAGTGAAAATTAAAGTGAAAATTGCAGCTGGTCTCACAGGAACACCTGAAGGAGTAAGGCTTTTTTTGCTTCTTTTAACCACACATGTTTGGGGGAACTTCAAAAGTTTTAAAATTAACTTTGAAGATTAATTTTCAAATCATGTAAAATTCTTATCTGTATCTCAAATTACCTGAAGAATCTTCTACCTCTACTTAAAAGTCCTAAATTGTTAGTAAATTAAAGATAGAATGTAATTTAAGATAGTTTAGAAAAAAAGACTTTTCATATAACTGGGGAAAAAATAATACTACTAAGACGGTTTCATGACTTGTTAACTGAGAGCTGTTATCCTCACATACTTATGGTAGCACACTGTAATGGTGAGTAGGTGGGCAGATTAAGAAACGACACAAGTAAACCAGTAACTTATCCTGTTGTCATTCTCCTGCTGCCAGTAATTGTGTGGTTTTTTAAAATAAGAGTTTAAAGTTCTGAGTTTGGGGACTACACCACCTACTTAAAGTGAAATGCATTTTACTGAAACAACTAGGGGGAAGCACGTGATTAAATTATGCTCAACTATAGCCTTCAAAATTTAACCAACATTATTTTGTTCAATTTGACCTAAACTTTATACGTATACTCATATGGAGTTATAGGCAGTAGTAACCTCTCCTAGTTCCTTTAAACTATTTCATATTAAAATGAAAAACAAGTTGTTGATTTCTATCATCCCCATCCCTCAGTAAGCAAGCCTTATTTTTTCCTTATTTCTAGTAAGCATAGACAACTAAGATTTTCCTTAATGTCAGCATTAACTAACTTTCTTCTCTAGCTAGATTCATCATTCTTCTTAGACCATTAACCCTGTGCTAAGGCCAAACGATCTCTCAGGTTATCTCTGCTCTCCCACCTATAAATTAGAAACAAAATTTAAAAAAAAAACACACAAAAAAACATGGTCTTATTTTAGTGCTAGTAATATGATATATGATGTTCAAAAGGCTTGGGGACTGATATTACCCCCACCAGCTTTTTACCCTGAGAAGTGTCTCTACAACAGAACCACAGATACCACCAGCCAGCAGGACATGTGACCACTCAGTGAAGACATGGCCTTGTCTGTCAGTCCAGCTTACCTGGCAGGGGCTGTCAGTTAACTGGTTGGCTACATGACTAGTGTCTCTGCTGGCTTCCCATTGCCTATTTGATGGGATTTAGGGTGATAGCCCAAATGGAACTACTCCTGATGCCTTTGCAACTAGTTACCTCACTTCTTGTTCAATCTTTTCCTCTGACTCATATTTTTAGCAATAGCTAGACTCTTGAAAAACAATAAACAAACCTTGTATAGTCCCTCAAGTATTTATTCAGAAACATTCATTGAGAACCTGGCATGTTTATTTTGGTAGAAGGGAAAGGAAACAACAACCTCAAGACTCTAAAGAAGTAATGCCTCTGAATGTGACTTAACTGGCCCAAGGTTTTTACCTTTGATATCCTCTCCAGGATACAGAAAAATAAGTAGGATCTTTGAAAAGACAAAAATATCCAGAGAAACAATAATGGATTATAAGTATAAGTGCAAATAAAGAGAGTGAACACAAAACCATAAAAGGAAACACAAAATGCAATAAAAGAATTAGAATCCCTATGGGACAAAATTTAGACACTATCATTGTTTCCTTGCCAAAAGTAGCGTATTTTATTTTGTATAATTCTCACCACTCTTGAAAATAAAGATTACTTGAAGACTTTTGGTTCACAGTACATGCACTTATTTGGATAAATATACGGGGGCTTTTGATCTGTATGGTGTTCTTTGTGTTGAGCTGTGAGGTGCCACTTCGATAGGTCGTGTAACTCTGGTACTATTGCAGGCAGTCTTGGAAGTATGTATAGCTACCCTTCCTGCACTATAAGGCCTGCTTCTGCAGTCATTTGTACCACAGAGCCCTTGATGCCCATTCAATGTCCATTAAATATTAGATCAACGTCCATTCAAACTATAACCCGCAACGTGAACAGTCAGCCATACAGCACTCTGTGTATGCTCAGTCTTACCTTCACTACAATAAACCTCCAGGTAAACACACCATTCAACTCTCTGATATCCTACACTACCTCTGGGCAGGTGGGCACTTGAGACATTCTTTATGCCCGTATGCTCTATTTGCCAAGTGCAGGCTATGGGGAACCAGGGGTCTACTCTCTGTCTAAGTGTACCTTCCCATCTTTGGTACTATTTGCGCCAAGGCACAAGGTTCCTCTGCCTTTTTCTTTCCTTTGCAAACGGTCTGCTTCCCCTTGTCTCACTACCTTTTGATGTTTAGATCAAAAGGTGTCCTTCTCAAATTGTAATATTCTTCTATCATTCCTTGACTCCTCTTTCTAGTGTCTAAAGAGTTTCCCCTTCCCTTCTGATAAGAACATATTCTAAATTACATACCTCTCCTTTCCTAAATGGCATTTTCTCTTCTGAAATCTAATGCAATGATAGGAAAAGAGCTGAATAGAATGGACACAAATTACCTTCCTAGAAAGGAAAACACATTCATGATAAGAGATGGGGTTGGGCTTCCCTGGTGATGCAGTGGTTAAGAATCCGCCTGCCAATGCAGGGGACACAGGTTCGAGCCCTGGTCAGGGAAGATCCCACATGCCACAGAGCATCTAAGCCCGTGTGCCACAACTACTGAGCCTGCGCTCTAGAGCCCATGAGCCACAACTACTGAGCTCGCGTGCCACAACTACTGAAGCCCGCATGCCTAGAGCCCCTGCTCCACAACAAGAGAAGCCACCACAATGAGAAGCCTGCGCAATGCAACGACGAGTAGCCCCCGCTCGCCGCAACTAGAGACAACCCATGGACAGCAACGAAGACCCAACGCAGCCAAAAATAAATAAAACTTATTAAAATAAAAAAGAGATGGGGTTAGTGTAGGGAATCAAATGTATTATCCCATTATATGTGGAAGATAAATCACATATATTTTCCTAAAGAAAATAGGAAAGTACAAAGACCACAGTGCCAAGATACTCTCTCTCAACCCCAAATAGTCTTTTTTACCGGAAGGCCTTTACATCTCTGCCCAGTAGAAACTCTCCCTATGTCATATACTTCTTCCATAAAAATATTACTAATTGCTACTGATACCTTGAGGTAGTAATAGCTGAAAGGCTCTATGGAAAGAAACCAAATCATTATAAAGGTTGAGAGGAAACTTGGGTTGTGGTAGAAAAAAGTATACTCTTCACATATTGGAGGCATATAAACTCTACTGAAGAGTAGAATATAAGAAGAGATATGAAAATATTGATTAAGGACAATACATTTGCAGACACACAGATGTAGAGGAAGTATTATAGAGGTTTTGATAAAGAAGCTAGACCCTTAGAACAGAAGTAATATGCAAAGACATACTTAAGTAAACTTTCTTAAACTGAAAGCAACTTGAACTTACAACCAGAAAAGAAGTATAATATTATACAAAACGTTAGTGAAGAGAGAAACACATCTTGAGAATAATGTTGAATAAAATGAAGGTTTAACTAGCCTACTAGCAGAAAAATGAGTGGTTACCTACGCAAGTACAAAACTCAAGATAAGCTTCAGATTTTTCCACAATACAAAATGCCATAACTATTAACAAAAATAACTAACTTGGATTGCCTCTGTTAGATGTGCCACACACTGAAGAAAGAACCTATGTGGATGATCTCATATAATCCCAATTAGAACCCTATGTGGTATGTACTATTAAAATCTCATGCAGGAGCAAGGAAATAAAGGTTTCAGAGGCTCCATGACTTGCCCTTGATCACACAGTGCGTACATGGCAGGGCTAGGATTGAAGTCCAGATCAGAGTCAATTACCAAATGAGGAATACATATATATAATTATAATACACACATAATTATATATATATATATAATTAAAAGATGGATTAAACAAATATATACTAAGCCTCGTATGCCAGGAAGAATACGCTACATTTTCCAGTATAACATTGAAGAAGATTGAAATCTATACTAAGCAACAGAAACAATTTCATTAAATTTAAAAAGTAGAATATTTGGCCAATGTGGCTTTATTTCCACGGTGCTAAATACACAATGCAATATAAACTTACAGCAAATTACCAACCATTTGGAGTATGTTCTTTAAGAATTCACTTAAGTTGTGTGAAGTGTTCCAACCAATCTTGCCATGAACAGCAGATAGAATATGAATTCTTTTCTCAAGAGCCTTCTTAGCCCCCAAGCAGATATGCTTTTGGGAACCTTGGAGTACCAGGCCACTAGGCAAATTCACTTTTGCATAGATCTCTCTTAGACTCAAATTGAGGCTCTTACTATATTTTCTTCCCCCGAATTTTAAAATCTTCTTGCCAAGTTTTGAAAATGTTGCTTAGCTAAGGCTAAGATTTTTGGGCACTCTGGTAAATTTCCTAGACCTACTTCCAGGGAATGATTCCATCATATCCAACAGTGTTGGTCTGTCCTGTGAGCCCCTAACACACATCCCAAACCCTTAGGACAGCCCTATTTCCAATTAACAGTCCTTAAAGAACCAGAAATTTTCATCAGTCCAGTAGTGCTTCCTAGGGGAAGAGGGAGAAGAAGAAGAAAGGAAGTGGTGTTACCTTTATATAGAATTGCCAGCATTTTATTCTTGCAAGGTCACTAATAAAAATAATGATATTTACTATAATTTATATTTATCATAAACATCTGTTTAATAAAGTAGAAGAGACATAACGCCAAACTAAGTTAAATATACTTAGCCTTGGGAAAAAAAAATCTCTCTTTCTCATTTTGCTAAAAATTATTGAAATCTTTGTTATAAACCAGTGTTCTTGGATCAGAGTTTGAAAAATACTTACTTCTTTTATGGATTTAATGGGAAAAGAGACAGCTGCAAGTTCAAACTCAGATGCACCACAAAATTTATGGATGAAATTAGAAAATACTACTGTATGTAGATAGAAATTACAAAATACCAACACAGAAGAGATACATGGAATAAAAGTTCTCTAGTAACTGGTCTTATATTTGGATATAGCTTAGATAATTGTGTCTCACTGTGTAATGGAAAGTGGCCACCCTAAATTATATTCTACTTCAAATGATATAACGTAAATTTAAACTTCATGAAACTGGTTATACAAATAGAGGGGTACTGAGCTACATAGGTTGTGAAGTAGAAAAGTTATAGAAAAAGAACAATTGTGTTTGTCCAGCATTGTTCTCATCAGAGCCAATTGTGTCTAACCTGACACCATGGACAGATGGTGAAGCAGGAATAATTCCCCATATTCCATTTAAAGATGAATAAAAATATTCAAGTGTTTTGCTATGATTCCAAGCAATTTGAATCCCTTTTCAAGATACATTAAAAAACCAGAAGGTACTATATAAAATAAGAAAAGATTTTTCTGTATTAAAATTAATAAATTGTCCTTAGGAATCTGGTTAACCTCATATACTCACTCTGACAATCCATGAGCGAACTGATAAAATAAATTTTCCAGATATACAAAATCTACTATCAGAGTCAATCCTCCAGGCAAAGACACCTCAGGAGACCTAAGAGAAACATCTTAACACACTAAATTGTATTCTATTTCAAGAGTATTTTTACCCAATTTTGCAAGAGATTGCCTTATTACTCGATATCATAAATCATGTTATCCCACTTACAGAATGAGTCAAGGGACTTTTGCTCTTAGTCTTAAGAGCAAATAGGTAAAAGAGAATAAACATATTAAATTACTTTCAATCATTCATTTGACTAAAATATATGACATTTAACATTATAACTTTAATATTATGAAACAACTCTATTCAGGGTATAGGAATTAGTACATGTATATATGTACTAATTAGTACATATTAGTTTTTCCTAATAAGCTCACAGAACAGGTAAGGATGTGAATGCTTTTTGATGTTTATGACATACTGATTTGAATGCAAAATGCAAAAGCTTTTTTTTGTCAAATAATAGACACCCCACTGAAGTATCAATTAGAACATGATTCTAAGTACCAATTGACAGTAAATTTTTGATATTTACAGCTGTCATAATTGAATCATTCTGGAACATAAAAGTTAATTGCATGTAAGAAAAACTAGTCAAATTACATAAATGTAGAAACTTTACAAATCTCAGTGAGGTGCTATTAACCACTCTTATTTCAATAAAAATAAGGAAAGATTAAGGCTTTGATGCTTTATAAAAAGTGATATGAAGAAAATCTGCTTTACAAGTTTGTTTTGTTCAAAATTCAAATTCTTAGGTCTCCAAAGTGGTTTAATTTTCCATAATCACTTTATTTCTACCTAGAAAAGTAGATTTCTGTGTAGACAAAGTTGACATAAATACTCAAACAAATTTCTTTTAGATTGAATTTTCATTCATATGGGATTCCAAATGCTTATATACATGAGAACTTTCTGTCATAATATTCATTTTTTTAACTGATGTTGCACCTTCATTTGATTGGCATTAGATTTGTTGAAAAAGCTGAGCCAACATTTCCAACTGGGAAATGGAATAGGTTAAATTTTTAGATAATCAGAAAGCTTTCTCTAGACAATTTAGTCAATAGCCACAATTTATGATGCAAACCTAAGGGTATTTAGTTTTGCCTTGTTAATTCCACATTTACAGAATACACTTTCCTGATTTCCTCCCACAAGACTATTTAAAGACATGGAACAGCAAACAGAGGAGTTTGTGTCCTTACCCCCAAATCGATTAAAATCCGAAGCTTGATTAAATGGTAACATTATCTATTCTTTGGGTTTAAAAACCCTCAACTGAATTCCAGTCCTCATTCCACCCCATTCTCCAACACAGTCCAGGAAACCCAATATGCTTTATTTAGTTTAGTAACTAAGAAAAGGCACAGCTCTGGGTGCAATGTTCAGAAATTACTCTGCGTGAAAAGACAGAAAAAACAAAAGTATGGACAGAAAAAACTAACCAAATTATGTGGAGTAGCTTTATATATTTTTCTAATTAGATGACTTCCCAGACATCATAATGAACCTCAAACATCTAATCAATTTAAACCAATCATTCTTCTATAATCTAATTATCAATTTATAAAACTTACAATGTTATAATGATACCATAAAATAGAGATAAAGTATCACAATGATGGCTCTGATTTTGAATCCCATATTATTTTTGTTTCTTTAAAGGATTATTTCTTACACATACTTCTTTTTCTTAGTCATATGTAATATGTATATACATTTGATATATATAAATCTGAATTACAATTTTATTTTTCCTATTTTTCAGAGGAAAATATGCTTTATTTGGCAATGTATCATGTTTCTAGTGTTAAGCTATACCTCCCTTTTCTTTAACATCATTTTCACAGATCTCATTTTCCTTTTCAGTTTTGTCTCATTGATTTTATATCCCGCCCCCTTTTTAAATTATAATAAGCCATCTTTAAAATTATGAATTAATCATTCTAAAAATGAAACAGCTTTACCATAATTAAGGTGGGACCATGAAAAAATATACATTTAGTAGTCTTACTATACCACAATAGCAGACATTTTAAAAATTATCTTTTCAGTGAAGATTTTAAATTTCCAACAAATTATTTTTCATATCTTTAAAAATTCATTTTTATAAAGCAAAATAAACAGTATTTTTTGCTTTGAATATAAATAAAATGAAAATTTGAGTAATTATGTGACTTTTTTTTTTTTTTGGTTGTGCCAGGTCTTAGTTGCAGCAGGCAGGCTCCTTAGTTGCAGCTCACGGGCTCCCTAGTTGCAGCTCACCGGCTTCTTAGTTGTGGCATGCAAACTCTTAGTTGAAAAATATGGAATGCTTCACGAATTTGCATGTCATCCCTGCGCAGGGGCCATGCTAATCTTCTCTGTATCATTCCAATTTAGTGTATGTGACAGAGCACTGTGACTTTTTTGATATATTCTTTTAATCAGATACTTTTAGGTCATTATCAGTTTTTCTTTTCATTTACTGGCCAGATACAAATAATTATTCCTCTGAACTTTGATCAGTTCTAACAAGGACTCACTACCATTTTATATAACTCTGACTTTATTTCTTGTCATATCAAATTGACTATTTTGACCAAAATAGTCAAAATGCTCAATTAAAAAAAAAAAAGTTTTACCTGTTCCAGTTGCTAACTTATCTGACTGAGTTTATTCATTTTTATGAGTGAATTTTCATACATTTTGACTAAAGATTTCCTTTTGATTTCAATGTTCAATCCCACCCTAGTCACACAGAGATTCAAGGAGGCTTCTTTGAGTGACAAACAAAATTGTTTGCCTATAAGTGGCTATCTCGTCCAAGTTCTAATTCCCACTATTACCCCTTTTTGTTTCTTACTTCTTCATCTCTCTCTGAGTAACTTCATGCCCTTTGGCTTTAAACCCAGTTGTTCCATGCCTCTTGGGTCAGTCTGTTTTTGCTAAGAGAGTAAAGTTTCCCATTTAATGGACTTTAGCCCCAAAATATCCAAGAAAATCCCGTATACTTATACCCATATTGATACACCAAGTATTTCCCTCAGGTGAGATCCTAGATTACTGAGATGAAAGTTGAATTTACAGCAGAAATGTTTATGTAGATATTTTTAAACCTTTATAAATGTAATTCGGGTACTAAAATCCTCGTCTTTGGTCAAGAGAATGAATGTGTCACTTTTAGAGAATGGAGAAAGTGTCTGAAGAATCAGACTTATTATTTCTCTGTTCATATTTTCTCTTGTAGTTACCCTCTTCACTGCCCATCCTCAGCTATTGACCAGGAGGGAAAAGAGGAAGAAAGAACATGAAGGTAGTCTTGTACTCTGAATAGTAGCTTGCTATTGTATCTTACTTTTTTTTCCATTTCTTATTACTGAATATATGTTTAAGAATCACACAAATTATACTAAAAATTGCCTAGAAGACTGAATCTATCCTTCTGATACTCAAAATATTTGGAACATCTGTCTCCTTCACAACCTTGAATTAAAACATAAAGCACTTTCTATTTACCTAGATTTAGAGGCAATATGTTCATCAACTTCTTATTGACACCTGGGTTTTGCCCATTATTTGCAGCAAGCTTGGAAAAAGGGGGTCTTGCCTCATTCCTATAGTTCATCATACTTCCCTAAGTGTGTGTACAAGCACACATGCCCAAGTGCTCATCAGTCATTTGTTGTAATACTTTTCTAGTCTCCTGAGATGACACCCTCCTATTCTCTACCCAACCAAACCACCCTTTTCTCCAGATTCAACTCTATTTCTCCACTATTACAAATCTTTAGGCCACATCAACTAGACCAATCTGAACTCTTAATGCTAAAGCTCTGACCCTTTCTTTTGCTGATTAATCATGTACAGTCATGTTATACTTCACATTTCTTCATATACAATTTTTGTGTATCAATCATATTGCTATTTAGCTTTTTGTATGTTTGTCTTGAATTCACATGTATATTGCAAGTTCCTTGGGAAAGCCCCATCTTAGAATCCCCAGACAATAAGCATTCAAAAGATAATTACCATTGGTTCATACAATTTGTTCCTCTGTTCACTAATATATTTAATTTTATTTTTTTATTTGCCTTTAGAATTAATTTTTATTCACTAATCATAATTTTACATTTGTTAATCAAGATAGTTAAGTCACTGTAGTAACCTTAGATTTTGGCTGTAAGATAAGTGGGAATTAAATTCTTGTTACTGATACATGTTGAAGGACTAATACTGATGAAATTTCATGAACAATAAATCATATGTACACCACTTACACTTCTATAGTACTTTCATCAATATTGTTGAATTCCAGAATGCTTTCTCCATGTATTCAATGGTTAAAAGGTATGAACTACATCAGTATGTCAGACTAAAGCTGGAAGTCTAACAATATCAAAATAGAACTTTTGATTAAAACTGTATAGGACAGCTATGTAAAAACAGAATCCCAAAGTAAGAGTTTAAAAGAAACATTTTAATGAAATCTTTCCTTGGGGGAAACCAGTGACCTATCTCTTCCAAGATGTTGCTTTGGATGACAATCAATACCTGTGTTGTGTATATGGGTGAAAAACTGAAATACGATCAGCAGTTTTTCTATGTGACAAATGTGGGAAGTCAGCTGTCAAGTAACTGCTGCCTGTGGACTTATGCACCAATACATTACTTGCCAAAATGTGTTGTGTAGACACAACATCATATATTTAAAAACTTCACTCTCTTTCCAGCTTAAATTTTTATATTAGATAGCTTGAAAATTGTCCTCTAACTCATACTTTATTATTTTTGTCAGCTCAGCAATTAATACCAATGAGCAATTTACATTCTTCTTGGTCAATTTCTTAAGTAATTGCAAGTAATAAAATACATAGTATTTTATTTTATGGCTTATTTGATCTCCTCTTAAAGTTCACATGTAAAATGCCCCATAAAATCTAATGTTCAATGTCATATTATTTGACACTAAATCTACCTACAATAAATGGCCATCTAATTAAGCAAAATACATGTTATAAAGTAAAAAATAAGTTTCAGAATTCAACTAGAGATGTAGCATTCCCTTTTTGCTCATATAGAGACTTTTTTTTAATATAAATGTATTTATTTATTTTTGTCTGTATTGGGTCTTCGTCGCTGCGCGCGGGCTTTCTCTAGTTGCAGCGAGAGGGGGCTACTCATCTTCGCGGTGCGTGGGCTTCTCATTGAGGTGGCTTCTCTTTGTTGTGGAGCTCGGGCTCTAGGCGCGTGGGCTTCAGTAGTTGTGACACGTGAGCTCAGTAGTTGTGGCTCACAGGCTCTAGAGCGTAGGCTCAGTAGTTGTGGCGCACGGGCTTAGTTGCTCCACGGTATGTGGGATCTTCCCAGACCAGGGATCAAACCCGTGTACCCTGCATTGGCAGGCAGATTCTCAACCACTGTGCCACCAGGGAAGACCTAGAGCCTTTTTTGCATCAATAATATATGATAAGAAATGTACTTTGACTTGTAACATAATACATTTCAATATAGACTTCATTATGTACTATATAAATAATATAGAAATACATTTAACATGTGTAACATACCTATGTTATATGTATACATACAATTCTATGAAATGATTACTAAAATGATTTTTGTATTTTGAAAACTGGTAAAGTCTAAATATTATATAACCAATGTTCTTTATTTGTCATGCAGATGTTGCGCAAATAAATGATATGCCTTCCTGAGGGTGTATCATGAAGGAGATTTGGAATAATAAATACAAAGTAAGACTAGCCTTGAAGTTTTAAAAATGTTGATGATTTATAAAAGAAATTTGATACCAAATTATTCTCAGAAGCACAACAAAATATAAATTATAGAAATAAGACTTTCTCATTTATAAAGGGCATTTCATTTAATCAATAACACATGCTAAATACAGATATCCAAAACTTCAAAAAATTGATTAAAAAAATTAAAACCTCTGGAAAACCACATACTTTCCTAAATCTATAACATTATTCTTCTATTGAATGAACCAGTTATGGTCAAAATAAAAATGTTTACCTTAGCCAGCTATTTTGAAAATATCTGATATTTCTTGTAGTGGGGACCAGGTGACTGACATCACTGTTTTAAGGTTTTAAAAACATATGCTAACTGCATGAATTTTTATTAAAAAGCATAATTCATTTTGGACTTAATATATGATGTCTGTGAGTCAGATAGAAAAATATGTGGGCCTACTCAATCCCATAGCTCTTGCTTGTTTCTCTTGTACCAACATTTTCTTTATACATATATTCAGAACCTACTTTTGGCAGGTTTGTGAAGTAGAACAAGTGTGTCTAGGGTGTCTTTTATCCTTTTAGAGATATTGCTTCTACAAAGACAAGAGCATAGTTGTAATGATTGGACTAAAATGTGTTTATTTCTTTATACATTGTTTATTTATTCAATTATTTAAAAGGAAGATACTCGTACAAGTATCAAGTTCCTTTATGTGAAGTGTGCTAGGTGTTGGTAATCATTAGAGCAGCATATGTACAAATGTGATCCCTTGTAAAGCTTACCTTCAGGAATAAATGTTATATAGGGAACTTTTGAAGATAGCAAATGGCTTCTCAAATCAAGAAAATAAAGTGAAAATTGTGGGATGAGAGATGATGAAATTGTTATTACAAGCAGAAATTCAAATATTGCTGTTTAGGTACTGCTTAGCCATACATTAGTATCAGCTATACCAAATTCTGCTCAATAAAAGCATCCTTTCTTGTGTATTTGTGTAAGGACATCCTTAGATTACATTTGTTTTTGAGTTATGACATAGTAAAGTGCTAATAAACTAACAGCTATATCCATCTCTGTGACCCAGTAATAATTAGGAGTATGTTTTAAATCTCTATTCTAGGGGTAATCAGTGCAGGTCACATTAAGTTAACCCATCCACATCTTAGGCTGAACTGTTCCAAATCAAGCCTGATAAAAAGAGAAAGGCAAGAAAGAGCCCTAATGCCCTGTTTATGCATAATCTCAGTAGTGTGTTAGCTTTTTTTTAAATTAAAGAGATATTTTAAAATATGTAGTAACCATTCCCTATAAGCACCTAAGTCTTAGGCTAAATTTAAAGTTTTAAGCAGCATTAGGACAGTGTCATTCTGAAGTATAAAATGAGAATAATCAAAGAATAGTGAAGAGAAGGTGAAGAAATTGAAATAAAAATTAAATGAAATAAAGGAAGAATTCAATTATAAAATTCACCTATGAATTTTGGTTCCAACATTCATTTAATAAGGAATAGCATCTAATATAAATTGAACAAACTTTTCTTTGAATTTATTAGAAGCTGATTAAAATAAAGCAAACCTTTAAAACTTCCAGGTTAGAAGCCTGAATGGTAACACATTTAGTCCCTTTTTTGTATACCTAAAAGGTTACTGAGAGTCAAAAAAACTTTTTTAAATCTGAATTATCCTCATCACATAATAGTTACAAATAAAAGCAAGGAGAGCAATATACTTTATATATGCTAATTTTAAGGAAAAGGACTTGAAAAAATGTTTTTTTCTTAATACCATATTGTGTTTCTATTTGATTCAGTTCAACAAAGATATTTTAAGTATCCTAAAGAGAACTGCACTAGACAGAATAACCAAGATATTCAACTGACCAGTTGACCCATTTCCTCAAAACTTTTATCTGAGATTTTTCTACATTTATATAAGGAGTGGCTCAACCTTAGATGCTTCAGTTGTAAGAGTCACTACCATATGATGAATGGTATATATATTTGTATATAATATATATTAAGTTGTATAATTCTACCAAAAATACTACATAATGCAAACAAAAAAATCCAAAAAAACTCTTCTGATGACAATCTAATAATACAGAATAAAGTTGTAGAGAGTATAGGATAAAAATATGCTATAAGAATAAGCAGTTAAGTACAGAGAGAAATCTTAAAAAATAAAAGCTCAAAAGAGTCTGACAAGTATTTTTGCATGTCCACATTATTTACCAATGGACAACGACATTATGGTAAGGGAACTACTTGCTGGAAGGATGGAGTTCCTCAGGTGGGGCAAGTAGGCCAATAATGTGATGTTTTGAGAAGATAGTAAACCTCTATATAATGTGACTCTAAAAATCTACAAATAACCTTTGTTTGTATACACTTAAATGTAAGTGTATTTCTTTTGGAAATGAAAATTTCTCTTATCTAGAAGTGCAGGTGACATATAATTGCTCTTCTATTCACCTTTTTCACACACATGGGAGTGAACATACAGACATACATTATAAAAATGTGTTTACACAGACTTCTATATCTACTTCTTCAAATATTTCAGAGGAAATTTTGAATGAGTACTTTAATTGCTTTGTTATTGCAACAACTTGAAGACAACAAAATATTTAATTCTCACATTTTCACTTGTGTGAGGAGGATTTTAAAGTGCCTGGCCTAACTGACCCAAGTAGGACCCAAAACGTTCTTAAATTAAAGGAAAACAAAGAAAACCATGTTGAAATATTATTTTCCTTTAGTTCTTAAAATTATGGCAAAAGAATATAGGTGACCAATTCAATAAATTAAAAAACTGGGGGCTTCCCTGGTGGCGCAGTGGTTGAGAATCTGCCTGCCAATGCAGGGGACATGGGTTCGAGCCCTGGTCTGGGAAGATCCCACATGCCGCGGAGCAACTAGGCCCGTGAGCCACAACTACTGAGCCTGCGCGTCTGGAGCCTGTGCCCCGCAACAAGAGAGGCCGCGACAGTGAAAGGCCCGTGCACTGCGATGAAGAGTGGCCCCCGCTTGCCGCAACTAGAGAAAGCCCTCGCACAGAAACGAAGACCCAACACAGCCATAAATAAATTAATTAATTAATTAAAATTTAAAAAATAAATTAAAAAAAAAACTATTGGTAAATTTGTAAAGTTATTTGTCAGTGAACACCTGTAAAATAAATAGTGGTAGGTAAATGGCAAAGTGAACTATTTTTAACCATAATTTTCAAAAAGGTAAAATTATCATGACTCTCATACAAATATGAAATGAGCATGTGTCAAAAGTTCATTTAATTTACTAGAGAGAACAAGTAAGTTGTAAAAACCAAAGAGCATTTGAAAGGCTAGGTATTTATAAGCAATGATAGAAAAACAAACAGGATTCAAGTACAAAAGTGACATAGACCTTCGTAATTTGGGGGGTTATCTTCTCTATTGAACAGAAATTATTTGCATTTTTATGTTTTAAAAAAATGTCTACAAGTTAACTTCTATCCCTACAGAATTCTTAAAAAGACCAGACAATAGAAAATCAAGCTAAGCACCAAATTTTCAAAAATTCAGTAATCTTGTTTGCTTGCTTCCAAGTTTTGGGTAAATTTTTGACACAATTAAGTATAAATGTAATGGAAAACTTTTTGAAGTCTGGTGAGGATGGAGCCCCAAAGTGTACATTTTGCAAAGACTGGTCAGGAGATTCTGATACATATCTAGAATTAAGAACCACATCAGAGCTGAAACATTTTATATTCAGTGAAAAAAACAGTGCTAGTCCTTTTTTTTTTTCTACAGGAATGTTTGAATGTTCAATATTAAAACAATAGCTGTTGAGGCGTTCAAAATAGAATAGTTTTGAGATTTTATGATTTTTCCCATAATTCTTGGAAATAGCAAGAACAGCCACTGTTACTCCTCATGATTCTTTTATCTTCCTTCCCTTGATAAGCTATGCATTTGATAAGTCTTTGAACATTTTATATGGTATATTTATACAGTCCCTTACAAATTTAAGGTTTGAACTGAGTTTTCTTCCTTTCTTTTCTCTGGTAACTATGCAGAGGTTTTCCTCAATGTGAAATTATAAAACTACATTAGGTGAGAGATTAAAATGGTAAATTTAGTTAGCATTGTTATCTGTCCAGCATCTATTGTCCCCCTTTTTTAGTATTACATTTAGATTTTCCTTAAAGAAACTACTTCTCCACTCATCTGAATCAATCTGTTTTGCACGGAGCTTTACTCAACCGTTCCCTGGATCCATAAATGGCTTTGATGTCCAGACAAGTCAATCTGAGTTACTATAACTGGTTCAAGAACAGCCACTTGACATAAATCAGGGCACTGGGAATGACTGGAATAATTATGAAAGAGGCAATCACTTTTCACTGATGTTTGCTCAGTTTACACAATATAATATAATTATAATTATAATTGCTCAGCAATTGTTCTGATTGTCTTTGCCATTACAGTCTAAAAAGAGAGAAACCAATACACAAGAAAACAGACCCCACAGAAAAGAGTGTCACCTTGCTGATGAGAGCATTTCAGCACTTGGATTTAGCTATTCCTAAACCCAAAACTACCTTTGGACTTTCAGTTATATGAACCAGTAAGTCCTCTTGCTTTTTATTTTTCCCCTCTGAAAAAGGAACTTTGATTCACCTTTTGTCCCTTAAAATAAATGGTCATGTGCTCCAAGAAACTGCCCTAGAAACAGATGAAAATATAAGACCCAGAACCCAAGCAAGATTCCAGAGCTATACATTTTAATCTTGAGAATTAGAGATGAAAAATATCAAGATATGAGAAAATAAGGTGGATGTGAGTGAGTACTGGAAGTCTATGCCATACTTGCTCAAGTCTTATGAGGTTGAGAATTACAGAAATCAACTCAAGCTAGCTGAAGAAATACTTTTAATTGGAAATTTACTGGAAGAAGGCTGGAATATTTGGGAGAAATTAGTCACAGCACCACCTGTGGCAAGGAATCAAGGAATCTTTTTCCTACTTTCTCTCTCTGCACCTCTGCACATCTTCCCTTGCTGGGCAGAGACTATCTTTTCATTGCCTCTCCATGCACAAGTAATAAGAATATAACCCTTGAAAATGTCCTCAGGTCACATCTCCTGAGTTCCTGAATAAGTAGATGTTGTCCTTGTCTCTGGATCCCAACTCCTGATTCATGGGAGATAGATTCCTATTGACCCACCTGGGTATGGTTTAGCTGCCAGAATCTCAATCTAGTTAATGAGACAAATGGTGTGGAGAAGAGGGGCAAAGGGAAGTGGCAGTTGACAGAGAAACGGTGTCATTGAAAGTTGGGCACATATCCAAAAAGTGTCCAATATACTTTTTAAAGTCTCAAACTAGCTTCGGTGTTTTTCATTTTCTAAAATTTATGTTGTTTTATTTTACTGTCAATTTTGGCATACCATGCTACATCTAAAGGCTATTGCAACAAAACTCTACATAGAATAATTATCAAGTAGAAATATAAATTTTGATAAATATTGTATATGATTTTATGATTTAATCTCACTTTTTTTTTGAGCCTCAGGTGCTGAAAGTTGAGTTAATAATTTCCTTCATTCCTAAAATACAACTGTCATTTGGTCATGCAAAGTCCTCTCTTATTTACTTATTTATTCCTTTTCCCCTCTCCTCTTTCCCATTCTTCTCCTCCTCCCATTCCCCACAAAGATAACTCTAATGTATTGATCATAAATTCTTTAAATTGTATTATTGTACAGGTATGAAGATGTAAGATATATAGAATTATTTTATATACATGTATTTCAATTTGAATAAATTTTGTTGTATTGTAGACTTTTGTCTATTTCTTTCTCTCTTTTTCCTACTCATTGATTTTATGATTTATGCATTTTTCTTACATAGTATTCCCCCTGAAATGAACAATTCAATTGTATACAATTGCCCACTACCACAAGCAAAGCTGTGATAAAGTCCTCATGTGTCTTCTCATGATATGATCTGAGGAAATCTCTGGGATATTTTCCAAGAAGTGAAATTTTGTAGACATAGGGACTTCATACACTTAATGTGGACTTCATGCACTTAATGTAACAAAGAGCGGCCAGATAGCTCTCCAATGCCTACTTTAGTCTAGAGTCTCATCCACTAGAGTTTCCACATCTCTGATAATACTTGCTTTTACCCATTATTCAATTATTGGCCAATAAGTGGTATTTCTTTGTTGTGTTAATTTAGAATATCTCTAAGTACTTCTTAGTTATTTGGTTTTCCAGTCTATGAATTATCTGTCATATATTAAAGTCATTTTTATGGAGAGTTTCTTGTTTTATTTTATTGATTTGCAGGAGATCATTATATCTGGAAATTTATCTATTGCCTCTTTTGTTAAATAAAAATTACTAATTTTGTTGTAATCAAATCTGCTTATTTTTCTTCTTGTTATTTGTGCTTCTTGCATCTGGTTTAAGCAGATTTTTCCAATTATATAATCATAGAGATACAATCAAAAAAATTTTAATACTTTCCTGATTTAACTTTTTCTTGGCTATTTTATACTTTCTGACATATTTCTAGAAATACTTTTTAGGATTAAACCCAAAGCAAGGCCAAAATTTTAAATGAATATTTAATAAAAGGATAAATTTAAACATTTTTTGAAGTGGGTCTACTAAATAACTTTTTTAGACCTGAAATTCTACTTTTTTTTTGGTAGGAGTAATGAAGTTTAAGGAGGTGTTGAAGCAATTTGTTTCATCTCTACCTGCCTATGAGGCTTGTTTCTGGTAAGTAAGAAGTATGGTTTAATGACTACAGAAAGTAATTCAAGCAAAGGCGAAATTAAGGGACTATGTTACAGATCAAGAGAATGAGTACTCCTGGTCTAAGGTACCCATTTCAAACAATAGTTCCAGTAAGTGATGCTTCCTATAACATCTTCCTATTTTTATGGAACAACATGTCTGTAGTTATCTCTATTTCTGAATAAAATATTCCATATACTCTAAATAAACCTGTAATTTTACTACTTATCTCAGTTTTATTTACTTCCCAGCTATAGCTAATTCACTGATTAATACTTTAAAATTGACCTTAATACAGAAAGTCAAGCCATATATTATCAAAATTAAATGTTATTAACAAAAGTACATTATTCTATGTGAAATCTTACTTTTTATTTTGCTTTACTTAGTAGAAAAAATTTGTTAGGGATTCTGGTGGATTTTACCATTCATAGAGATTTTCTGCCAAACAGATGGTTCCCACTTAACAATTAGATTTGCCTACCGAATACAAATGACTGGCTAAGGGAAGAGGAATTGGAAAGAACTGAGGGAGAAAGGGAGTTTTTTCTGGTAGCTGATCATATTACCATGTGTGTTCACTGTTTATGACTAATCCACTGCTTATCACTCTAACCATTTCCCAGAACACTCATTCCAAGGATGACAATTCATTGGAAAATATTAGCTACAAGGTGGAACACTTTACACACATTATCTTATGGAATTTAATTGTCACAACAACCCTCTGGTTTACATGTCCTCATTTTACAATTGAAGTATTGGGATAGGGAGAGCTTAAGTCCAAGGCCACCAGTTTGTGCTGGCGTAAGGATCCAAGTCCAGATTTTTCTGATTCCAAATCTACTCCCTTAGCTTCAGTACCATCCTCTCCATTTGCTAGACGTTTCTCAGATTTTTACCAAAAAGTGTATGCCTATTCAAGAAACTACTTTTTTTAATTTATACCTTAACTAGCTCCTACGGTACAATGGCAGAGTTCAATGATTCTCTTTGGGCATCTCCCAAATGGCGTGCTTTTAGCTTCCCCATGGTAGTGAATCTGCAACACTGGTGACATGTTTTTGACATGAGTTAAAAATTTGCTTATGTCTCTCAAAATTACTTTTGTATTTTTTTTCATTTATTTGGGTGAGTTTTTTTTATTGTTTCATTTGCAAGTAGGAGTTGTTCTACTGGTTAATTTTCAGGTTAAAGTGGTTTGAAAAGCTCTAACATTGAATGAAGAAATTTACCAATTAAAAAAGAAAGTAAATTTTCTGGGAAACTTTAATCTCTGAGGTAATTATGTTGTAGGACAAAAAGGGCTGTATTCACATTGGCCTAACAGGAATAGGCCACCTTTCTTATCGCGTTCCTAATATCTAACCTATATTTTGCTTTCTTTAGCTTCCAGTCATTGCTCTTTGTCCTCATGTCTTCTGAGACCGTGAATAATTCCCTTCATTCATTATATTGTTACCCAGGAGGTATTATTTATAGATTATGAACATGGCTCACTTCGGTTTTCTCTTTTCGAGACTACACAAGTTTTTTCAGTTGTTTCATATATCTTTTACTCATTTATTTATTTATTTTTTGGGGATCTTTTCTGTTCTCTTTTGAGCTTTCTCAAATTATCCTAAATACTTCCTAAACTTTGCAGAGCAGAAATATACAGAAAATTTAAAAAGCAGTTTGAGACTGATTCAACTGGGCAGACAATTACCTTTCGTTTTCCAGTGTTACATCTTTGGCTGAGCTATGTAGACTGAATTTAAGTCTCTGGCATTAGCCACCACTGGGTAAATGAATTTATTCTGAAAATGCAGTTGGTCACTATAGGACCGTTTCAATTCTTTGAGGTATAAGTTTCTACTAGAATCTGATTCTAACCTTTTACCTTTGTAAGCAGTAAGTACTAAAGCTTTAAGTTTGGTTAGAAATACAATTAATATTTTTGATTACATGAATTATTTTCCAGGCACAGTGCTACTTATTAGGATAAGTAACTCCAGTTTTGGTTTAATTTTTGCTTAGTAAAATTTCCTAATGAAATGTATTTTTCATCGTGTTCAGCTATACCGATTGCTTTTAAATTTTAGAAATATGCTCTTTTACAGAAAGATACAATTTACTTGAGAACACTGAGTAAGATACAACATATTCCAGACTACAGAAATGAAGAAATATACACTAGGATCTGAAATGATGAAATCAGTCTGCAAAACCTATTTGTGTGTAGTTTAGAAAGATTCAGGGGTAGAAAATAGGTTTTTGTGTTGTTTTAGGGGGAAGAAGAACAACTCTCTTTCTGGCAGTACATGGGCATTCTGTAGAAATCAAATGCATTATGAACTAGCAGGTCCCCCAGAAAACCTGGTATTTTGAAAGGATGACATTAGCGCAAGAGAGGAAACTCCGGACAGCAGATGTACAAAGTTCTCAGCTTCTAATCCCATGGAGAAAGTTTGAAAGACTTTCCCCTTACTTTTCCACTAATTTTTAAACTTTATTTACTAAACTGTTCTGCTTCCTAACCCAAATCATTGTCACTGATTCTGTTTTCCTTCAAGAAGACAAGCAATAGGAATAGCATGGCTGACCTAGAACTGTGGGACTGTGTGCTCATTTCCCATTTAGTTAAGGTTTGTTGATAATGATGAATGCTACACCTAAGCAACTGGAACACCAAAATTCTCCATCTGACCTCAACTTATGACTCTTTCCCCTCTTTCAGTCTCTTATTCAAATAAACCTACTGTTTTACCTCGTTGAACCCCATGCTTGGTCACTCCTTTGTTCTCTAACTCCATTAGCCCCTTCTGGCAGCCCTCCCTTCCTCACTCTCCCTGGACCCCACGACCCATCATTTCAAATACATTCTTGGTAGCACCTTCTCATCCGTCACTCCCTTGACCATCTGCCTCACCTGTCTCACCAGTCTCCAAACCTAACATCCATTTTCTTTGCTTTTGCTCCTAGGTTGCCAAATGCTGTTAGGGAAAATCACATAACTGAGCTGATTGTCTCCATTACAAATTTAATTTTCAACCTCAGGTGACCCCTCAAATCTGCTCAGCAATCCTTTTACTTAATCCTAATCAACAACTTTTCTCATTTCCCTTAGTGACTATTCCAAATCTTGTCCATATTTCTAAAGCCCTCTGCCCCCACCCTGCCCACTTATTCTCGGCAGGCTGCCAGCTCCCTACTTTACGAGGAAATTAGGAGCCAACCCATATGAACTCTCCCAGCTTCCACATTTCCACCTCTAGAATTTATCTGTATCTCACTTTCTCATGCTTCTTTCCCTTGTGTGTCAAAGAAAGAAATATCCTGATACATTTGTAAAGCTAACTCTTCTACCTGGCTTTTGTTTCTAGCTGCTTTTGTCTACACCAGTACTTTGGTTTGTTAATTATTTTTTGTTGTTTGCATCTGTAATTCCTTCCTCTAAACTGGCTCCTTTCTTTCATGAATAAATATGCCCAACTTTCAACTCTTCTTAAAATTAAAATAAAACCTGCAACTTACCATCTTCTCTTTTCCAATTTTTAATTAAGCAAAAGTACTCATCATCTCACATGTGTAGGTACTGTTATAACCCCTGAAGATTTGCTGGTAAATAAGACCAGGTTCCAGCCCTCATGCAGCTTATAGGTTCTTCAAGAGGAGTCTCTATTTACTTCCCTTTCACTTCCTAAACACTGTAGTTGGTGACTTACCATAAAATTCTATGGGAGGACACTCTTTTATTTATAGGTCTGAGACAAATGCTTCGCATTTTCATGATTATAGGCTTTGTTGGTTCAGTAGTCTTGGAACCTGAGGGAAGGATGCTGTATTAGTTTCCTAGGACTGCCATAACCAAGTGGCTTAAAACAACAGAAATTTATTGTCTTATAGTTCTGGAGGCTAGAAATCTGAAATCAAGGTGTCAGCAGGACTATGCTCTCTCCAACAGTTTGGGAGACAATCCTCCTTGCCTCATCTAGCTTCCAATGTTTGTTAACAATCTCTGGCATTCTTTGGCTTGTAGAAGCAACCCTATAATTTTATGGCCATCTTCTTTTGTGACTTCACATAATTTTCCATCTATGCATGTCTGTCTTTCTGTCCAAATCTCCCCATTTTATAAGGATACCACTTCGTATTGGTTTAGGGTCCACCCCAATAACCTCATTTCAACTTGATTACCTCTATAAAGGCCTTATTTCCAAATAGGGTCACATTCTGAGGTACTGGAGTTTAGTATTCTAACACATCTATTTTGGGAGTACAATTCAACCTATAACAGATGCTTTACTCAAAAATGAACACTTGCTGTCTCTGGATGAACAGGATTTTCAGATGTTTAGTCTGATGACTGACATGGTTAATACTAGTTATTAAGGCAGAGGGGTTTCTTGTCTGAGGAATGTCTTAAAACTGCCTGGTCTATTAATAAAAGTTAACAGAGGAGTATAGGCAGAACCAGTAGGGGCTCATTTACCTAAGAATTGAAATTTTAGGTCACAAGATAAAGCACAGCCTTAATTTAGGATACTAAAGGAACTTGAGATTTCTTCCTTCTATAATAGAGGGTAAATGGATTAGATTAGAGGTCAATTGGAGTAGTTTCAAATCTAATTTTCAAGATTCCCTTGCAGCTAAAGTTCTCATGTTACCTCTGTTCTGTTGATCAGATGCATCCACAGGAGGCACGGAGAAGGAAGTAAGCCTCTTTAAGTGGTGGTCATCTGGGAGAAATCAGATCTTCTGCCAAACAGTGAACAAAGGCAACTGGTTCTTTGGTGATGTCTGCCTGGAAGTGTCTAGTGTCCGACAAGCTAAACAGCAGTTAGAAATAGCAGTTCTATGTGTTTTGGGTTTTGTTTTTCTGTATGTATCATAACTTACTGCTTTGTTCTTGGCTCTGAGGCAATCAACCCAGGTCGCTGGCTCTCCTGGAGATTCTGCGAGCTTCCTACATTCTGATTAAAATAAAAAAAAAACCAATTCTGTTACTCCCAGCGAATCACTGTGATTGATAGAATGTATTGGGAACTTTTCCATCTTTTTATTCAGTATCATATCTGGATCTAAAAAATTCAGTAAATCAAGCTTTTATTTCCTAGCTGACTGATCGAAATTTTCCTTGAGTAACCCAGGCAGAAAAATTAGTATTTTCTGGTGCAGGCAGTGTTTCTCGATCTTGGCACTATTGACGTTTTAAAACAACTCTTTGTCATGGCTGGCTATCCTGTATATTGTGGGTGCTTTAGAAGCCTACCCTAGCTTCTATCCACTACATGATAGTCGCATCTCCTCGCAGTTGTGACAATCCAAAATGAAGTGTCTCCAGACATTTACAAGTGTCCCCTGGAGGCAAAATCACATCACTCCCCCACCCCTTGTTGAAAACCACTGTGGAATAATTACAGCTAAAGTACTTTACATGTAATAATGCATTTAGTTTTCAAAACAGCTCTATGGAGAAGATATTACTATTTTCTACATTTCATAGATAAGAATCCATGTATAGGGAGTTTACCTCACCTGCACAAGTCACATGAAAAGAAAAGAAGTTGATCTAGGTATATAGCTCATCTAGCGTAAATGGTCCAGTTCACTGCACTCTATCCCCCTTAGCTCAATGATGTTGTATCAGCACTCACCATTCTCATTAAGCCTTAAAGCCCTTGGTGATCTTGAGATGAAGGATCGCTATTTTCATCCTGATTTAAAATTTAAAAAGCATTGAAGATACTGTATCTTCATACCATAGAATTTGACATGCCTAAACAGTAAGATTTTATCTTACTCTGCAGTGCATCCTGAATTTTGCCTCTAGTTGTTTTCCTAAAACATAATTCTTATCTAGCAACTCTCCCGAAATCACCTAATGTTTTCTTTCACCTACAAAGTCTTCCCTCTTTTCCATTACATATATGGATCTTCACAATAACTTATATATCCAGATTCATAGTATACTATTGATGTCTCCAGAGCATAAGTTAAGCACGACTTCCCACTCTTTCCAATAATACCCCAAGCTGTACCCAATATTCAAGTAATTTTTCCTGTCTAGAACAGCCTTTTTTGTCCCTATTCCTGGAGATATATTCATTCTACAGGTTTTACACTAATGCCACCTACTTGCTAAGGTTTGCACATCTCTACTACTTAGCTGCATATTTAATCTCCTGGGTTCCCATGGCATTTTTATAAACCTCTACTAGAGCACTTGTTATATTGAACTGTAAATATTGGACTTTATGTGTTTGTTTCTACCTGGAGATTATGAGCTAATTAAGGGCCACACTGTACCTTATTCTTTACGTCCCCAGCACTGGGCAGAGTGCCTAGCTCATAGTGCTTACTCAGCAAAATTAGGTCAATGAATGAAATCCCCATCAACTCAAGAGAACCATCACAGACCAGTGGAAGTGGCCCTCATGACTCCAGCTACTAAGATGTTTTTAAAGGGTTTCTGGTCCTATCACAATCTGTCCCTTTCCCATACCCACCTGTTGCCTCTGAAAACTATAAAAAGTTCAGGATTTCCATTGATCATTTTCATTTCAAAGTTACTGGCTTTTTTTTGCAGGGGTATTTTGGTGATTACAACGTCTAAAACATAATCCAGTTGTGTTCAAACACTTGTTCTACCTTCCTTTTCCCCTGAGCACGACAAAGAGCTTCACTATGCTTTGTTTTTGTTTGTGGTTGATTATCTAATAAGCCACAAGTGAAAAGAAGTGATTGATATCATCTAAACATCTGTAACCAGGAGAAGCTGCTTTGTAGAAAACTGGACTGTTTCCTGCAAGGATGGTGAACTATTACCCTGGAGCCTTCCCAAGGTCAGAGTTACACTTTGGCAGTCATGCATCATTCATTCATTCACTAATTCAACATAATTATTGTGAAAATAGTCAGTACTATATACTATTAGTCCTTCATATACACCATTAAAAGAATTTATGATCAACATTTTTTATATTACATTTCACAAAGTCAATAGTGTGTTTAATTTTCCAGTTGAGCTTGCATTAGCTCTTTTCCCCAAAAAATCTGGGTTTCTGAAGACAAAAGTTATCTTAAAAATTTAAAAGATTTTCATAAAAATTTCTTATATTTGTCATTTATTAATAAAATTATGTTTGCTTCATGGGAATAACTACTTTGTTCAAATAGTTCATGTGACCTTATTAAAGATACTGAGATTATTCACTGTTTTCTCTATTTTCTTAAAAAAAAAAAAGATCTTACAGATTTGTATGCTCATGATTAGGAACACATTTCTCTTACACATGCCCCATAGACACACAGGGATTTCAAACATGCTCTGAGGAAAAGGGCACTTGCAGCCCAATATAGAAGCAAGTTAGTAGGTGGCCTAAACCTTGTGCCAGTTCCACTCACAAAGCTCTATGCTGCTCTGGGTAAATCCAGTGGCTCCAAAGATTGTAGGTACAGAAAAGCCAGGCATATATCAATTATCATTTCTGAAATATTATCTATGCAATATTCTTATAGGCTTCTGTCTGTCTACTCATTCAAAAAGAAGATATTTGTTCATTTTCTAGGTACTTAACTGACTCTGTATCTTTTTTAAAACTATTTTTATAAATATTCAGAGTGATCAAGTACAACATAGTTTAGAAGTTATTACAAAGGATTCCATCTTACATGATAACATTAGGAAGGCTCAATTTAAATTTTCTTAACAAAAGTAGTGAATAAACCATAAGTGTACAGCTTTATAAATTTTTACAAAGTGAACACAGCAGAGTAACTCTCCCCTGCATGACTTAGCAACCCCCTTAAATAACCTAAGTGCCCCCCATCTATCCCAGACACCACTTCCTCTCTTCTCCCCAAACATAGAGTCTTTCCATCACCATAGATTGGATTTACCTGGACCTGAACCTTTATTAATAGAAATATACAGTGCATATTTTGTCTTATTTGCTTAACATTATGATTGTGAAATTGATCCATGTTATTGAAAGTAGTAGAAGTTCATTCATTTCCATTGCTCTACATAGTATCTATTCAACAATTATTTTCATCCATTTGGATTGTTTTCAGATGGTGACTATGATAAACAATGCTGCTGTAAACATCTTTGTAGTCATGTTTTAGTGCACATATGTCCATAATTTGCACTTCCTGAATGAATGATGAAGCTGAGACTGTTTTTATATTCTTTATATCTTTTGGGATATTTGAAAAATATTTTGAGAAGTTCTCATTCAAATATTTTCCCTGTGTTTTCTGTTAAGTTGTACCTGTCATTTTACATTGATTTGTATGGACTTTATGTATCAGTGGTGATTTTATCCTCCCAGGGACACTTGGCAATGTCTAAAGACATTTTTGTGTGTCACAACCGAAGGGGTGCTAGGATCATCAACTGTGCAGAGGTCTGGGATGTTGCTAAACATCCTACAACAAACAAGATAGCCCACGAACTAAAAGAATATCTGGTCCAAAAGGTCGATAGTAGCAAGGTTAAGGAACTCTGAAATATGTGCTTGTAAAATTAAAATATAATCTATACTATATTATAATTAATAAAATACATACTATCTTCCACTTTGGAGCTTGCTTTTTACTTTTAGTAGTATGTGATGAATGGAAGTTCTTAAATTTTAGGTTTTATTTTTGTTTACAGTTAATACTCTTTATGAGTATGAAAAGATCTTTGCCTACCCAAAGATCATGAAGATATTATTCTTTGTTATCTTCTAGACCTACTCTGTCCAGTACAGTAGCAACTAACCACATGTGGTTATTGAGCACTTGAAATACGCTCAGTCAAAATTGAGGTGTGCTGTAAACATAAAATATACATCATATTTTGAAGAACTTGTTTGAAAACAAGAATGTAACATATCTCATTACTTTTTTTTTAAATTTATTTATTTTTGGCTGTGTTGGGTCTTCGTTTTCTATGCGAGGGCTTCCTCTAGTTGCGGCGAGCGGGGGCCACTCTTCATCGCGGTGCGCGGGCCTCTCACTGTCGTGGCCTCTCTTGGTGCGGAGCACAGGCTCCAGACGCGCAGGCTCAGTAGCTCCGCGACATGTGGGATTCTTCCCAGACTAGGGCTCGAACCCGTGTCCCCTGCATTGGCAGACAGACTCTCAACCACTGCGCCACCAGGGAAGCCCCTCTCATTACTTTTTTAAATTGACTATATATTGAAATGATAATATCATGAATAGATGACATTAAAAATATCTCGTCAAATCAATTACATATGTGGTTCACTTTATATTACTACTAAATAGTGCTTTCTGTATTGTTTTACATTTCACATTTTGATAAACCACTCATAACTAATTTTTGTAGGTGGTGTGAAGCAAGAGTCAAAATACATTTTATACCATACAAATGACCCAGCACCACGTATTAAAAGGAAGAGCCTTTCCTTAGAGCACTTCCATGCTTCCTTTGTCATTATTGAACTTTTTATTTCATTCCAATAACATATTTTAATTCATTTACCAAGAGCACACTGTCTTGATTACTCTTCCTTGATACATGATGGTAAAATTCCCCCAACTCTATTCTTTTGGATGGTTTGCATTTGCAGTAAATTTTAAAATCAGCTTTCCAAATTTCAAAAAAAAAAAAAAAAAAAAAAAAGGCTGCTAAGGTTCTCATTGGGAATAAATTTAAGCTATAAATTACATACTGAGAATAGACATATTAACCATACTGAATCCTCTACAAGAAACATAGATATACCCCTTCCCTTCATTTATTTGGTTTATTAATTTCTCTCATTAATGTGTTCCATGTAAAGGGTTTGAAAATCTATTGTTAAACTTAGTCCTAGGATGTTGATGATTTATGATGCTAATGAAAAATTTTAAATTAATTTTCTAATTGTTACTGATATACAATTAATCATTGTATATTGACCTTTTATCAGATGACCTTGATAAATTAACTTATTAATTCCAAAAGTTTCCACCTGTAGATTCATTCTTTGGGATTTTCCAAATATGTAAACATATTTTCTATGAATAATGGCAACTGTTTCCTTGTTTTCTAAACATATCTTTTATTGCAGTTCATTGTTTCTCCAGTTTTAATTGACGTATATCACTGTATAAGTTTAAGGTATACTGCATGATGGTTTGATTTACATATACTGTGAAATGATTACCACAATAGGTTCAGCTAACATCCATCTTCTCATATAGATACAATTTAAAAAGAAAAAAAAAATTAAAAAGGGAAAAATGTTCTTGTGATGAGAACTCTAGGATTTACTCTCTTAATAACTTTTTTATATATCATAAAACTGTGATACTCATCATGTTGTACATTATATCCCTAGTACATTACTTGTTGATCTTATAACTGGAAGTTTGTACCTTTTGACCGTCTTCCTTCAGTTCCTCCTCCTGCCGCCCTCTACCTTTAGTAACCACAGTCTGATCTCTTTTTGTTTGAGTTTGGGTTTTTTTGTTTGTTTTTTTTTTATAGATTCCACAAATAAGTGCAACCATACAGTATTTCTGTCTGACTTATTTCACTTAGCATAATGCCTGCAAGGTCCAACCATGTTGTTGTGAATGGTAGGATTTCCTCATTTTTATGACTGAATAATATTCCATTATGTATAAATATACCACAACATCTTTATCCATTCATCCATCCATCACCACTTAGGTTGTATCCATGCTTTGACTACTATAAATAATGCTGCTATGAACATGGGAGAGCAGATAGCTTCTCAAGTTAGTGTTTTCATTCCTTTGGATTTATTCCCAGAAGTGGAATTGCTGGATCATATGGTAGCTCTATTTTTAATCTTTTGAGGGTCCTCCACACTGTTCTCCGTAGTGGTTGTGCCAATTTACACTCCTACCAACAATGTGCAAGGGCTCCCTTTCTCCACATGCAAGCCAGCATTTGTTATCTCTTGTCTTTTTGATGCTAGCCATTCTAACACAGGATATCACATAGTGGTTTTAATTTGCATTTCCCCAGTGACTAGTGATGTTGAGCATTTTTTCATGTACCTGTTGGCCTTTTGCATATTTTCTTTGGAGAAATGCCTTCTTGACATATTGCTCACAGTGGGAAACTCAATACAATGTCGAAGAGGAATAAAAGCAGTTATCTTTGCTTCATTTTAACCTCAGTGTACAAGCTTTCAATATTTCATAAGTACCTACAATGTTGTTGCCATTGCTTCTGTTTTTGAGTTTAGATACACTTTACCAAATTAGTTTCCTACTATTCATAGCTTGCTAAGAATTTTTATCAATCAGGAAGTTGAATTGGATCAAAAGCTTTACCTGCATCTGTTGAAATGACATAATATTGTTCTCTTTATTCTGTTAACGTGATGAAATAAATTGGTTTTTGAATGTTTATCTATCCTTGGGTTCCTCATATAAACTGAAATCAATGATGATGTATTCCGCTGGATTAAATTTGTTACATTTTTTTAAGGAATTCTTATATCTAATATTTATAAGGAAGATAACTGACCTGTAGTTTCTCATCTTTCAATATCCTCATTAGGTTTTATTAGCAAAGCTATGTCAGTCTCGTTTTACAATTTGGATCATGGAAGTTTATTCTCTAGACGTTTATTTAAGATTAGGATTATTTCTTCCTTAGAGATAATTTAACAATTCTACACTGAAGTCATTTGACCTAAAGTTTTTGTTGTGGAAAGATTTTAATTCAACACTTGATTTCTTTAATAGATAAGGAGTTGCACAAAATTTCTACTTTTTCTTGTTGTTTTGCTGCATTGTGCTTTTCTCTGAATTTGTTCATTTCACCTAAATTTCAAATGTATTTTCATCAAGTTCTTTAGAGTTTCCTAGAATTACCTTTTTTACTGTATGTAAAACAAGTAGAGATTTCCTCTTTTTCATTCCTGAGACTGGTAATATGTTATTCTCCCTCCACTCCCACACCCACCCTCACACACACACACCCCAGTCTTACTAACAGTGGTTTCTAAATTTAATGAGTCTTCTTAACCAATTTATGGCTTTGCTGATTTTCTCAATTTTAAGTTTGTTTCCTATTGATTTCTCATCTTATCTTTATTCCCTTCCTTCTACTCTCTTTAGATATATACTACTATTATATTTTTACTGGATCATTGATTTTTTTAGCCTTTCTCCTTTTCAAATATAAAACAATATACATATATACACACATACATACCTGGACTTTCCATATTTTTTCCTTCTATTCTGCAGAAATATGTCTATGTATTTTCTACTGATTTGTGACCCAGATCACATATCCTTTCTACAACTCTGTTTTATCTACACTGAAAACCATTTATCACATTATTTTTCAGTTGTAGAGCTAATATTTGCTTATTCTTTTAATAGATTTAAATTCTCTGGTGAAATCTAAATGTTTTCCATTGCTAGTGACTAGACTTCTGTGTTTTTCAGTCTACCTTCAAATAATATTATTCTGCTTCATGTATATTGCAAAGACCTTACAACATTTAATTTGATTTCACTCTCCCGATCTTTATGTTTTGTTGTTATACATTTTACTTATATCAATATTATTTTTGCTCAAACAACAATATTTCAAATATATTATAGAGTAAGATTTAAATGTATTTTATATTTATGTACATATTTACCATTCCAGGTACTTTCATTCCTTGTGTAAATTCAATTTTCCTTCTGGCCTCATTTTTCTTCATCCTAAGGAATTTCTTCTAATATTTCCTGTAGTGCAGGTCTATTGGCAACAAATTCTATCAAATTTTGTTTTTCTGAAAAAAATCTGTATATAGAATTATAGGGGATAGTTTTGTTTTGTTTTGTTTTTTTCCCTCAACCTACTTCAGGTGTATCCTTCCATTGTACCTTTATTCACAGTTTTTCTGACGAGTATCCTGTGATAATTCTTTTTTTTCTTTTCTCTGTTCACCTAAATTTATTTCTCTTCTCTTAGGGATCAAAGTCCTGTGCTGACTTTGCCCAGTATCTAAAGACAGCTCTTCCACATACTTAATCCTGTTTTCTACAGGATTGTTTAACAGTGTGAAGGTAAAGCTGATACCAGTTATATCACCATGGCATAAAATGGAAGGCTTGTCTGTTTGCTTTTAATTGAATTTGCGTATGAAAAGATGTGAAGTCTTTTGATGTGATCTTCCACAGAACAAATTTTTTTGTTTGGTTCTGGTAGGTAGTTGGAATAGGAACATAGAACCTTAATCCAATCAGGAATTGAACTGATTTACAGATGAGTTTTAGTCTTTGTGGGGGCCTCCAGATCTTCGATAACTCCCTGTTTTTAAAATTTGGACTTCATTGTCCTGAATAAATGCATGGGCTGTTTAGTTCAACCACCTACCAGTCTCTAAACACCCATTTTTCTCTCCGGTACCATGAGACCACCAATAACTACTTAGCTATTCAGAATTTTATTAACAGCTTTTGGTTTGCCTTTTCAATCTTCCAGCCAGTTCTGCCTATAAAACGCAAAAGCCTAAAAGGGAAAGTATATATATTCTCTATGCTGGGCGTACTTTGTGCTACTTTTCAGGATATTAGTCCTAAATGCTTGTGTTGGTAGATATGAATGTGCCAATTTCTGTCTTTTCAGTCCAGTTGGGACTACAGAAAAGCACTACAGCTTCTCTGTTTCTTTTTTTTTAATTTGTTTATTTATTTATGGCTTGTGTTGGGTCTTCGTTTCTGTGCGAGGGTTTTCTCTAGTTGCGGCAAGCGGGGGCCACTCTTCATCGCGGTGTGCAGGCCTCTCACTATCGCGGCCTCTCTTGTTGCGGAGCACAGGCTCCAGACGCGCAGGCTCAGTAATTGTGGCTCACGGGCCTAGCTGCTCCGTGGCATGTGGGATCTTCCCAGACCAGGGCTCGAACCCGTGTCCCCTGCATTGGCAGGCAGATTCTCAACCACTGCGCCACCAGGGAAGCCCACTTCTCTGTTTATTAATAGCTACTCTTAGCTTGGCTTCTTTCCTCTGTCCACATGTCACTTATGAATTGAAATTTGTCCTTGGATATTAACCCCCTATCAGATATATGTTTGCAAATATTTTCTCCAATTCTGTGAGTTGCCTTTTCAATTTATTGTTTTTTTTCTTTGCTGTGCAAAAGCTCTTTCATTTGATGTAGCCCCACTTGTTTATTTTAGCTTTTGTTGCCTGTGTTTTTGATATCTTATCCAAGAAATTGTTGCCAAGACGAATGTCAAGTATCTTTTTTGCTATGTTTTCTCCTAGGAGTTTTATAGTTTCAGGTCTTATATTTAACTCTTTGATCCATTTTGAGTTAATTTTTGTGAGATGTGTAAGATAGGTTCAGTTTCAATCTTTTGCTTGTGGATATCCAGTTTTCCCAACACCACTTATTGAAGAGACCAGACTTTCTCCATTGTGTGTTTTGGCACCCTTGTCAAAAATTAATTGACTGTAACTCAATGAAAAAGTTGACCATATATGCACAGGTTTATGTCTGGACTCTCTTTTCTGATCCACTTGTCTATGTGCCTGTTTTTATGCCAGTACCATACTGTTTTGATTACTATAGCTTTGTAAGATAGCTTGAAATTATAATATATAAAAACTCATATGACTCAATAGCAAAAAAGCAAATAATGCAATTTAAAATGCACAAAGTACCTGGATTGACATTTTTTCAAAGGTATATGAAAAGGTGCTCAACGTCACTAATAATCAGGGAAATACAGATCAAAACCACAGTGAGATATTACTTCATACCTGTTACAATGGCCATTATCAAAAAGAGAAGAAATAACAAATATTGGTTTGGAGAAAAGGGAACCCTTAAACATTTTTGGGAATGTAAATTGGTACAATCATTATGGAAAACAGTATGGCAAGTCCTCAAAAAATTAAAAATAGAACTACCATATGATCTAGCAATCCTAATACTATGTATATATCCAAAGAAATGAAATCAGTGTCTTGAAGATATATCTTCACATCCATTTTCATTGCACCATTATTCAAAATAGCCAAGATATGAAAACACCCTAAAAGTTATTTGATGGATGAACTGAGAAAGGAAATGTAATATATAGACATACATACAATGGAATATTATTCAGTCACACAAAATAAGGAAATCCTTCAATTTCCAACAATATCTATGAAACTGCAGGACATTATGCTAAGTGAAATAAGCCAGACAGAGAAATGCAGATACTGTATGGTAGCATTTATATGTGGAATCTAAAAAAAAAGTTAATTTAATAGAAGCAGAATAGAATGGTGGTTGACAGGCGCTGGGGGAGGGAGAAATGGGCAGATGCAGGTCAAAGGTTACAAACTTTCAATTATAACAAGAATAAGTTCTGAGGATATAATGCACAGCATGAGTATAGTTAATAATATAGCATTGTATACTTGAAAGTTGCTAAGCATAGATCTTAAGCATGCTTATTACACATGCCAAAAAAGAGTTAACTATATGAGGTGATGAATGTGTTAATTATCTTGATCTTGGTAATCATTCCACAATGTATGTATACCAAATAATCACATTGTATACTTTAAATATATACAATTATATTTGTTGATTGTTCCTCAGTAAAGTTGTGGGGGAGAAAGGAAAGAAAATTGTCCTTGGAAGAAAAGCAGTGAAAAATGAAAAAATCACCTCAGCTGTTCAAGGTCTTCAAATATTTTTTAAAATATTTTTACCCCTCTTTTATCCTCATTCTTAGCAGAGGGCTGATAATTTCATTCATTTATTCCAAATACATGATTCCATTCACTCATAATTCCACATTTAAAGGAAGGTAGGGGCTAAGAGGAAGATTTTTGGCAAATTGTCATTGGTCTAAATTGACAAATGATACAAGATTCAGCCATATGAAATATGACACTATATTTGTAATAGGGATCCTGTAAGGATCCGAGACTAATTAACTAATAACAAGTATTTGCTTCTCACTAGAAAATAGGATTGTGCAAGTTTACACAGTTGAATTTAAGAATGACCATCCAATATATTAATAATTAAAATACGGTGAGAATTAAAATAGCTTCATTTATTTAATTTAACTTTATAGAAACCTACAGGTTTGTGGAATCTTCTCAAACACTTTTTGAAATGAAGTAAGCAGTTAGAAATAAAGGAGGAAGGAAAGAAGGGCAGGGTAGTAAAAGTGAAAAGAAAGGTGGGACATTAGGAATAAATGGCAAGGAAAGAGAGGAGGAAACAGTTTTTATGTGTGCATTTTTTTCTGTTTACACTTTCTAAATTACATTATTTTATCCTATTTTCCTGGTTTTTTTAAGTTAATTAATTAATTTATTTTTGGCTGCGTTGGGTCTTCATTGCTGCATGTGGGCTTTCTCTAGTTGCAGCGAGTGGGGGCTACTCCTTGTTGCGGTGCACGGGTTTCTCATTGCGGTGGCTTCTCTTGTTGCGGAGCATGGGCTCTAGGTGCGCAGGCTTCAGTAGTTGTGGCTCGCAGGCTCTAGAGCGTGGGCTCAGTAGTTGTGGCGCATGGGCTTAGTTGCTCCACAGGATGTGGGATCTTCCCAGACCAGGAGTCGAACCTGTGTCCCTGGCATTGGCAGGCACATTCTTAACCACTGCACCACCAGGGAAGTCTCAATTTTCCTGTTTTTATTTTATACATATATACACATTTCTTTGGGCAGATATTTAGCAGTTAAACACTTTGTTTCTGTCATTAACCAGAGACTCTTTGGTCCAAAGCACTTTTTCTTTTTTGCTTTAACTTATTTTTAAAATAATAACACCTTACCAGCTAATTTGGTTCTATTTAACATCTGATTTTGTACTTTTATCAAAAAAAATTCCTCCTTGTATTCAATATCACCCTTTAGAATGAATGTTTGACCTGCTGAGAGCAGAGACCCTTCTTTCTTTTCCCTCTGTATTTCTAACATCTAGACAGTGGTTGGTACATAGCAGAAACTCACTAAATATCTACTGATGCAAAAAAAAAAAAAAATGGAATGACAATGAATTCCACAATTTTAGAAAACACCCTAATTGTAAGATAGAAAGACATATGTAAGGTCGATAGAACCAATAAAGGATGGAGAGAGGAGAAAAAAAAAAAAAAGATAATAAAGACAAACAACACATTCTCAAAATTAGACAAAAAGTCAGAGATATAGAGCTGTGCACCAGAGTAGAGCTTTAATCATCCATAATCATCTTTTAAGGTGTGGCCTGTTTTATAGAAGTGGAGAGATGGGCAAACACTGCATATTAAGAAACTATTTTTTTCTAAGGATAGAGTCTTAAAAGAGCAATTCCATATACCATGCTTGTCCTCACAAGTGCTGCGAATGGCAAGAGAAGTTCTCATTCTTCCACTCAGGCACCTCCCTTTACATTTTCCTCTCTGAACATAGGTAGAAGATATAACTGTTCTACATTTTTGTAAATTGATTTTCATCCTTTATTCACTTATGCATTCCACACTTCCTTCATTCAGTCTCTGTATTTTTTATTCCAGAAAAGAAAATTCCGTCTACTTATGATATGATATTCCTTCACAGGAAATATTCTAGCTGTAAGAAATGCTACACTTACAAGGGAACTTGCACAAGCCACTTACATAGCCTCATCCACCAGAGGGCAGACAGCAGAAGCAAGAAGAACTACAATCCTGCAGCCTGTGGAACAAAAACCACATTCACAGAAAGATAGACAAGATGAAAAGGCAGAGGGCTATGTACCACATGAAGGAACAGGATAAAACCCAAAAAAAAACAACTAAATGAAGTGGAGATAGGCAACTTTCCAGAAAAAGAATGCAGAATAATGATAGTGAACATGATCCAGGACCTCGGAAAAAGAATGGAGGCAAAGATCGAGAAGATGCAAGAAATGTTTAACAAAGACCTAGAAGAATTAAAGGACAAACAAACAGAGATGAACAATACAATAACAAATGAAAAATACACAAGAAGGAATTAATAGAGGAATAACTTAGGTAGAAGAACGGATAAGTGACCAGGAAGACAGAATGGTGGAATTAACTGCTGTGGGACAGAATAAAGAAAAAAGAATGAAAACAGCCTAAGAGACCTCTGGGACAACATTAAACGCAACAACATTCACATTATAAGGGTCCCAGAAGGAGAAGAGAGACAGAAAGGACCCGAGAAAATATTTGAAGAGATTATAGTTGAAAGCTTCCCTAACATGGGAAAAGAAATAGCCACCCAAGTCCAGGAAGCACAGAGAGTCCCATACAGGATAAACCCAAGGAGAAACACAGTGAGACACATAGTAATCAAATTGGCAAAAATTAAAGACAAAAAACAATTACTGAAAGCAGCAAGGGAAAAGCGACAAATAACATACAAGGGAACTCCCATAAGGTTAACAGCTGATTTCTCAGCAGAAACTCTACAAGCCAGAAGGGAGTGGCATGATATACTTAAAGTGATGAAAGGGAAGAACCTACAACCAAGATTACTCTACCTGGAAAGGATCTCATTCAGATTCGATGGAGAAATCAAAAGCTTTACAGAAAAGCAAAAGCTAAGAGAATTCAGCACCACCAAACCAGCTCTACAACAAATGCTAAAGGAATTTCTCTAAACGGGAAACACAAGAGGAGAAAAGGACTTACAAAAACAAACCCAAAACAATTAAGGAAATGGTCATAGGAACATACATATCAATAATTACCTTAAACATGAATGGATTAAATGCTCCCACCAAAAGACACAGACTGGCTGAATGGATACAAAAACAAGACCCATCTATATGCTGTCTACAAGAGACCCACTTCAGACCTAGGAACACATACAGACTGAAAGTGAGGGGATGAAAAAAGATATTCCATGCAAATGGAAATCAAAAGAAAGCTGGAGTAGCAATACTCATATCAGATAAAATAGACTTTAAAATAAAGAATGTTACAAGAGACAAGGAAGGACACTACATAATGATCAAGGGATCAATCCAAGAAGAAGATATAACAATTATAAATATATATGCACCCAATATAGGAGCACCTCAATACATAAGGCAACTGCTAGCAGCTATAAAAGAGGAAATCGACAGTAACACAATAATAGTGGGGGATTTTAACACCTCACTACACCAATGGACAGATCATCCAAAATGAATATAAATAAGGAAACAGAAGCTTTAAATGACACAATAGACCAGATAGATTTAATTGATATTTACAGGACACTCCATCCAAAAAAAGCAGATTACACTTTCTTCTCAAGTGCACATGGAATATCCTCCAGGATAGATCACATCTTGGGTCACAAATCAAGCCACAGTAAATTTAAGAAAATTGAAATCATATCAAGCATCTTTTCTGACCACAAGGCTATGAGATTAGAAATGAATTACAGGGAAAAAAAGGTAAAAAACACAAATACATGGAGGCTAAACAATATGTTACTAAATAACCAAGAGATCACTGAAGAAATCAAAGAGGAAATCAAAAAATACCTGGAGAAAAATGACAATGAAAACACAACGATCCAAAACCTATGGGATGCAGCAAAAGCAGTTCTAAAAGGGAAGTTTATAGCTATAAAAGCCTAACTCAAGAAACAAGAAAAATCTCAAATAAACAATCTAACCGTACACCCAAAGGAACTAGAGGAAGAAGAACAAAGAAAACCCAAAGTTAGCAGAAGGAAAGAAGTCATAAAGATCAGAACAGAAATAAATGAAATAGAAACAAAGAAAACAATAGCAAAGATCAATAAAACTAAAAGCTGGTTCTTTGAGAAGGTAAACAAAATTGATAAACCTTTAGCCAGACTCATCAAGAAAAAGGACAGGACTCAAATGAATAAAATTAGAAATGAAAAAGGAGAAGTTACAACAGACACCACAGAAATACACAGCATCATAAGAGACTACTACAAGCAACTCTATGCCAATAAAATGGACAAACTGGAAGAAATGAACAAATTCTTAGAATTGTATAACTTTCCAAGACTGAACCAGGAAGAAATAGAAAATATGAACAGACCAATCACAAGTAATGAAACTGAAACTGTGATTAAAAATCTTCCAACAAAAAAGTCCAGGAACATATGGCTTCACAGGTGTACTTTATCAAACATTTAGAGAAGAACTAACACCCATCCTTCTCAAACTCTTCCAAAAAATTGTGGAGGAAGGAACAATCCCAATCTCATTCTATGAGGCCACCATCATGCTGATACCAAAACCAGACAAAGATACTACAAAAAAAGAAAATTACAGACCAATATCACTGATGAATATAGATGCAAAAATACTCAACAAAATACTAGCAAACAGAATCCAACAACACATTAAAAGGATCATACACCATGATCAAGTGGGATTTATCCCAGGGATGCAAGGATTCTTCAATATACGTAAACCAATCAATGTGATAAACCATATAAACAAATTGAAGAATAAAAACCATATGATCATCTCAGTAGATGCAGAAAAAGCTTTTGACAAAATTTAACACCGATTTATGATAAAAACTCTCCAGAAAGTGAGCATAGAGGGAACTTACCTCAGCATAATAAAGGCCATATACGACAAACTCACAGCAAACATCATTCTCAATGGTGAAAAACTGAAACCATTTCCTCTAAGATCAGGAACAAGACAAAGATGTCCACTCTCACCACTATTATTCAACATAGTTTTGGAACTCCTAGCCATGGTAATCAGAGAAGGAAAAGAAATAAAAGGAATACAAATTGGAAAAGAAGAAGTAAAACTGTCACTGTTTGCAGATGACATGATACTATACATAGAGAATCCTAAAGATGCCACCCGAAAACTACTAGAGCTAATCAATGAATTTGGTAAAGTTGCAGGATACAAGATTAATGCACAGGGCTTCCCTGGTGGCGCAGTGGTTGAGAGTCTGCCTGCCAATGCAGGGAACTCGGGTTCAAGCCCTGGTCTGGGAAGATCCCACATGTCGCAGAGCAACTGGGCCCGTGAGCCACAACTACTGAGCCTGCGTGTCTGGAGCCTGTGCTCCGCAACAAGAGAGGCCGCGATAGTGAGAGGCCCATGCACCGCAATGAAGAGTGGCCCCCGCTTGCCGCAAGAGAGAGAAAGCCCTCGCACAGAAACGAAGACCCAACACAGCCAAAAATAAAATTAAAAAAAAAAGATTAATGCACAGAAAACTCTTGCATTCCTATACACTAATGATGAAAAGTCTGAAAGAGAAATTAAGGAAACACTCCCATTTACCATTGCAACAAAAAGAATAAAATACCTAGGAATAAACCTACCTAGGGAGACAAAAGAACTGTACGCAGAAAACTACAAGACACTGATGAAAGAAATTAAAGATGATACCAACAGATAGAGAGATATACCATGTTCTTGTATTGGAAGAATCAATATTGTGAAAATGACTATACTACCCAAAGCAATCTACAGATTCAACGCAATCCCTATCAAATTACCAATGGCATTTTTTATGGAACTAGAACAAAAAATCTTAAAATTTGTATGGAGACACAAAAGACCCCGAATAGACAAAGCAGTCTTGAGGGAAAAAAAGGGAGCTGGAGGAATCAGACTCCATGACTTCAGACTATACTACAAAGCTATAGTAATCAAGACAATATGGTACTGGCACAAAAACAGAAACATAGATCAATGGAACAAGATAGAAAGCCCAGAGATAAACCCATGCACCTATGGTCAACTAATCTATGACAAAGGAGGCAAGGATATACAATGGAGAAAAGACAGTCTCTTCAATAAGTGGTGCTGGGAAACCTGGACAGCTACATGTAAAAGAATGAAATTAGAACATTCCCTAACACCATACACAAAAATAAACTCAAAATGGATTAGAGACATAAATGTAAGACCAGACACTATAAAACTTTTAGAGGAAAACATAGGAAGGACGCTCTTTGACATAAATCACAGCAAGATCTTTTTTGATCCACCCCCTAGAGTAATGGAAATAAAAACAAAAATAAACAAATGGGACCTAATGAAACTTAAAAGCTTTTGCACAGCAAAGGAAACCATAAACAAGATGAAAAGACAACCTTCAGAATGGGAGAAAATATTTGCAAACAAATGAATGGACAAAGGATTAATCTCCAAAATATATAAACAGCTCATTCAGCTCAATATTAAAAAAACAAACAACCCAATCCAAAAATGGGCAGAAGATCTAAATAGACATTTCTCCAAAGAAGACATACAGATGGCCACGAAGCACATGAAAAGCTGCTCAACATCACTAATTATTAGAGAAATGCAAATCAAAACTACAATGAGGTATCACCTCACACCAGTTAGAATGGGCATCATCAGAAAATCTACAAACAACAAATGCTGTAGACGGTGTGGAGAAAAGGGAACCCTCTTGCACTGTTGGTGGGAATGTAAATTGATACAGCCACTATGGAGAACAGTATGGAGGTTCCTTAAAAAACTAAAAATAGAATTACCATATGACCCAGCAATCCCACTACTGGGCATATACCCAGAGAAAACCATAATTCAAAAAGACACATGCACCCCAATGTTCATGGCAGCACTATTTACAATAGCCAGGTCATGGAAGCAACCTAAATGTCCATCGACAGACGAATGGATAAAGAAGATGTTGTACATATATAAACTGGAATATTACTCAGCCATAAAAAGGGACGAAATTGGGTCATTTGTTGAGACGTGGATGGATCTTGAGACTGTCATACAGAGTGAAGCATTTCAGAAAGAGAAAAACAAATACCATAAATTAACGCAAATATGTGGAACCTAGAAAAATGGTACAGATGAACCAGTTTGGAGGGCAGAAATTGAGACACACATGGAGAGAACAAACGTATGGACACCAGCGGGGGAAAGTGGCGGGGGGGTGGTGGTGGTGGTGTGATGAATTGGGTGATTGGTATTGACATGTATACACTGATGTGTATAAAACTGATGACTAATAAGGACCTGCTGTCTAAAAAAATAAAATTCAACAATTAAAAAAAAGAAAAAGAAAAAGAAATGCTACACTTACGTATAAAGGGTGTGTGTTTTCCTTGGCTGAATTTATATTTAAGCTATTATACAGAAGTACACAATCATCTTTACATTATGCAAATTTGGAATAAGACATAATTCATTTGAAAAAAGAAACTGTAGTGAGATTATGAATCATCCTTCCTCAAAGATGATATTCTATAACTTTTATAAATACTTCTTGTGTTTTTCCTTTATTGCATTATTTTATATTGTTTGAAATCTCCAGGAATACGAGGTAAAGATGTAAGATGTTTTTTCCTTTTTGCCCTCTTTTACTCTCTCCACAAACTTCTGAAAAATTCTCCTGTATTACTAGTCACGGTCCAAAGGCGAACTTTTAGATTTTTCCAAAATTGGTTGGTTTTTAGTTTAGAACAAATGTTAGAGAAGAAAAGTAATATTTAAAAAAAGAAAAGAGAAGAAAAGAACAGGTGGACATATCAGAAATATACTTAGTGATTAAATAATTTAATAGCTATTTCCTTTTTGTGATATAACTTGTGAAATGATGAAAACATATACTAAGTAAGTATTCAAGCTCATCTTTTGTTGCAGTATGGGGTGGGTGTTAGTGTTGTTTTTTATTGACTTGCTTGCTTTTGTTTTTTTTGTTTTGCATTCTTATCTTGCACTGTCTTTGATTAGCCACTACTCAAATTTAAATCCACACACTGTAGAAGTCATAGTCTCAGTATTTTAGAAATCATAAGGAAATATGATTCATCTACTCTAAATGCTCTGTTTTATAGATGAATAAACTGAGGTCTTGAGAGGCTAAACCCTGTCCAAAAGACACTAGGAGCAAAAACTTACGGTTCAGTACTTTATGCACCACTGCAGCAGCCTCGTATTTGGACCACCTCCTTTAGAATTTTCTCCTCCTTTCTACCAGCCATATTGCTTCCAGTTAAATCAGTCACTCCATGTCTCAACAAGTCTAGCAACCAGTTAGACACCCATAGAGAACCTAATCTTTATGAAGCACTCCACAATCTGCCCCAAAGCTCATTTTTATACTATGTTCCCTTTATAAGCTCTATACTTCAATCAAACTTGTATTTTCTTTCTCTGTGCCTTTGTATTAATCATTTTTCCATCTCAAATATCAATTTTCCATCTCTGTCAAAGTCTACATATTGATCCAAATGCAGAACAAGTCCTAACACTACAAAGAATTACTTATGTATAAAAACTATCAAAAGCACTGTATGAAAGGTAGTTTTATTCCCATATTAATTACTTATAAATGAATTATAAAGAGGTTAAGTCAACTGTCCACAGAGCTAGTAAGAAAAAAAGAAAGTTGAAAATTAATTAAATTTGTTCTGACTGCCCCAGTATCATTGCTGAAGTTACTTAAGCTACCGTTAAATACTGCTAAAGTTCACTTTAATCACCTCTATGTGTCTACCGTCACCTGTGTCCAAAGTATGATTCTCCTAATTCCACTATTGTTGTAAAGAACCATATACACTTGCATACATGCAGGCCTATGCACACATGTACACACAGCATGAGACGTCTGCAGACAAAATAACAGAGCAAAGTTTCCTAACTTCCAATCAGTGATTGGGCATGTCTCTTCATTTCACCACTCCTCTCCAAGGGTGTCTCTGTTACAGTGAGCAGATTCCCATGAATTGTTCTGTGGCTGTTCTTCTGGATATTGACCAGAGCAAAAGCAATAAATCCCACTCTGGAGAAAGGAATAAAATAGGAATTTCATATTGAAAAATAATATACACAAGGGTTAAAGAAAAATAATATATGAAGATTAAAGGAAAACATATTGTGGTACCACAAGAATGCAAGGCCTTGATCCCATGGTCCCCTTTTTACTTGTGTTTTTTATTTGGTGATGATGGTTTACAGATGTTTCTTGAACCCATCAAATTGAACAACAGCATAGATACTATCATATATATATATATATATACACATATATATATATATATACATATATACACACATATATATATATATATACATATATAGTAATCTTTTGTGGTATAAGTATCTTATACTATGTAATCTTTTGCATAAAGTATCTTATATGATGATTCAAGTTATTGATTTTTCCAAATGTAAATCACACTTAACAAGGAAATTTTGTATGGACTAGAATTTCAACAACAGTAGTACAAGAGCAATGGAAAACTCATTCATGTTTAAGGAGGAAGTCTTCTTTATATGACCTGACACTTCCCTGCAGAACTATGTTGTAAATCATCTTGTAGAATAGAAAGTTTCAGAGTTGATGGTCCAACCCCACTGTATGACCTAGGACAGATAATTAATTATTCCATGCCTCTGACCTCTTACATTAAAAATAACTTTTTACTTCATAGGTATAAATATTAGTGCTTATCTCTGTTTAGAAACTTTGCCTCTACTTAATCACTGAATTTTCTGTCTTCCTTTTGAACATTTTTATTAACTTTTCCACCACAATATCAAAATAAATACAGCTCAACACTATAATTTTTGCACCCATGAGCATTTCTGGTTAGAGATTTACTGAACAAGTGTTACATATTATTTATTAACTAAAATGTGATTTTTCTTGAAGTTAGGTATTCATGCAAATTTTGTATCTTATTAACACAATTAACATTGTTAATTAAAAATCACTGTATGAGAGACTTTTTTTGAGAAATCAGAAAGAGAATAAAATGATTTAATTATTAAATGTCAAATTAGCAAAAGAAATCTGGAGTCATGAAATATGTTTAAATTGGCCTCATGAAATTCTCATAGTAGAGCTGTATGTCTGCAGGTCTCCTCCTGAGAGAATATTGGCTCCCTCCATAACTAAACAGGTGACCCTACTGTTCCCTGGACTAGCTTCCATTTACCTTCTTGTTAAAATGAATCACTCTCAAATAAGAATAATTCCTCACTTGTTGCTTAGCCTGCTGGATGCTGTTATGTTCTGAATGATTTATGATCATACATTTAAATAACTGCATTGGTCCTGTTGTTCTAATATTTCACCACAGCTAACAAGAAGATACATGCAGATAAATGTACTACAACATCACCTCTCTTCAAGTCTTTCCTCTACTAGAAATTAACCATCTCTAAATAACAAACCACCAGTCTTTCCCCATTGGAACTTAAATAGTAAGTCTACATTAATATAATATTACTTTATAATATACAACAATCAAAATAGCATTGCTGCAGCTACCTTCTACTAAATATAAATTAGAATATACTTTATATAATGGAAAAAACTAAACTTAGCCTGTTTAAGAGAAAAATGTAACTAAAAGGAATAAATTGCTTTGGTAATCAAAATAATAAAATGGATACTTAAGATCGTATATTAATCACTTGGTACAAATTTCACTGAAGTTGGTGATATGTTGAATTGTTTATTTGGGGAGGAGGAGGAGGATGATGATAATAACCTACTCTATATAGAGAGGAGAAAGATTTCTCTTGTTCTAAAACAAAATGCTGCAACCCTATCACATTTTAGAAACTAAGCATGAGTGAATTCTTATTTTGACAAGAGAATTCTTAATAAGCATTCAGAAACCACAGCAACCATACTTAGTACAAGCCAGCCCTAGTACATAGATTCTTTCCTCTAGAGCTTGCTCAGTCTCATTTTTGTCCCTCATTTTTCTCCTAGGTTGTTTTTACTGCCAGTAAGATCATGGTCAGTAGCCATGGAAAGAAAAAAACAATGCTGTATTTAGAAACAGAGGTTAAGGTCAAGTCTCCACTTAACAAAGAGAAATAAAGGACTAAAACACAGGCCAAGGTCTGAAGTCTCCCAACTGCTTAGTGGGAAACTAACTAACTGATTCTTTATCCCATAACTACCCCAGCCCCTTGTCTTCTGGGAGTCAGATCTGAGATTTATTCTCCTGTCTTCTCCTTGGCAGCCTTGTGAATAAGCTCTGTCTTCACTGCAAACCTCGGATGTCTCAGTGTTTTGGCTTGCTGTGTTTCTGACACAGGGAACCTGGCTCAGATAAATCGCCCAGCAAAGAGAAATCCAAGACACCAGTCAGATTTTTACCACAATTGTCTACGCCGTGTGGCTGACAGGGTCTTGGTGCTCTGGCCGGGTGTCAGGCCTAAGCCTCTGAGGGGGGAGAGCCAAGTTCAGGACACTGGACCACCGGAGACTTCTAGGCCCCACATACTATCAATCAGCGAGACCTCTCCCAGAGATCTCTGCCTCAACGCTAAGACCCAGCTCCACTCAATGACCAGGAAGCTCCAGTGCTGGACACCCTATGCCAAACAACTAGCAAGACAGGAACACAACCCCACCCATTAGTAGAGAGGCTGCCTAAAATCATAATAAGGTCACAGACACCCCAAAACACACCACTGGACGTGGTCCTGCCCACCAGAAAGACAAGATCCAGTCCCCTCCACCAGTAACCCTACACAACCCACTGAACCAACCTTAGCCACTGGGGGCAGACACCAAAAACAACAGGAACTATGAATCTGCAGGCTGTGAAAAGGAGACCCCAAACACAGTAAGTTAATCAAACTGGGAAGACAGAGAAATATGCAGCAGATGAAGGAGCAAGGTAAAAACCCACCAGACCAAACAAATGAAGATGAAATAGGCAGTCTACCTGAAAAAGAATTCAGAGTAATGATAGTAAAGATGATCCAAAATCTTGGAAATAGAATGGAGAAAATACAAGAAACATTTAACAACAAGCTAGTAGAACTAAAGAGCAAACAAACAATGATGAACAACACAGTAAATGAAATTAAAAATTCTCTAGAAGGATTCAGTAGCAGAATAACTGAGGCAGAAGACCGGATAAGTGACCTGGAAGACAAAATAGTGGGAATAACTGCCACAGAGCAGAACAAAGAAAAAAGAATGAAAAGAATTGAGGACAGTCTCAGAGACTTCTGGGACAATATTAAATGCACCAACATTCAAATTATAGGGGTCCCAGAAAAAGAAGAGAAAAAGAAAGGGACTCAGAAAATATGTGTAGAGATTATAGTTGAAAACTCCCCTAATATGGGAAAGGAAATAGTAAATCAAGTCCAGGAAGTGTAGAGAGTCCCATACAGGATAAATCCAAGGAGAAACACACCAAGAAACATATTAATCAAACTATCAAAAATTAAATACAAAGAAAAAATATTAAAAGCAGCAAGGGAAAAGCAACAAATAACAAACAAGGGAATCCCCAAAAGGTTAACAGCTGATCTTTCAGCAGAAACTCCCCAAGCCAGAAGGGAGTGGCAGGATGTATTTAAAGTGATGAAGGGGAAAAACCTACAAGCAAGGTTACTCTACCCAGCAAGGATCTCATTCAGATTCGATGGAGAAATTAAAATCTTTACAGACAAGCAAAAGTTAAGAGAATTCAGCACCACCAAACCAGCTTTACAACAAATGCTAAAGGAACTTCTCTAAGCAGGAAAAACAAAAGAAGAAAAAGACCTACAAAAACAAACCCAAAACAATTAAGAAAATGGTAATAGGAACACACATATCAATAATTACCTTAAATGTAAATGCTCAAACCAAAAGACATAGACTGGCTGAATGGATACAAAAACAAGACCCATATATATGCTGTTCTCAAGAGACCCACTTCAGACCTAGGGACACATACAGATTGAAAGTGAGGGGATGGAAAAAGATATTCCATGCAAATGGAAATCAAAAGAAAGCTGGAGTAGCAATTCTCATATCAGAAAAAATAGACTTTAAAATAAAGACTATTACAAGAGAAGGAAGGACACTACATAATGATCAAAGGATCAAACCAGGAAGAAGATATTACAATTGTATATATTTATGCACCCAATATAGGATCACCTCAATACATAAGGCAAATGCTAAAAGCCATAAAAGAGGAAATGAAGAGTAACACAATAATAGTGGGGGACTTTAACACCCCACTTGCACCAATGGACAGACCAATCAAAATGAAAATAAATAAGGAAACACAAGCTTTAAATGACACATTAAACAAGATAGACTTAATTGATATTTATAGGACATTCCATCTAAAAACAACAGAATACGCTTTCTTCTCAAATGCTCATGGAACATTCTCCAGGATAGCTCATATCTTGGGTCACAAATCAAGCCTTGGTAAATTTAAGAAAATTGAAAATATATCAAGTATCTTTTCCGACCACAACTCTATGAGACTAGATATCAATTACAGGAAAAAAACTGTAAAAAATACGAAAATATGGAGGCTAAACAATATGCTACTAAATAACCAAGCGATCACTGAAGAAATCAAAGAGGAAATCAAAACATACCTAGAAACAAATGACAATGAAAACACGATGACCCAAAACCTATGAGACGCAGCAAAAGCAATTCTAAGAGGGAAGTTTATAACAATACAATCCTACCTCAAGAAACAAGAAACATCGCAAATAAACAACTTAACCTTACACCAAAAGCAATTAAAGAAAGAAAAACAAAAAAATCCCAAAGTTAGCAGAAGGAAAGAAATCATAAAGATCAGATCAGAAATAAATGAAAAAGAAATGAAGGAAATGATAGCAAAGATCAATAAAACTAAAAGCTGGTTCTTTGAGAAGATAAACAAAATTGATAAACCATTAGCCAGACTCATCAAGAAAAAAGGGAGAAGACTCAAATCAATAGAAATAGAAATGAAAAAGGAAAAGTAACAACTGACACTGCAGAAATACAAAGGATCATGAGAGACTACTATAAGCAACGATATGCCAATAAAATGGACAACCTGGAAGAAATGGCAAATTCTTAGAGAAGCACAACCTTCTGAGACTGAACCAGGAAGAAATAGAAAATATGAACAGACCAATCACGAGCACTGAAATTGAAACTGTGGTTAAAAATTTTCCAACAAACAAAAGCCTAGGACGAGATGGCTTCACAGGCGAATTCTAACAAACATTTAGAGAAGAGCTAACATCTTTCGGTCTCAAACTCTTCCAAAATATAGCAGAGGGAGGAACACTCCCAAACTCATTCTATGGGGCCACCATCACCCTGATACCAAAACCAGACAGAGATGTTACAAAAAAAGAAAACTACAGGCCAATATCACTGATGAACATAGATGCAAAAATCCTCAACAAAATACTAGCAAACAGAGTCCAGCAGCACATTAAAAGGATCATACACCATGATCAAGTGGGGTTTATCCCAGGAATGCAAGGATTCTTTAAAATATGCAAATCAATCAATGTGATGCACCATATTAAGAAGCTGAAGGATAAAAACCATATGATCATCTCAATAGATGCAGGAAAAGATTTGACAAAATTCAACACCCATTTATGATTAAAAACTCTGCAGAAAGTAGACATAGAGGGAAATTACCTCAGCATAATAAAGGCCATATACGACAAACCCACAGCCAACATTGTTCTCAATGGTGAAAAACTGAATCTATTTCCACTAAGATCTGGAAGAAGACAAGGTTGCCCACTCTCACCACTATTATTCAACATAATTTTGGAAGTTTTAGCCACAGCAATCAGAGATGAAAAGATATAAAAGGAATCCAAATCAGAAAAGAAGAAGTAAAACTGTCACTGTTTGCAGATGACATGATACTGTACAGAGAGAATCCTACAGATGCTACAAGAAAACTACTAGAGCTAATCAATGAATTTGGTAGAGTAGCAGGATACAAAATTAATGCACAGATATCTCCTGCATTCCTATACACTAACGACGAAAAACCTGGAAGAGAAATTAAGGAAACACTCCCATTTACCATTGCAACAAAAAGAATAAAATATCTAGGAATAAACCTACCTAAGGAGACAAAAGACCTGTATGCAGAAAACTATAAGACACTGATGAAAGTAATTAAAGATGATACAAACAGATGGAGAGATATACCATGTTCTTGGATTGGAAGAATGAACATTGTGAAAATGACTATACTACCCAAAGCAATCTACAGATTCAATGCAATCCTTATCAAACTACCAATGGCATTTTTCATAGAACTAGAACAAAAAATTTCACAATTTGTATGGAAACACAAAAGACCCCTAGTTGCCATAGCAATCTTGAGAAAGAAAAATGGAGCTGGAGGAATTAGGCTCCTGGACTTCAGACTATACTACAAAGCTACAGTAATCAAGACAGTATGGTACTGGCACAAAAACAGAAATGTAGTTCAATGGAACAGTATAGAAAGCCCAGAGATAAACCCACGTACATATGGTCACGTTATTTTTGATAAAGGGGGCAAGAATATACAATGGAGGAAAGACAGACTCTTCAATAAGTGGTGGTGGGAAAACTGGACAGCTACATGTAAAAGAATGAAATTAGAACACTCCCTAACATCATACACAAAAATAAACTCAAAATGGATTAGAGACCTAAATGTAAGGCCAGACACTATCAAACTCTTAGAGGAAAACCTAGGCAGAACATTCTATGACATAAATCACAGCAAGATACTTTTTGACCCACCTCCTAGAGAAATGGAAATAAAAACAGAAATAAATAAATGGGACCTAATGAAACTTAAGAGTTTTTGCACAGCAAAGGAAACCATAAACAAGACGAAAAGACAACCCTCAGAATGGGAGAAAATATTTGCAAACGAAGCAACAAAGAATTAATCTCCAAAATTTACAAGCAGCTCATTCAGTTCAATGACAAAAAAACAAACAACCCAATCCAAAGTGGGCAGAAGATCTAAATGGACATTTCTCCAAAGAAGCTATAGAGATTGCCAACAAACCCATGAAAGGATGCTCAACATCACTAATCATTAGAGAAATGCAAATCAAAATTACAATGAGGTATCACCTCACACCAGTCAGAATGGCCATCATCAAGAAATCTACAAACAATAAATGCTGGAGAGGGTGTGGAGAAAAGGGAACCCTCTTGCACTGTTGGTGGGAATGTAAATTGATACAGTCACTATGGAGAAGAGTATGGAGGTCCTTAAAAAACTAAAAATAGAACTACCATACGACCCAGCAATCCCACTACTGGGCATATACCCTGAGAAAACCAGAATTCAAAAAGAGTCATGTACCAAAATGTTCATTGCAGCTCTATTTACAATAGCCAGGACATGGAAGCAACCTAAGTGTCCATCAACAGATGAATGGATAAAGAAGATGTGGCACATATATACAAGGGAATATTACTCAGCCATAAAAAGAAATGAAATTGAGTTAGTTGTAGTGAGGTGGATGGACCTAGAATCTGTCATACAGAGTGAAGTAAGTCAGAAAGAGAAAAACAAATACTGTATGCTAACACATATATATGGAATCTAAAACAAAAACAACAACAAAAAAATGGTTCTCAAGAACCTAGGGGCAGGACAGGAATAAAGACGCAGACGTAGAGAATGGACTTGAGGACGGGGGAGTGGGAAGGGTAAGCTGGGACGAAGTGAGAGAGTGGCATGGACATATATACACTACCAAATGTAAAATAGATAGCTAGTGGGAAGCAGCCGCATAGCACAGGGAGATCAGCTCAGTGCTTTGTGACCACCTAGAGGTGTGGGATAGGGAGGGAGATGCAAGAGGGAAGAGATATGGGGATATATGTATATGTATAACTGATTCACTTTGTTATAAAGCAGAAACTAACATGCCATTTTAAAGCAATTATACCTCAATGAAGATGTTAAAAAAAAAAAAAAATACTAACAGTGGGAAAATTCCCAACTTTTACAACAAAAGTAAGTAAAACATTGAACAATTATCTGATTCATGCAAGAAGAATAATCTGCCAACAGTTAATTAAATAATGAATGAGATTTGTTGACATGATTTATCTGGGTTAATTGATGATAACTCCAAACAGTGGCTCTTCCATCTGGACTTCTTTTACTCAGTACCCCTGGCCAAATAACTGCCTTTATTTGTGGTAAAAAATCAAATGGAGTCAAAAATTTTATGCTATATTTATTTTAACTGTGTTTACTGTTATCTATTAAATAACAATCTATCATTTTTATCTATAAGCATATTTCATATTATATATTTTTTTAAATTCGTGTTATCAATTTGAGTATTTATTCTTGCAAGTAACAGAAACTATTGTAACTTGACATAGACAAGAGATATTATTTCATAATAAAAAGTCAGGAAGTTCATTGAGAACTCAGATCCTTACATCTCTCTAATCTGCTGTCCTGAGCAACTGGCTTTTATCCTGAGGTTTTTCTGCCCATGGCCAAAGGACTGCTGTTCAAGGCATGAGGGTATATAGAGCCATGTCAAAAGACAAAAACATCATTTTCCTCTGAAATTTCTTTTGATTGGGGAATAACTTTTCAAACAACTCCTATCCCACATCTCATTGGCTATCCATAAAGCAATCATTAGCAAAAAGGAATGGGAAGGATGTCCGTTTCCAAATCCTCATGTAAGGAGCTTGGAAGTCACCACTCCACCCCAACAAATAAAAACCTGAACAGACTGAAAAATTAAAACACTTCTTGGATCCATAAGTGAGGAGAGGACACAGAATAAACCACTGCCCCCAACATTGGAGAGACAGGCAAGTAGAGGGAGTCTCAGCTTACTGCAGAGACTGAGGAATGGAAACTTACTCAGGAACAAGTACATGGATAGAAAACCTGAAGTGTAATTAAAGAATTGCTAGAGGCGGTTCTAAGAGGGACGTTTATAGCAATAAATGCCTATATTAAAAAAGAAGTTAGATCTCGAGTAAGCAACCTAACCTTACATCTTGCGGAATTAGGGAAAAAAAGAACAAACTAAGCTCAAAGTTAGCAGAAAGAAGAAAATAGTAACAATTAGAGAAGAAATAAATCAATTAAGAATATAAAAGCAGTAGAAAAAAATCAACAAAACTAAGAGTTGGGTTTTTGGAAAGATAAACAAAGTTGACAAACCCTTAACTAGACTAAGAAAAAAGAAAAAGGACTCAAATAAATAAAAACAGAAATCAAAGAGGAGACATTACAAGGGATGCCTCAGAAATTTTTTAAAAAATCATAAGGAAGTATGATAAACAATGACACAGTAACAAATTTTAAAATCTAGCAGAAACAGATCAATTTCTAGAAACATACAACCTACCAAAACTGAATAAAGAAGTAGAAAGCCTGAACAGACAATCATCAAATAAGGAGATTATCAAAAGCCTCTCAACAAAGAAAAGCCCAGGACCAGATGGCTTCACCAGTGACTTCTACAAAGCATTCAAAGAAGAATTAATATCAATTCTTTTTAAACTCTTCCAAAAATTAGAAGAGAAAACAATTCCAAACTCACTTTATGAGGCTAGCATCACCGCGATACCAAAGCCAGACAAAGACATCACTAGTGAAGAAAACTAGACACCAATATCCTTGATAAGCAGAAATGCAAAAATCCTCAATAAGATATTAGCAAGTTGAATTCAACAGCACATTAAATGGATTATGCCATTTTTTAAGCAAGTCTTTAATTTTCTATGAATGAATTTACCTGCAATCACTATTTCTCTCAAAATATTGAGAATTAAGTATTTTCTCTTTTTTAATACTCTAACAAACACACACATACAAACATACACACATACTAAGACTTTCTTTTTAATCACATTTTAAGCTTTGGTTTGGGAGTTAGCATTATGAAAAATTATCTAAAACTTGGAAATTGGTGTGATGAATTGGGAGATTGGGACTGACATATATACACTAATATGTATAAAATGGATAACTAATAAGAACCTGCTGTATAAATAAATAAATAAAATAAAATAAAATTCAAAAATTCAAAAAAAAAAGAAATTTCATCATATGATTTCAATATGATGCTGGTACATTGTTTAACAGGATCACACAAAGGATATTTAATTTCCAGGGGAATGTACTTTTTTTTCACCTTGCTAGTTATTATGAATTTATGACCTCAGAGTCTTTGCAGTTACATGCTATCTTGTTGACCTTGTCTGGTAGAGATTTTTTTTTCTGGTAAATACCCCCCTGAAAGGTTTTATTGCCCTGCAGGATGTTAACTCTCTCATTAAACTTATTTCAACTCTGTAATACATAATCTTTGTTCTTCTAATTCTAATTTGGACAGCTTTTCCACATTTCTAGTTTTCTCATTTATGTGTTGAATAAAATCTCTGAAATGTGATCATTCTATATTTGTATGAGAGTCATGTTTTAAAATTTTTAACAATTGTGCTTTGATATTGGAGCGCAAAATAAGAAAATCACTGATAATGACTTTCATCTTTGCCATATGTCTTTAATCATTCAGAATCACTAAACTTAGTGATGTATTGAGGTATATAGTAAATGAGTTATGATCCAAGAAGCTACTTAATGTAGTCAAGAAGTTGTTACTGTGCCCAGGTGTAAAAATAATATTTATAATGCTTGTGTGAAAGAGATTGAATCCTATTTTGATTCTAGTTGATGTCAAGGGGTTCCAATAATAACTTAGAATTTATTTTTTAATTTAGAAAACTGAGAAAGAATGTGAATAACCATATTTTAACTGGAAATTAGTCTCCAAGATATTAACCTGCCCTACTGAGACAGAAGTTAAAGGTAGAAAAAAATAAGTTGCCAAAGGGAAAATCTAAAGTACCTGTCATTTCTTCAGTGAAATGGGTTTTGCTGGGTAAAATATTTTAAGGATATTTTCAAAATGAGATATGATTATTTCATTGTATATTTCTGTTAAATTTCTCCTATGAAGCTTGTCTCCTTATACAGTTCAGTGCACTGAAGAAATAATTTACCTCTTAATTTCTAAGCTTTTAGTAATACAAGAACAATTTGGTCTTACTTTTACTTATCTATGTCTTTAATTTCAAGCATTATTTGTGAGAAAATGAATAGGAAACAGATAAAAATGTTTCACTTGTTTCATCAGGTGCTCAATTTTCTACTTCCTATTAAAAGACAAAGTTTTGAAACAAAATTTTTCTTTCAGAAGTGTCAAAATAGGCTATGAAAAGCTATATGATCTTTAACTCCCAGAATCTGCATTTTTATACTGCACGTTTCATGGTGTTTAAAAGAAAATTACTTTATAATGTTAAAAGAGAGAGAGTATACAATCTCTTAACCTAAAAAAGAAACTTAACCTAAAAAACAAAATCTCATAGTCTTTTTATTTGTATATGTTTGCCCTAAGACTTTCAAGATTCAATTATTTGACATCATCCTCCTAAAGGCAATCAGTTCAAATAGGAAAGAAAAATAACACAAAGTCATCTTGGAATATTTATTCTTTGTTCTATTCTAGATTATGAAACCAGAAGAACAAGTTCATATTTTGATGAGATCTCAAAATTCACAGCCATAGAGCAAAAGTAGAAAAGCATCTGCATAGTTATGCTGAAAGTATATCCATTTTGCTCCTTCAACAATTTGTACAATACAACTACAAAGTTAAGGAAGAATAGTAAGAAATAATTTATAAATGAAAATCATAGCCATTAATAAATTTATTAAAATAATTATTTTGTCTTAAATCAAGTGTGTAAAATCATTGAAACAAGCTAAAATTCCAACAATTTAAAAAACTAAAACTGGGACACACTTTTTGATAAATACTAACAAGTATTAAGAAGGAACCATAAAGACTTCTTGAAAAATAAGAAATTTGCATTTGCAGTAAAGTATGGGTAATCCAAATAGTTTATTTTTTACCCAATTTCCTGAGTAAACCTTTATCTATAACTTTTGGATACACTAGAGGGAATGCCAGAATAGACTTTTAATGGAATTCACAAGAGAAAAGTCATGCCTCTGGTCTTAAATCAATTATGGTCATGTAATTTGCTTGAAATTAGAATAATTTTATACTCAGAGAGAAAGAGAGAGACTGTTCTAACTTTATGATTTACATCCAGTTTATATTCATGTCTTACCTAATTTTCTTCTGTTTGACTGGTTCTATTGACAACCCCAGTCCCAAGGTTATTAATCTCAATAGTGTCAAGAATTTTTGTTTGTTATGCTTTCTTTTTTCACAGTATAATCTTGTTTGTCTTCTTATATCAGCAATAAATTCTTGACTTCTACTTGCAGCAGTGAATTAAAATTTAGTGCGCCCTCTTTCAAATTAATCTCTGCATACAGCTCTTCTATTCTATCTCGATTTCCATAACTGTCTCCTTCTAATTCCTTTACTATGCCTCACCTGATTTGACCCCCAACCGTATTAAGTTTTTTAACTAGTTGTTCAATCAAAAAGTAATCTCAAAATTACAGCTATACAAAATTTTTAACAGACACTATAGTCTTTTGACTTCTTTTTTAACTTAGCATGTCATTCTAGAATCTGAGAACATTGTTTTCATTTGTGTCTTAGTCTGTGGCATACTGTTGAATATATTGCCAATTATATTTGTCTGGCAAAATTTAAAAGTATAATTTAAACTGAAAGTGTGATAATTAAATAAGTACAATTATATGCACAATAACCCACAAAATATTAAGCTAGTTAGTATCATCATTAGGTCACAAACCCAATCTTATGATTCAAACCCAAAGTTGTTCCCCATATGCTGCACTATCCACTTATATACACCACATGCTGATTTCCTTAGCAACTTACAACTCAAAATGTGACCTTGGGCCAGCAGCGTTCTCATAATGTAGATGTTTTTTTAGAAATGCTGAATCTTAGGTCACAGTTTAGAACAACTGAAAAAAAAGTCATATTTTAACAAGATTGTCAGATGATTCGTAAGTGGAGTAAAGTTTGAAAAGCACTATTAATACATTTCACATGTAAGCTAGAGTGAAACTTATCTTTCTTACTTAAATTTCAGATCTAGCACACTGTTCTTTTTTTGGGGGGTACAAATAAACTGCCTTCCACTTCAGGGAAAAAAGCCAACTTCTGTCATATAACTCCTTTTATCCAAGCTCTTCTGAAACTTACTCATTCATATTCATTTATTCTCAAATAATCATTGAGACTCTACAATGAGCCAGGCATTATTCTAGGTTCTGGGGATTTCATAGTGATAACAAGACAAAAATTTGCCCTCATAGAAATTATACTATAGATGAGGTAGGCAAACAATAAACAAGATTAATAACTAAAATACACAGTAGGTTAAATGTAAAAAAGAGCTAAGAAGAATAGCAAAGCAGTAAATAAAACTGGAGACTGTCAAAGTGAGGTTAGGGTTACAAATTTAGAAAATGTTGTCAGCAGTTTCGAACTAAATGTTTTCTTTGAAAGTACATTTATTTTTTAATGTCCTCAACTCTTATCTGTGTGCAGAAAGCACACAAGCCTAATCTTCAGCCTTAATTTCTCACTGGTGTGCTGGTTCCAAATACATTACAGTCTATGCAGAAATTCTCTAACAATTTAATATCATAGATTTATTATTATCAAATTACTATTCTGATGTCAGTTCGAGGCTCTCTTGAGCTTGATATTCTTCCCTCAATCCCTCCCCAAGCCCACGCCTTGGAAAACCTTCATAAACTTTTTGTGCAAATTAACAAAATTCATTCTCCAAAGATCTCTTTAACTTGAGCGTATCTCTGGCTTGCATAAATCCAAATCTCTAGCTCAACTCTTCTTTAAGTCCTATAAAAAATTGTCTTAGATAACAGCATTAGAGGATAATGTAGACTTTATAGAAGACTCCATAGTCGAGATAGAGGAGGATGTTTGCATTACAGTCATAGGTTGGGCTCCCCCAAATGGAGATTTTTCATGCAAACTGTTTATTGGAGAGGGCTATCAGGAACCACACCAGAATCGCAGTGACAAAGCAGGATTGGAAAGAGGAAGAAGCTGAATTGTGATGATTATGTTGCAAAAAAGACCTTAAGCAACGGGAGTGGAGAAAGAGTTCCAAAGCCGAAATGGCCCCTTGGAGACGTCCATAATTGATGCAAGACATCTATACTCCTGTGTTAAACAGTCATCCTTCTCTATCTCTGCTAAAGAATCTTCTGTAACGTTTATTGTCCTGATGCCACTTGTGTGATATGAGGTCCTCCAAGATAGACGCCAAGATAGGATAGCCATGCAAGAGATTTAATATGGCAATGTCTATGAGAGAAAATTAGAAAGGAGTAAAGAGGAGGCAGGGAGAGCTATCAGACTATGATGAAGATTTAATCCCAGGTACGAGAGAGAGAAAGAAGGAAGACTGGGTGGAAGTGTCTCAGGCACAGTGCAATTCTAATAAAGTTTAGCAAGGCTGTCAGGGAGTCCTTGAGTCAAAGTTCCTTGCCAGAGGAGTCCTGCACTTCTCAGGGATGCGTCTGACTTACTATCCCTGTTGGCTGAGTGTAGGCCAAAGGAAGAATGTGCTTAATTTTAGAGCTCAGATCATTAATTCTCCCAGCAGTCAGAGAATTGAGAGGCATATTCTCATAACTCACAATGAGGTGCTAGAGCTGCTACTACAAAATGAGGGCATGGAGAAATATGTCTGGAGCGTGGGTGATTCACTGGGATACCTCAATGTTTCCGTACTTCTAATGAGAGTAAATGAGCTTTTATAGTGATCATGGACTGATAACGACAATGTAACTGGAGGCTTAGAAACCTCAGGAGTGAAGATCTGTGTCACCCTAATGCAATGGAACTAAAACAGTAGAAATAAATGCTCACTAGGTTGATGGGTATCTAAAATGGGAGTTAGAGAAAGGTGTTAAATATCAATTATGGCCTCTATTTGTAGTAGCAGACAGAACTTACTAACCTTTTTATTTCATGCTTTTATTTTAGACATTGAGAACAGCCATCATTTTTAAATGCCTGTCACAGTCACAGAGTAGACTCAGTATTGGACACAAGCATATTTGAGCACTGCAAAAAGTAGATATTAGTGGATTCTATTTGGATAAAGCATTCCATATTCCCTTGGCTCAGCTCTGAGTTCACCTGAAACTGTGGAGAACAGATATTGTGCTTTCCTATTCCTCAATGAGACAATTCTGAGGCACAACCAACATGCTATCTCAGAGGATGCCCAGCAGAATTGAGCCCCAATAGCCCACTAATTAACACACCCTATATTGGCTTTTTCTTTTTTGTAGTATAATTTCCCCTACTCCCTCATTTTTATTTCTTTGAATCACATACTAAATGCATACCTGCAATCCAAGTTTATATCTCATGTCTGCTTTGGGGGGAACCCCAAACTAAGACAATAAGGAAACTAGGCATTTGTTCCTAAATGTCAGGAAGCTTTTAAAATAGCATTTGCTATATTGGTCCTAGTTCTAGACATTTTTACAACTTTTCAGAAATATAGCTGGAAAACTGCAATTGTTCAATACTCCAATGATCTTAGAATACTAATAACAAAATCACCTCCTATAGGGAAGAAAACATTTAACCTCATATTTTATTATGGTTGGAAACTGATACAGTATGTTATTTTTCATTCTTAATGTAATCGTTATTTTGGTAGTTGTGAAGAGACTTGGCACACACAAAAAAACCTCAAACCATTTGAAACTATTCTCTTCTGGTCAAAACAAGTTAAATAGATTCAAAAAAGCATGTAGACCTGGTTCTTTAATTTAAAGAAAAAAACTTTACTAAGAATGTTGAAATGCATTTATGAAATTAGGTATAGATTATAAAATGCATAATTTAATAAAATAAACTATCAGTAAGTTAATTATTTGATTTTTCATGTGCTAGTTAGAGGGTAGGTGACTCAAAGTTTTAAGTGAAGAAGGAAAGAGCAATATATTTCTTCTTTTTTTCGGTTGTGATTCAAAGTATAAAGACTGAGAAATAGGATATTGGAATATGGGTCACTACATAGAAAACTTTAGTAAGGAGTGGTGTAGCTAATAAAGAAAAGAACTTTTCTCCAATGCCTCTTCATAAAGCCATAATGATGTTTAGGTGCTTATCTATGGTTTACCATATGTTTGCTTTAGCAAACAGCTAGTTTTGTTTTGTTTGATTTGATTTGGTTTGGTTTGGTTTTGAAGGGAAAGGAGAATTGAAGCTTGAATACCTCACCAAATTTCAGACCCGACTAACATTTACATTGCAAGTTCAAAACTCTACATTTCATTTAATAAAATAAGTAACAGTTAAAAGTTGGAGCATGATGAAACTTTGATAACTTTTTTCCATATTATACTTTTATGTCTATAATCACTTGCAAAATATCTTTGATTAAAAATATCATTTTCGGGCTTCCCTGGTGGCGCAGTGGTTGAGAATCTGCCTGCTAATGCAGGGGACACGGGTTCGAGCCCTGGTCTGGGAAGATCCCACATGCCGCGGAGCGGCTAGGCCCGTGAGCCACAACTACTGAGCGTGCGCGTCTGGAGCCTGTGCTCCGCAACAAGAGAGGCCGCGATAGTGAGAGGCCCGCGCACCGCGATGAAGAGTGGCCCCCGCTTGCCGCAACTGGGGGAAGCCCTCGCACGGAAGCGAAGACCCAACACAGCCAAAAATAAATAAATAAATAAATTTAAAAAAAAAAAAGTAACAAAAAAAATATCATTTTCATAATAAGTTATTTTTTACTGTAAAGTATGGAAGTACATGCTCTGAAACCCAACTGGCCAGACATGAAAGAAAAACCCATTTACAGTTTATTGTATCCAGTAGGACACCATTACCAAAGGACAAACTATAGATATGAACCCCTAGGAGAAATTAACTAGACTAGAGGCATGCCTTAAAATTACAATTTTATTTCAGAGAAAGCAAATATAAACATTTCCAAAGTACAAAGGTTCAAAGTTTAAATATTCTACTGACATTTTTATGTAACAAGATCAGAAATTATATTGCATAATTTTAAATAAACATATATAATAAGAAAATAATGCTTCTATTTTTTCTCATTCATTTAATGTATACATCCGTATGGTGGGACTAAGCAAAATGTTAATTTACATGCTTTATTTTTTCCTTCCTAAAAACAACAGCGCCTTTACTGTAAATTCCAATGGTAATGATGCAGTCCTAAAGTAGATTCTTTTGAAGGCACAGTTTTCAAGAAATTCTATTCATGCCACATTCTTAAGAATCAGCAACTATGTGAAATGAATATTCAAAGACGGTACAAATCTCTGTACACTACTTCTGCAAGGCTGGTTGAGTGCCCTGTTAAAGTAGGCAGAGTTCCCAATGCTAGAGTATAAATTCAAGCCATCTAAGAAATTTTACACAGATGAGGCCCACTAACTTCAGGGAAATCTAGGAAAAGTAAGATTCAAAGAAGTAAAACATTAAAATAGTTACATTTCAATAGCATCTCTCTCATGGCTGAGTGGTTTCTTTTAAACTGAAATATTCAAGAGATTTTGAGTTAGAGATAATCATAGCTTGAGACAATATTTTACTGAGGCTTAGGAAGATATTTTTGATTCCATGTTATATTCTAAAGAAAAATACTAGATAAATAAAATGAAAGACTAGTCTGAATCTCATCAATCTCATAAATCAGAAATTTGAGTGTTCTGTATTAAAATAGCACTTCAAGTCACACAGCAACAATACATTTCTTTGCCAAGCCTTTTTATTTCTTTAAACTTTAAAAAATTTTTTAAATTATTTTTTAAACATTTATTTCTTTAATATTTTTAAATTTATTTTTATTTATTTTAAAATTTCTTAAATTTTTTTTTTTGGTCGTGCAGCGTGGCATGTGGGGGGATCTTAGTCACCTGCAGTGGAAGCACGGAGTCTTAACCACTGGACCGCCAGGGAAGTCCCCAAGCCTTTTTAAAAATAAGAAAAAGCTTAAGAAATTCATAAAATTCTCTGATGGAAATATGAAAGCCACTAAAAAAGGAACTCACATAATATATATAAATAAATAAAAGTATTTGATAATATATTTTCACAGATGGGTCTTTACTTATGTAAATGAGCTGCCAAATTCATCTTGAGTTTATCAAAACTATTTCTATATTTAAAGGAAATGTTTTCCTTTTTCATTTTCACAGGTAGGATATCTACTATTCTTATGGTGATAGATTGCCAGAAAAATGTACAGCATGGGAATCAAGTGGTGGATTTATTTTACCAAAATACTTCATTAAAATATTAAACCAAATATAGCCATAGGCATATTTTACCCTACCAAAAAGAAAAAGGAATAATATATATCATAAAGTAATAATATACATTTATTGCATAATACATAATTGTATAACAGAGTTTTGTGTCCTAATTAGTGGATAGCACAGAAAGCCAATAAATCAATTGGGAGAGTTTTCTTTTATAGCTGCCCATCCTATATATATTGTTATAGGGATTTTTGGATTTTCCCCACCAGCTATTTAGATTTAACTTTACAAAGCTAGAAAGCATTAGATTGCTATTTTGGAAAGCCTACGCCTTCAATCCCAGTAAGCTGTCACCAAAATCTATTCCTACCAAATATTACAGAACACCATTTCAAATTCAACCCTTAGCCAATCCATCAGAATTCAATCCTTTCTATTTTTAAAAGAAAGGCATATCAAAATTAATTATTAATTTTTAAAAAAATTATTTAAGGGTTCACACTAAATTTTTTGTTTCACTTTGGATTTTAAAATATTACAATCATCTTAAGAATCATTTTTCTGCCATGAAACCCTAATTCTGAGTATTAGGAAACATATGCACTAGAATGGAATCTCCATGAGGGCAGGAATCTTCTCACTCAAATCTATGATGCCCAGTATGTGGCTTGGCACACAATAAAAAACAATGTATAGGAAAAAATTACTGATCATTTAGTTCTTTAAAAAACTATTGTGTTGAGGATGGGGGTAAGCTTACTGAGATATTACAATGATATTTCTAAGGAAAAAAGGTAAAGAACAATCCTTAACAAAAAAAGAAAATTTAAATTTTATCTGCCTGTCAAATATATCATTCATATACTGCAAAGCAATTCCTATAATCTAGTTTGCTCACACCTTTCTCTGATCGAGGATTCCTGCCAGCTTTTATAACCCCAAAGCAGAATGTCATGTAATACTGAATTCTGAATTTAGGTAGGCATAGTAAAACTGTCTTTAAATCATGATGTGGAACTCTGTATTTTACAGGTAGCATATACTTTCCTTTTGTGGTGTACTTGGTCTCAGATCAAAAAATTAACATTTTATTCACCATATAAATCAATTCTTTTTGTTTATTGATGGAAGCCATGATTTTATAACTTTTTCTCAAAGTTACAAACACTGAATTTCATAGAACCATTCTATAGCTTATTGGGAACCATTCTTTCATCCATCTGTAGATAAAGATTATTAACCCGTATATTAACTTTCCAGTGGATCTTCTTCAGAAAACCCACGTAAACATCATTTTTCTTAAATCATTATCAGAGTTTAAATTTTATCATTGCATATTTTGCATATAAATTATTTTCACAGAGGAAAAAGATTTTCTTATTATTTTCATGAATTTTTTAATTATATAGTCATCAAATTCATCACATTTCTGTTCATCACAGTAAAACAGAGGAAAATAATCAATGATTAATATGATCAGTAGATGCAGTAAAACCATTGATAACAGTCAATATTCATTCATTAAAAATTTTTTAGAAAAGTAAGAATAGAGGTAATGTCAATTTGATAAAGAATGTCTGTAAAATCCCAAAACAAACATCATCTTTATGGTGAATTGTGAATTATAGAAAGATTAGACATGATACAAGCATGTCCACTATCAGAATGTCAAATGAACATTATCTTAGCAGTCTTTTCCAATGTAACAAGACTAACAAAAATGAATAAATTAATTGTAGTTTATTTACACAATTCAGCAATGAAGATAAATGAGTTACTGCTACATATGACATAAACAAATCCTGCACAGAAAATGTAAAGAACATGAAGCCAGTCACAAAAGAAAACTGTTTGCATTATATAAACTTCAAAAACAGGTAAACCGAGTATAAGCTGTTAGAAGTCAAACAAGTGGTGCCATTGAAGGGGTCACTGTCCCTTACAAGAGGCATCAAGGAGCTTCTGGGGCTCTAATAATATTCTCTTCTTTTAACTGGGCACTGTTTACACAAGTGCACTCACTTTATTAAAACTTATCTGTCTTATTTATTTAGTTATCTTTTGTATATTGTTTTGTATGTATAATTCAATAAATGTATTTTAAAAAGGGATCTGCTACTTGCTACTATATAAAAAGTAATTTTGTATAGTAAAATAGTAATACTATATAATATATAGAATATTTTATGATATATTAATGCTTTAATAGTAATAGAATAATAGCATATATTCAAAAGCTAATTATATTTTATAGTAATGCTATACAGTAATGTGGTAAATTACATAATAATTCATTAAAATATAATAATTATAGCTAATACATATATGCTTAACGTATGCCCAGTTCTAGTGCTTGATATGTTTACATATTAAAGCCTCAAAAAAAAAATCCTGGACTTCCAAATTCCAGTTCCACATATACGAAGTTTGGAAGTCACCACTTCGTCCCCAAAACAGGTAAAATGCTAAACACACTGAAAAAAAAAAACCCTTCTTTTAGATCCATAAGAGAGTGGAGGACATGGGGAAAACTGCAGCCCCAAGACTGGAGACACAGACTGGCATGTCTTACCAGAAGAGATTTAAAGTGGAAACTACCATGGGAAACAGTGTCCGGTTGGAAAACCTGAACTGTAATTGATGAATTACTGGAGGCTTAGTGTAGAAAACTCTGAGAATTAAAAACTCCAGGGAGATCTATTTATAGTGGACCCCACAATATTATGAGATTTACCCCCAGGAGCTTAATCAGGTTTCCTCAGTAAATATCAGAGGAAAAAAATACCTTTTGCTTCTGACAAGGGGCAGGGAGGGATGGGGGAATAATTTTGAAATATACCACAGTATTCTGTTCTTCTTAACAAGGCCTTCTCTCAGGGAAAGCTAATTATCCGAAGCCTTACCTGCTGAGGTATTATCACAGCCTAACTGATGTGGGAGAAAGAAAACACCCATTCCAGCCCACTTAAGCCATTCTGTTCCACCTAAGGAGGAAAAAAACCTCTGAGAAATTCTTATGAAGTCCACATTCCAGGGGCGTAGGTTCACTCAAAGATTAAGACCTAATCATAGGACTATACAATGCTTACCTTTCCCCCACATTACTAAGGCCTATTTGTATCAGTTCCTCTTACCCAGTACAACATGGTCAGCTATTAAGAAAAAATTACACGGTATACCAAAAGACAAAAAAAAAAAAAAAATTTAAAGAGCATCAGACCCAGACATGGAAGGGATGTTTGAATTCTCAGACCACGAATGTAAAACAACTACCATTAGCATACTAAGGGCTCTAATGGATAAAGAAGACAGTATGCAAGAACAGATGGGCCATGTAAACAGAGAGACATAAATCTTAAAAAAGAACCAAAAGGTTGCTCGGCAGCAGCAGCGGCGGCAGCGGTAAGATGGGGTGACTGCGCGGCGTCTTTGGCGCTGAAGGGATTAATTCATCAGTTCACCGCCATCACCAGTGCAAGTGAAAGTGTGGGGAAACACATGCTTGAAACCTACCACAATAATCTGGAGGTGACAGTCGCTATGTTTTTGGATGGTGGAGGAATGGCTGAGGAGCCCAGTACCAGTTCAGCAAGTGTCTCCACTGTCAGATCTCACACAGACGAGGAAGTCCGTGCCTCAGTTTCTCAAAAGCAAGAAATATTGGTGGAACTGGAACCTTTGTTTGGTGCTCCTAAAAGACGACAGCCTGCACGTTCTATATTTGGTGGTTTCCGGGATTTTCAAACTGAAACTATTCGGCAAGAACAGGAATTAAGAAATGCAGGAGCACTAGATAAGAAACGAACTACCCTTGCGGAGCTCTTCTGGCCACCCATTGATTTGATGCATGAAGGCAGCTTAGAAACAGCCAAAGAGTGTGGCCAGATGCAGAATAAGTGGCTGATGATAAACATTCAAAATGTACAAGACTTTGCATGCCAGTGCCTCAACCGGGAGGTTCGGAGCAAGGAAGATATGGAGAATATTATTCGGGAGCATTTCATTTTCTGGCAGGTTTATCACGACAGTGAGGAAAGTCAGAGATACATACAGTTTTATAAGCTAGGGGATTTACCCTATGTTTCCACCTTGGATCCTGGGACAGGTCAGAAGCTAGTAGAGTGGTACCAGTTAGACCTATCTTCTTTCTTGGACCAAGTAACGGGATTTCTGTGTGAAAACAGGCAACTAGATGGACTTTCTAGCAGTCCCCACAAAAAATGTGCCTGTTCAGAGAGCCTTATAGATGCAGGTGAAGACAGCCAGCTAGAAGCTGCCATCAGAGCCTCCTTGCAAGAGACACATTTGATTACACACAGGCGAAACAGGATAGCCGCTCAGATGAAGAATCTGAGTCTGAATTTTTTTCTGGCAGTGAAGAGTTCATATCCGTTTGTGTCTCTGATGAAGAGGAGGAGATAGAGAATCCTGCCAAGTCTGGAAAGTCTCCCCACAAAGATTTGGGGCATAGAAAAGAGGAGAACAGAAGGTCACTGGCTGAGCCCCCTGCCAGAACTGAGCCTGGAACAGCCACAAACCACCAAGGATTGCCAGCCGTGGATTCAGAAATATTGGAGATGCCACCGGAAAAATCAGATGGAATACTGGAGGGCATTGATGTAAATGGACCAAAAGCACAGCTGATGTTGCGGTATCCAGATGGAAAAAAGAGAACAAATCACTCTTCCAGAGCAAGCTAAACTACTAGCTTTGGTGAAGCATGTCCAGTCTAAAGGATATCCACATGAACGTTTTGAACTTCACACCAACTTCCCTCGAAGGAAATTCTCTCATCTGGGCTATGATATTACATTACAGGAGGCAGGGCTTTGTCCTCAAGAGACTGTCTTTGTACAGGAAAGAAATTAACATCGTCGCCTGACCACTCTCAGCTTACCGCTTTTTCCCTATTTCTGTGAGATACCGTGTCACTGAGTATGCATTTTGGCTCATAGGACCATAGAACCAAAGGTGGGCAAGCAAGTCACCTTCTTTCTCCTTTATTTATTGTTCTATCCTATAATCAGTCTCACCCCTCCCCGCTTTTTTCCTCTCCTCTCCCATTTTCTTCTTTTTCCTACTCTTCTCTCTCTTTCTTACCTAATCTGGTGACCAAATGGAAGTGTGAGGATAAGACCTCTTAGTACTGGCAGCGGGAAATGTATGTTCCAATAAGTGGTCTCCTACACAGCACTTTTTGGGGATCAAATGATAATGTTACTCCTCAGACTCCTTTGGTAAAGGAATGGCTAGATTCATATAAGAACAGCCTCCCTTTTTTGTAAGCCCCATTTTTAGTAGGAAGAAGAAATTCTCTAACACATGTTTTGTTTTGTTGTTCATGTAGGAAATATCATATAACAAAGTGTCCAGGCTTTTGTTTACATGGAAAAAGCATCCTTTATAATTATTGCTCATCATATTTAAAATTTTTTTCAAAGGATTCCCATCTTCCCAGCTAGAATTATTTCCCTGATATGTGTTATTGACAGGTGTGTTAAATTAGGGTGAGTAGCATGGGGTGGCTTTCAATACCCTAGCCTGAGACAACTTTCTTCATTATCACTCTATAAACTATCTTGATCCTGCTAGCCCTGGAATGGACATTCCATGAGCATACTGTTGTGACTGGGATAGGAAGGTGCTTGCTGTTTTTGCCAGTACAGCATATTGGTTCCTTTGGCCCTTCCATTGTTTGGGTCCACAAGTGCTCTATAGGAAGGCAGCTGTTCAATAATCATGAGTACAATGGCTTGTAGTTGTAACCACTATGCTTATGGATTGTCCTATGTGCTTTAAGCCATACTTAATGTATGCCCCTGGGGGAAAAAGAAAAAGATGCAGCTGAGAGTTGCTAACCATGTTCCTTTGGTTACAAATAATGATTCATTTTTTACCCTTGGTTGGAACAGTCTCTAAAAGGCTCTGGTGACTGAGCTTAATTCCTCATGCTGTTTCTTGCAAAAGGTATCAATACTGAAAACCTCTCTAAGGGGAAGATCTTTAAAATCAATTCATAAGACAACATTTAGTGAGGGAGGTGGGGAAGATTACCAGTAATCTTCAGATGTGAGTTTTTTCTGCCAACAAAAGCCACATTCAAATTGTGGTTGGTGAACACTTTTTTCAGTATTATTTAGAAGAGGCCATCTTGAATCTATATAATACGATTTGGCTTATCAGCTTAACATTATGCTCAATTTGTATTTTGAGATTTAGAGTCATCTGAAGGGGTAGTAAAAATTCTGGTGGCAAAATCAGAACTTTAACTTGTTATAAAGCCATAATACCGAATGAACCCATTTTGTCGATTGGGGTTTAGACTGACTGATTCTTCTACGTGAGGAACATAAATTGCTATTGCTCAGAGACCTTTAGTTTCCCATCTACTTTAAGATCACTCTCTTGGCAAGTAGGGGATTAAAAAACAAAACAAAACAAAAACGATGCTTGTGTGTTGCTAGTACACAATTACAATTAGAGAATACAGTTTCTAATGGCTGGACATTGAGAGACCCTCCCTAAAGAATTAGTTATATATCTCCTTAAGGAAATCATGGAAAATTCTGTTTATTCTTCAGTGATTCCTTTTGAATTAATGTTCTTACATTTTTTTTCTAAGTCTGTGTAAGTGCTTATGTGTAAGTATATAATTGTATAAATATTTATAAATATATTTATATAATTACTAAAAAAAGAACCAGAAAAAAATTTTCAGATTAAAAAAATTAAAATGGAGGGGACACAGTTTTTAGGGGCATGAGCCCACTGTGTCCCCCTTTGCCTGGCAAAGCAATAAAGCTATTCTTTTCTACTTCACACACCCCCCAAAAAAAATTAAAAAGAAATGAAGAATGCTTTTGATGGGCTTATTAGTAGACAGAATATGGTTGAGTTAAGGATCGCAGAGCTACAGCAATAGAATCCTCAAAAACCAAAATGCAAAGAGAACAAGGACTGAAAAAAAAAAAAAAAAAGAACAAAATATCCAAGGACTGTGGAACAACTACAAAAAGCATAGCATACATGTAATGGGAATACCAGAAGAGGAAGAAAGAGAAAAAGGAAGAAAAGAAATATTCAAAACAATAATGACTAAGAATTTCCCTAACTCAATGTGAGACATCAAAATGGAATACCAGAAGAGGAAGAAAGAGAAAAAGGAAGAGAAGAAATATTCAAAACAATAATGACTAAGAATTTCCCTAACTCAATGTGAGACATCAAACCATAGATCCAGGAAGCTCAGAGAACACCAAGGAGGATAAATAAAACAAACAAACAAACAAAAAACCTAATCATATCATTGTCAAACTACAGTATATCAAAGATGAAGAAAAATCCTGAAAGAATCCAGAGGAAAGAAATGCCCTATCTATAAAGGAACAAAGATAAGAATCACATATGACTTCTCAGAAACCATGCAAACAAAAGAGTAGGTTAAAATATTTAAAACGTTGAGAAAGAAATAACCAACAACCTAGAAATCTATACCCTATGAAATTATCCTTCAAAAGCGAAGGAGAAATAAAGACTTTCTCAGACAAACAAACATTGAAGGACTTTGTTGCCAATAGACCTACCTTGTAAGAAATTTTCAAAAATTTTTTTCAGAGAGGGGGAAAATAATATAGGTCAGAAACTCAGACCTACATAAAGAAAAGAAAAGCATTAAAAAGGATTAAGTGAAGGTAAAATAAAAACATATTTTTTGTATTCTTAATTGATCTAACAGATGATGGTTTGTTCAAAATAATAATACCAAATATATATGCTTCTGTGTTTGTATTTCAGTGAAATAATGACAACAATGATACAAGGGACAGGAAGGAGTAATTAGGATTGTTTTGTTATTATAAGTTACTCACACTACTCATGAAGCAGTTTTGAAAGTGGACTTAGAAGAGCTGTAAATATATATTGCAAACTCTAAGACAACCATTAATTTTTTTTTAAAAAAGTATATCCAATCTACTAAGAAAGGAGCAGCTAAAGGAGCATATAAAATGCTCAATTAAAAATTAAAAAGCCAGAAAAAAGAGTGGAAGACAAAAACCGGAAGAGATACAAAATGTAACAAATAAACAACAGTAACAAATGTGTTATATATTAATGCAACTATATCAATAGTCAATTGACTTTGAAAGTCAATGATCTATATCACCAATTAAAAGACAGAGACTGTCAGAGTGTATCAAACAAAGACCCAACTGTATGCTATCTACAAATAATGCACTTTAAATATAAAGACATAGAAATAAAGAGTAAATGGATGGAGAAAATATACCATGCTAACATTAATCAAAACAAAGCAGAACTAGCTATATTAATTTTGGACAGGGCAGACTTCAAAGCATGGAAAGTTAACAGGGATAAAGAAGAGCAATACATAATGATAAAGGGGTCAATTGTCCAAGAAGACATAGCAATCCTTAATGTGTAGACAGAACATCAAATTATGTGAAGCAAAAACTAGTAGAACTTCAAAGAGAAACGGCTGAATCCACTATCATACTTAGAGACTTCAACACTCCTCTGTCTGAAGTAAACAGATCAAGCAGGCAGAAAATCATTAAAAACATAGTTGAGGGCTTCCCTGGTGGCACAGTAGTTGGGAATCCACCTGCCAATGCAGGGGACATGGGTTCGAGCCCTGTCCCGGGAAGATCCCACATGCCATGGAGCAACTAAGCCCACGAGCCACAACTACTGAGCCCACGTGCCACAACTACTGAAGCCCGTGGGCCTACAGCCTATGCTTCACAACAAAAGAAGCCACAGCAATGAGAAGCCTGCACACCGCAACAAAGAGTAGCCTCTGCTAGCCGCAACTAGAGAAAGCCCGCACGCAGCAACAAAGACCCAACACAGCCAAAAATGTTTTTAAAATAAATAAATAAATTTATTAAAAAAAAATTAGTCGAACTCAACAATACCACAAATCAACTGGATATAATCACTTTATAGACTACTTCATTCAACAATAACAGTATAAATATTCTTCTCAAGTTCACAAAGAATATTCACCAAGATAAACCACATGTTAAGCCATAAAACAAACCTTAACAAATTTAAAAGAGCAGAAATCAAACAATGTCTGCTCTCAGACTACAGTGGAATTAAACTAGAATCCAATAACAGGATGAAAACTGGAAAATCCCAAAATATGTGGAGATTAAACAACACACCTTTAAATAAGAAGTGAACCTAAGAAAAAACATCTAGAAATTTAAAAATATTTTGAACTAGATGAAAATGAAACTTATCAAAATGTGTGGGATGCAGCAAAAACAATACTTAGAGGGGAATGTAGAGCATTGAATGTGTATATTAGAAAAGAAGAAAGATCTAAAATCAATAATATAAGTTTCTACCTTAGGAAACTAGAAAAGGAAGAGCAAATTAAGTTAAAAGTAAGTAGAAGGAAAGAAGTAATAAGAATTAGAGCCAAAATCAATGAAATTGAAAACTGGAAATCAATAGAGAAAAATCAATGAAAATAAAAGTTCTTTGAAGAGATTAATAAAATCAATAAGCCTCCAGCCAGACTAAGAAAAAAGAGGATACAAACTACTAATATCAGAAATGAAAGAGTAAATATCATTACAGATCTCGTGGACACTAAAAAGATAATAAAGGAATACTATGAACAATTCTATGCCCACAAATTTGATAACCTAGATGAAATGGACCAACTCCTTGAAAGACGCAAACTGCCAAAACTGACACAAGAAAGAGACCATCTGAGTAGGCCTGTATCTATTAAATAAATATAATCAATAATTAATAACTTTCCCAAACAGAGAACACCAGGCCCAGATAGGTTCACTGGCAAATTCTACCAAATATTTAAGGGAAAAATTCTACCAATTCTCTACAATCTTTTTCAGACAATAGAAGCAGAAGAAATACTTCCTACCTCATTGTATGAGGCCAGCATTTCCCTAATACCAACACTAGGCAAAGAGATTACAGGAAAAGCAAAGTACAGACCAATATCTCTCATGAACTTAAAAGCCAAAATCCTCAATAAAATACTAGCAAGTGGAATCCAATAATGTATACAAAGATTTATAAACCATGATTGTGTGGAATTTATCCCACATATTTAAGAAGGAACCTTAAATGTATATTGTTAAATGAAAGAAGCTAATTTGAAAAGGCTACATACTGCATGAGTCCAACTATAATGACATTCTGGAAAATGCAGAACTATGGAGACAGGAAAAAGATTAGTGGTTCCAGGGATTTGATGGGGGAAGAGGGATGAATAGCCAGAACACAGAGGATATTTAGGGCCATGAAAATACTCTGTATGAGACTATAATGGTAGATACATGTCATTATACATTTTTAAACCCATTGAATGTACAACATCAAGAGTGAATTGTAACATAAACTTAGGACTTTGAGTGATTATGATTATGAATGTAGGTTCATCAATTATTAACTAATGTACCAGTCTGGTGTGGATGTTGATAATGAGAGGGGCTACGTACATGTGGTGGTAAGGGTTAAACGGGAAATCCCTATACCTTCTCCTCAATTTTGCTGTGAACCTTAAACTGTTCTTAAAAAACTTTAAAAAATCCTATGATCCTATTATACATACTATAGAGTAATATAGTAAAGTATATAATAATACAGAGAAAAGATAGGTATAGTAAACACATGTATCATGCTTAATGTATGTACTGTTGTAAGTTCTTTAAATGTTTGCAAGTTAATTATTTTAAAAATTATTTAATCCCATAACTCTCCTCAATTTACATATAAAAGGGTATCAGGAAAACAGAAAGTGCCTTGTCCAATGTCACACAGCTAGTTCATGGCAGAGTTGATACAGAACTAGCTATATAAATGGAACGAAGACAATGCATGCCACTCCATCAGCATCAAGTACACATTTCAGACGTGCATTTACTGTCTCATAGTACAGTCAGAGTCTATTTTCATATAACAGAGAGAAATCCCTGCTTATGGCGACTACTGAGTTCTTCCATTTGTGGACTGACATTTTTTTCCTCCTGCTCAAACTGTCCCTGCAACTTTTCCTCATTGTCTCCAACAACAACAGTGCTGTGGGAAAAACTACCATTCAACTATCAATCTCTTAGTGAGAAGTCACCTACAAAGACTGAGGCTGAATTATGCAGGCACAGTGTTGCCCCACATGCCTCTACTACCTACCCACACTCTCCACCATGAAAATAGTGAGGTAGGATAAATATATTACGAACATATCTGGAATAATAAATTCAGCAATCCTCCAATTCAATTCTGCCATCATGAGATATGAAACATACTATAACCTAACTGCTTTCTCTATTCACCTTGAGTTGTTTTTTTGATAAGACGGAATTTGAATATATTACTTGATTCAAATTTATTTTGTCTCCCCAGTTAATATGGAGGTCATGAAGTGAAAAAGAACAAAAGAGGAGGAGAGGGATTAATAAATGTAGACAGAGCTGATTGCATTTTTCAGGCTAGGCAGAATATTAACACAATAATTATTTATGCTCCCACAATTATTTTAGTACCCACCTCTGTAATATAGAGTATTCAATTAGTCCTTGCATAACAGTTTCTCTTCTCAAGCATCACAGGTGTAAATAAGGGACAGATTCATACTATGCTAACTCAGATCAGTGGATTTTCCTTTTTTCTTCAGTTTACTCCCATTGTGTTATTCACATCTTAAAACTTAAGGGTTTCTGGGAGACGTTGTGCAACTTTGAAAGGTAAATAACACCACGCCTTTAAAAAAAAAAAACACTTTTCATTTAAAACAAATTTTATTCACTGGTTCTCCTAAATCTTTCAAATAGACTTTTTGGTTAGCTCTACTGAGTATGTATATTTGTTTTAAACTGTTTATTGAAATGCTACTTGATTTTGGTAGAGCAAAAGAAAAAATCCATTAAACATTGATTATCCCTCAACACTACTTTAATGTTAATTATTCTTAATACTTATTGCCAAAATATGTTCTAAAATAGCAGCACCAAATACTATTTTATACCTTATCAGCAAAATATAAGCTTGAATTTAAACAGTACCTGTAATATAGTACCCACCAATAAGAGTTACTTGCAATTATTGTTGTTGTTTTATCATTTCTTAAACCTTCTAAGTATAATATGTGTAATACCTTTGAGGGTTTGCTAGGTGAAAACTAGAGCTTTCATTTTTATTGTATTTGACTGTAACAGAAACTAAATATGTAGAAAAAAGTTTATATATCAATTGTTTTCCTCCTTTATGTTCATTATTTGAGGCCTGTCTTTCTCAGCTTGACTGTGCACTTTTCTGTTGCTTCTTATAGCACTTCTATGTTTGAGGAATTCTCCTTAAATCAGAAGTTTGACAAGCACTCTCTTATAATGTCTAACCCGTGATGTTTATATCTTAACTCAGTTACACATGGGAATTGTTTTGGTATGTGGACAGGTCTTATTGGTATGTGGATGATCTTATTTTCTGTACTTCTGTTTTCCCCATGCCACCTTTATCTAACACTTTCCACATATTCAATTATATCTTTTCTACTTTCTTGTTCTTTGGTCTTCTTAATTGTTCATTGTCTCTCCCTCTCTATTTTTCCCTTCTTGCTTTTGTACACTATTCCTTCACTTTTACTTTTCCTTAATTAAAACCTGCCATTCAACCTCTATTTTCTCTTCCTTCTCCATTCAGTGACCCATATTTACCCTGTTTTTCCTGATCTGGTCATAAAGATTTTTGAAAAATGTTAAACCTCAGTAATTCTTTCTAATTCAAGAGAAGAGGGCATAAGCAGCACAGATGAAGATAGAATTAATCACATATATTAATGGATTACTTAAAATTAATCCAGTTTAATGTAACTGTAAAAGACTACAATGCTGATTTAAAAAATACATAATAATAGATACATTGGAAGGTTGCATAAGTTGATCAGTCAACCGTACTGAACTAAAAGGTGAAAAACAGGATGCTGAATGCAATAAAGAAAAAATTAAAATCATGATCTAGGTCTTGAGTTTACTACATATATGAAAAGAATGTATAAAAATTATATGATAAAAAGGCAATCTCATATATATTTATTAAGAATTCATAATGAATAATTGCCATAATCAAGCAGATACTCTAAGATCAGGGTAGAAGCCATAGTGAATGAATTAGGAAAGCTTTATAAAAAACCTCAAATGGAATTACTTTTCAAAGCAGAGATTCTAAGAAGGAAAGAAGAGAAGGGCATTCAGAAATTAATAATGAAAACTGCTATCATGCATAAAGTAGTTACTATGGGTCAGACACTGTCATCTGTTCCTCAAAACAATCATGAGAAACATACTGATTTTATGGATAGGAAACTGAGGCATAAAAAGGTTAGGAAATGTGTACAAAATCACACAGACAGCAAGTGGCAGACTGAACCTAGGTGACCAGCTCCAGAACCCATGTTTTTAACCACTACTCAACTACTTTCAAAAAGATGTTGACTCTTAAATAGATGTAAGATGTACTTAGGAAGCAAGAAATAGGATTATCTTGATGAAAACAAAAATGTAAAGAACTGAGAAATCAGGCCAAAGAGACATATTGGGGCTATTTTATAGATTGAAATATGGATAACATTGATCATGGTTTTTAGTCTTGGAGAATCATTTAAATAGGGAAATCCTGATTTAGGAAGATTTGTCTAAAAGTTGTATAAAGAACAGAGATTGAAAACAGGGAGATCAATATTCAAGGCATAAGAGCTTGACCATAATTAATTAAATAATTAGTTATAATTATTAATATGTAGTTATGATCTGTACTGTATGCTTGCCCTGTGGCTCTGCAACTGTCCTAACTGGAATCTTATTTTCTCTGTTTAGATGTCCAATCCCATCCCAGACTCAGATATCTGTGGCATGGTACAGAGAAAATTTTAATAGCTAGAACCCCAACAGCAGCAATCTCAACGTCGTGCATACATTTTTATTTTCCATCAGAGTTTCTTCAAGAACTTTCTATAATTGATATCTCCATTTCCTCATTTACCGTCCTCTCCTCAACCTTTGCCAATTGGATTTCCACCTTCATTTACACAAAATTTCTGAAACAGTACTTGTAAATGTCTTCAATATCCTTTATCTTGCTAAACTTGATTGTTTCTTTGGGTTTTGTACCTCCCTGGAACTTACAGCAGCTTTTGACACAATAAACTATTCCTTTTATCCTAGAACACTTCTCTTGGTTGATGCAACACCACACTCCTGGCTCAAAGCCTACTTCTTCTCTATTTCCTTTGTTGGCTGGATTCCTTTGATAGGCCGCTAAATATAGATGACTTTCAAATAATTCTCTAGTCTATATCTCTCCACTAAATCCAGGTTTATAGATCTCACTTCTCTGACATTTGCACTTGGCTGTTTATTAGGTTTCTCTAACTAAACATAGACAAAGCTGAAATATTTATTTCCTTCAAAATCTGTCTCCCTACAAATGTTTCCACTTCATTGTATGGTACGACCATTCACTCAAGTTAAGACCTAGGAGTTTTCCTTAATTCTTCCCTCTACCTGAACCCCTCCCAAACCCCATCTACCACTCTTATCAGCTTTAACTCCCAAATATATCTTCTCTGTCTCCAGTTTTCTTCATCTCCACTGCTATTACCCAAAATCAGGTCATAATTATTTCTCCCCCAGACTCTTACAATAGTTTTCTATTTTACCTGTGTCTTCTTTTATGTTTCTACAGTTCATTCTTCATGTAGAAGCTACAGTTTATCTTTCAAAAATATAGTTCTCTATTTTTTGCTTAAAATTTTCTATGACTTTGCACTGCACTTGAAATAAAATCAAAAACCTTATGTGGCTTATAAACACCTACATGACCTAACTTTAAAGTACTTTTTTGACTTGACTTACTACCATTCCTGTGTCTTTGCTCATTAAGCTCCAACCACAGCAGCCTTCTTTAGATTCCTCACATTCTCAAATCTTATTTTGGCCACAGTGACATTCCACTCATTAATTTCTTTGTCCTTTTGCAACAAACACTATGCCTCTGGGTCTTCAAATGACTCCCAGTTGGAAATTTCTTGCCAATCATATCTCAGCTCATATACTCATCACAGAAACCTCCCCTGATCATCTTGTCTCACATAGCTCTGTCCTTTTCTCCCCTCAGCCTCCAATCCCAATTACTCTACGACATACCCCCTTTTATTGTCTTCACAGCACTATCACAAAATTATCCTGATGATTTACGCTTAAATCTTTTCTTATGTAGAATTTAACTTCTTGAGAACAGAGACTCTTTGATTCTATTCCTAGTCCATTGCACAATGTCAGGTGTGTAGTAGATTTCAATAATATTTACTGAATAAATGGATGAGTGAAACATAGTTTAAATAAATAAACTTTCCCTTCTTTCACTTTGGCAAAACTTCCACTCTAGTTCTAAAACTTGGATCTTTGTCCACTTTTAGTACCTGAGTTCATATTTTCATTCCCTTGCTAGTAGTATGTGTAGTTTTTGGTATCTTCCAAGTCTTTTCAGGGATTTGGGTCCCCAACATCTAACTCCACTGTTGTTCAGATTCCTACAGGAAATGAACATCTGAGTATTTCTTTCCTCCTTGTTTCCAGATTTCTCTCAATTCTTGGCTGTGTCTCTTTAACTCTGTGTGGTCTCAGAACTCTGGATCTCCTCAATCTCTCCCATGCTGCAGCAAATAAAACCCACTTAAAGTTAATCAGTGATATGTTCAAGGGAACATGAGCTGCATTTTGTAACCAAAGATGAGAGACTAAGTTGGAAAAAAAGAGGAAGTGGAATCTAGAACCACTTTCAAAAATAAGTAAACTAATTTAATTAACTTGAAATGCATAAGTAGCCAATGCACACTTAAAGATATGGATGAGTTAGGAAGAAATAGGAGAATTCTGCATTAATATTATAGTTCAATCAGTGGATGTGAAAAATATTTAAATAAAAAGAATGCGAGGAAATTTAGAACTAGTCCTTACAACAAGGTTACAATCAAGTGGGAGGACACTAGAAATAAAAGAACAAAAATAATAGCATCAAAGAAGCTAAGAGAAGAGAATTTTTCAGATACGAAAGCTTCTCATTTTCCCTCTGTTTTATTCAGTTCCTTTAAGGTGGTGTCTCTTCAAAGAGCAGAATGCAATACTTCAAAATAACCTTGGATTTTGTGAAAAATTTAGATTCCTGGTTCCACCCCAGTATCACTGAATCAGAATCTCTGGGGTTAAGGCTTCATAAATCAGCATTATTAATTAATGTCCCAAGTTATTATGAGGCATGCAAAAGTCAAAGAAACACTGCTACAAGCCTTAATTCAAATTCTATATTTAAGGTGTGCATATCTTGAGACTCACGATAAAACTGAAAAAGAAAAATCCTAGATACCCTTTAAAATGCATTTTTGGTAGTTTCCAGCAGACAAAAGTCAGACTACAGAAGATTAAGTAGAGAGTGAATAGTGAAGCAATAGATGTCATATATATGGATTCTTGGCAGTGAAAAGGAAAGATATATAATTGCATCTAGACGTTTCAGCAGGGGTAATAAAGGACATTTCCCCCCCTAAATTGAATAATGTGAAAGCAAAGGACAAGTTAGTAGACAGAAAGTTTGAATGTATTAGCTATAGCATTTTTTAAGAAATTTAAGTACAATTTAGTAGCTAAAGTTTTTTCAGCTTATTTTAAAATATATTGACTTATATGAATACTTTTTTCCTAAAAACAGGTAAAATCTGATTATATGTACTCTATATAACAGACAGCATTATGCCTTTGTAGGAGACAAGCTGGAATCATGGTTTCCTGGATTGTTTTCAATTATATCTTTAAAAAAATTGCTTTATCTGAATCTTTATCATACAAAAATAATTTCACTAAATAATATGTCTGATTACTCTTTGCATTTGTTATAGATTTGGATAATAAAAAAATCTTTAATTGATCAATCATGCATTTATGTAATACAATTATGTAGTCAGAATTCTAATGTGCTCTCTGCAGAATCAAATGTCTAAGAGGGGGTCTTTATTCTCAAGGAGTTTAAAGCCTTTGTATTGAAAATAATGATAATAGGTAACACTTAATGAGCACCCACAGGAAACTTTTTAACATTCTTTATCCTCACTTAATCCTCACAGCTATCCAATGAGGAAGTAAATTTACCAGCATTATCTCTAAGTTATAGATAAGGGACCTGAAAGACATGGAGATTAAAATAAATTACTAGGGTTGTACAGCCAGTTAGAGGAAGAGATGAGAGCTATGCGCAGAGTCCTGCCTTTACTATTGAGTTGTTTCATCTTCCCTGGGTAGACAGCAAAGACCAGCACAAATGAGAGGATATGTATTATTAAATGTGAAGAGGCAGTTTATCCCTAATGCGGAATTACGTAAATTTATTACTTTTTTGCTCAGAGAAAAGTAAGAGCTGGAGCAGCTGAGATGAGTTCATGAGGAAATAGAGATCAGAGATTTTGGAAGGAATGGAAGTGGGCATGACTCCATAATTCACTTCTGCTTACTTTATTATTTTTGCAAGTGTTTATGTTTAAATATAACTTCTAACTCAAAAAAAAAGTTGCAAGAATAGTCTAGGGTACTTTCTTATACCTTTACTTACTTTTTCCTTCTCTCTCTCTGCCTTTCTCTCCCTCCCATGTTAGCGCAGCTCCTTGAGATCTATTCTATTCCATATGAATAGTTATGAACTAAGACACATTATCTGATGCCCATATATCAAAGAACAATGGAGGAATAGCATAGGATAACTGCTACAATCCCATCCATTCAAAAGGAGGAAACAGAAGACTCACAGCAGTCACTTGCCCAGAGCAATTTTTCAATCCAGTCAGACACATGTTGCCATTTCCTGGATTAAGGCTCAATCACATTACTAGAATTTGTTCTCTGTGGCTCCCGCCATTCTCTAGGCTCTTGAGTCTGCTTTCTGAGCCATCCATACTTTTCCCTAATGAGTAGACCATATTTGCAACTGAGTAGGCAGCTCAGCTTGCTTCCTGCTCAAAAAAGTTTGGGGGTCCAAAAGCCTCTTTTCATTTTGTACAGCCTCTCTTCCTTTCAGTACCACTTGCTACAACTCTTTTAAAAACCTTGTGGATTTCTTATGTATCAATTTAAAAATACACTCAATTAGACAAGAGAAACACCAACAATTCTCTTAGAGGTAAGCCCTACTATATCTTAGGTTCCCTTTGAGACTGCTGTGGGACCACACCCTTAAGATCTTTAGAGGACCTGCTCTGGCTTTAATCTTTAGCCTGATACTCTTATTTAATTTGAGAATTGTCTGCCATCTGGAGAGGCTAGAAATAAGAATTTTTTGTACCAGAAAGTCCTGGTTCTAATATATGTAACAGTTTATTCTTAGAACACCTTTCTCTTCTCACATTTTATCATAGGAAGTTAAAAGCAGCCAAGGGGCACTTGCAATACTATTCTTGGAAATCTCTCTAGCATACATCCTCCCTATCACTAACACAATCAAAGGGAATACTGTTGCCAAACATTCCACCACTGAATAACAAGGGACTCTTTCCTCTGGTTTCCAGTAATATATTCCTTTTTTTCCCCTCTCACCTGCGGCCTTCTCTAGTCCCTTTACCCTTTGCAAATGCTCTTCAAATTCATTCTAGCTTCAACTCACTGCACAGCCCCAAAGCCAAATCTGCATATTTTATGTTTTGGTTACATTGGCACCCTACTTCCTGCACCAGAATGTGTTACAAGTGTTACAGATGCATATTAGGTCACTCCAAAACTTAGCAGCCTGAAACAACCACAACCATTTACTTTCTTTGCAAATTGGCAATTTGAAAATAGGTCAGCAGGAATGGCTCACTTCTGCTTTGAACAATATCAGTTAGGGCAGCTTAACTGAAGTATGGGGATATACTTTCAGAACAAGTATTCACCTGCCTAGCAAGTTGGTGCCATCACCTATGAGCTCATCTGAAAATGTGGGCTGAGAATTCAGTTCTTCTCCAAAGCCTGCTTGGATTTCCTCAGTATTGTTGGTAGGTTCCAAGACCAAGTTCCCAGGAGAGTAAGGTAGGAGTGCATGGAACTTTTATGATCTAGCTTCAGAAATCACACTGTATCACTTTTTTTTTTTTTTTTTGAGAGAAATAAGAATTTTATTTTATTTTAACATCTTTATTGGAGTATAATTGCTTTACAATGTTGTGTTAGTTTCTGCTGTATAACAAAGTGAATCAGCTATATGTATACATATATCCCCATATCTCCTCCCTCTTGTGTCTCTCTCCCACCCACCCTATCCCACTCCTCTAGGTGGACACAAAGCACAAAGCTGATCTCCCTGCGCTATGCGGCTGCTTCCCACTAGCTATCTATTTTACATTTGGTAGTGTATATATGTCCATATATACACTACCACTCTCTCACATTGTCCCAGCTTACCCTTCCCCCTTCCTGTGACCTCAAGTCCAATCTCTACATCTACGTCTTTATTCCTGTCCTGCCTCTGGGTTCATCAGAACCATTTTTTTTTTTTTTAGATTCCATATATATATGTGTTAGCATACAGTATTTGTTTTTCTCTTTCTGACTTACTTCACTCTGTATGACAGATTCTAGGTCCATCTACCTCACTACAAATAACTCAGTTGCATTTCTTTTTATGGCTGAGTAATATTCCATTGTATATATATATGCCACATCTTCTTTATCCATTCATCTGTCGATGGACACCTAGGTTGCTTCCATGTCCTGGCTATTGTAAACTGTGCTGCAATGAACATTGTGGTACATGACTCTTTTTGAATTAGGGTTTTCTCAGGGTATATGCCCAGTAGTGACATTGCTGGGTCATATGGTAGTTCTATTTTTAATTTTTTAAGGAACATCCATACTGTTCTCCATAGTGGCTGTATCAATTTACATTCCCACCAACTGTGCAAGAGGGTTCCCTTTTCTCCACATCCTCTCCAGCATTTATTGTTTATAGATATTTTTGATGATGGCCATTCTGACTGGTGTGAGGTGATACCTCATTATAGTTTTGATTTGCACTTCTCTAATGATTAGTGATGTTGAGCATCCTTCCATGTGTTTGTTGGCCATCTGTATGTCTTCTTTGGAGAAATGTCTATTTAGGTCTTCTGCCCATTTTTGGATTGGGTTGTTTGTCTTTTTGATATTGAGCTGCATGAGCTGCTTGTAAATTTTGGAGATTAATCCTTTGTCAGTTGCTTCATTTGCAAATATTTTCTCCCATTCTGAGGGTTGTCTTTTCGTCCACTTTATGGTTTCCTTTGCTGTGCAAAAACTTCTAACTTTCATTAGGTCTCATTTGTTTATTTCTGTTTTTATTTCCATTTCTCCAGGAGGTGGGTCAAAAGGATCTTGCTGTGATTTATGTCATAGTGTTCTGCCTATGTTTTCCTCTAAGAGTTTTATACTGTCTCGCCTAACATTTAGGTCTTCAATCCATTTTGAGTTTATTTTTGTGTATGGTGTTAGGAAGTGGTCTAATTTCATTCTTTTACATGTAGCTGTCCAGTTTTTCCAGCACCACTTATTGAAGAGGCTGTCTTTTCTCCATTGTATATTCTTGCCTCCTTTATCAAAGATAAGGTGACCATATGTGCATGGGTTTATCTCTGGGCTTTCTATCCTGTTCCATTGATCTATATTTCTGTTTTTGTGCCAGTACCATACTGTCTTGATTACTGTAGCTTTGTAGTATAGTCTGAAGTCCAGGAGCCTGATTCCTCCAGCTCCGTTTTTCTTTCTCAAGATTGCTTTGGCTATTCGGGGTCCTTTGTGTTTCCATACAAATTGTGAAATTTTTTGTTCTAGTTCTGTGAAAAATGCCATTGATAGTTTGATAGGGATTGCATTGACTGTAGCTTGCTTTGGGTAGTATAGTCATTATCACAATGTTGATTCTTCCATTCCAAGAACATGGTATATCTTTCCATATGTTTGTATCATCTTTAATTTCTTTCATCAGTGTCTTATAGTTTTCTGCATACAGGTCTTCTGTCTACTTAGGTAGGTTTATTCCTATGTATTTTATTCTTTTTGTTGCAATGGTAATGGGAGTGTTTCCTTAATTTCTCTTTCAGATTTTTCATCATTAGTGTATAAGAATGCAAGAGATTTCTGTGCATTAATTTTGTATCCTGCTACTCTACCAAATTCATTGATTAGCTCTAGTAGTTTTCTGGTAGCATCTTTAGATTCTCTCTGTATAGTATCATGTCATCTGCAAACAGTGACAGTTTTATTTCTCCTTTTCCGATTTGGATTCCTTTTATTTCTTTTTCATCTCTGATTGTTGTGGCTAAAACTTCCAAAACTATGTTGAATAATAGTGGTGAGAGCGCACAACCGTGTCGTGTTCCTGATCTTAGAGGAAATGGTTTCAGTTTTCCCACCATTGAGAATGATGTTGGCTGTGGGTTTGTCATATATGGCCTCTATTATGTTGAGATAGGTTCCCTCTATGCCTAGAGTATGGAGAGTTTTAATCATAAATGGGTGTTGAATTTTGTCGAAAGCTTTTTCTGCATCTATTGAGATGATCATACGGTTTTTATTCTTCAATTTGTTAATATGGTGTATCACACTGATTGATTTGCATATATTAAAGAAGCCTTGTATTCCTGGGATAAACCCCACTTGATCATGGTGTATGATCCTTTTAATGTGCTGCTGCATTCTGTTTCCTAGTATTTTGTTGAGGATTTTTGCATCTATGTTCATCAGTGATATTGGCCTCTAGTTTTCTTTCTTTGTGACATCTCTGTCTGGTTTTGGTATCAGGGTGATGGTGGCCTTGTAGAATGAGTTTGGGAGTGTTCTTCCCTCTGCTATATTTTGGAAGATTTTGAGAAGGATAGATGTTAGCTCTTCTCTAAATGTTTGATAGAATTCACCTGTGAAGCCGTCTGGTCCTGGGCTTTTGTTTGTTGGAAAATTTTTAATCACAGTGTCAATTTCAGTGCTTGTGATTGGTCTGTTTATATTTTCTATTTCTTCCTGGTTCAGTCTCAGAAAGTTGTGCCTTTCTAAGAATTTGTCCATTTCTTCCAGTTTGTCCATTTTATTGGCATATAGTTGCTTGTAGTAATCTCTCATGATCCTTTGTATTTATGCAGTGTCAGTTGTTACTTCTCCTTTTTCATTTCTAATTCTGATGATTTCAGTCTTCTTGCTTTTTTTCTTGATGAGTCTAGCTAAGGTTTTGTCAATTTTGTTTATCTTCTCAGAGAACCAGCTTTTAGTTTTATTGATCTTTGCTATGGTTTCCTTCATTTCTTTTTCATTTATTCCTGATCTGATCTGATCTGATTCCTTTCCTTGTGATAACTCTAGGGTTTTTTTGCTGTTGTTCCTCTCCTTTCTCTAATTGCTTTAGGTGTAAGGCCAGGTTGTTTATTTGAGATGTTTCTTGTTTCTTGAGGTAGGATTGTATTGCTATAAACTTCCCTCTGAGAACTGCTTTTGCTGCATCCCATAGGTTTTGGGCCGTCGTGTTTTCATCATCATTTATTTCTACATACTTTTTGATTTCCTCTTTGATTTCTTCAGTGATCTCTTGGTTATTTAGTCGCATATTGTTTAGCCTCCATGTGTTTGTATTTTTTACAGTTTTTTCCTGTAATTAATATCTAGTCTCATAGCATTGTGGTTGGAAAAGATACTTGATACTATTTCAATTTTCTTAAATTTACCAAGGCTTGATTTGTGACCTAAGATATGATCTATCCTGGAGAATGTTCCATGAGCACTTGAGAAGAAAGTGTATTCTGTTGTTATTGGATGGAATGTGCTATATATATCATTTAAGTCCATCTTTTTTAATGTGTCATTTAAAACTTGTGTTTCCTTATTTTCATTTTGGTTGATCTGTCCATTGGTGTAAGTGGGGGGTTAAAGTCCCCTACTATTATTATGTTACTGTCGATTTCCCCTTTTATGGCTGTTAGCATTTGCCTTATGTATTGAGGAGCTCCTACATTGGGTGCATAAATATTTACAATTGTTATATCTTCTTCCTGGAATGATCCCTTGATCATTTTGTAGTGTCCTTCTTTGTCTCTTGTAATAGTCTTTATTTTAAAGTCTATTTTGTCTGTTATGAGAATTGTTACTCCAGCTTTCTTTTGATTTCCATTTGCATGGAATATCTTTTTCCATCCCCTCACTTTCAGTCTGTATGTGTCCCAAGGTCTGAAGTGGGTTTCTTGAGGACAGCATATATATGGGTCTTGTTTTTGTATCCATTCAGCCAGTCTATGTCTTTTGGTTGGAGCATTTAATCCATTTACATTTAAGGTAATTAACTATATGCATGTTCCTATTACCATTTTCTTAATTATTTTGGGTTTGTTTTTGTAGGTCTTTTCCTTCTCTTGTGTTTCCTGACTAGAGAAGTTCCTTTAGCATTTGTTGTAAAGCTGGTTTGGTGGTGCTGAATTCTCTTAACTTTTGCTTGTCTGTAAGGGTTTTAATTTCTCCATTGAATCTGAATAAGATCCTTGCTGGTTAGAGAAATCTTGGTTGTAGGTTTTTCCCTTTTATCACTTTAAATACATCCTGCACTCCCTTCTGGTTTGCAGAGTTTCTGTTGAAAGATCAACTTTTAACCTTATGGGGATTCCCATGTATTTTATTTGTTGCTTTTCCCTTGCTGCTTTTAATGTTTTTTCTTTGTATTTAATTTTTAATAGTTTGATTAATATGTGTCTGCGCATGTTTCTCCCTGGATTTATCCTGTGTGGGACTCTCTGGGCTTCCTGGACTTGAGTGACTATTTCCTTTCCCATGTTAGGGAATTTTTCAACGCTAATCTCTTCAAATATTTTCTCAGACCCTTTCTTTTTCTCTTCTTCTTCTGGGACCCCTATAATTCGAATGTTGGTGCGTTTAATGTTGTCCCTGAGGTCTCTGAGAATGTCCTTAATTCTTTTCTTTCTTTTTTCTTTATTCTGCTCTGAGGTAGTTATTTCCACTGTTTTATCTTGCAGGTCACTTATTCATTCTTCTGCCTCAGTTATTCTGCTATTGATCCCTTTTAGAGAATTTTTAATTTCATTTATTGTGCTGTTCCTCATTTTTTGTTTGCTCTTTAGTTCTTCTAGGTCCTTGTTAAACGTTTCTTGTATTTTCTCCATTCTATTTCCAAGATTTTGGATCATCTCTACTATCATTACTCTGAATTCTTTTTCAGGTAGACTGCTTATTTTGTCTTCATTTGTTTGGTCTGGTGGGTTTTTACCTTGCCCCTTCATCTGCTGCATATTTCTCTGTTTTCTTATTTTGTTTAACTTACTGTGTTTGGGGGTCTTCTTCTCACAGCCTGCAGGTTCATAGTTCCCATTGTTTTTGGTGTCTGCCCCTAGTGTGTAAGGTTGGTTCAGTGGCTTGTGTAGGCTTGCTGGTGGAGGGGACTGGTGCCTGTGTTCTGGTGGGTGGGGCTGGATCTTGTCTTTCTGGTGGGCAGGGCCACGTCCAGTGGTGTGTTTTGGGGTGTCTGTGAACTTAGTATGATTTTGGCAGCGTCTCTGCTAATGGGTGGGGTTGTGTTCCTGTCTTGCTAGTTGTTTGGCATGGGGCATCCAGCATTGGACTTTGCTGGCTGTTGGGTGGAGCTGGGTCTTAGCGTTGAGATGGAGATCTCTGGCAGTGCTCTCGCCGATTGATATTACGTGGGGCCAGGAGGTCTTTGGTGATCCAATGTCCTGAACTCGTCTCTCCCACCTCAGAGGCTCAGGCCTAACACCAGGCCGGAGCACCAAGACGCTATCAGCCACACAGCTGCTTACATCACAGTTGTTGGTCAGTCAAATTCACAGGGCAATTCTCCTCAAGCAGCGATCACGGGTCCATGGAAGCACTTAGGATGATTAATTGGCAAGTCATATTATTTCCCACTCTCAGTTTCTTCATCTTTAACGTGGAGATAATGATTCTTCACAAGCTTTAAAAAACTAGCGGGAAACTGTGACTCGGTGCTCACACAAACTGCCACCTGCCGTCTATTAGGTCATCAGAAAGAGCCAGCAAGATATTTTTGCCTCTGAACCTCAGATAAGGCAGGAAATCGCTACACCTCAGCAGCCTATCACTATTATTATAATCTATTTACTGAGGCAAACACAAAGTTCTGTCCAAGTTCAAAGTAAGAACATAAAGATATTACCCCTTGAGGAGACAAATGTATATTCTTTTGTGTCTGGCTTCTTTTGCTCATAGTGATTGTGAATTTCATCTATATTACTTCACGTATCAATTGGCATTGCCTTTTTATAGCTATACAGTATCTTATTATACGTATATTCCATTACTCTTTAATGCATTCTATTTTTGATAGACATTTGTGTTTTCTCCAGTTTTGGGGTTACTGTAGATAAAAGTGCTATGAACTTTCTCTTACAAGTCTTTTGTAGGCCTCTGTTTCATTTTCTTAGGAATTTATTGATAGTTACAATTGCTCCGTCTTAGTGTGACTGTATGTTTGATATTTTAAGAAACTAATAAATTTTTCAATAAGTTATATAACTTGGCACTCTCTTCAGCAATGCATGAAGGTCCTCATTGTTCCACGTACTCACCAACATTGGTATCAATAGACATTTTAATTTTAGCTATGCTAGTGGGCATGTTGTGATATCTCATTATGGTTTTGGTTTGCATTTATTTGAAGAGATATTGAGTACTTTTTCATGGGTTTCTTGTACATTGCAACACAATCTTCAAATCTTCCTTTCAAGAGGTATTTTCCAGTCTTCAAAAATTTTTAAATTTGTTTATCTTACTGAGGCACAGAAATTTTATTTTCTGGATCAAATTTCTTTGACATGTATATGTTTTTTCAGTTTTTTTCTAGTTTCTGGCTTGCTTATTTGTTTTCTTGATGTGTATTAATTTTTTAAAAATTGAATTGATCTTTATTTGTTTTGATCTATTGGTTTCTACGTCCTATCTAAGAAATAATTACCTGCCCCTCAACCACAAAAATACACTACAATGATTTATTCTAGAAGATCTTTGAATTTAGCTTTTGTGTTTGGGGCTATTATCTATCACAAACTAATTTTTGTGTACAATATTAGGTAGCATTAGAGCTTTTTGGTTTCTTGTTTTTTAACATATTAATAATTCAGGCGCCATTTTTTTGGAAAGACTATCCATTCTCCATTGATTTACTCTGCTGCAAAAATCAGTGGACTGTGGGGACTTCCCTGGTGGTCCAGTGGCTAAGATTCTGCACTCCCAATGCAGGGGGCCCGGGTTCGATCCCTGGTCAGGAAACTAGATCCCACATGCCACAACTAAGAGTTCGCATGCTGCAACTAAAAGATCCCATGTGCCACAACTAAAGATCTCACATGCCACTACTAAAAGATCCCTCATGCTGCAATGAAGATCCCGCATGCTGCAACTAAGACCCGGCGCAGCCAAATAAATAAATATTTTTTACAAAATCAATGGACTGTGTAAGTGAGAGTTTATTTCTGGACTTGCTCTTGTTTTCCATTGATTATTTGTCTATCATTACACCAATACAACACTACCTAGATTGTTGTAGTTATAGTTGCATGGTAATTTTTGAAGTCAGTCAGTTTGAGCCCTCTGAATTTTTTCCTTTTTTCCAAGACTGTCTTGGCTATTCTAGGCTTTTAGTATTTTATTATAAATTTTAGAAGAATTTTATCTATGTCTATAAAAGAGACTTCTGTATTTATAATTGTAATGGTGGTAAATTTTAGATTGATTTGTGGGAGATTTAATATCTAATCTTCCAAACTATGAATATGGTATATCTTTTTCATTTAGATCTTAAATTTTTCTCAGCCATAGTTTATAGTTTTTGTTGTATAGATTTGCATATTGTTTGCTAAGTTTATTCTTTAATATTTTATATTTTACACTGTTATAATGAAATTGTTTTAAGTTTATTTTTCAAATTTTTTTCTATTGTGTAGGAATATAATTGATTTTTTTTAATTGACCATGAATTCTGAGACCTCACTAAACTCTTAATAGCTTTAGTAATTTGTCATTGTTGTTGTTTCCTTAGGCTTTTCTACATAAATATCACTTCATCTGTGAAGAGGGACATTTTCTCTTCTTTTCTGATTTCATGATTTTTATTTCTTTTTCTTAAAAGTAACACTGGTATAACTAGTGGTATAGTATTTCCAGTAGACTGTTGAATCTTCCAAGAGAGATTATATACCCTTGGTTTGTCCTGGATCTTAGAGGGAATGTGTCTGATGTGATAATAGCTATAGGACTTTTAAGTGCTGAAAAAAAAAAGATATTTTGATTTCTTAACACCCAATACCTCAGAATATGTCTTTATTTGGAAATAGGGTCATTGAAGGTGCAATTAGTTAAGAGGAGGTCAGAGAGTAATAGAGTGTGCTCCTAATCCAATATAACTGATGTCCTTGTTAGAAGATAGCCATATGACACACACAGGAAGAACGCTTTGTGAAGAAGAAAGCAGAGATTGGAGTTAAGCAATTGAAAGCCAAGGAATGTCAAAGACTGCTGGCAAACCACCAGAAAGCTGCAAGAGGCAAGGAAGATTGTCTTTATGGGTTTCAGAGGGAACATGACCTGGACAACACATTGGTTTCAGACCTCTAGCCTCCAGAACTGCAAGACAATAAATTTCTGTTTACCATCCCAGAACATAATGACTCAAAGCAATAATTATTTATTATTGTTCACAAGCTTATGGATCAGCTGGGCAGTTCTTATGATCTGGTTCAGTCTCAGCTGATTTTATCCGTGTTTGTTCATGTTTCTTTGGTCAGCTGGCAAATGAACTGGGAGCTGGCCAGGTTCAGGATGGCCTTATTCACATGTATAGTAGCTGACTGACTGTCAGCTGTGGTGGCAGAGTCACTTTTCTTATCCAAACGCCTAGCTCAAGCTTGTTAACAAGATGATGGCAGGTTTTCAAAAGAGAGAACAGATTAGCACAAGGCCTCTTGAGTTTAGTTTCACACCTTGAATGACATCACTTTTCCAGATTTAATTCTACAATTAAATCACAGCTAAAACTCATCAATCACTAACCCAAATTCCTAAACTCTAGGGGTTTTGGATGGATACAGTTAAAAATTTAAGAAAGATGAGGACCTCTGTTTGTTTTTGGCTATGACAGAATAAGTGGTATTAGACTTGCCCTCCTTTGAAAAACAGATATAAAACTGGTCATATATATGAAGCAAATTTCTTCACACATTGAAAAATAGGCCAATTGGTTACCTGTCAGCTGTAGCAACAGGGTAACTTTTATAATCCAGGAGCCTAGCTCATGCTTGTTAACATTGTGATATTAAGTTTCATGCTGCCATAAAGATGCAATTTCTGTTTTTCCTGGACCAATGCTATCAAGCTCACTATTCTTTACTCACTCTTCAGATGAATATGATTTTTGTGCATCCCAAGAAGTCCAAAGTTTTGGGTTGTTCCATGTAACAGTACCATGATGCTTTTCTCCTATAAAGCTTGATTATTGATATATATATAAGCTTGAATTCAAATTTCTGAATGTGGCACACTAAGTAAACAAACTGACTGGATTAAATAGGGACTTTTATACTGATTTGATTTGCAAGGCCAATGTAAGCCTTCACCTTAACTTTTTAACTTTTCAGCAGCTTTAGCCTCAGAAGAGAATTTTATATTTAATAACTTTGGAGAAAGAAGAGAATTTTATATTTAACAACTTTGCATACCTTTTTAAGTACCTACATCCTGCATGTTGAAAATTAATTTCTCTCTGGTTTTTTGTGTCTGCTTCCTCACTGTAGATTTTTAAAAAATCATTTTCTTAACAACGACAGCAGATCTATGTTTCTTAGTTTTGAAGAGAATTGCTTTCTTCTGGCCATCACAGAATCAAAAACCTAATTCAGGTTTATATTAATTCTCTTGGGGATTGGATTCCATTTTAGTAAAAGATAATTACTTTATGCAACAAAACAACCCTGAGATTAGTGAATATCAGGAATAGTAACCAGCTGGTAAGGAGTTTCAGGGTGTGGCCTTGAATGATCGAATGCCTGCCAACTTTGGTTCTCCTTAGGGTTAAATCTGGCTATTGAAAAAGAATAAAACCCAAATATGTAAAGAGGTATTTTTCTTACCAATAGAAAGGAACAAATGTTAAAAGACAATAGTAAAATTATATATATACACAATAAGCAGGTAAGGGATACACACAAAAAAAATTAGATTTAAAATATGATCTTAAAAACAGTAATTATGAGGGGAGGAGAGTAAATACATAAGGTTTTAAAATACATTTGAAATTAAGAGATCAGCAACCTAAAATAATCATGGATACTTATAGACAGCTGTACAAAAACTTCACAGTAATCACAAACCAAAACTATAATAGATAAACAGACAAAAAGAAAAAGGTATCCAACATAACACTAAAGATAGTCATCAAATCAGAAGAAAAGAGAACAAAAGAAGACAAAAGAGGAAAAAGACCTACAAAAACAAATTCAAAACAATTAACAAAATAGCAATAAGAACATACATATGGATAATTACCTTAAATGTAAATGACTAAATGCTCCAACCAAAAGACATAGAGTGGATGAATGGATACAAAAACAAGACTGGTAAGTATGCTGCCTACAATAGACTCACTTCAGATCTAGAGACACCCACAGACTGAAAGTGAAGGAATGGAAAAAGGTATTCCATGCAAATGGAAATCAAAAGAAAGACAAAGTAGCAATATTTATATCAGACAAAATAGACTGTAAAATGAAGATTGTTATAAGAGACTAAGAAAGACATTACATGATGATCAAGGGATCAATCCAAGAAGAAGGTATTACAATTGTAAATATATATGTACTGAACATAGGAGACCCTCAGTATATAAGGCAAATATTAACAGACATAAAAGTAGAAATCAAAGGTAACAGAGTAATAGTAGGGGACTTTAACACCCTACTTACATCAATGGACAGATCTTCCAGACATAAATAATGAAATATTAGCCTCAAATGACACATTAGACTAAATTGATATATAGAGAGCATTCTTAAAGCAGCAGAATACACATTCTTTTCAAGTGCACGTGGAACATACTCCAAGATAGATCACATGCTAGGCCACAAAACAAGTCTCATTACACTTTTTAAAAAATTCAAATCATATCAAGCATCTTTTCTGACCACAATGCTATGAGACTAGAAATCAACTCCAAGAAAAAACTGCAAAAACCACAAACACTTGGAGGCTAAACAATATGCTACTAAACAACCAGTGGATCACTGAAGAAATCAAAGAGGAAATCAAAAAATACTTGAGACAAATGAAAATGAAAACACAACAATCCAAAACCTACGGGATTCAGCAAAAGAATTTCTAAGAGGGGAGTTTATAGTGATACAAGCTTACCTCAGGAAACAACAAAAATCTCAAACAACCTAACCTTACATTTAAAGCAACTAGAGGAAGAAGAACAAACAAAACCCAAAGTTAGTAGAAGGAGACAAATCACAAAGATCAGAGCAGAAATAAATAAACTAGAGACTAAACTAACAATAGAAAAAATCAATGAAACTAAAAGCTGGTTCTTTGAAAAGATTAACAAAATTCATAAACCTTTAGCCAGACTCATCAAGAAAAAAAGAGGGCTAAAATCAATAAAATCAGAAATGAAAAAGGAGAAGTTACAACTGACATCACAGAAATACAAAGGATCGTAAGAGACTACTAAGAGCAACCTTACGCCAATAAATTGGACAACCTAGAGGACAAATTCTTAGAAAGGTACAATCTCCCAAGACTGAACCAGACAGAAATAGAAAATGTGAATAGCCCAAGTACCAGTAATGAAATTGAATCAGTAATTACAAAACTTCCAACAAACAAAAGCCCAGGACCAGATGGCTTCATAGGTGAAATCTACCAAACATTTAAAGAAGAGCTAACATCTATCCTTCCGAAACTACTTCAAAAAATCGCAGAGGAAGGAACATTTCTGAACTCATTCTATGAGGCCAGAATCACTCTGATACCAAAACTAGACCAAGAAATCACAAAAAAGAACATGGACCAATATCACTGATGAACATAGACACAAAAATCCTCAACGAAATACTAGCAAAGTGACTCCAACAATACAGTGAAAGGATTATATACCATGATTAAGTGGGATTTATCCCAGAGATGAAAGGATTTTTCAATATCTACATGTCAATCAATGTGATACACCACATCAACAAATTGAAGAATAAAAACCACATGATCATCTCTGTAGATGCAGAAAAAGCTTTTTATAAAATTCAACATCCATTTATGGTAAAAAAAAAAAAAAAAAAAACTCTGCAGAAAGTGAGAATAGAGGGAATATACCTCAACATAAGAAAGGCCAGGGAATTCCCTGATGGTCCAGTGGTTAGGACTCTACACTTCCACTCCAGGGGGCACGGGTTTGATTCCTCATCAAAGAACTAAGATCCCACATGCTGTAAGTGGCCAATAAATAAATAAATAAATAAATAAATAAATAAATGCCATATATGACAAACGCATAGCTAACTCAATTTTGAAAAGTTGAAAGTATTTCCTCTAAGATCAGGAAAAAAACAAGGGTGCCCACTCTCACCACACTGGTGAAAGAAACTGAAGACAACACAAACAGATGGAAAGATATACTATGTTTTTGGATTGGAAGAATCAATATTGCTAAAATGACCATATTAACTAAGGCAATCTACAGATTTAATGCAATCCCTATCAAAATACCAAGGCCATTTTCCACAGAACTAGAATAAATAATTTAAAATTTGTATGGAAACACAAAAGACCCCAAATAGCTAAAACAATCTTGATAAAGAAGAAAAGAGCTGGAGGAATCATGCTTCCTGACTTCAGACTATACTACAAAGCTACAGTAATCAAAACAGTATGGTACTGGCACAAAAACAGACACATAGGTCAATGGAACAGGATAGAGAGCTCAGAAATAATCCCATGCACTTATGGTTAATTAATTTATGACAAAGGAGTCAAGAATACTTTTAAAAATTGTGATTCACTATATTGTACACCTGTAACTTATATAATATTGTACAGCAACTATACTTCAATTAATAAAAAGAAGAATAGGACAAATAAACCCTTGCTTTTATTTAATTTTATCTGTTAAATATTTCAAAGATATGTAAGATTCCTCTTCTGCTATTTTCTTCTAACCATGAGTGATTTAAATAATGAAGTTCAATGTTTGATCATTATGTAAGTATCTCTGACATGAGAAATATTGGGTAGGTATACAGATAGTTCCTACTTTTGTGAATTGCATGGGATTCAACTTATTTGGGTATGTAGAAATGAAATCTATGCTATCCCACCACTAGTGAATTAATACAAATTAGAAATTTGTTTTTGTATTTTATGGTATTACTATTGGGCTGATAACTTTCTCAGTAGCAAATAATCTGTATTGCTTTGACTCTTAACTTTCAGGGTATTAGTGCCCAATAACAGATAGAAGCTGGTACTTGGTAATACTGAATAGATTCAATTAACATTTTTAATACCTAAAACTGCAAGTAAAAAGAGAACTTATATAGTTAATATTTTAGCACCTCTTTTCTTATCTGAAAGAACTTGATTAGTATTTTTCTGTTTCTGGTATATATTCATTCTTAATTAATATAGAGCTTTAACTATGTGAAAAAGTAACTCTAATCTTGCCTTGAATAAAATTTTAGTACAGGAAAAATATTTCTATGCTATAAAAAATAATTGTTGTGATTCCACTAACTGAAGATAATAAGAGGATCACTATGTCTTATGAAAATTCAACTTCAACTTTTATTTTAAATTGCAGTTATATTAGTTTTTAAGTGTGTTGAAAATATTTAAGTAGCATCATTACTTTCTTTTTCAAAGAGTGAAAATAAAAATTCTAAAGTCCTATTAAAATTGAGCTAAGACCAAAGAAGCCTCTTAGGTAAAAGAGGAAAGGGGAAGTAAAAAAAAAAAAAAAAAAAAAGCAAGACTTTACAGGTGAAGTAAGCAATCCTGTGTGTGTGTGTGTGTGAGAGAGAGACAGAGACAGAGACAGAGACAGAGACAGAGAGTTTGTGAGCATCACACCTTAGGGATTATTCTATCCCCCACTATGAAGCAACATAAAAGAGGTATAACAGAACTTCCTACTTCTGACATACAATAGTTTACTCCCAAATATTCCAAATAAGAAAATAAGGCCCTGAATTTTATAGATTACAAAAATATTTAATAATGCTATCTTAGATACTATGTGGAATCCTAATGACCTCTTTATACAAAAAAAGAAGATAAAGACAAATGTCCAGGTTGCATCTGAAGTTTCTTGACAAAGATACAATGTCCCCTTTACCAAAGACTTTCTTTACCCTATAGCTTGCAGGTATGAAATACAAATCTCAGCCTTTTTGTCACTGATGATTCCACAAATATACTGTTAGGAAACCTCTCTGTTCCTCCTAGGAAAAGCAGAGGCTTCAATTTATTTTAATCATAAAGTTGATATCTTGGTCTCTGTCTTTCAACAAAGATTTAAGTCTTCAGAATAATAAAGAGATAAATAGTGAAATATCATCAATATTACTCATTACTTAACAGAAAAAATTTCCAAAACTTAGATGAATTTGGTGCCCTAAAAAAACTTTTTAAAAAAAGATTTGTAATATACCACTTTACCTAGATTTTAAAGGTATTTTGTTTGTCCAGGTAAGTAATAGTATTTTTTATGCCTTGAGATGCTCATTATTATACTTTTTGATAATCACACTATAAAAAGCTTGATTATTCATTTTATTAATAACTTTTATCTTCTTTTACCTTTGAAAAAGATTATTTTATGAATCAATTGTCATTCTGTACACATTCATTTATTAAATTTATTAAATAATAGTTGTGATTTTACCCTTCTATTCTGTGAAACATGTAAACAGCAGACTCTTTCTTCAACTGGAGGGGATAGAAGAAAAATGTATCTTCCATCACAGGGAATTTGTTCATTGCATGCTAAAATTTACCTTGATTATCCATCTCAACTGTGGATGCCACTTCCTTGATCTGTAGCATCTGGTCAAAAATATGATAAGAAATGCCTGAAGTTCTTCCTGTAGTTTTTGCATGCCATTATTTATTGGCCTGAAAGATCATAAAAAAGATCAGTGTTATTACCTAAATAATAGTATCTGCAAACATTTAAGAAATATTTCTTCCTTATTTAGCAAATAACCTCAATTTAAACCATCTGAGTCAAAATGAAAAACATTCAAATTTTACTAAAGAAAAGTTTTATAAGCAAGGTAGACAAAAAGGTCATAATTAGAATATCATTTAAGAGATCATTTTTCAAACTGAATAATGTTTGTTATTTTTAACCTATATTTAAAAGTACATTTCAGTTTATTCCACATAAATCAGTACAAGTGGCTAGAATATCCTATTTTATAAGGCTATAGGGACATTTCCCTGTGGGATTTGGAGATGTTTGCTTGGAAATTTAGTCCTTCCAGTGGGGAAAATGATTTCTCCTTTACCATGGTTACTGAAGAAAATATCATCCTTATTAAATTTAGTTTTAAAACCATTAGAAATAATTTATAATGTTAGTTAGTTGTTTCCTTCTCATCATATCATCAGAACTAATGATTTTTTCTTAATATATGATAGAAATTCTGTGCAAAAAGAAAATGTCAACTATAATTGATGCTGTTAGTCATGGTAAAAATATGGATCCAAATTCCAAGAAGAACAAATTATGCTTAATGCATCAAAGCATGATTTTTCAGGCAGGATATAACATTTTTATTCATTAGGTGTTTTGATGACAAGGGGTTTTTCAATTAAGGCATGAAAAAACTTAAGCCTGCACAACTATGAAGATATGAATGCATGAGCATAGTTGAAAACATATATTCATTTGGTGATTATAAACATGTAATAAGACTTTTCCAAGTTGCCTTTTCTGACACCCAGTAAATTCTCTATGTGGTAATCATGAGAAGGGCAGAATGTGCTCCTTTAACTCAATACTTACTTCCACAGGCCTGAAATCCTTGACAAAGTTCATTATTTCAAAAGGTGTGTGGAGGATTAATGACTTGAATTGCAATAAAATTGGAAGATGGCTAACACTAACTTCCTTTTTTCTGATGACTTTTGGGACTGGTGCTCAACTAAAGTAGAAAAAGAAATGTGAAGGATTTATTCATTGAGAACATATTAATAGACTCAGTAAAGATGTGAGAGTTTTTAAACCTCTTAATGAAAGGATTTCTTTGTTTTATTAAATGTTTATTTCTTTTGTTGTGGCTTTATGTTGGGGAAAGTGGGGAGGATAATGATTGTTTCTAGAAGAGTCAAATGTTTTCTAGAAAATTCAATAGTCTTTGTTGAAGTGCCCTTTCTAGTCAATTAAAAGTAGAAAATTTGATCAAATTAAGTAAATATGGAAGATATATAAATCAAGATTAGTGAAAGAAAAAGATCAATCATTCAAACGTACATTAGAAGCAATGTTTGTTGATCTACTTGGAATGTGCCAGTTGGTTGTTGGATGAACTTGGCATTTTATTCATGCTCAAGCTTTTGAAATATTACAATGAAGAATAAGACATGAGTTTTTATGCACTACACATTATTTTTAAAGTCAGGTTTCTTAAGGCATAATTCATATGTAAATAAACCCACTCTTTCTAGGTGTCCAGTTTGATGAGTTTTTACAAATCCATACAATCCTATGATCACCCTGTGATATTGTGATTTATAATAAGAAATACATATTTGGTCTTTGATGCCATTCCTGGCACAGAGCTCCTAAAACCCCTGGAATTTCTTGTATTAAGAGCTATAAAGTTGTCTTTTATTATGTTAATGGTTGACATTTGGAAAGCCCTTAGGTTCCTCTAGAATAGTGGCTGGTTGCCAGGGGAACCAACCAGCTGATTAGAGGGTTGGAACTTTCAGTAACCACCCCCCTCAACCTCTAGAGGTTGAATCAATTGCCTATGGTCAATGATTTAATCAATCAAGACCCTGTTCAGAAGCCTCCATAAAAACCCAAAAGGTAGGGTTTGGAGAACTTCCGGATTAATGAACTCATGGAGATTTGGGGAGAGGGCATGAAAGCTCCACATAATTTCCCTGTACCTTGTCCTATGCATCTCTTCCATCTGGCTTTTCCTGAGTTATATCCCTTTATAATAAACTGGTGATCTAATCAGTAGACTGTTCCTCTGAGTTCTGTGAGCTGCTCTAGCAAATTAATCAAACCCCAGGAGTGGGATCTCGGGAACCGTCTGATTTTAACCAGTTGATCACTAGTACAGATAACAACCTGGGCTTGCAACTGGCATCTGAAATATGTGTGTGTGTGTGTGGGGGTGCTGGGGGCAGTCTTGAGGACTGAACCCTTATCCTATGGAATCTGATGTTATCTCCCCATAGATAGTGTCAGGATTGAGTTGAATTATCGGACACCCAGCTGGTGTCCTGAGAATTGCTTGTTGGTGTGGGGAACCTCCTCTCACACACTAGAATTGGTACCAGACATTTATACCCCATTGAGAAAGAACATTTCTATCGACCTCAAAAGATCCCATATGCCGCTTTGTAGATACTTACCTCCTATCATTCCCAGTCTCTGGAAACCGCTGATCTGATTTCTTTTATAGTTTTATCTTTTCTTGAATGTCAATAGATCATACAGTATATAGCCTTCTCTGTATGGCTTCTTTCCCTTTGCATATGCTTTTGAGATTTTTCCATACTGTTGCATGTATCAGGAGTTTGTTCCTTTTTATCCATGAATAGCATTTTATTGTATGAATATACAACACTTTGTTTAGCTATTCACTGGTTTTTGGATATTTGAGTTGTTTCCAGCTTTGATCAGTTACATATAAAGTAGCTATAAATATTCATATACAACTCTAATTTTGAACATGTGCTTTTATTTCTCTTGAGTAACTACATAATGAGATTACTATGTCTAATGGAAATTGTATGTTTAACTTTACAAGAAACTGCTAAACTGCTTGCAAAGTGGCTATACCACTCTGCCTTCCTACCACCAATATATGGAATTTCCACTTGTTCCACAACCTTACTAGCATTTTCTATGGCCTTTGGTTTTTAAAATTTGAGCCGTTCTCATAGGTATGTAGAAATATCTAATTGTTGTTTTAACTTGCATCTCCCTAATGACCAATAATATTTAATATATTTTCAGTGTTTATTTGCCATTCATCTCTTTGGTACAGTGTCTCTAAATATTTTGTCCTTTTTTTTAAATTACTAGGCTTTATTTTTTAGACCAGTTTTAGTATCATCGCAAAACTGAGCAGAAAGTACAGAGAATTCCCATATATTCCCTACCCCACACATGCACAGCCTCTCCCACAATCAACATCCTATACCACAATGGTATATTTATTACAATACATGAACCTACACAGCACTATCACCTAAAGTACATAGTTTACACGAGGGTTCACTCTTAGTGTTGTACATTTTATGGGTTTGACAAATATATAATGTATCAACCATTATAGTATCATACAGAATAGTTTCACTGCCCTAAAAGTCCTCTGGGTGCCCCTATTCATCCTTCCCTCCCACCTAACCCCTGGCAACCACTGTTATTTTTACTGTCTCCATAGTTTCCCCATTTCCAGAATGTCATATAGTTGGGATCATACAGTATGTATTATATTGGCTTCTTTTCATATTGGCTTCTTTCACTTACTAATATTCATTTAAGTTTCCTCCATGTCTTTTCATGGCTTGACATCACATTTCTTTTTAGCACTGAATAATATTCCAATGGCTGGATGTACCACAATTTATTTATCCATTCACCTACTGAAGGACATCTTGGTTGCTTCTAAATTTTGACAATTATGAATAAAGCTGCTGTAAACATCTATGTGAAGGTTTTTGTGTAGACTTAAGTTTACAACTTAGGCAAGGAGCATGATTGCTGGAGCCTATGGTGACAGTATGTTTAGTTTTTTTAAGAAACCACCAAACTGTCTTCCAAAGTGGCTGTGCCATTGTGCATTCCCACCAGCAATTACTGAGACTTCCTGTTGCTCCACATACTCACCATCATTTGCCATTATCAATGTTCCAATTTTGGACATTCTAATAGGTGTGTTGTGGTATCTCATTGTTTTAATTTGCATTTTCCTAATGACATATGATGTGGGACATCTTTTCATGTGCTTATTTGCCATCTGTGTGTCTTCTTTGTTAAGTTGTCTGTTAAGGTCTTTGGTCCATTTTTTTAATTGGGTAGATTTTTTTAATTATTATTATTGAGTTGTAAGAGTTGTATTTTTTTAGATAACTGTCCATTATAAAATGTGTCTTTTGCAAATCTTTCCTCCTAGTCTGTGACTTGTCTTCTAATTATTTTGAAGTTGTCCTTCACAGAGCATACATTTTTTAACTTTAATGAAGTTTAATTCATCTATTATTTCTTTCATGGATTGTGCCTTTGGTGTTGCATCTAAAAAGGCATCACCATACCCAAGGTGATGTAGATTTTCTCCTATGTTATCTTCTAGGAATTTTATAGTTTCATGTCTTACATTTAGGTCTATGATCCATGTTGAATTAATATGAAGCATGAACAGTCTGTATCTACATTCATTTTTTTTGCATGTAGATGTCCAGTTGTCCCAGCAACATTTCTTGAAGAGACTGCCTTTGCTTTGCTTTACTTCCTTTGCTCCTTTGTTAAGGACCAATTGGCTATATTTATGGGGGTCTATTTCTGGGCTTTTATTCTGTTCCATTATATATTTTTTCTATTCTTTCATCCATACCACATGGTCTTGATTACTGTAGCTTTATAGTAAATCTTACAGTTGTGTAATGTCAGTCCTCCAAATTTGTTCTTCTCCTTCAATGCTATTTTGACTATTCTGGATATTTTTGTCTTCACATAAACTTTAGAATTATTTTGTCAATATTTTCAAAATAACTTACTGAGATTTTGATTGGGATTGCACTGAACTTATAGATTAAGTTTGGAAAAACTGACATCTATATGGTATTGAGTCTTCCTATCCATAAACATGGATATATCTTCATTTGTTTAGTCCTCTTTGATTTCTTCAATCATAGTTTATAGTTCTTATAGATCTTATAGATTTTAAAAAATTTATAGCTAATGTTTCATTTTTTGAAGTGCTTATTTAAGTGGTACTGTGTTTGAATTTCAAATTCTGCTTGTTTATTGCTGGTATATAAGAAAGTGATTGACTTTTGTATATTAACCTCGTAACCTGCAACCATACTATATAGTTGCTGATTAGTTCCAGGCTGTTTTCTCATGATTCCTTTAGATTTTCTACATAGAAAATCATGTTATTTGAGAAAAAAGTTTTATTTATTCCTTCTCCATCTCTATAACTTTTATTTCCTTTTCTTGTCTTATTGCATTAGCTAGAACTTTTGGTATGATTTTGAAAAGAAGTGATGAGAGGAGATATCCTTGTTGTTTTGCCTTATCTTAGCAGCTTCTAGTTTTTGACCATTAAGTATGATGTCAGCTCTAGTGTTTTTGTAGATGTTCTCTATCAGGTTGAGGAAGTTCTCCTCAATTCCTAATTTGCTAAGAGTTCTTATCATTAATGGGTATTAGATTTCATCATATTTTGTACATTTAAAAAGTTGGGTTGTTAGCTTCAATTAGAAGAGGTGTTTTTATATTCAGGACACAAGTTCTTTGTCAGATTGTTGTTTGGTAACTATTTTCTCTTAGATGTGACTCGCCTTTTAATTTTAACACTGCCTTTCAAAGAGTACAAAATTTTAATTTTAATGCAGTATTTTTTGTTTGTTGCTTTCAAAGTTTGTGTTCTTTGTGTTCTAAGGAATCTTTGCATACCCCAAGCTCACAAATATTATTTTTTACAAAATTTTCTTCTAGAAGTTTTGTATATTTAGTTGCATAAACTCTTTTGCATAGATTTTTTTTACACAATGCAAGATAAAAGTTGGGTTCATTTTTTTGAATATGGATGTCCAAATTTTCCAGCATTATTTATTGATAAAACTATCCCATCTCCAATGAGTTATCTTAGCATCTTTTCAAATGAATTGAAAATTTATGTACAGGTTGAATTCTAGACTCTAATATGTTTCATTGATTTATGTGTCTATTCTTATTTCAGTAACACACTGTCTTGATGACTGCAGCTTTGTAGGAAGTCTTGTAATTATGCCAAGTGAGAGTTTTCAAATTTATGCTTGTTTTCCAAAGTTTTTTTGTTTCCTACATAAATTTTAGTTATCAGCTTTAATTTTGTTTAGAATAACAGTGCTTTTATAAATCAATTTGGAGAGAATTGTAATCTTAAGTATGTTGAATTCTTTGATCCATGAACACAATATACATCTCTATGTATTTACATCTTCCTTAATTTCTCTCTCATGTAGTTTTCATAGTAAAAGTCCTGCACATACTTAATTAGATTTATACATAATTAGTTCATGTTTTTAATGCTGTTGTAAATTATATATGATTTTGCAATTGCTCTTTTATAGAATTACAATTGATTTTTGTATATCGACTTTATATACAACAACCTTATTAATAGCTCTAATAGCCATTCTGTAGATACTTGGTGATTATTTACTGAGATAGTCATGTTGTCTGTGAATAAATAAGTTTTATGTCTTCCTTTGCAAACTGTATTTATTTCTTTTTCTTCCCTTATTGCACAGTTTAGGTCCTCTAAAACACTGTTAAATATAAGTGAGAAGAGTAGATACCCTGCTTCTTTGCAATGTTTGGGGGAAAGCATTAAGTCTTTGACCACTAAGTGTGATGTTAGATGTAGGATTTTTCATAGGTGACTTTGATAAGGGTGAGGAAGTTCTAATCTATTTATTCATGCTTGGTTAGAGTTTTTCTAAAAAATGGATGTTGATTTATTTCAACTTACATCATATAATGCAATTATCATGTATTTCTTTTTTTTTTTTTTTCCTATTGCTTTTGTGCATTACATTGGTTGATTTCGACTGATGAACTGCTTTAAGTTTGGAGAAATGCTACTTGGTTCTGATGTGTAATATTTTTGTGTATATTGCTGGGTTTGCTTTGCTACTATTTTGTTAAGGATTTTTCTGTGTACTTTTAAAAAAAATTTTATTGAAGTACAATTGATTTACAATGTTGTATTGGTTTCAGGTGTATAGCAAAGTTATTCAATATACATATACATATATGTGTGTACTTTCATAACGGATAGTGATTTATAGTTATTTCCCCCTTGTATTTGTTTGTTTGTTTGTTTGGATATTGAGGTACAGCTGACCTCACGAAATGAATGGGGATGTATTTTCTCCTCTTCTGTGTCCTGGGAAGAGTTGATCTTAGTTCTTAAATCTTTGGTATAATTTATCATCAATTAGATGATGAAGCAGTAGCTTCTATTGATTATGGATAGATCTGTGTTGAATTCTAGAACTATAGTTGTCGGCTTATGTGCTTTTCTTTTTAGTTCTATCAATTTTCATTTAATGTATTTTGAAGTACTGCTGTCCAATTCATACAAATTTGGGTTTGTTGTGCCTTCTCAAATAATCCTGATTTTATCATGTAATGCTATTTATCATTGGTTTATAGTCCTTGTTCTGAAGCCTACACTTTCTGATAGTAATATAACCAATTCAGCTTTCTTTTTATTAATGTTTGCATGATATAGCTTTTTCAATTCTTCTTTTTAACCCAGCTATAGTCATATATTTAAAGGGGGTTTCTTATAGGAAGCATATAAGTTGTCTTGCTTTTTTTATCCAAACTGACAATTTCAACCTTTATATTTAGTCATTTATTTGTAATTTAACCATTAACTCTATTTCTGGCTTGTTAGTTGTATATGTTTTTAAATTGTTTTATTGATCGCTTTTTGATTTACAATATGATGTTTAAGTTATCACAATATATCTTGAAAAAATATTACACACTATGCTTTAATTTCCTGTTTCCTATCTTTTGTGCTATTTTTGTTATACATTTTGCTTCTACATTGGTTATAAATCTTATAATACCTTGCTATTATTTTTACTTTAAAAAGTCGATTGTCTTTAAAGGGATTACAAAAGAGAAAAATGCATCTTTTATATTTATTCTCTATTTACTACTCTGGTTCTTTTTCTTTCTGTCTATAAATCCAAATTTCAATCTGTATCATCTTCATCCTAATAATCTATCTCTAAAATTTCTTACAGGGGAGGTCTTATGGAGATAAATTATCGGCTTTTTTTTTCGGAAATGTCTTTATTTCATCTTCATTTTTGAAGGATATTTTTGCTGGGTTTAGTGTTCTAATTGAAGGATTCATTTTTCTCTTTTAGTACATTACAGGTGTCACTCCATTGTCTTCTGGCTTGCACAGTTTTGATGGGAAGTATGTTGTAATTTTTATCTTTGTTCCTCTGTATGCAAAGTTTCCTTTTTTTTTTTTTTCCCCTGGTTGCCTTCAAGATTGGCTCTTAACTTTTGTTTTTTAGCAGTTTAATTATGATGTGTTTGCTTATGTTTTGTATGTCTTTAATATCTTGCTTGGAATTCCCTGAGATTCTCGGATCTTTGGTTTATTGTATTTCATTTATTTGGAAATTTATCCTTCATGATCTTTTCTAGTATTTTTTCTTCCCCTTTCTTTTTATTTTCCTCTATAAATCAAAGCACACACATGTTAGACCATTTGATATTGTCCCACAGCTCCTGGATGTTCTGCTCTATTTTTTAAAATTCATTTTTCTTTTTATGTTTCATTTTGCACAATTTAAATCAACCTACTATTAAGTTTACAAATTTCTTCCTCAGATGTGTCAAGAGCATCACAGAAATTCTTCATCCTGATAGCATGTGTTTTTTGGGGGTGGGATTTTATTTTACTCATATTAATAGTTTCCATCTTTCTGTTGAAATTTCTCATCTGTTCACATATGTTCTTTACCTTTACCACTACATCCTTTAACACATTAAAGTATAGTTATTATAAAGGCCCTGACTGATAGTTTAAATGTCTTGGTAATATCTCAGTCTGCTTCTGTTGAGTGCGTTATCTCTGGAAAATGACTTTTTTTCTTGCTATTTTCTTTGTCATATAATTTTAGAATGTATACTGCACATTGTCAAGTGAAGAACAGTAGAGTCTGAGATCAAGAGTATTTATAGCTGGAAATGAACACAACTCTTTTTCTGTTACAATGATAGTAAATGATCCAGTTGGGTTTGGGTTTTGTTGTTGACATTGTTACCTTCAAGTTACTTCAGTGATGGGCTGCCTAAATCATGTGCCTGGGGTGAGCCCTGTGGTGCTAGAGGGTTTTTTTCTGTTTCCACCTCAGCTTTCAGAATGTGTTGCATGACTATGCTAAATAGTGGGTCTCTCTTCACATTCTTTTCTCTCTACCAGTGGTAGTCTTCTATTGCTTATTACTCAGTTCTAGGCTCATGGTAGGGGCAAGGAGTAGGTTTTTGGTTCTTCTGGTGAAAGCTCAATTGGAGACAGCATCTGTGTCCCTGAGGGTCAGGAAGGGGGTCTTGGTATTATTCTTGTTTCTCTCATCTCAATGATAGTCATATTCACACTTGTATTCATAGAGGTTATTAAACAGGAGAGATAATTTTGCTCCTCCTTGCTCCCAGCAATAGCATATCTCTGCTTTATATAGGCACAGGATTGTGACCCATAAAGACTTTCTTATCTGAACCTTAGTAGCAGACAATTTTGATTCTATCTCTTTCCCAGAAGCAGTGATCTTTTCTTGGTTTCTGATGTCAGAAAGCAGAGCTACTAATCCTTCTCCAGAAACTGATGAGTTTTGCTTCTACACAAGCACTGGATCTTTGCCTGGTCCCCATTACAATACAGTTTGTTGTCCCTTCCTCAGCAGCTTGAAGCATTTTTCTTCCTAATGAGGAGAGCCCAGGCAAGTGGACCATATTTTGAGACTGTTCCGTCTCCACTATGCCTGTAGAAGTTATGGGGTATTTCTGGTATCCTGTCCTGCTCTCGTTCTTTCCCATGAGCCCCTATGCAGATCCATAGAAAAGAGCTTATGAGTGAGTGCACACCACCTTGTGTCTGATGCTCCCAGTTATTCTAAAGTTTTATGCTACCCCAAATTTACCCTTTAGGATTTTATGAAAATTTTTGTTGAGTTCTTCTTACCTGCTACACCAAATTTTTCCTCTGTGCTCTGCCAAAGTGAAGCAGGTTTGTGTCCTGTCTCACGTTAGAGGTGCTTGCCACTCTTTGGAACTTAGTTTACTTTGTTGTCTCACCACCTCAGCTCTCTGATGGGTTCAAGGAAGGTTACATTTTTATAGATCATCCAATACTTTCTTATTGTTAGGATCAGAGCAATGTTTTCCTTTGGCTTTGTACATCCTAAGCAGAAATGGAAATCTATAAAACATTTGAAAAAGAAAACATGTTTATTGTCGAGTGGTATATTTTCCTTCATCATTAAAGTTCAAATTATAGCACAAGAAGTTCCTATTATAGCACAAAACAGAATCACTCCCCAGATATGATAAACCAGCCTACCAATCTGCAATCTAGCTAATATAACCATCCACAAACAGAGGAGGAAAAAAACAAACAAAATTATTCTTGGAAAATAGAAATGGATTGCAACAGTATAACAAAGAATGTTCATTCTGTGCATAAAAGGCGGGAAATTGGCAATTATATAAGTTTGAAAGAGTCTCGGTTAAATAAAGGTTAATAATTTGTTACCTAGAAACCTCTTCATGTTTTTAATATCGATATGTTAATGTACACTCTAGATCTCTAAGAAGAAAAATCTATTTAGCATTTTGTAATCTTACACGGCCACTAAATCTCTCTCTTTTTTTTTCCAGAACAAAGTATTCCATAGAGCACAATGTAGGAAATGCTGGTTCAGATATTTCTAACTGCATAGGCATTAAAAATTTTTGTAAGATTGTTTCATTTTCACAACTTTTGATGCTGTGTCTGATTCTTTATGGTTTAACTCCATCTTGATGAAATTTTTTAAAATGTGATAAAGCAGCATAGTGTAAAAACAAGAATGAAACAAAGTGTTGACAATATGACTAATTTTATATTAGCAAACTTTAGACAAATTCTGTAATATCTAATATAAAATTTAGTTTTATCCCCCCTGCATTCTCTTTAGTCATATAAAACATAAGTCAAGTTAAATTTGGGCAGAGATTCATGTTTGGGCTTCTGTTGCTGAGATAATTATTTATTGTCATCTTCCAAAGAACCCTTTCAAAACATCTTTCCTCTTTTCCACACCAAGAGATAACCCCTATCTGTGTTGTAAACAATGGGACTGATAAATAGATGAAATGATCTTATGAACAGAACACTTTGATACCTCAGTAATCTGTTTATTCTGCAATGAGTCAAGATGCTCTTGTCTTACGCTGCCTGAATTATATTCCACAATGTTTAAAATTTTTCATTTTATCCTTACATTCACTTATTAGTTAATTCATTTATTCGTAATTAATTAAATATTTAGATTTGCCATCAATTTGCAGGGCCAACAAGGAATAAAGAATATATTGTATTTGAGTCTGTACTGATTATGTACTCTACCCACTAAGAAGTGAAATTAAATGTTTATAGAGTTTTATCACTACTTTGAAAACTACCGTAAAGCCAGTATGTGTGTGTGTAAATGACTGAATATTGACCAAACTTTTGTTTCTCTATTTAAATTTTTGCCCATGATATCGGCTATAAAATACAATCTATTTTAAGCTAAAATATATAGTTTATTATCTGCAGCATATTTCACAAACACACTTTGTATCTGAGCTACTTCTTTGCCTAGAGAAATATGTTTCAAAAGAAATAGTTAATTTCAGAATTAAAATGGTTAATCATGGGAAGATAATAAAATCTGATTTTTAAGGGTCAAATAATAATTGATATTTATTATAGTTGACATCATGCATTTCTTTTTGCTTTTGACTTATTTGTTAGACATTTGTTTCAAATGATATGCCACACCAGAAGGATCAATCATATAATTTAGAGACAATTTCTATATTCCATGGCCAAGTGAAATTGCTTAACTCAAGATGTATAAAATATTATTTTTCTATAGAAAAAGGAAATAGCAAAAGAAGCCTCATTTTTAAAACTTTAATATTTATACCAAAAATTTGAATGACGTAATATTTCACAGTGTTCTAATTACCCCTTAACGTAGGATTGAGTGGCATATTATTAAAGCTTGTTCTATTGACATTTAATTCCTAAGTAACTGATAAAATCAAAGAAGATGTGAATAAAGCAGATATAAGAGCATGATAATAGATACTTATTATTCCTGAAAGCTTTAGAAGAAATAAAACTTCAGAAAATCAAGTTACCTGAAAAAGGATCACTTAAAATATCAAGTTTACTTAAATATAGTAATTTGATTAATATGGGTTAATTATACTATGGTAAACTGTGAAGTATTGAGACATTTTAAAAAGTAAGCTGATTAAATCTACATCAAGCATGGCTGCCATCTGGTGGGGACAGGATATAATGTAGTGAGGGGCCAATCTCAGTAAAGTGCCCCTGTTGGGTTGCAAGTCGTCATTTGACCTCCATCTACCAATTGCTTGGTGTTTAATATTAATATTCCACTTAAAATTCCACATCAACATCCAGACCGAAGAGATAAGAGGTCTAAACTAAAAGGGGTCCACCTATATATATAACTGAATTCTTGCTACTAAAAGTTCAATATCATGGCTAATGTATGGACAGTGGAAAAGCTATGAAATTCAAAGTTTTGACTTGAATTAACTTTAATAATAGATGAGTCTGGTAAAGTGCTTATATTAAAAAAAATCAATCAATCTAGTTGCAGAATTTGGTTGGAATTTATATCACATTGAGTTAGAAGAAAATATGACATTGCTCTGACAGGGCAGCTTTACAGATTTAGGGAAAGCTTTGAAAGGGAGGAAGGAATTAAGAGCTTAATGTTGAGGGAAGAAAGGAAGAAAGGAAGGAAGGAAGAAAGGGAGGGAGGAAGGAAGGGGTTATTGCCTATCACCAAGGATAAGATTTGCACTAGTGTTATGGGTATAACAGTTTGACAGAGTAGAAAGTGATGAGTTAGTGCCAGGTTGACCTAAAAAAAAAAAAAAAAGACATAGTATACCCAATGTGAATATGTTATATAGGAATATGCGTTATAATGATTAACTTGAAGCATATTTAAAAGTAAAAAAAATGTGTTTTCTAAGTTCAAGTCTTTCGACAAATTATCAGTACAACTTCTAGGACTCAATTTCCCATCCTTTTCTAGAAAACCAGGCATTGAATAACAGAGGCCGTAATTCCCATTGAGCTCTGAACTTTTTTGATCTACGAAGTATAAAAGTTGCCTTTTCAGCCTCTCAAACAAACAAATTCCTTTTTCACTTGTGCAAATGAACATGTCAATTATAATTTTATGGTTATAATTTTTTACTGCCTACATATATAGGTAGTCAGTTATTGCTCTTTTATAGTTTTGCTTTCATATTCATGTTAAAGTTATAAATACTTAGAATCTTTTGTGTGCCTATCTGTATTTATAATACTAATGATACAA